>NW_026250025.1:1200000-1800000 GCF_022578975.1 Hypoxylon trugodes
AAGATCAAGATACACGCCGCCGGTCTAACTACCGAGCGACGATTCGGTGCCTGGATAGGAGGAAGCATCCTAGCCAGCTTGGGCACATTTCATCAAATGTGGATTTCGCGTAAGGAATACGAGGAGAACGGCGCTGGTATTGTCGAAAAGCGATGCAAATAGTCGTCTTTCCGTAACCCGGCACGTTACGGGTCCGTTGTCATTTGATCTACCCCAGGCGCTTGGAGTTTCGTGGATGGCCTACGTAGGCAGGCAGGGTCATTATTACTTTCTAGAGGGACAAAATTTTTATATCAGGGCTTGAGGTTAGCTTTCTACCAGAGACAAAATATTCGGAAGACCAAAAATAAGCAAAATTTATTCACTACCTAGGCACCTTGGCACCCTGTGTGAGGTATCTGTAAGGGAGCTAATTTTTCAACGTTCAAATGATCTCATAATTCCCCTTTTGCTCCCTCCTTTTTCGATTCTCTTATTTTCCCGCTATCAGGGGGTAGGTATCATCACCAGCCGTTCCATCTCTCCCAGACATCCACAATCTCATCTTCCTTTCCCGTGTTCCGGCTATCAACTACTAAATAGTACGCATGTCCAGCCCCCGTAATACACGAGTGATTGGGCCAAATCCGCACTCGCTGTCCGACATGCAACGGTACTTCATCTTCATTCTTTCCCTCCCAGCGCAAGACCCCATGCTCTTGGCTGATCTTCGCGACTTCCCAACCACCATGCACAGCCGGGAAATCCGGGCCGGGGACTGGATATTTCTTCCCCCCATCCCCTTCTTCTTTGACTAATTCACCCCACGGCATAACCATACCCCACGCGCAATAATCCCCTGAGCCTAGCGCTTCGCATGGCTCTCGGCCTAAGGCCAGGCTACCCGCGTTTACGAGGGCTTCGGTGGAGGAATTGGGACCGCGGGTTGGGTATAGGGATACGATGTCCGCGAGCACGCTTATGGCGATCAAGGAGGAGTTTAGCAGGGTTATGTCCCGCGCGTGCGCGGCTAGTTGTTGCATGTCCAATGTGGGGTAGACGCCGGCGTGGACTTCGAGGGCGAAGTTGGACGTTTTGAGGGTTGTGAGGAGGGATTTTAGGTGTGTTGTTAGGGCTTCAGCTGGGGTTGAGTCGCTATTAGTAGGGGAGGATAGGTCCGGGTGTTGGATTGTGGTTGCTGTGGGTGTGGCACCAACACTTAGGACTAAGGGAGCGTGCTCCGGGCGAAGGGCTTGGATGGTGGAGGCTACGGATTGGAGACCGGAGAACTCGTCGCTTAGGATTTGCATTGCGGCCCAGTCGGTACGGGTTGCGTAGGAGTGGCCTGCGTGGCTGTATACGCCGTGGAGTATGCAGGTACCCGCGGTTTCGGAGGCGAGGAGGGCGGTTATTAGGGATGTGCTGGAGGGTGTGTTTGGGATTGTGCCGGCGCGGTTGCTGCCGATGTTTACTTTTAGGAAGACTAGTGGGGCGTTACCACCGGAGGTCGAGGTTAGTGTGGCGAGGAGCGGGACTTGGTCGATGTGGTCGATCATTATGGTGAGTGCGCCGGGGCCTAGGGCGGTGGATATTGAGGAGAGGCGCGGGAGGGCGCTGGCATAGAGGGGGAAGGAGTAGAGTACCTGTTCAAAGGTTAGGATTTGAAGTTGTTTTGTGGAAATAGGGGGGTAAGGTGAGCTCACATTGACCTTCCGTCCTTTCTCTTGGTACTCCTTTAATAGGGGTACGAGCCGCTCGGCCTCGATAATCGTCGAGACGATTAGGTTCACGGGCGAGGAGCTCTTGTCCCCGACTTGTAGCCTCGTGAGCTCCTCTGTCTAAGATTCAGTGAAGTTAGCATTGTTTCTTATATTTTCGTGAAGTATATCATCGTCTTTTTTTTTGTATCGTTTTATGGGGTTCCGTCGCGCTCGATGAGGGGATATGATTATTTAAACAAGGGCCCGGCATGAATATGGGGGTTCCCGAACACAAGCAGCCTTCCTTTCTAATAAAGAAAGTAACGGAAGGGTTGGCTTCAACTAGCCTGCTTGGTGGCGTCCTTCGCCGGCACCAAAAACGCCCCATATAATAATACGGAAATAAAGATGTAGGTCTCACAAAGACCGTACCTTATGAGTTTTGATGTGTGCTCGCCAGCTGAGCTGAAGCTTCTCGGCAGCTTCAAGCATCATGTTGCAGTTCGCCTCGACCTTAGCTAGATCTAAAATGGCAGCTGGTGTGATAACCTCGTTGAGGTTCTTGCCCACGAACTGGGCGCGGAGAGCGTCCTTGGATGATGGCGCCGTCATCGTGGCGTTTTGCTTATTCCTGTGATACTCGAGATCACCTTCTTCTCAACAGTCTGGGTTGAGTTGTAATATGGATCTAATAAAGATCCCAAGATTCTTTAGGAGGTACGACTTAATATTATTCTTGTCCTGTGTTTCCTAGCTGCTTCCCTGAGAATATAAGACATAAGGAGAGACATAAACGGTTGGGTTTCACTTATAAATATATACTCGGTCACCATCTGTCTTAGTCCTACAATAGATAGGGCTAGGGAGGCGCCGAGCGCGGGAGATAGGCCGTGTACATGACCCACTAGTGAATAAGTCTCGGTCTGCTAACTGAAGTTAGTTGGGCTCACCCGCATTGTAGGTCTGAATCACGATGTAACGGGCCCTGCATTAAGAACTCCGTATGTTACATCAACCTAGCAAGAATATCAAGAGAATAGGTCTAGGGATATGTGAATATCCTATCGTGTTAGACTGTGACTAATGAGTGAGTCCTGTGGAAGAGTCCCAAGATTGTCGATCAATTACTCCACGCACTAACACGGACAAATCTTGGAAACTTTTGCTTTTTCTTCCATCTCTCCGATCTAACACCGTCACGATAACATCATTGTCATTGTACAGCCACGATGAAGCTAACCTTGGCAACGTATAAGACGAAAATGCTTGACTGGAGAATCATACTATGTTGTATCCTTATGTTCCACTGGTTCGGAATCAGGGTTACAGATGCAGTTGACGGTAACTCGTACAGGCCAAGGAAAAAGAAAGCTTCAGATAGATAGGGTAACAGTACCTAAACTAGTGCCTTTAGTGGAACGTCCGGACCCGCGCATATCGCCATAAAGTCACAAGGTCAAAGTCCAATTGCGGAGTGATAGTAGCTTGACCCCCAACTTGCTGTATAGATTGGGGGAGGGAGGGGGTCACTTACTAGTTTATATAATTCCGATAATAATATTTTCTTCGGGAAGTTATCAATGATTATCCTGGAAACTAGTTCGACGTATTCGGGAAATAGTAGGACTATCAGGCTCTCCTATGTTATGACCTAGAGCTGTCGATATACCTAGTTGCTATAGGCTATCTAGCCCAACATTATCTGGACAATACTTGAAGACAAAGACCTTCAAGTTGCCCTTTCGACCGGTACAACTCATGTAAAAGCCCCGACGTAGTAATGACATCTTAAATATTTTTTCTGTTCCTGTGATATACGTGGTTGTCAGTGATTTGGTACCAATACTTCTTATCCGCGTGACATTGGTAAGGTATGCTCGACGGCGCAGCTCTTCGCTAAGAGAAACTCGTATGTAGGTACAGACAAAAGGGAATGGCTCCTATTGGACCGAATATCCTATGGTAGCTTCATCTTGCGAGGTTGTGCCTGATACAAGATTCTCAAGGAGCCACATGGGTGGGGGTGTAGTCTCTCGGTCCGTCATTTTCAAGGTGGATGCCGATAAGTCTCTGTCTGGCCTGACTTGGAATGCCTCGTGACTGTAAGGAACCATAATGCGGGGAAATTATGACTGAGGGTGTTCGCCAACTGTTGAAGAAGTAAGCCTATTCGAAACCGGCCAAAAATGAAGGTGTTGGGTAGCTTCCAATTGAGCCACATGGAATAAGACAAAAAGATCTAACTGGCTGTAGAAATATCTACTTTAACTAGCTTCGTCTTCTGATTTCGGTAGACAGTGATAGAAATCTATAGGGTCATAATCAATGTAGCGAAAGGTATCACCGATGCTGTGTGTTGATGTTGTATATGAGTCCTGACGGTTTATAGGGAGAGCCTCGCCTGATCGTTTTAATAAAGGGGACGCTTCCTTGGTTAGAAAAGAATTGTCATGTTCCACAACATCTGCTTGACACTTATCGGCAAGTTACTCTATACGTGACGTATGCTACATGTACCTGGGTACATAAGCTATACATTCAATTTTCGGAGTTTCAAATAGCAGCAAGTACATTGGTACATATAATTCGCTGAAAAGCACATTGATGGATCACTCTACCTGCATGTGTGGGTCGACACCCCCACTCTTAAAAAGCCACAAAGTTCAAGCCACACAAAAAACTGTTTCCGCCTCAAATCTAATTTCTTCACCTTCAATTTATTCACACACCCTTTTTCCACATCCATCTTTCTATCTGCATCTTCAACCGCGCCCACACTGGATTGAATGCGCAACACACGATTTGGTTTCGATCATCCTCGTATTATTGTATTGAAGTATTCTATTCATTCTTGTCATTCTTTTAATAAGACTATTATACAAAAGTCAATACGTACTATAATTTTTGCACCCCAAAATCCTTTTACAATCTAATTTGACACTTTAGGATCTTCCTAGGACCACACCTGGAGTGTGCCCGTAACAAACACATCTCCTCAGGTTAGTCATCTCCCCACTGGCAGCCTAAAGTTGTACATGCCATTCGGTACCTATCGCTTTGACGCGACTTCCCGATTTCGAGCCGCCACCTCTTCTGAACAACCAGTCAATCCAAAACTCGTCCTCGAACAACATTTTCGCGCCGAATATTCTCAGGCCTATCTAGCGTAGGCCCCGATATACATCCGACACTTTTCCCGAGTTGACGCATTTCTCCTACCTGGTTTTTCGATGTCATTTCAATCGCGCGACTTACGTATGCCTGTTCTGACATGAGGTTGTCTAGCGGCATCCATGCGATCGCCGACGTCTTCCGACGACGCTGAGGAGCCTTTCTACATTGATACCACGCGCGCTCGCTACGGTTACGACCACGATCAGGATGAACGGTTTCAACGAAACTTCGCCGGGCTCCGGCCCTGTGCGTGTAGACGGTGTCACCATTAAGGAGGAAGAACCGGACCACGACCAGGTGAATGGACAGGCATTCAAGGACATCGACTGGGCTGCCCAGGCTGCGAAAGATGAGGATGACATCAGCAAGATGTTCGATATGAATGGCAAAACACCAATGAGCGGCGGAATGTCCATGAGCGAGGCCCTCTCCCAATTCGAGAGTAAAGAGATCGACCAAACCAACAAGGCGGACGATGCCATCGATTTTGAAGATATCAGCGATAGTGACCTGGCTTCTGAAGATGGCTCTAGCGCTGCCGCAGGTGTTGGCATCTCGCAAGTCCCTGGCCTTACGGAAGATGAGGGCACTAGTCATGATACCGAATACATGGACGATCTTTTTGGCGGCGGTCCCGAAGGCGAAAACGACTATCTTCCATCCTCCCCTCCCCCTCAGGATACTACGACGGCACATTCAACTAGCGGTTTGACTATGCCCAATATCCAGAATATAGAGAAAGCTCCCGTGGTAAAAGAGAAAGATGTCACAGATGAGGCTTGGAAAAACATGTCATTCGAGGAACGACAGCGACTTAATTTCCCCCAATTGCCTCTATCTATCGATAAGTGGATGAATCAGATGAGCAAGGAAGACAGTACCATTCAAAGAGCTCCTGAGAGCGTCGATGAACTCCTAGCGCAAAAATTCCCAGGCTTCAAGAAACACAAAGTTCTCTTCTTCAACCAACTATTTCCAGAATGGCCTGCCGAGTACATGTACAAGGAGCCTCCCCACAAGGACCGAGACCCTCCCGAATTCGTACCAACTAAGCTGGAGTTAGAGCTGGAAGCAGATTCTTCTAAACTATTTCGGATCCCGGATACTGGTCTTACTTCCCAGACAGACACGTACAGCGATGGCGAGGATTGGGGTTTGGATGCCACGGAAAGCTACTCAGATGACTCGGGCTCCGAACAAACCCCCGTGGGAGGTTTTGTGTTGGACGAAATTACTACAATTTGTGACGAATGGGATGCGTCTTTGGCCCAGCTTGAGGCTGTGGTTGCCGAGCCACTTGCCAGCTCAATTGCCCATGAAGATACTGCTAAGGAAGATATCGTCATGGATGATTGGGATAAGGAATTCATGAATCAGCAGACTAAGAAGACTCAAGCCAAATACACGCCTGGCCTTCCTATTATTCGGTCATTTGACACTGCGGGTGTCGATGACTTCGAGAGAGAGACAAGGCGATCCAGCAAACGCGTCAGACTCGAAGAGAGCGACCCCTACCTCTTGCTCTGTAAACCAGGCGAGTTGGAGCGGCCGGCTAAGCGTCCTAAGGTTGAAGAGAAGACCATTCGTATGGCTAATGGCCAATTGAGAAAGGATGCTCAGAAGCATTACAATCTTTCTAATGATGACGCATACGACGCACTCAAGTTGAACCACAAGAGCAAAGTCAGAGCAACTTTGTCGAGTCTTGCTGTCGAGCACAGCTTGCCGGCCCTCAAACTCACGTTTCCCTTCTACCGTGTTAAGGTTGACGGTAAATTCTGGGAACATCACCGCAAGAAGTTTGATATTGAGAAGGTCGTAAAGCATGCCATCGGTGTGCGTAAACCCTCGAAGGTCAAGAAGAGAGATCTAAAGGGAAGAACTCCGCAGGAAATCTTCAGAACGACTAAGGATCTCAGTATGAATGATAATTCCACCGCAATTCTATTCGAATACTGCGAGGAGTTCCCGATCATGATGTCAAACTTTGGCATGGGTAACCGCGTAATCAACTACTACCGCCGAAAAGATCGCAGAGACGAGGATAAGGGCCCGAAACTCGATATTGGCGAGAGTCATACGTTGCTGCCCGAAGATAGATCACCCTTTTCTATTTTCGGAACCGTGGACCCTGGTGAGACGGTTCCTACACTCCACAATGAGATGTATCGTGCACCGGTCTTCAAGCATGAGCCTAGACAGACTGATTTCCTCCTTGGATTCTCAACAAATGCCACAGAGGGCCCAAGGTTCTATCTTCGCAACATTGACTACGTGTATACCGTTGGTCAATGTTTCCCTTCAGTCGATGTTCCGGGACCTCATGCTAGAAAGGTCACTAACACGGCGAAGAACCGCCTCAAGATGATTGCGTACCGAATGATGAAGAAGAAGCCAACAAAGGACATTGCACTCAATGAGCTTTCTCCACATGTCTTCGATAAGATCGATCCTCAAAATCGCCAGAAAATGAAGGAATTTCTTTTCTATGATAAGGATTCAAAGACGTGGGTGCTCCCTGAAGGTAAGACCTTGTTGGACGAACCTGCTATTCGATCCATGATCAAGCCAGAGGATGCCTGCCTCATCGAGGCTATGCAAGTAGGTCAACAATTGTTGGTGAATGCCGGCTATGACCCTAAAGATAAGACGGATGGCGAACACCCAGCCGCAGAAGGTTCATTGGCAGCTAGAATGGCGCCATGGGAACTGACCAAGAACTTCAACGAAGCTACTCAAAGCAAGGCTATGGTAGCTCTTCACGGTGAGGGTGACCCCACTGGCCACGGATTAGGTTTCAGTTTTATTAGAACATCTATGAAAGGTGGTTACATCAACGCTGTGCAAGGTCCTCTAGCAACCTCGGCGGACGCAATCGAGCGCGAACGCAAGGCGAACGGTGGTCATTCGTATAATGTCAAGAAGCAAGCAGACATGTACAACGCAGCTATTCAGCAAATCTGGGAAAGACAAAAGTCTACCCTGAGTGACGTGACCACACACGACGACGCTGATGTTCTCGATACATCCAACGAAGATGATCGTTTCAATTCCAGACAGGTTGAGGCAACCCCCGTGCCCTTGGATGACGGACGCAGTCAATTCAGTCGCCTAAGCGGAGCAAGTCGCTCGGGCAAGAAGAAGTTGAAGATCACCCGTAAGAAGAGGAACGAGGATGGAGAGATTGTAACGGAGACTATCATCTTGGAGAACCCAGTGGTGATCAGAAACTACCTCAAGCAGCGACGAGAGAATGAAGAGAAGAACAGAGAGTTAGTTCACCGTATTGCTTACAATAATAGGACTCCGATTATGCTAACGTGGTTTAACTATAGTGTCTACAGCCTGCAGCCCACCGCTGACGCGGACGATAACCGCGAGAAGCAGAAACTGTCAGTTGCAACAGCCAAAACAATTCTTAAATATCTGCTAATATCATTTGTAGTGTGGAGCGAGAACTTTCGCGACTCCTGAAGAACCAGGATCGCCGCCAAGTCCGCGAGAAGCAACAAGGCAAGAGCAAAAAGAAGAAGAACAACAACAACAACAACAATAATGATGCCGCCGCTGGATCTCCTGACCCATCTGCCGCTGACAAGGCATCCGCGGGTACGACCCGAAAGTGCGCGAACTGCGGTCAAGTTGGACATATCAAAACTAATAAGAGGTACTGGCACCACTGCTCTTTTGAGCCTCGTTAGCTCTTCCCCCTTCCAAAATGGTATCACGACTCGAGTCATACTGGACTTGTATTCTTGCTTGTCCTGATTACTCTACCCCCAAGTCGTACACAGATTTGCTACCATTTCTGTTTGTTCGTTACCACCAGACAACTTCATGCTAACTTTTTGGATCAGCAAATGCCCGCTCCTCAACGGCACAATCCCGACAGACAATGGTGGTGCTGACCACGGAGGATTTGGTTCCTTTGGCTCGCAAACCGCCGGAGCAACCCCAGCCAACGAGTAAATGGGGAAACTATTTCCTACAATTGCCCAATTTCCTTTCCTTGGAGGGAAAGGGGTAAGGTGATGAACTTGGATGGTATACGAAACATGCGATCAAGACGATGGTGCTATATCTTCTTCCTCCTCGACGCACTTGTCCCCGTCCCATCCCGTGCCCCCTTTTCTTCATCTTATTTTTTTTTATAATTCGAGCGCTTCATCTCTTACAGGCAAAGTCCTATGTATATTTCCCAAAACGGCGATTAGGAGGACTAAGGAAGTGGCCAAATTTGGCAGCATTGGCATGGCGTTCGAGGCTTGGCTTGATTAGCTCCGTGTGGCTATCACAGGCGTTCATAAGGGGGGGGGGGGGGGGGGGTTGGCTCCATGTTTCCGAAGGGAAGAAAAGAAAAATTACAAAGAAAGGCCTTTGTACGACAGTGGACCATGTGGTTGGACGGCACATAATTTTTTTTCTTTTTCTCTGTATGCAAGTTGCCCGCTCACAAACCCAGACTCCTGGGATGCGGACCAGGGCGCATTGGCGGTAACAGAAGAAATAATAATACAAAAGGACCCTTACAAAAACGTTTCTAGAAGGTTTCTGTAGTATCAGAGCATGTGGTTGCGGGTCTTGCATGTGGTGGTTTGTTAAGCTTGTTTCTATACTTAGTAGCAGATGTGGTGAGATGTGCATGGCCCGTACCCGCTCCCCTTTTACAAGGCTGGGATTGGTTGGGTGGGTAGGTAGGTAGGTTTTATGAAAGTGACGTGCATTTCGTGCTACATGGACGCGGGATGGTATTGTGTGTAGGTAGGTAGGTACTAGGCAAATCCTTCTCTTTCGAAAATGTATTAATGAAAGAAGAGAGATGAAAATTTTTCATGGCTTCTTTGTTGCAGTTCCTTTTCGGCCGGATTGATAGAATGTATGTATGGAAGGTTGGTTAGGGGTGGTAGTGGTATTGGAATGGAAAGGAAAGATAAAAATCGGTGGGAGTTGATGGGTGGTGGTAATCAAATGTGACGCTGCTGGTAGACTGGGACTGGGTGCTCCAATATTGCGACTTTGGCCTACATGTATTATGTGCGAGGGGAGAAGGCGGCCAATGATGGGGGGATTGGGGGGATAGGATGAGTCGAAGTGCATGTCGAATATGCAGTATGTAAGTAGTATTGGTAGAGATGACAGAGCGAACTTCTTTCTGTGTTTTCTTTCACTTGTTGTGGACTTGGATTTGGAATTGTAATGGAATTGGGGGAGGGGAGATGGGACGGTGGATGGTGGATGGTGTACCTTGCCCCCAGCCCTATAAGGTCTGTGTATTCCGTCTACTACTATCTGTGTGATAGGTACATTCGAAGCGCTGGAAACTACAGCCTCATAGGGCGGTACGTGATACAGGCGTGACAGGCTCGCAACGTGGTATATGCAAAGAATAAAGAAGCGGTTGAAAGGATGGGATGGGATGGCGGAGGGAATATCGTTCGAAAAATCGACGGGGAATAAACTGACTTGCATGGCCCGCTGATTACCGACTATTTTGGAGGCCACGACGGCGGCGGCGGTGATGGGTAGGTAATGCAGATTCCATGTCCTATTCTATTGTTCTATGAATCAAAGACAAGAATGAGCGTGGCTTGGTTCGATTCGATTTCGATTTCGGGACCGGACTACCGGACCCGGTGGGCAATTTTTATCAGCTCAATGGGAAAATTTCCTATTTTCCTACGTATTATTGCAACCTCGATTTGTCTTCGATCCTGTTCAGGGGTAGTGAACCAGTTCGATGGAAATGTCTTTTTTGTTGAAGATTTTTCTTTTTTCGTTCGTCTGATCTTGCCGCACTGCCGCTCCTGGGTCGCGACCCGATCCGTCGTTCGCGCGGTAGTTGAGATACTTACATTACATACATGCCTACACGTGTCGTACATGCCTTGCCTTACCAGACTAATTGATCCCATCCACAGTGTAGAAGGCTCGGCAACTGGGTTCCGGCCCTCGTCGTACGTGGCTCGGTGTCGTTGCCGGAAGTTATATCATGTTATTGTTCGGACGATTCTAGTGACCTGCATATCATTACCTGCAGCCACCGTCTAATGTAGATACTGTAGGTAGGGTACTTTTACAACTATGGTAGATGGCGGCCGCCACCGATATCAGACGAAAATCCTTCAAGAGCGGGGATCTTTTCACCAGGGAAGATAGTGAATATTCAAAATTCTTCATCTTCTAGAATATGTCTTGTGTGCATGTTAGTTAACTTGAACAGGTGATGATAATCCATCCCGCTGTTCCCCTATCTGCCTTGCTGACTCTCCGTGTAATGTCGATTACTTAATTAGGCGGGAGCTGAATATGTGAGAAGAACCCTTGAAAAGAAAGAAGAAAATTAAACCATGTCTAACATGTGGAAATGTCTCCATCGCGATGGAAACGAAAAAGGGGGGAGCCAATCGGCCCTACGATCATGAACAAGAGTCGCATGGAAAAGAAGAAAAAAATGGCGGAAAGGATTAATTAGTTTACTGCGAACAAGGAGGGCAAAATGGTGAGGTTGCAGTTTGTTGTTCCTTCAGGGCACGCCGTATTACGTAGGCGATGTGCCAAGCCCACAGCAATATTTCACTATCAGGGGTTCAGCTGTATGTAAGTGTCGTTTCTTTTGTCAGAATCTTACAATATATCCCCTGTCTTGCAAGGCTTTTTGATTATAGTCTGTATGTCATCGTAATCATCGTCATCGTTTATCGAAAATGGGGATTGTTCTATGGTTGTTCTGGAAGGAAACGGGTTAGAATATTACATACATGAATGACTATCTAGTCACCTAGTAGATAGAATATGTAGGCGTGTTCTTTTTGAAATGGGATTGTGACCTCTGCAGCTACAGGCGGTATGTATGTAATATTCCTGATAAGCAATGATCCATGTTGTAGCGCTGTAGCGCTGTCTCTCTTTCTTTTTTTCTCCAATACCAATACAACAATGCCTTCCCATGTAATCATATTAATCATACCAAGCATGAATGTTGAATTTTGTTAGGTTGAATCAGTAATGCACAAGTCCGCCAAAGATGATCATGTCTTCATTTAGTTATCCCTAATATCCCCCCTTTTCTCCTTGCCTTTACCAACTGAATAGTGCATTATTCATAGTTACTAACAAGCCCGTCTCGAATAACATAATACCCGCCCGAAGCGGTGGTCCGGATCGGAACAGGGCAAAATTAAAGCAATCAATATCATTCCAACATCCCGTCCGTCCATCCCATGTATTACCTATCGTATTATGATTCAAGGGTGGGTAAATTATGTTCTATCTCACTCTCGACCCTCTTGTCCCGTCGGCCGTTAATTCGGGCAAATTATGTTAGATTGGGGTAAATTAGCCCGCATAGGTGGTCGGATACGAGGGCTAATTGGCCAGAAACGGGAGAGCAAGGTGAGGATTTGCGGGAACGCACCGGTGGGTCTTGTTTCCTTTCTATAAATAGCTATTTTTAGCGTTTCGGCTCGGCTGTTGTGCATTGGGGTGGGAAAAAGGAATAGTTTAGTAGTTTAGTACCTAGGTAGTTTAGTTACACACGCACAAACCCGGGTCCGGGGGGGCCATGCCAAGGGGGGAAAACCAACCCAAGCCCACCTATCGCACACGTTCTTGGCCAGCCTTGCAACATTCCGTGCAGCACTTTCTGACAAGACAGATAATCCAATGACGAGCTGTTGCAGATGAAATCGAAATCTATTTTGTTGCTTTGGAAAAATGATACTTGATACTCCCTCGTAACTCTATCTAGCCCGGGCGCTTAACTATTCGTTTATTCGTTGTTCCTCTGTAGATATCGGCTCCGATTCGAAAGACTGCGCCGCCAAGTAACATGGGCAATGGATCCTACCATCGACATCTCTTACATTCTCACATTGTTCATCTCCAACTTGTTTGTCTATTACCCGATTTTGGCTTTCTGATCGTCTACCTTCTCGACCCGATTCGTCTTCCCTGTGTTACCGACTGATTGTAACAGCCCTACATACCCTCCACAACCTACAAGGCCTACATGACCTACATACAAATGTACCGAACCTACCTACTTACGCAAGTCATCAGCATACAGGTTGGTGCAGAAGATACTCGGCACCGAATAACAGTTCAGACACATCTTCTGCGCGCTTAGATCGATCGTTATGTTGTGTGAATGGTTGATCAAAGTTAGAAATGGTAGGCATTGGGGTAACAGTGATAACCGGGAATGTATCAATTCTCTTTTGTTGCGCTATGCGTTGCGGCTTCATCTCAACTCTATACTTCTTGATTATACATAGTATACTATACTACTTTACTAACTTGGCAAAGACTCGGACCGAGCGAAGTGATGTGTAGGTATACTATCGTTTGCTATAACCATGTCTGTCTCGTGGTTTTCTAAACTTGGAGATGCAGATCAATTAACAAACGACAGCATCTGCATGCAGAGCTTTTACAAATTGATAGTGTAGTACATTCTCACATAGATTTACAGTAAACCTGGAATAAAGTAATCTATGTAGCCAAGGAAGAGATGAGGGGAGTAAATGGTAAAAGGAGACTGTTCTGGGCTTTTTTTCTTTTTTTTCCCCAGATCCGGCGTTCGCAGATCTCCGCAAGGGTCCTTCTCACTACCGATATTATCCATATTGAAATTCGGAAGATGCTGCTACAAAAGTTTACGTACGTATACTACCTATTTGCAGATTTCGTATGTATCATGCCAATATGTGCCAAGAGAGGTGTCGTCCAAGACGTTACCTAGCCGCAATGGGATAATTATGTACGTTAGGAAGAGTAATATATGAGCGGTCGCATGTTTTTACGTCGTTGAGCCCCCTTTTAGCGAGCTAGGCGAGCGGCAAAATTTGAGAGTGCGGTAGTTTCAAGGAGACATCATAACGACGACACATGGCTTTAACGCCGTGGTACCACATTAGTTATTTGAGATTTTGTTTGATTCTGAAGGGGGGTTATCTTGTTCGAGAAGTGTAGGTGTAGGTTTTCATTTTCTAGTGAAGCCCCTGAAATTATACCACTTATAAACATGCATACAAATATCCGTTGATATGTACCACCTATACATATATTGATGGATGAGATGTATACAATGAGGCTCTTTTGAGTATAGATATACTTGATACATATCTAGATTTTATATCCAGATGTATATACTCACACCTACATGGCGTGGGTGGAAATGAATTGGGAAATGGCGGAGGGAGGAGTCGATCAATTTGGGGGCTGTTTCAAGTACTGAAACTATTCCGTGGATAAGGATCTTAGATAGACGGGCGACGGCAAATTGCGTAAAGATTATTGGTTTAAAGTGAATGAGGAAATGGCCAAGGAAGCTGTAATGGCGATCCGTCATGACGGGTAGCGAGAAAAATAAAATAAAATAAAATAATTAACAAACACTGTAGAATTAAATGTACTAGTACCATTACGTTTGTCTGAAGGCCATTGATCGATGTCGATATGTCCCGTGCTCGGATCGAATTGTTTATTCGGATCTCGATTTTTTAGTATCCTAGGGCTGGCAGCACATGTATCGAAAAAAGGGCTGTACAATGTAATGTACTTTTTGGAATACAAGACTTGACCTATTGTAGATGAGAGAACCTCTTTCTCTTCAAAAGAGGAAGACAAGAAACAAGTATTGTGCTCGTCTAAGCCACACGGGTCGAAATGTGTCCTGTGCCTGGGGTTAATCTGCCTGCCTTTGCGACCGTTGGTTTTTGCAGCCTCCGCCATTTTACCCATCAGTAAAAGTGTACTCGACAAACAATAGGCTGCAGAAGAGGCGGCCAAGGGCTATTGCTACTAACCAGGGGTACCCCCTGCTGGGTTCCCAGACTCGGTCGCGCTACACGCTAGGGCTGTTCTGCTAGACAGGTACAAACGTACTTGACAACTCAAAAACATTGAACAAAAACCATTGATTGAAGGAGAGGAGGGAAAAAAACTCGAAAAAAGCTCAGACCATCAGACTTACGTAAGGTGGGGATGTACAGTACTACACAATTGTACATACGTACAAGGTTCATTGCCCCCTGTACCTACCATATCTAGCGTACCTCACTACCTAGCGTGAGAGAAAACGTGCTACAATAATGGTGGAAATGTGGGGACATTAACGATTTAGGTAGCGGGCTAGGACGTTTCCGCTGCTAAGGAAAGGACCCTAAGGCAATAAAGGTAAAAAGACATGGGAAGGTATGGTACGTATATGTACGGTATTATGCGGTAAGTACTGGACTAGCAGCCCTGAAGAGACCCCGTTTCTTACCTTAGCCTTTCTTAGCTCTAGTCTCTTAGCAAGAAAGAGTTGTCCTGTCCCTCGAAAAGTGTGTGACACCATCCCCCCTTCCCCTCTGCGCTTTTCCTCCCCCCCCCAATTCCTTGAACCTTTCCCACTTTCTCTGTTTCTCCCGCACACACAAAAAAACTCGAGTGAACACGATACTGTCTATTATTAGAATCAACCACGCCAGATTCAGCCCCATCGTCCTGCAAGTCCCAAGTAGTGCACCACCGATTGATGTACTGTATTAATGTATATCTCGGGAAACTGATTGAGAAGAAAAAGAACGACACTTCCCGTCATTAAGTCAAGGTCTACATCTACATACATATAACATATACAACATACATAGTTGTGTGTGTGTAGAGGTGTATGTGTATGTGTATGCTGCAGCGTATGCGTATTTGTCTACAGAAGTGGCGTGTGCACAAATCGCATATATCAAATCCATACACCCATCCATCATCTCATCTATATCTATCGCAAAGCGCATCTCATCGCATCGCATCGCACCGTACCGTACCGCACACACGTACATATATAATAAGTGTGTACGGACGCAATACGTATATCAGATCCGGGCCTTGCTGATATTCATTATTACTTATTACTTATTACTTCGACTGCGCGACTCCACCGTCTTCCTCCTAACTTAACTTACCTTCACCTTATTTTTCCTTTCCTGCGTGGTGGATAATAAAGCCCGTTCAAATATCACCGGAGACCCGTACCAAATTTTAGGCCCGGCTATTCCTTCAACCTCTTTCTCTATTAACAACATTACCATTGTTGTTCTCTCTCTACCCTGTCTTCTTTCTTACCCTTGTCCTGCCCTGTCCTCTTGCCCTGCTCTGCCTTACCTTAACTACCTGACCACGTCCACATCCACGTCTACGTCTACTATCAAGTCCGCTTACTATATTCCGTCGTCCCACTCAACAAACAAAAAAAAAACGAGGGAAGAGAGAAACGAATAAGCCAACCAACCAACCCAATAATACCCTTAAGGTCCTTCAGCCCCCTTCACGTCAGATTAAACTCTTCAACCGAACAACCGGTCCCAATCCAGCAATATACCGTCGCCACTATTACTAT
The DNA here is from genome assembly GCF_022578975.1 of Hypoxylon trugodes. Classification (NCBI taxonomy): domain Eukaryota; kingdom Fungi; phylum Ascomycota; class Sordariomycetes; order Xylariales; family Hypoxylaceae; genus Hypoxylon; species Hypoxylon trugodes. The sequence continues at coordinate 1,216,231 of NW_026250025.1, forward strand.
TACTACTAGTACAACTGTCAACGACTTTTAGTTTGAGACCATTTCCCCGCTGGTGTTTACTTGTCAAATATAACCCTGCTTCCTATTCTTTCCATCTATCTATTCTTCCTCGCGGTCGGGGCCTTCAACGGCAAATCGCCTTTTCATGTCACTACCCGTCGCGTTGTCGCTATCCACCAAATCAAGGGATCTATCATAGACGTCAAGTTAAAAACAAAATCCTACGGGCAATTGGGAGGCGAAGCCTTATCGCTTACCAACATTTCTTCCTTTCTTTTTCCATAATACCCATTTCTCTATTCTTTTCATTTATCGCATATATACCCTACTATTTAGATCAAAATGGGACGGAGAAAGATCGAAATTAAAGCTATTAAGGATGACAGGAACCGCTCTGTGTAAGCTTGTCCTTGCGATCGAGGTTACTCGATTCTTTTCCCCGATTTCTCCCCGTCAACAGCTAATATGATTGTCAATACAGCACGTTCCTAAAACGAAAAGGTGGTCTATTCAAGAAGGCGCACGAGTTATCAGTACTTTGCTCAGTAGATGTTGCCGTATTCATCTTCGGCAGCAATAAGAAGTTATACGAATACTCATCAGGTGATATGCGAGATCTGATCACAAGATATCAATACGTTAGTATCACCCCATCTTCGCGTCAACCTAATTAATGCATGGACATTAACCAAAACAATAGCATGGCGGTCCGAACGAGCACAAAGGCCCACACGATTTCAACGGCGGCGATGACGACGACGACGAAGATGGCGAGGGCACACCTCCCCATGGCCATGAAGGCTCTGTCGAACCCCAGATGATTCCTCCCCATTTCCAAAACCAACCTGCCTTTACCCATTTAAGGCATCATACTCCATCCGCCTCGCCTCCCATCAATGGGATGCAGTTCGCGCCTCGAGGACATACACCCCAACCACAGATCGGCTCCAGGCCTTCGTCGAGAAACGATTTTCGCCGCGACCTACGCGTTCCACAACCAGGCGCCCAGCCAGTTGCCAACGGTTACGCGTATATGCCTCAACCTGCTATCTACAATCCACAAAATCAACCCGCTTATCCGCAACACGGACTCCCTCCGCCGGCACCAGGCCAGTTCCAATACGCTGCTGCCCAACAGCATGCCCAGGTACAAAGCTATATGGAAGAACAGCGACGCTCGTCGGTGCCTCCTAACTATCCTCCACATAGTGCTCCCCAGGGCCAACCTGCGCGTCCTTCTCCGCCACAACCTACACATCAGCTACCTCCACAACAGACTCCCCATATGTCCCCTCCGCAGCCGCCTTCTCAACATCTCGAGCCTCCACAACCGCCGCAAATGTCACAACAGGAACCGCAACCACCTGCGCCTATGGAACCGAAGCATGAATCCCTTCAAGAGAGAACCGGTCAACCCTTGTTAGATACAGCATCCGCGATCAAGAAAATGCCACAACGCAAACAGCACAGCATCTTCACTCCGATCGATGAGAACCGGTCGATTCTGTCTCAACATCTAGCCTCGTTCAACGCGGAACCCCGCATAAAAGATGATGGTAATCGATCGCAATCAGTGGACGTAGGTGCTGTTTCGCGAAATAAATCTGACTCATCTCCGCCTCTCCCACAACGTTCCAATACTTCTGGCCTGGCTCGCAACTCTATACCTACAATCCCCGAGACCACATTCACTCCGCCCTCTCGCTCAAACAGCTTGAAAGTTGGTGGTGGTGGCTCGCGACCAAGGCTAAAGGTTCAAATTCCCGAGGAGCAATCTGACGCTGGTAGCAATGCTGGTGATACAGGTACCTCTCCTCGCACAACAACCGATACAACTGCGCAATCAGCTCGCCGAAATGGTGTGGAAGGCCCTGGAGCTGGCGTTGTCCTCCCGCCTCCATCACCGTCAGCATCGGCGATGTTATCTGCGGGAGCCACCGGCCCACCGAATCCATTTGCAAGACCACATCCTCAAACTCAAAACAACAATATGAACATCGACACACCTGTCTCCGCTTTACCATCTAGGTTCCTCAATAACGAATTCTTGCCGAGTCCTAGCAGTTTTTATCCCGAGTGGAATTTTCGGGGCAGTGACAGCAACACCCTTCCGAGTCCTTTGAACTTCGCTACGCCGGTGGTAGGTTCGGGTCCTTCCTTTCTGAGGGACGATAATGGGCCCAACGCGGCTAAGCGAAAGAGTCCGGATATAACCGCCGGCCACGGCTCAGACGGCCCGGAGGGTGGAGAGCCCAAAAGGATAAGGGTTGACGGTTAGTGGCTCTATTCGACGTCTCGACTGCTGAGACTATCGAGTCACCTATATTCTATTCTGGTTCGATTTCTATTCACATTTTTATCGCAAAATGCGACTGTACAACATATTATGGAGAGCATCGGAGGGTACTTGCGTCTGGATCTCACGAAAAGTCACTGGATACCTCCTTTTCTTGCCTTCCATTTAGCATTTGCTGGCTCTAAAATCGACTTGCGGTGGATACGCTCATTTACGTTTTGCGCCATGCATTGTTTTTTATTCACTTCGTGGCATGGCGTGGCGCTTAGAGGCGTTTCATGATCATCTTTTCGTTCGGATATTTGTTTTTTACGCCATACTTGAAATTTTTACCGAATCCTCTGGAATTCTTATACGACGGAACAGCCCTTTACCGCCGCGATTACTTTTAGAGAGATGGATGGACATGACGAATGAGTAATGGGAATCTGTGATTAACTAAGGTCTTTTTTTATCGATCGCACACAACGCATTATCCCGGGGGAAAAGTTTTTCAAGATGGAACTGACACCGAATTGATTGATTTGATATTTGTGTTTTTGCTCGTTTTACCTGCTTTTGATCGAGATGACATGGGAACGGCGTTATAAGGATAAGGGACGAGATGGGATGAAGATGGGGAGAGCGAATCCAAATTAATTGGATTCGACTTTGTACACTATTCCGGAATTATTTAGAGATACCAGAGGTGGAATGAAGAACCACGGGGCATATGTTCACTACCTACATTCTTGATTTCCGCTATCTACGATCATTTTTGCCATGTGTCTTTTGTCCTATCTATTTTACTGATTTGGGATGATGTATTAGGTGTTGTTGGTTTGACTTTTTTTTTTAACAATCCTACATCCACCGACAACGTCGATGACGATAATCATTCACCTACTCGGATACCGTCGATGACTAGCGTCTACGCGTTACGCGATTGAGGTTGATTAGTAAGGGGCATACCATACCTAGGTTAGGTGTGACAACGCGAATCCTTCGTCCTGAGAAGCGAATAACCGATTACGGCGAGGTATACGTACATCAATACCTAGCTAGTGAGTCAGATAGATAGGTATAAGGCAGATCTGGATCTAGAAGTACGCCGCGTCAATACGTATGTTCGACTTTGTTGAGTGAGCTCGGTAAGCGAGCTTGCGTGTCTTGTTGTTTCATATCATTATCATCAACGTCGTCAGCATGTTTTTGGATCAGTAGGTAGGTATGTTTGAATGAATGAACGATCGACCTTCTTGATGTGATAGGTATACGAACGAAAGCGAACGTCGGTGCCGATCTGCTTTACCGGGACCGTGGCGAGGGGCTTGGCGGGTTTGAACCGCATGCGCGGGTTGTTGCTCGATTGGGTAGATTGGATGGCACGGAGGATGGGTATGAGGATGGGGAGGGTGGAAGGGGGGGTTAGGTAATATCTTTAATCTATACTAGGGAGGTATGTATGGTGTGATAGGGTATGGAGGTGAGAGGGAGGGAGGTGTGTCTGCCCTACCAACTAGCTAAGCTACTCTACATATAGGTACCACGTGCTTGGGAGCCACTGCCGCCGCCGCCGCCGCTCTTCCGCTGGGGAACGAGGTCTAGATCGAACTAACCACCCGGCTTAGCTTTCTTGGCTCCTCGGTGGGCGGTGGATGGTTGCTGAGGAGAGAACTTTACTTGTTTGTTGGTAGTGGGATAGGAGGAGCATTAAGGTGAAGGTGAGTAAATGGCCCCCAAACTTGTGCTTGGCTTGGCTATAGGATTGCGGTATATGTACCCGGGTGGATGGGTAGGAGTTAGGGAGATGGGTATAGAATAGCTGGTATAGGTTAGTTAGGTAGGTAGGTACATGGAGACATGTTTGATGCATTGCTTAGGATGTTATTTGTATATCTAGATACCTATGGATACGTACGTGAGTGAGACTTCGTATAAGAGAGCTAGATAGCTTACTAATATACGGGGAGTTGTCTATTTACCCCTGATAGGTTTATAATTCTTGTCTTGGGTCCTACCTACAACAGCTAGATGTGTTACGGACGACTTACCAGTTTGCTACCTATTTTTCTAACATGTCTAAGTACCTTCGAAGATGATAGGCTATTACATCTCATCTGCAGTGCCGGAAGTAGGATGAGATGAGACGATGTAGATGGATGTTCCCGTATCTAGTATGCATGTCGTGCATATAGGATTCTAGCTCGATATGAGTAACCCGGCAACTAGTTAGCTCGACATCAGCAGCCGGATGCGAGTGGATAGAAAACTAGGTGCAGATACGCGAATGAATACACCCAGTTCTGTGTACGACTGACTCGACTCGGACTCGGTCCGTAGGGCTGAGAGCTGAGGATCGAGCTAGCGTCACGCTAAGATCGGGTATGGCTCAGTGTCCTTCGGATCAGGCCTAGTTTCTTAGGTATGGCACACGGCACGTATCAGGTACGGACGAGAAGGTGGAGATATGACTCGGAGCTACGGACAAATTGCTAGACATTATAGACAAGCCACAAGCCACTTGTTTCATACCTCCGTATTCGGCGTGCTTTGCGGAAACCTGTTTCGTCGGTGGATGATTAAAGGTATACGGAGAATCGATATATAGCGTCAGTGGCTTGTCGTGGCTTCAGGTTTCGTACGACACCAACCCCCGTAATACATCGTAAAGCTGAAGTAATCGTAGAACGGGAAGGGAGTCCGGGTTTCTCCCTGAAACTACAAGACAGAAGTGAAAGCCGGATGGCGTATATCGGATAGGAATGATCTTTCTATTATTGCTGTCTGGATCCGTGTATCGCCTCAGCTGGGAATGGCACATAACGGCACACTCTGTTCTTCCACGATAAGACGGGGTTTGTCCGCACCGACGAGATGAATTCTGCCTTATCCTATTTTATGCCGTATTCTGCCGTGTCTATAATTCGATTGAGTAGAATATCGGCCATCTCCGCGGTTTGCTTGGTAGGTTATACGGACGATCTAGCAAGATGTCTCCTATAGGGACTATGTTATCTCCTGTCCGGCCATTCCTACCTCTGATCCACATCGCATCTAGACGAATTAGGCTTCCATCGCATCGCCACCACCGTATAGAATCCACATCGACGGGACTAGGCTATACGAGTGACTCAGGAGCAAGAGCTTCTAGCTATCGATGACTCCTTGGGCATAGGCACAGCGAATCATAGTAATATGATACAGACGTATGTGACACCCTGCTTTCTCCGGGGAGACTATGCTAACTGACTTATTGAGATATTCCAGTCCAATACGGGTCTATTTCTTGCCACTACAGCTACATGGTATCATACGCCCAGTATTACTCACCGGGCTTCTAAGGAACTCTGTAATCGGCAGATACGTATAATCTAAGAGGACACGGGAAACGCCACCAGGCGTGAAGTACATCGGCGAGCGGTGATGTACTTTGGTAAATTCTGCTTGAATTTGGGCTAAACTATCTTCCTAATTCGCTTCCTTGTTCGTATACCCGCGAACGATGTACCTCCTTAACAGTGGGTGATTTCGACGTGCGATGCCACAAAAAGAGTCAATGTAGGTAAGTGACGAATGGGAGCGCTGACTAATCTATTGTAACTTGGTATTCCATTTCCCTATGGACATAACTTGATGAACCGAGGGGCAATGATATATCTTATCTCATAATAGAGCGAAGCTTAACCCCCCTAGGCGCTTACACAAATCACTTATCGTAGGGGAATCACTATTGCGATGTGACGATATGTTGCTATTGAGATGATCCGTATCTACCGGAAAGCAGGCACATATTTACTTGAAGCTTGCATACGGGCCGCATCACCTCGACTCCTCTCCCCCCTTCCCCACAATCTTCGAGTTAAGTACTTGGTTGGTTGGCTCCTCGAACATATTGTATCGTAGAAATACCAGCCAGCTCAAAGACTAAAAAATCCAGCTTCGCCAAAAAGATCCCACCATCGAATCAAAACCCCCAAAATTTCAGAATAAAAAACGCAACAGCAGCAAAAAAATTAGAAAAAAAGCGCGATTGGCACCTTTCATCGAGTAAAGTACCTAGGTATCATCTCAACCCCCTATCTTCCTTCCATCTCAGTTGTTATTGTTATCCCCCCTTTTTTCTGTCTCGCGAATGGGTATATCCCACCCCCCTACTCGTCCATCGACTCATTACTCCCCAACTTGGAAAAAGAACATAGATAAGTTCGGAATCGAATCGGAAAACTCAGGATTAGGTTGCTTTGCTTTGCTTTGCTTAATGACATGTTTTGTTGATTTTATGTGTGCTAGTAATTGCAACAGCAGCCAAAGAAGCTCCAGGTCCATAACCAAGTTACATCCAGGGTTACTGTCGCCTTGCAACAATCTTGCTAAGAGACTTCGGTATTTGTTATCTTTCCGAGGCATTCCAACGGCAGTAGTGATCACCAGACGTTTAAAAACGTCCAACTCCAAATTAAGAAAACTAGATTCCAGTCTGGTCCTGGCCGCGAAAGAAACATGGGACTCCATGTTCTAAATGGTATCATTGAATTAGGAAAAAAGAACTCAAAGCCAGGCTTATTAACGAACATTCGGCGTCGTATGCGCCGAAAACTACTAGAGTAGAAGAATGCGCCCGAATCAAGCTCCGGGCGACGTGATGTAAGCGAATGCGTAATGCGGATACCCGTATTATTTCATAGTCAAATCGTCATTTAAAGCACCAACACTAGCGGCGGCCGTTCAAAGTCCCGGGTCCATTGGTACCCTCCATATTACCCGTTAACTCGGCAACCCTAGCCTTGATGCGAGCTACACGAGACTCGATAGCTGGAATATTGTTAGTGGCATGCTTACTACGCGCGGGGGTATGATCCTTACTCTCTTCACCACTGGTATCATCATCACCATCCGTCGTCTTGCTGTATGCACCCCGGCTCTGCTCCTCACTCTGTCGGGCCGCGCGGTCAGCGGCATTTCTCCTGATGGCAGCCCATCGGTCCTGCATGGGAACACTTGGTGATGGAGCACCCTCCTCGTCATCATCTTCCTCGTCGCGATGGTTGTTACTAGGATGTCTAGCAATCGGCGGCGGCGCGGCGGAGTCAACGCTCTGATCTTCATCAGGGACAAAGGCGGGCTGATCTAGTAGAGGACCTTGGTCGAAGCGAGAGAACTCCTGATGGGCCTCTGCAGCATCCGCAGTGTCGACGCGAGATAGGTTGTCGTCGACGGATTGGTCATATTGTTGCCTACGAGGTGTTGGGGTTACCGGTGTCTGTATCGGTGTCCTATCATCTGCGCGCGCAGCAGGAGCCTGGGAGGCAGTATCCGCTGGGGATAGAGGAGACACAGGAGCTGGCTCTGAGGGAACGGGCTGTGGCTTCTCTGCTGGTGGCGCTGGAGCTTGTGCTGCTGCGGGAGCCTGAGAAGCGTCAGCAGCTAGCATGGTGTTAACATCAGCAGCGGCATTCTCAGGCAACTTGGATTGCCGATTTTTATTTCGGCCAAATAGCTTTCGGAAGCCACCACCGGTCTTCTTCTCGTCCTTATGAAGCTTCTTGTGCTTTTTGCTGTCAGGGCTAGTTGGCTCAGGAGAAATCATATTTTCTCGAGCCGCATCTAAGCTCTGTTCGTCACGGGGTGGAGGAGGCAATGGGGAGTCTCGGCCCGCGGGTTCCACACGCTCAGCAGGGTGAACTCGTTGTGGTGCTTCGGGTTTCTTCTCCGGAACCGGGGCCGGAACTGGAGCTGGAGCCGGAGATTTCTGCTCGGGTTCAGGTGAAGTTGGAGCCACAGCCGGGGTTGGGTCACGTTCAGCAGCCTCTGGCTGAGGGCTGTCGCCGTTTGTGTGTCCGTTTGTGCCGGGATGAGCTGGCATTTGAAGCGAAGTCTGAGATATACCACGACCAGCGAATGCGTTGCCAAGATACGCCTCGCGGATAGCCTCCTTGTCATATTTGTTCGCCCACTTCATAGCCGGTGACGCGGCGTTAACAACACCTGGCTGCAAAGTGAGGATACTGGTTGTCTTCTCTCTCATCACGTCGGCGTCCGTACGCCCACGTCGTTCTGCCTTAACCCCTAAGCGCTGTTCTTGCTGCTGCTTAGCTTGAAGCTTTTGTGCAGCTGCCTGAATTTTCGCGTGCTGGTCCGGTCCTATGCTAGTCTTGCTCATCCCAGCACCTGTAGAAGCACCAGGGTTCAAACGGTCGTTTTTGTCCGAGGCTGCTTTGGTGGTTGACTTGCTACGAGAAACACCTCTACCACGCCTCGTCCAACTAAAGAAGCCCTTTTTCTCTGCAATGTAGGCACCAGCATCGGGTTCCGGCGCAGCTCCCTTTACCATCTCCTCCATTACGAGCCATCGGCCTTGGCGAATGACTGTTTCAATGATAGAACATCTTCCGAATGCAGACTTACGTTCTGCGGTCTCCTCAGGCGCCAAACTACTCATCCACACCCACCAGAATGCATCATCGAGGTCGAATTGGGTGATACTAGCCAGCTCACCAGGCTCTAGATGACGGTCGCTTTCCAGTCGTGGTCGATGCGATTGTGAGCTCCGTTGCCTCACAGTCGTTTCGATGGGTGGTAAGATCTTATCCGGCGGTAGTAAGAGATTCGACGGACTATTCGGCGCATCATCGACGAAACCAGATGATAAGAAGTCTGCCCACGAAGGTGTGGTCGGTCTTCCGAGGTTTCCACCCGAGGCGGGAGTAGTTCGTAATCCACGGGGGTTTCGAGCTTGGTTCAATTTAGTAGAATCGTCGTCTTCGTCCTCTTCTTCTAAGGTGTCACCGAAACCAATATCTTCGAATCGCGACCAGGAGGCATCACGTAAACTTGTAGAATGTTTCGAGCTAGAGACTTGAGATTGGTTCGCCAGAGATATCGCCTTAAGAACTCTGCGGCATTCCTCAGTCAATGCTTTCACAGGGTCCTCGTATTCGGAAAATTCTCGAAGTGCCCGATCCTCATCGCGATATTGGAAGTGATTAGCACGACGTAGAAGCGCAAACGGTGTTGGTGACACAGTGTCGACAATCATAACCACTCTGTATGTTGACGACATCAACAATGATGGTGTTTGCGGGGGATACTCGGTTTCCTGCAGCAACTTCTGCAGGGACATGGGGAGCATCGAGATACCTGCGCGGGTTTGCTGGGGAGATAAGGACCTCAGATAAGCGAAGAATAGATGGCTCGTTGCATCCGCAGCACTAGGATTCATTAGCGAAAATGATATAAATTCGATTTGGGGTCGTGCTAACCTCAACCAAGTTTTGTATCCTCCATCGAAACCACTGCCATTGTCTTTATGCTCAAAAGCCCACCACGCCGCCATACGAGACAGCTTACGTCCGCTGAAGCCATTGGATTTGCCATGAGCTGCGATGGCTGAAAGTAGGTCGAAGTAATCGAATATGATGTGGGATCGCGCTTGATTTTCGACACTTAACGGAATGAAAGTCGAGAACGAGTCACGAGCCATGCTCGAGTCTATGCCGCAAGCCACTTTTTTAGTTTGTATTCCTTAGGTGTTTGCGGAATGGTTTGTCATACCTTGTTCTCCAACTTTGAATAGTTCGTAGGCGTCCCAGCCTACAATTCCACCTTGTAATCTGCTCCAACACCATTTTAAAACGCCCGCAATAACCTGAGATTACGTCAATGATAAGATCTTCAACTGGCGCGCTTTGTCATGGTAACACGTACCATAGGCTCCGTCATCCGCAGCTCCTGTGCGAGCGCTTCGCCATGTAAGTTTTGATTTTCATCGAAGAAGTGGCGGATGAAAGTGCGCACGGCGCTAGGGTCAGAAGTTGGACGGAACGGTAAGAGAAGGAAGGGAAGATCGAGAGCTACACGTTGCGAATGGGTTAGCTTGGAGTGGCGAAGGTAAGAGGAAGGAATATCTTATCCGTACCCCGGCCTTTGAGCTCATCTGTACATCGTTTTATTAGATCTTGGACTTCCTCGGGTTCTATCGTTGTTCGCGTATACGCATCTTCCCAGCGCGGTTTGCTGGGCAATTGGTGCGCCAGGTCATCGAGGTTGGCATTCTTCTTAGGCTTAAGTCTGGATGAGCCATCTTTACCCCTTATTCGAGCGAAAAGGCTCGGCATAGTGATTGGTAGATTTGAGGTCGGTAATCGGTATCGAGAAAAAAAGAATTCCGGGACAGCACCACGTAAATCGAAGACGGGAAATTGAAAGTGGACAGTTGAGATTTGGCACAGGCTAACGCATGAGATGTGTAAAGAGGAAGACTTGACCAAGTTGCGCCAGCGGAGTGTGGGGGTTGGGTATCAAGTAATAAGTAATAATATCGAACAAGTATTGCCAACGGGGTTTGAACTTGTTCGACCCGGGTATTGATTTGAGATATTCTCTTTCTTGGTTGGTAGGAGCTCACTAAAGGGGGGAGAGAGAACCACAACCTTGATAAGGAACAATAGAGAGAACGTAGAAAAATAAAATAAAATCAAACGATTAGAATTGAAGACTTCACGGATTGTGCACGAAACGGCAAAACGAAGGGTATCAAAGATGCATGCATGAGGAAGAGAAAAAAAAGTTCAAAAAGGTTCCAATCGCAAAGAAGAAAAAAACAATAATAATAATTAAGGGGCGGCCCAAACTTCGACGAGGATAATTGATAGGATCAAGGAAGTCAGTCGTCGGTCCTCGCTGCTCCCCAAATCTCAGAGTGCTACTGCTAGTTGGTAATGTAGACAGGTACCTTTACCTCTAAGCTGGCGGGCTGGTTCGATATACATTAGCGTAACTGCTTAGACTATCTTCTTGGGGAATAGCGCCGTGAAGGGAGATTATTTTAGTTCTGTTTTAATGCTGGCTCGCTAGGTAGGCGCTGCTGGTTTCAAGGATCAGGATTGGTTATCTGTGTGCTGGGTCCCGGCTTTGTGTGGAGAAAGATGAAGCAGGGGCGCATTGGTCAACGTGGTCAAGGCACCGTTACCTTGAGGTACCCTGGTACATGTATCGAAACCAGACTAACTTCAGGTACCTTAATGTCACTTTCCTGCTCTGGAGGGGTATGAAGGTACATTCGCAGCTTCGCGTCATTATTTCAGAACTCTAATTTATATTGCAGGGCGGGAAGTGGTGAACCGGGTGCCGCCACGGTCAGACTTTTTGCGTTATCTCTCGCGAGAAGAACCGTTGTTCGTTAAATGTAAGAAACCGAGCCGAACTCAACCTCTATTTTTCAACCGTAATTATATACATACGTATATACATCACTAACAGTCTAAATACTTTTAAGTTAGAGTTGCTCGCTTCATCTAAGAATGTATGATTCCTGCAAGCGTACGCAGGTAATAAAAGCTAATGTTCCACTTGTGTCTCTTGGATTTTATTCTTTTTAATTCTTTTTTTTCTCCCCTCGGTCTGGCTCATCTGCGAACTTCCATGTTTGCCCTATCACTAGTTCGAAAACCAAGACCACATCTTTTTCAAACTAGACCAGGTAAGTACCAACTCATTGGTAAATTGATTATTAGCTCAGTTTCGCTTCATTGGAAATATTTCGTCTAGACAGAAAATTATTATGTCAGACATGACTTGACGATAGCTTCATTTTGAGACACCAATACCCTTCGAGAAGCATCCGATGTTGTGGTTTGCCAATCCTGATTCCATTCACCGCAAATCACTAACCACTACGGATATTTATACCACCTAAGCTAACATCGATCGGCAATAAACCCGATTCCAATTCTGCAGCATAACATGCGTAAGATGCGAATATGAATATGTAAGTAAAGACGGGGTCGAACATTATCGGAGCACCATCGGCAGTTCTATATATCCAGTGCCACCTCAAATGTCACCATCTTCCGGATTCATCCAACACACGTTACCTAACACCCCTTTTTCGTCGTTTGGATTTGGATTCGGTCTAGACTCAAGTCCTGTTAGTAACCGTGTTCGTGCTGTGCAACAGCTCCTACTGAAACAACAAAAACGAACATGTACGCCGGTATAATTATAAAAATGTCGACTTCCCGGTCTATCGAAATACGTCGTCGTTGATGATACCCAGTTATTGGCGGTTATTAATCATTGACTGAGATAAATGATTCAATAAAATGCCAAGAGAAAAACTATCGCCCGCCCCCTTTCCACTCGTCTAGGTTCATTATTCTAAAGGCGTCGAGCCTGCATGAGCACAACTCATCGTTCGGAATTTGATGCCAATTAATTCACGAGAACCATTGGGTCCTGCTCGACCAGTCACTTTTACGGACTAGGGTTTAGATGAGTTGGCAAAATGTGGTGAGGTCACCAACCAAGGAGAAAGCCTGATTTGGACGGAGCCGACTGCAAGCCATTGGTGCAGCACCGTTGCATACTATTGGCATCCCGGACTTGGGACGTGTCCTGCACTGACAGATTGACCGCGATTTTTCGCGTCCAATGGTAGCCGACATTGGGCTCCAATGAACATCGCGGAATCCAGGGATTGGTGGAATGCTAGATGCGCTATCTTTTCCCCAAACTACATATAGGTATCCATCCATCCTATCTGATTATTATACAGTTCATCTCGTGGAACGACTGACGCCAAAGGATGACGGAAAACGGAATCCCCCAGAATCTTGAAACTGGTCATGCTCTTAAGCCCCTCGGAGTCTAGAGAACGCCACTTTCCGGATTTGTACTAAAGTACATAATCGACGATTCAGGATGACACATCTCGAAAGTATCTAGGTACAAAGTTCGACAAAATGGAGTGGTGTGCAGGTGTGTGGCACGCCTTGCATATGGAATCCAGGGGACCAAGGGACCTGCATGTTTAGCGTATGATCTTGTCTTGAAGTATTACCACCCGGAACTACGATGACCCCAGCAGACATGCCAACTCTCGTCTTACTTGACGGACTGACGTGTTCGCAGAAAGCCCTTCCAGGATAGTCAAGGTAGAGTTACTAGGAATATTCCGGGGATCAATGATCACCTACGTGAGAAAATATTTTATAATGATTTAGGAGTTCCTGGTAATCGCAGCTTGATGACAAACGGAATGCCTATCCCGTCTCACAATACGACGACGGTATGTAACGATATATGTGGGGCAATTAGATCTACCATCTCCGGCTCCCGAGACAGCGAGACGGTTCCTTCGACAGCCTTGTCATGTCTTGATGGAGCCAAATTTGATAATACCTTACTTGATAATACCTTACCTCTCTCAAATCCTGGCAGCCTTGTGGATAACCATTTATCAGCAAAACGTGAAGCATTACAGCATCAGGTTGTCGCAGATCAGTTCATGCGCCAAGAACTTGATGGTGTCATGGGCACTGAGCATTTGTACATCTTGGTTCCGATCTCTTGAACTGCTGGGTCACTTGCCCACTCGTTTCTGCTGGTCACCTCTGGCATCAATAACCGGGCTCAGCATCGCAGATCCATTATGGGCAGTAGTGTCGTCGTCCCAGTGAGATACCGCCATGCTTAATTAATGGAGCATTAGATAAGGTCCATTTTGAAACATGATCTCCTCGTTTCAATGTCCGACTCGACCAAGGTCGGGGAATTGTACACCCCGAGGTTATAGATGATGCCTTGACAGGTTTTTATCAAATACACAAGTGGAACACTAATCTTGTTGTACGATCCCTTCACAACTTTGTATTAGGTTGGTTGTTGCTCGACCTCATCAACTTATAGCTTACGATGCCTAACGTTACACAAAATTCAACTCATTCACAGTCATGCCAACAAGCAGAGATAAGTTGATGCTGAACATTAGAACAATCTTGATAGCACTCCGGATATAGAAATCGTCATTTTATACCAAGACTTATACAATTTAGCCAGCTATTACTCATTTACACTGTACCACTTCTTCCTAAGGGCACTTTTTTGTTATACCTGTACAATCTTGACATGCCAGTGGCTAATGCCTTGCCTATCCATCCATCCATTTACACCGCACAACGCCGAGCAGTAACACGACGAGGGCGAGAAACACCCGAACGCCTTACCCTCAAACCCTCAAGTAATGTACAATAAACTAGGTAGGTGACTCAATCCGACTCATCACCATCTTGCGTCTTTGCGGTTCCTTCCTCATCCTCTTTCTGCAGGACCTTGCTCTCCTCCTCACCCTTCTCTTCAACCTCACCTACAGCTACAACGGGCGTAGTATCATCCTCATCCTCTCCCTCCTCACCTTTCTTCTCTTCCTCCAGCTTCTTAAGCACCTCCTTCTTAGCCTCAGCATTAGGATTTAAATCCCAATCAATAACGCCATCCTCACCATACCTCCCCTTCAACCACTCATTCGTAGCCTTAAAGTGTCCACAATCGAAGAATCCCCGCGACGCGCTCAACGGACTCGGATGCACGCTCTTCAATACCAAATGTCTATTCGTGTCCACCTTAACAACACGTTTTTGCGCCGGCGAACCCCAAGCTAGGAACACGACTCCGCGTGTGCGTTTCTGCGCTACGAGATCGATTACTTTCTGCGTGAAAGCTTCCCAGCCCCGTTTTGAATGCGAGTTTGCGTCGTGCGCGCGGACGGTGAGGCAGGTGTTTAGCATTAGTACGCCGCGCTCTGCCCACGGGGTTAGGAGACCACCGTTATTGGGGGGCGGGACGAAGGTTGGGTAGTCTTTTTTCAGCGCGATGTACATGTTTTTTAGGGATGGAGGGGCTCTTGTTGGAGGGCGGACGGAGAAGGCTAGGCCGTGGGCTTGGTTGAAGTTGTGGTATGGGTCTTGCCCTATGATTACGACTTTTACTTTGTGGAAGGGTGTGTGGCGGGACCTGTGGGTAAGTTGTTAGGAACAGCAATTGGAAGAGGTACAGGAAGTAGACATACCATGAGTAAACGTCTTCCCTCGGCGGGAATACTTTCTTCCCAGCTTTAACCTCGCTCTCGAGGAACTTCTTCAGTTCGATGAATTCAGGTTTGACGATCTCATCCTTGAGATGGGCTAGCCATGATGGATCAAGAGTCTGGATCTCGAGCTGGAGGTGACGCTTCTGCTCTAATGTTAAACCAGCTACCCACTTCTCCTTATTGAACTTTAAGGCGGGCGCTTCGGGTTGCGAGCTTCCGGGTCCTTTCCCAGAGGGTGAGGAAGCAGGTGCATTCTTAGGAGCACCGAAGAATGATGTTATGCTCGAGTTTACTTTGGGCTTCTTGTTCGAGTCGGAGGGTGAGAGGGCATTATCGCCCTTGCGCTTTTGTGAAGACATTGTGTAGAAAGTTCTGGATGTGAATTTGATTAGAAACTGCAATTGCAGTTCCAATTGTATGTATGAAGACCGAGGTCGTGGTCGAGGTCGAGCTAATAATCGACTGAAATCCCACGTCGGAAGGTGTCGTAAATGACGTAGCGGATGCAGCGTGAATGTTTTTCTTATTCCTATAAATTCGTCTAGAATGAGACAATTTAATAGAAAAAGAGGTATAATCGAAGAATTAATTGAACTATAGAATTGTGAGAAATTCTGATTATTAAAAAAGATCGAAAGGTTGTCCTAGGTTAAATAGGTGGGCGCGTTATTAGAGACGCGACGCCCTAGAAAAACCCCTTAACGCGAAATTTGATGCGCGTAAAGTGGCTTGTGCGATGCCTGGCAGGGTGCTGGGCTTCACGAACGTGCGCTATAAGAAAAAGAGGGGGAGCTGACGGTTGCCTGAAATTGGATCAAAACTCACTACCAGAAAATTCATTAGCGCAATTCATAAAAGAATAAGATCATCAGATAATTATGATATATCGTATTATTCGTAAACACAGAGGCTGGTTAAAGTCCCTGCGACAAGCTGTGGTAACCTCTATGGAATTTTTATGTCATTTCCTCCCCTTTTGAGTTGCGCAGCATAATATACAGAATTGAGCACCAAGCTCATTCTCGTCTATCGAATCGTTTCTCAATGCAAAGACAATATAATTGCCATGACCAAACCAACCGAGCCTTTTGCTTCTCTTTTTTATTTTGGTTCCGGTATCCTGGCCATCTAAAAAGGTATCATGATTTCAAAACAACGCCTGCTAATGCATAATGAAGAGGATGAAAAAGTGAGGGGGGAGGAAGTAGTGTAACAACGTCAAAGGTCATGAATTTGGCCTTCGTTCCGCTTTTGTGCTTCTCGCTCGTTGATGCTCCTAAACACTCTCTTGCCAACTTCGTAGCTACTAATCATAATAGCACAAGATGGAGCAATTTTGAGAGTACGAGGAAGCCATCCTTTCCAAAGTCCTGCCAAGCCCTCAGTAGAGTAGATATGCAAGAGGAATCGCATCATCGGTTGATTCTCGGGAGCTAAAGCCTTATCCGCCGCGGGTAGCGCATTGTTCGCTGAATCACGAAAGACTTGCGTCCGGGTCTTGCCTACGTCAAATGGCATTGTTACCGTCGATGCGACGGCTCCTGATATAGCACCCGCAGTGAAACTATCCATAAAAGTTGCCGCATGACCCTCTCGGCTCTGGGATCTGGATCTTGCGCGCGTCCTTGATTCATGGTCATCCCGAGTCAATGACCGACCTTGTCGCTCCTCTCGCATATCAGTAAGCTTGCCTCTGATTGTCTCGTAGCCAAACCAATACATTCCAGAAAAGGGAACATCTCTCCAGAGTGTCAGATTTAGGCCTCGCCAAAGAGAGCGATACCCATCTTCCGCTACCATCTTTCGAATACCCTTAAAGGTATTTGCTAAATGACCAGTCGCGGTGGATCCCGGGGACGCCTGGAGTCGTGTTCGAAATAATTCAATTGGGCCGACTGCCATAGCGGCGATTGTCCGTGCGGTGCTGCCTGCCACTAGGGGCGCATAATCGTCATTGGTGATTTTGTTGATGGGACTCGCTTTGTTGGATCGTAACCATTCATACCCGGTGAAATAAATGATATTGGCCGGAACGGCCATGACCAGTGTTGGCGAAAGACCTCTCCATAAGGATGTAAATCCCTCGTTGCGTGCAATCTTCTTGATGCCATCGAATGTTGAGTTGAATCTTCTCTTTTGTACCTCCTCCACAGCGCATTCCTCGGCGGTAGGGATACTCCCAATCGGACCGGCGATGCAAACTTCGGCACTGTTATTCATGAAGAACACTTCGCGGCAGCAAGCAGTAACTCCGAGATTCGAAGGTCGAAAAGCACTAGGTGACGAAATTGCGAGTCTTTGGAAGTCTGTAACGGGCTGCGACGAACCTTGGGATTGCAGTCGGACACGGACGACATCTAGAGGGGTTACTGTGGCAAATTCTGTCAGTACATTCCATTTCATCTGGTGATTGTTGAATGAAGCAGTGAAGTGCGTATAGTAGCTTACCCAGTATCGAAGTCAATAAACTTCCGGTAATGGCGGAGAGCATCTTTTGTCCCATAGAAATATCCAAGCCATCGCCTCCATCATTTTGCGAAGAAACCATTGTCTGTCCCGCAAAAGCGTCTTCGCCTGGTCCTAATCGGTCGTGGTTGTGGCCACCAAAACTATGGTCAGAAGCCATGTTGTTCATTATGTGCGCTGACCCGGTTATCCCGGGGGCGCCCTTTTATGGTAACTCGATGTAAAGCGGATAGAATGTGGTCGAAATTTTAGCAAAGGATCGAGGGGTGTGAGATCACAAAATGATTGTTGTTTAGTTAAGCAGGAGGAATGTTGTGTAGGTTATGTTATGTTACAATGGGGGAGGCGAAAAAAATAATGAGAAGGAATAAATTTAGGTGAGAAATGGGGTAGCGATATCGCGGATCCCTAAGGTCAAGGGAGCTGTGTCTCCTCCGCGTCATTAATAAAGAAGAATGATGAGGCTAAACTTTTTTCACTAAGTAGCAGGACATAAAGTTTTGCCGGTCTCAGGCCGAGTCCGAGCTTCTCAAACCCGATCAACGGAAATCGATAAGTACAGGTTCTTTCTCGGAGCTTGCGCGCGCCTTACCTTATCCATGATGTCAGTGGAGCCAATCGGATTATGTCAAGTTACCACATGAACCCCACTTTACAGGGTCGTTTTGCAGCAACGCCAGCCACGGTCTGACTCTTAAATCGGCGATAAGATGGAGTTAGATAACCAAGATAGCCTTAGCTGCCTTAGATATCTCACGCAATCTGAACCGCCATGTCGGCACCACTTTATGTACTCACCCTCACTGGCCAATGTCTTTTAACTTCACTTAATCCATTCATAAATCACGGATCCATCATTTCACTTTCTCACCGTCACTCCTCCTTCTCCTGAACTCCTGTAGATATCACCTTTTTAAACTCAATGCCTACATATACATAATAAACCTAGATCAATTTCAATCTCAATCAATAATCGACTCAGGCTTGTACAATACATTAAACTTTCCGTCTCACTTATAGAATTGTGATCGTTTCTTCTCATCAACATGGACAAACCAACGGAACAGATACAATCTGAATTAGAGAACTTTAGACAACAGTGGCGAGCAGAAGTATCCGCTCGTTCAAGAAACACGACCGGATCTCAGCAACAGTCACAGTCACAGCAACAGCGATCAGACCCAAACCAAGCCGGTCCTTCATCAAACAAGCCTCCAAAAAGAAGCGAATTCGGCCATAAGAAAGCCTCTTCCAGAACGGTTCATCCACTGGAAGATGAAGATGAATATTACCACGCACAATCTTTTGATGAACCCGACCCCAGTAAAGCCATAGGAGGACAAAGACTCGGTCATCAGGATGCTGTTTCTGCTAAAGACAAGGAAAAGGAGCCACAGACCGCCCTAGACTTCTACGAGAAAGCAGTGGAGAGGGAAACCAGCGGCAAGCTCGGAGACAGTTTACAACTTTACCGCAAGGCCTTCCGCATGGATGACAATGTCGACCAGTCTTACCGCAACAAGCATTTTCCGGGTCGCTGGACGAAACCGGCGCAGCTCAATCCATCTAATTCTCCCGTGACCGTTCCAAATACAGCCCACCACTCCCTAGATGACAGGCCTGTCCTTTCCCTGCCAGAACTTATCGCCAGCTTCTCTAGCCTTAGGATCGAAGGTTCACCCCCAGAATGTGAAGGTGTGGCCCCACCTCCATGCCCCATGGCCGAGCTCCCCGATGAAATTCTCATTCACATTCTTCGGGATGTAGCCATTACGGATGTGGCCGATTTCGTACGTCTTGCGCAAGTGTGCAAGCGATTAGCTTACCTAGTTGCGACCGAAGACCAGATATGGCGACGAGTGTGTTTGGGGTCCGAATTCGGCTTCGGCGGCATGCACTACCATTGGCAGCGAGCGATCGATTGGGCACCTCTCAGCTTGGAGCAGGAACTCGCCGAAGATGAAGATATCTTCACGGTGGATGAGTTGGTGTCGCGACGCAAGAAAGAAAATTTAGCCACAACCAACATGCTGCTACGTAGCTTGTATTCGTCATCATGGCAGGCCATGTTCCGTCGGCGCCCTAGGATCCGTTTCAATGGATGCTACATTAGCACTGTCAATTACATCCGAGCGGGTCAGGCGTCAACACATCAAGTCACGTGGAATAGTCCAGTTCATATCGTTACATACTATCGTTACCTACGTCTATTCCGTGATGGTGCAGCTATCAGCTTGTTGACGACTGATGAACCCGCACATGTTGTACACCATCTTACAAGGGAAGCATTGGCGTTACACAGAGGTGGGGGAGGCCCACATTTGCCATCAGCGGTCATGACTTCGGCACTCAAAGGTCGATGGAGATTATCGTCAACAGCAGATAATCCAGATCCGACGGGGCCAGCTGCTGTGGAGGGTGGCGATTTGTATATCGAGATGGAGGGGGTAGGGCCAAAGTATATGTACCGGATGGAATTAACGTTCCAGAACGCCAGAAAGGCGGCACGCAACAATAATAAGTTAGGGTGGAAGGGTTTCTGGAGTTATAACAAGCTAACTGACGACTGGGCTGAGTTCGCGCTTAAAAACGATAAGCCGTTCTTCTTTAGCAGAGTTAAGAGTTACGGCGTAGGAGAGTGAGTTACCCAGTCAAGGAATTAGAGTCAGTCAGTAAGTTAGCCAGCCAGTCAATTAATTAATGAGCTAATACACCAATGATCACCAAGAGCATAAGAATTAATCTGGGTTTTATGAATTTTTTATTCATTTCGTTCCCTCTATGTACCTCGCCTCAATCTGTGGTATATCGGGGTATCTTAACAGAAATCGCAGAAGGAAAAAAAAGCAAAAGTAATGACTCTAACAAACAGTATAGAAACTCCGAATTCCGAATACTTTGTTTCGATGTATCCCGCGGAGGTATCTCATTCGTACTCTAACAATCCAGGCATCTCGTTGGGAGTCCTCCCACTCTTCCGCCCTGTCTCTCTCCCCGTGAATGGCCTATTCTCCTGGTGAAACGCAACACTCCCCGCTCCCCACCTGATTCATCGTTGGCATTCCCTTCCCCCTCCTCCCATGCACTCGGGCGCAACGGACGCCCGACCACCCTAAACCTCGATTAGATCGAGGGCTGTCGCGACTGGCCACGACGTCTGCGCCGCTGACGCGTAGGCGCGGATTCCGGTGTAGGAGGCGATGCGGAGATCGGCCGCAGCACGCCCGCCATCGACGCGGGAATGCTTTCCGGACGGCCCCGTTCCCAAGGCTCTCGGGACAGGGTCGGCTGAACTGGCGGCCGGGCACCCGACCCCGCCCCTTGACTCGGGGGGAGATTCCCCCACACCGGGTGTTGCTGTGGTAGTGCAGATGCGAATGTTCCCCGTGTGGGGGCGGTATGGGGGGACGGGGTCGCCCGTCCTGCATGGATGGTATAGTTGGCGGGCGTGCCGGGGCTCCGGGATGGTTGGTTGGCGTAGGGTTGGAAATGTTGGGGGTGGGGTTGAGGTTGCGGGATGGGGCTTGCGGGGGATTGGAAAGATCTTGTGTGTGCGTATGGCACAGCTGGGGCATAGAGGTGTGGGAGGGGTGCGGAGTAGTTTCCTCCGTTTAAGTGGTACTGCGCCCATGAGGGGACAAAGTTTGGTGGCTGGGTATGAGGGGCCGACATTGGGCGGATGGAAGGAAGGGGTTGATGGATTTGCTGGATTTGCTGGGGAACTGGTTGGAGACTTGGCCGGGGAATGGGCTGGTTGAGCCACGGTCTGGGGATCCCGTCGGGTTGGTTCATGTATCCTTGGCTTTGTAGGTGCTGGTTCTGTTGCCAGGTTGGTGCTATCGGCGACATGGAGCTGAAGTGCCGCGGTGGGAGCCCTACTGGCGCCGACAAAACGGGGCGCTGGGGTTGGCGTTGGCGTTGGCGTGGAATGGGTGTCGGAGTAGACTGTGGACCTCTGCCTCCGGCTCGGGTGGCTCGGGTTGGTGTCTGGTTTCTCGCACGCTGGCGTGGATTTGGAGATAGACGGTTCTGGTTGTCTCCGCCGAAGATTGGGGCTTGCGGTTGTGCCGGTGTTGGCGATGGGGCGCTGTTCTCGGGGCTTCCCGGTCTCGATGGAGAGTACCGGGATCCAGCCGGTACTGGCGATGCGTATCGTCCCGGTGCAATCGGAAGGGGGTGACGCCCGTTGGGGAGGACGTATCGGCCGGTTATGTACCGGGGTGGAGGAGTAGAGCTCGTGATATTGGTTGTAGGAGTAGTGGTGTTATCTACATTCCAAGCTGTAGGAGCCGTCGTGGTGGCGGCAGGAGTCGCAGGGCCGGAATTAGGATCCATGGTGACAGGTTGACCGGCCGGTCCGACGTTAAAGTTAGAGCCAAGGGGTTGGCGGTCGGAATGGGGAGGATAAACTCTTCCCTGGCTCGCGACGGGGATCAAGCGGGCTTCGCCGGCTGCTCTGCTTTGTTGGTACTCACGATGGTCGTTCGTAAACGCCTCAGTTATTCGAGGATCAGGCGCCGGGAGGGTTCCAGATTTGTCACTTGAGGGTGATCCTTCAGGTAGCCTTGAACGATGGCGATATAGATAAACCTGAGGGCCAGAAGATGTGGTAGGAATGGTAGAGGTGTTAGGAGCAGAAAACGTTTGGGGAGTTTGAGATGAGTGAGGAACAGACGGGAAAGAATTCTGGGTGAGAAGACGAGTAGCGGTTTGTTGTACCTGGCCTGTTCTCCTCTTCTTCGCTCCTGCCTTCTCTTTTCCTTTACTCCCGTCCTCTTGCCCTTCCGAATCTAAATCGTCTGAAGAGTCCGATGTACCGGGTAGTGTCCGCTTGTTAATAGCGGGCCTTGATGCTATTGGGCAGGGGTTAGCACAAATCCCTAACTTGGAAGCAGCTATGGTGCAACGAATTCGTGTTATTGGTTGAGTTGCTAGTATTTGACAAAACTTACGGGACTTTCGACCTCTATCAGAACCAGTTGAGTTATCAATGATGTCGTCCGGGTTGCGACCGAGTCGTCTTAAATCACCGGCGCTTGATGGGGCCGGGGGTCGCAAGCCCTTGTCTATCTCTGAGAACAATTGAACAATGTATTCAATATTGTCATTGATCAATATTCGTGCGTTTTGTTTGTCAACTATGGCATTGTTAGTCAATAATGATCTTGTTCAGTAACTCTTCAATTGCTGAAAGAGCGTCGCAGGAGCGAAATCCACCCGTCCATTAAGGATAGGCGATTACCACCCGGATAGATCGAAAGGGGCAATTAAGTACTTGGGCAGTAAGAGACTCTTGGGGTCACTTACTGGTATCGCACTTGATCCAATTCTTATGGATCTCGACAGTTTTTTTATACCAACTGACCATCGCGGATATTCTCTTCTGGTTATCCTTATCGATCTTCTCGAAGCGATCGAGCATGCTCTGGCGATTAAGGAACTGCGGGCCCGTAAGAGCCTGATTCAAAATCGCCAACGTCTTTTCGGCTTCGCAGCCTGCCCTAATGGCCTTCATCCGATGGTGGGAAAATTGGTTGTAGAGCCTGTCGAAGCGCTGCAGGACGAGCCCGAGGCATTGCTCGGCTTGATCAAGGTTCTCTACACTGGAGTTCGCGGCAGCGATTGATGCCTTCGCTTCCTCCATTTTGGCTGCTACTACTATTATTAGTAGTAGTAGATCGCAGAGACTTGGAGACGTTGCAAAGAAAATAGAGACGACACGGGTGATGGTGACGAGAAGAAAAGAGATGGAGGTCAAGTGAGGGAAGCTGAAGGAAATATTGTACACACGGCAGAGATTATGGGGATGGCGAGGGAGAAGCGACTCAAACAATGCGACGGCGGGTTGGAAGTTGTGACAGCAGAGGCAAAAGTGGCAGAAGAGGCTAAGAGAAGGAAGAAAAAAATAAAAAGAGAGAGAGAGAGAGAAGAGAAACGAGTGATGTGAGACTAGCTCAGCTGTGTAGAACACTGCGAAGATGCTCAGTCTAGGAGGGAGTTGGTGGGAAATAAAAGAGTGAAGGGTGAAGAGAGAGGTGGTGGGCAGTTGGAAGAAGAAAAGGAAACACAATAGAAGCTGGGAGAAAACAACATTGAAAAGTGCTTCAAGAAAAGCGGTTCTGTGGGAGATCTTAGGGCAGCTTAAAACCTAACAAGCACGAACTCTGCTGGCGACTCATAATTAGAAGAGCCTGGATATGAGAGAAGTATCTAAGTACGCGCGGGTCTGCAGATAATCGGCTGGGAGACAAGTGCCGACGAGGTTCGCGAGACCCACGCAGAGTAAACGTACGCAGAGTCCGCCTAGCCCGCCGAGCCAGAGGACATACAAGCACATGGCTGGCTGCGCTGTATACCTAACTAGCTAGTAGTTTAGATAACTGTTACGAGGATTGGGCATGGAAAGGAATCTACAACATTTGCCTGTCAAAACGTAAACGTCTTGTGAGGCGGTGATATTACATATCTAGGACGTCACGGACCAGCGACGATGTACTAGTCAATCCAAAATAAGCCTAGGATCATGGCCCACGCAATTATATATCTCAAGACATAGCTATACGTTACGAGGAAGTGAGTGGCTTATGTCAATATCAACGTATCGCGTAACGGTACCCCTATTTCCTTTCTATGACTTCTCTTACAACCAATAGTCCAGCATACCTAGGTAGCCGGGACAGATTTGTGCTGTGCTCTGTGAACATATGGTTACTGAAATAAAAGAGAACTCACCTTAGAATGCTTGATTTAAAGGCGGTAGTCACTCCAAGGTGTCATACAATACAAGAAAGAAAGCTTCTTAATTAGGAGTCTTCACTTTGATACCATGACAAGTCCAACCCGTAGAAATTCTGCATGGAATCAAAATATCGTTATAGAGCCCAGTCGTACGTATTCAAGGAGAAGCGTCATCAACAAAACATAGGCGTCTTCACTGGTATGTACAGCTAAGGTAACTTTTCGCACACAAGACTTCAAAGGGCTACGAGAAGACGATTCTGCTACGTAGTAGATTTTACACATGGGAGCTATTGAGAATGGGATATTGACAATACTTGTATCAAGTCTTCAATATAATATTTAGTGTCATTACTCCTATCTTGAAAGATCGTCTCTTCTTACACAATATCTAGTTGAATAGAATATCCGCGACGATCCTGGGCATATACGTCTAGAGCCTGACTTGAAATGATTGTCAATCCCCTAGAGTCAAATGATGTGAATTTTGTGATGACTTAAACATCTCACATCACACTCCTAAGAGCTTTACTAGTAGGCTCTCCCGCGTAACTTGAGTAGAAGACACACTTTGGTTCAACCTTGGAATAAGTCCCATGAACGGATTCATCGAAGGGTAGCTTAACATTAAACTGATTCATGAACTTCGGTGCATATCTTCTAAAAACCTCGTAATTGGGTGTCTTAGTAAGCTAGAAAAGCTGTGGGATCCTAAATCGTCACGAGTCCTATTTAGATGATAGTCCTAGCTAAATATGGTTGCACGTTATAGAATGAAGGATGTTTGGGGGGGAAGGTTAAATATACAGCTGCTCACTTGTCCCCTGCATATATTAATTCTAATCATTCATCTAGAAAGATACTCCACAGTGGCTGCGACAAAGAGCTCCTCCACGATTAACCCCGGCGGAGCGGATCGGTGGTCCTCCGGAGTAGGAGTTTCTGCGATTGCCCAAACCGGTCACGGTATCTCCGGATGTAGGTCTTCTGAGGATGGAATTATAGTAAGTGGAAAGCCTTTCCGATAAGACGATAGTGAAATACGACAAGATCTGCAGAGGCTGAATCCCTTCACGCTTCAATTGTTTCAGGTGTTTCGTAGATCTTACGGTGATTATTCCTTACATTCCCAGTATCATTGAAACTTCCCGGTAGAGTCGTCGCGGGATTCTAAATGACTCAAAAAATCGAGCGGCTAATATCGAAGTTGGGGAGGGATCGGACGTAGCAGTAGAAGTATGTACTTAGAAAAAGAAAATTAACCTGGCTACCGAGTAATTGGCTGCGTACTCGTCATGCGAAGTAAGGGATGGCTCAACCGGAAAGCATTCGCCTAACTTAACCTCTTACATTCAATATAGATTTCGGCGACTTGATGTTGCCCGAATTCAATTACCTTAGAAGAAACGACAGTCCCGCGCCATTGGGACTTGGCGAAACGCGAAACATTCAATAGCGGTCAAAGAACTATTGACTAGAAACCACACTACTGGTACATCATAACCATACGAAAACCTTCGTATGAATTCGTGATTCATAGGAGTTTCGTTGGGTCTATGGTCGAGACGTTGGGTTACACTAAGATTGACGTGCATGTAACAGCTTTGCCGTGCGATCCCATCGTGGGTAGGCTGTGAAGATGTTTTGCAGACATATTCGAGTTCAGCTGGGTCGGCTCAAATTCCGCTGCACTGCACAGACATGAGGCGATCAGCAAACAATCCACCCTTTTCCAATTAATGAAGGAATCTGTTGCAGGTGACGGATAGATGAGACGAATCTTTGACGAGGAGCAAAATAGAAGGCGTGTCTTGAGGATGGCGTGGAAATGTTACCAAAGGATGCAGGAGTCAGGAGAAGAAACAGAAGAAACACGGGGTTAAACCCGAAGAGGTTGGCGAGGATCTCCTCTGCGCACGTTGCACGGGGAGGACAGGTACACGGTACAGGGGTGATAAGGGAAGCTATCCGCTTGCGTGGAGAATGGGATGCCCTGGAGAGGAGGGGCACGTTCGGCTCGGTTTGAAAGTACACGATGATCTTTTGTTGGTCGATTTGAATGTATTTTTTATTTGCTTTTCTGTTTCTGTGTAAGGTTAAGAAGACAGATAATAAATCAGTAAAATACCAAGGAAAAGGAGAAATTGCTTTATCATTAATTTCGATTTCATTTGACCTCATAAGTCGGGAATCAAACGAACTGATGGTTATGGGGAATTTCCATGTCCAATAACCGGGTTCGAAAAGAGGTTGTAATAATTAACATAGGCACATATACCCTTGGGATATTTCTTCACCTCGTTTCCAGGTACGAAGCAGCGAAGTACATTATCGCAAATATATGCCGGTATTGTACTTTGAGCCTAGACTTGACTACCCGGGTCTTTCGGTCAGGCTTCGTCTCTGATAGTTCCATTCGAGTAGGTATCCATGTTACCCTACTCCAGATGTTTATTCGCCTCTGATATTATAACTTCAATATAAAATTTGGCTACACCGCCATGTAAGGAAGGTTACGATCCCAACAGCCGGTCATAATTTGTGACATACGACATTGGGCAAAATAAATATTCGCGAGATAGGTTGAATGTAATTCGGTCCGTGATGAATACACACTATACATGTAGGTGTACGTATACTAATATATGTATGTACCGATCTGATTGATATCTGAGAACAGTGGTCAGTGGTTAGAGATCGATTACAATTGACTTTCTTTTTTGGTTAAGAGGCTCCCCCTGAAAGGAATAAAAAAGTTGAATTTCCAGATAAGGAATTAGGGCAAGTAAAGATAGAATTCGCTTCAATCCCTAACCTAGCAAAAACCTTCATAGTAGCAATTATGCCCCTAGTATCGTACCCGTTCGCAGTCTTAGCGGCGAAACTAGGGCATGGTACCCACAAGAAGCTAGACCGACTCCACTTAGAAGCCCCAGAACCCTGGACAGCCCGCTTTTAGCTCTTCGAATTGGAGAATATCACTGGCGTGCCGCCGTACCTTCCTGAGTACCTAGGTACAATCGTAGGTACACTTGGAAGTGCTGGCGTAGTCGTTGGATAGTAACCTGCAAGAACCACCTGCCATACTACTTTGGGGGCTGGGTTGGTAAGGTAGGAACTTTGGGTACGCGGGAAATCTCCATCTATCTACCTAGGGAAAGAACATTGATCGGAAACTATTCTTGAGCTCGTCTTTTTCTTCTTTTCTTTAGTAGCTTCCATTCCCCTACCAACTTATTTTCCAAATATTACTCTACCACTTCAGGGCATTACAATGATTCACTTCCCAGCCTTGCGCGCCTTCATGTGGTGATGCCCTCGTGTGGCTGTTTCACACTATTAGTACTTGACAATATCATTTTTTTCTTTTATAACCGCCAAGCCGTTTTAATTCGGCTTCACGCTTATATCTCACTTGATTACTCACCTAACTACCTCATTTTTCTAGTCGTTCGTTAATTCGGTTTTCCATCGGTGATTCGCTACCGCCTCTTTTCCTGTGAGATTCATAGTGATAAATTTTGGGTCTGACTGGATTTCTATCGCATTCGAAACTTAGAAGTATAGATAGAAAACAGTTTTAACCTACACAGTCAGCCCTTCTGACTCGGCTCGATGACTTGTTCATGATACCCCGCGGCGATTGCTTCTGACAGCTACACTACACCACTTTTTAATATATTTGGCCGCCACGAATTCCTTAAGCCGTGCGCTTTCTGTCATTTTTTTCGGCACCCTGCAGTATCGCTCTCTTATCGCCCACCGCTCAGTGGTGTCATTCCAGGTCGTACCGAATTTCTGTGCTCCCCAATAGGGCCGTAGGCGAGGGTTGGTGATACAAAACTTGTCAGCTTCTAGGCTTATATTGGCAAGGGGCTATTTGTCCTGGTTGCCTCCGCGAGAAAAATTGATTAACCAGCCGTCTGCCGAATAACCCGGCCAAGACTCGAGGAGAGGGGAGGGGGCGTGGTTTGCAATTGCCCGCAATATGGCGTTGCCATTGTCTCTTCACCATGACGAGGATCGTTCCGTTCTCCTCTCCGATTCCGAGGACGATGATCTGCTCCCCGCCCCCCGCAAGCCACGCGAACCAACAAGATCGAATTCCAAGGACCGCGAGGAGACCATGCGCCAAAAGGTCAAAGATGCGGCAGCCAACATTCCAACCCACCCTATCCCTGCTATGCAGCCAGCCTTCGCCGAGTCATTAATCGAAGCCACCGACAGCCCTGCCGTACCAAAGCCGAAAATTAGGTTCGCGTCACCTAGAGAACGCAGAAATCACTTGCTAGATGGAGCAAAGGGTGCGAAATTACATGGCGAGTTATGGCGACGTCGACCTGGTCAAAAATATCATGAACTCTGGAAACTCATGGCCCAAATATCATTCGGGGTATATCTATTGTTGAACGGAATTGCGAATAGTAATGAGCAGGTGGTTAGCATACTTCAAGGTCATATTGATGAAGTAGACGAATTTCTCGAGACAACATTGGAGGATGTCAACATTGCAATTCAGGATATTCGGGAGCGTATCGATTTCCTGAAGTTACCAATGGAGAATATTGCGACCTTCGAACAGATGCTAGAGGACCGAAATTTCCGTTTGCAAATCGTGAACGGGAATGAGAAGATCGAACATATTATCTCCCGGACGACCACCGCTCTCGAAGCGACGTCCACGGATCTGAGTGAAGGATTAGGAGCGACAAGACATTTCGCCACGTATCTAGGTGATCAGCAAGATCGGACTTGGCGTCAGCAGCGGCCGGATGTTATTGAGATTTTCGATGCTATGAGGGGGAACGCTCAGGGCTGGTATAAGGCCTTTCTTGGATTGCAGGGTACAACATCGACTTTACGCGGCTTGCTTAATAAGCTTGACCGTATGGTAGCTGAGATGAATTACCGTGCCGGCGAAGTGAGCCGAAGGACAAGGGTGAGGAATTCCTTTATCACAATAGGTCTTTGTTGCGAGTGGGCTGACTTTGTAGTAGGCAAGCGTTGCTCCTTTTTCTAACCCAGCAGATCAACCTCCACCAAGGAGTATGTCACGAACTTCCTCAGCAACGCCATCTTCTGACAGGCGCCCACAATTGAAAATTGAGATTTCTAAGACCGCTTCTCAAAAATCCGCGTCTGGCTCAACCGGTACTAGATCGACCGTCATGCTCGTCCAATATAACGCTCCAGTAGAGGCAATGTCGCCTGTAGAACTTGAGGCAGAGGTTATTCCGAGACCCGCTACGACGACTGGGGAGACTCTGAAACCTGTCGAAGAGGCGTCGAAGGCCGAGTCCCCGGATGATGAGGGCCTTTACGTCTTGCAACCACGAACTTATACTCCCCAGCCGCCTGCACCACTACCCTCGCCGAGGGTCCAAGATCCACCGATTGTGAAGCAGGAGGAACCGCAGCCAAAACGGACGTCTTTGCGTGAAAGACTTTCCTTGAAAGGAAGTAATTTGCCTGAGGCTATCCAGGTCCCCCCTCGCAACCCGCCTGAACTTTTGAAGCCGAGATACCTAAATACACAACAACAATCTCCCCGATATCAATCCGTGCACGGATACCAAGGCCCGGACTCTGCTTATGGCTCCGACAATGAGGCCCGGCCACCTGTCCATTCAATGACAGAATATGATGGGATTGAGAGAATACCGCCACCAGTATTTCCTGGTACGACTTTACCTTCTCCGCGATCGGATCAGCAGCATTATTACCCAGTACGAGCAAGTCCTCATTCGCCTTTACAGCAGCGACCGTGGACGGCGGGTACGCATGTGCATCAACGCCATGTGCGCAACCAGCCATCTGCCATGGGAATGAGTACGCTGAGTAACGTAACGACGATTAGTCCGGAACAAAAGACACTGAAGAAGAAACGCAGCGCTTTTGGATGGCTGAAGAAGGCATTTTCGCTTGATGATGAAGAGCGTGCCGAATTTGAAGCGAGAAGAGCTCAACAGGCTCCAAATCCATACTATGAAGGACGAAGCCCGAAGTTCCTAGATGGAAAACGCCTCCCAGAATACAGGCGTCATTAATAACCTAATCAAAAAAGGACGCTGGCGTCGGTAAGCCTTATTAAGGTTTCCCGGCTAGGTGATCATCAATATGCAGCCATTTCGATGGAGCTGCGGAGCCGAATAAGTGGTCATCGGATCTACGATCTAGGATCGATAAGCATCGAGGACCCTGATAAATGAGGAACGCCGCAGTTTATGCAGAACACTTAAATAGCGACAACGTCCTGCTGAGTCATTGACTATCTGTCTGCGCCGCGTTGGCGTTTTGTGTTGAGTTTATTGCTGATCAACCATACTGCATAGCCACATTTGGCTTCTTATCGCTACAGATCTGCTACCATATATGTTCTACATCTTTGATGTTGCACTATGGATTTTATTGATCTGAGATGGCTTAAAGCCTATCGTTTGCTATCGGGACTTAAGATCTACTAATGGAATAGATTGAGATGTTCCGCTACGACGTGGAAATGAATCCCGAACAAACATAATCCTAATGGAGGATTTCGATCCTTCGCGATATCTAAACCTGGGTCCCTATGTCAATTTTTTCACATCTGGCACCAAACGGCGTTTAATGTGTATACACGTGAGGGATGTATGATATGGGCTGCGAACCTAGTGGCATAGCGATGCATTTACGGATGCGTGGAGTTAAAGAGGCGTTAAATGGTTTGGGTGTCATTTATCTATCGCTGTTGACTTACTTAATCGTAGTTTTTAAGCATTTTTTATCAAGCATCCAGTATTCTCAAGTTAAACTATGTGCAACTCACGATGTTTCTATACAAATATCAATCAATCTTCACCAAATATATAAGTCTAAGACATCGGCCTTATTTCATGTGTAATAAACACCAGGAACCTATCATCGCATGGTCAAGGCTAGAACATTTAAGTCAACTGTCTGTTGCTTGTCGAACCGGTGATGTAGGTGTTTCCTGTTCTGGAAGGTCTACACCCCTCCTGATGCATCTGTATTGGTCGCCTTTTTTGGAGGTCTGGCCTCGGCCACGTGTAGGTAGGGGGAGATCATCCGATCTTTTGGGGTTCTTTTTGGTGGGTTGCGTTTTTCTTTCGCTGAAGACTATTATACTAGTGTAGATGTCTAGGAGAGCGGACTTTGTTGCTAAGATTTAGAACGGATCTGAAATCTTAGCGGGTGGAGTTTTGGGTAAGGGAATGCTGTTCGCGATGACTATTTGTGGTAGTTGAGGTAGCGCTGTGAATAAATTGGAGGTTTAAATTTTTTGATTGGTTGGGCTTAGACATTATGTATACGACGAGAATTAAATTGACTATTACGTTTTGCGTCTTATATTGGTATGTAGTGCTCCCCGAGTATATACCCTAACTTAGCATATTGTCCGAGGTATCATGTGCGGATAATATGTAAGGGTTCCCTCATGGCCCCCGTCCGTCTTCGTTCTTATAGAATGGGGAGAGTCGACGCGCCTGGTGTCTGTGTCTTTTTCAGCTATTAAATTAGCGTGGCATTCCTAGCTCGGCTTTCTTTTTTATTTTATTTTAATTTCCTTTTTTTTCTCTGTTCCTTTTTGGTGGAGTTTTTAAGTACATACCTCCTCGTATGGCTTGCGCCTCACTCGCTTATGTGGATTGCTACTGCTACGCCTACAATCCTTGCTCGCCAGCTAGCTACATATAGTGATTCGATTCCTTGGGAAGCACCGCCGGCTAGGTACCTATCTGCAATAATTATAATAACAAAGAAAAGGATCAGGTAAGGGAAGGAGCCTCATTCAACGTCCTTCCTATATTAATTCCTACCTTCTACTATAAACTGTCTTCTTTCCTTTGGTCTGTTATTCAAACGAAAGTCGAAAAGGTCTGTTCGAAATTTGAAGGATATCTATCGGGCAGGGTTGGTGAAGAATAATCGACGATGCCGCGCGTCTTCGCTTTCGGGTCCGATCCCTTCGACCCGACGCACCGCTTCGAAACATCGTGGTTGATACCGCCGTGGTTATTATTTACACTACGGGCTTCATTTGTGAGTTTTATTTTATTTTATTTCATTTACTTAATAACTCGGGCAATGTTTCATGATATATGAATTTAAACTCAAAATGTGCACTTGTTACGGCCACATCCGAGTATACGGATCTACCCGGTTCCGTGGCGGCGGGTTGCACATATCACATCTGCATCACGATTCACATCACATATGACATAACCCTATAATGCCAGCACCCGTAGCCTTATCATCATATCACCAACTCTACAACCGAACCAAATAAGCTAACCACCATCATAGTCCCTCTATGCCTTCACAACCCTCTTCTTCACCCTAGGCTATCAATGCGCCCACGCCGACATAGGCGGGTGCTGGGAAGCGCGCGCCTCATTCTCCTACTTCACCGTACTCACCTACTGGGGTCTAGCATTCTACCTCCTCTTCTCCTCCATCCACACACTCTCCTACATCCTCTCCCCCACCTCCACGCCCCTCCTAAACACCTGGCCGCGCCCCCTCCAAGCCCTCCACGCCCTATTCTACAGCACTGTGACCACATACCCGTTCCTAGTAACAATCGTATACTGGGGTGTCCTCTACCCCTACGGTAGTTCCTGGTTCCCAACGCAGTACCTAGCATGGGGCGCCATAAGCGAACACGCCCTAAACTCATTCTTCGCACTCTTCGAAATCCTAATCCCGCGGACTACCCCACAGCCCTGGATCCACGCGCTATGGTGTATTATCATTCTCGCCCTATACCTAGCCCTAGCCTACGTGACGAAAGCTTCCGAGGGCTTTTATACGTATGATTTCTTGGACCCGGGGAAAACGGGGAAGTTGGTCGCCGCGTATGTTTTCGGTATCGGGGCTGCGGCGGTTATTGTATTTGGAATCGTGTGGTGTGTTGTTTGGGCACGGAGGTGGATTACGGAGGAGAAGTTGGGACGACGTGGTGTTTTTGCGAAGGGGAAGGCGAGGGTGGGGGATATGGAGGCGCATGAGTTGGGTGGTTTAGGTAGGTTTGCGAATAAGTGATTTATATTGCGTGAGCTACCTAGGTATGCTATAGGCGTTTCTGGGTGGTTATCTGTCTGTGTTCTTCCTAGAAAAGCAAGCGTCTGAGAGTGTGGTGGTTCGCATGTTAACGTTATGAGGTAGGTATGTCTACCTACCAGATACCCTCCAACGAGTTAGCGATATGTTGTCATTTGAAAGTATTATATCATTAGTGGGCGGGTATATATAATAACAATATTACATAACCATAATTTTGAGTATATACAGTTTATCCCATCTATGTTTATGGTATAGTAACAGGGCATGCTCTAATGCGCTTGCTTTTCGGGTGTTAAATTGTTGGATATAGGAATACTGCGCGGATATCAACATTTCAAATTGATACCACGCCTCGCCTCTGACTCTCTAATCTCAAACATGACCTGCACACCCACAAAGAACGCCGAGCAAGCGCCCAAGATAAATACGAATCCTATAATCGCCGTTAGTACACACCATCTCCAATAAAAGGGGGAGATGGACGAATAAGAGAGCAAGCTCACCAGAGAAATCCCTAAATATCCCCGCAACAATCCTCTGCAGCCCATCCACACCAACTGCGAACCCGACCAAATTCGCCGTCATCATCATAAAAATATTCGCCACAGCGCCGACGCAGCAGATCATGCGATACGCCGTAGGTCGATTCTCCCAATTGCGCTTCGGAAATATAGCGCCTGCCGCCATTTCAGGCAACATGAAGAATACGACAAGCCAACCCCATATTAGAAGACGCATCTGGATATCATGCCATAGCGCGACGAATGTGAAGACTAAGACGTAGGTAAGAATCGACCTCGCGGCGTCGCGCGAGGTGCGGAAACTAGATCCGCCGAGGGGTACGTATATATAGCGTAGAGACCAGCGGTAGAAACTCCGATGCCAGCTACGCCAGAAGGCGAGGGTGCTCCAGTTGTCGCTGACGCAGCGGATCATGTTTTCGGGCGGGTCGACGCCGTCGATTAGGGACCAGAGACGGAAGAGACGCCAGGGGAGGAGGAGCTTGAGCCAGATTAGGTGTAAATTGAAGAAACTAAGGAGGCTGAGCTGCGCGGCTGTGTAATCGCCCCATATTGGGTTCGCTTTGGAAATCGCTTGTACGTAGTCGTAGTGTAGGATTATTTCCATGGCGAGAAGTGTAAGGGCGAAGCGGATTCCGTATTTGATCGTGCGGGATATCTCGATGGTCGCGGACTTGTAGCGGAGTTGGGAGATGAAGTCGTTGAAGGTTATGATCGGGCCTGTGAGATATAGAGGGGCGTAGATGGTGTAGGCGACGTAATTTCGGAAGGAGTAGTCTTTTGCTTGCGCTGGGATCGATACGCGGTCTCGTTCACTCAAAGCGGTAGGGTCAACTTGTTTCTTCTTAGGAGCATTAGTATATGATCTAATAAGGTGGGCCGTTATGGTATAGGACAACTCACTTCGACGGGACTATAGCTTCTGCGATCTAGACTCCAGTAGTAGTCTAGGTTGAAGCTAATCAGTCGCAAAACGGTGATGTTGAAGAGGATCTCCCATCGGCTCATGAGACCACCGTAGCTATCAAGCCATCTACCCCACGATACCAACGCAGAGCCCGAGTCGAGAAGTGAGTTGTGAACGGGGTTCCCAACAATTGTGACAGCAATATCTCCGAATCGGTACCCTTTGCATAGCTCGTTCGCGAATAGTAGGCCGACATTGCCAATCCATGTTACGGCAGGTATATATTTTCGAGGCAAAGTTGTTGCAAGTTGGTAGTTCACATAGAGTATTAGAAGGATCTTCAGAGACGAAACTCCATGTAGCGCGATGAGGTATATGAACGCAAAGCCAAAGTCGTACGAAGCTCGCTGATTTAGTCTTTGATCCGCCTCTTCTGGTGTTGGTCGCGCGGATTGTTCTGTTATTTTGATCGGGTATACGATCGTATTATAAAGTCGGCGCAAAAGGGGGTGGAAGGTAAGGAGCGCGGCCATATACGGAATGTTCTTTCGAAATGTGCGATACTGGGAATCGGAGACATCCTTCAAGTTGTTAACACACGTTGGGAACGAAGTTTAGGTGCGCCTACGATTTTACGTCCCGGTATCCATCCTGGAATGAGCAAGTATTCATATCTTTTGTATTTGGGATCCGCCGCTATATAAGGAGTCAATTTAGAAGTTCAGGAGGTAGTATCTCGTGGGTAGCGCGGGGCATACGGTTCGAAGCATCGGAAGCTACCCAGAACATGTAAGGTATGAGAAAGCAGAGAAAAATGCCGTAAAAATAGAACTCGGGTGTGTTCCATTTTGACGGCGGGGCCCGACTATTCCACTTGGCAGCACGTTCTTTACTCGCGGCAGTATCATTACGTGATTCTACAACGGTTTTATAAGGCGTGGATGACGAATTTGTAAAGCGAGTGTCGAGGGTATCGAGATCGTAGATATTTCTAAAGAAAGATAAGACCCCCATCGCGAGAAAGAGAAGAGATTAGGCAGATGTGCCTAGAAAAGGAAAAGAAAAGAAGATGTATATGCAAACGTCAAGACATGGAAAGAATCCGAGTATGCGAAATATTACAGCGACAGTAATGATTACTCCCTGAGCATCATGGAATCGCAAAAGGAGAGGAAGAGGACCAATGAGGCCTTAGTTGATTTCGTGTAGTAAGTTTTTTTACAAGAAAAGCACGAATTGACCAAATTGACGATACGAGATCCTGGTCAAGGGAACTTGCGCGAGTGGGGACCGATGGGACACTCAGGGGTGACGCGGGCGCGGTTACACTAATCTTTTAAAGTGGAGAAACAAAGACGGATCGGTGTTGGGGTTGGAGTTCAGGAGAATGAGAATGATTACATAATACATCGGATATGTACCTTCAAGCCATAACATACCGCCTTTACATCATCTACTTTTGCTTTTCACAACTAATACATACATGTATGTTGTATGAAATATATCAACTCCTAAATTCTCTCAATTCCTTTATTCCTAACAGAATATACTCATATAAAAAGCCAGCATACCAGAGAGAAGACTAGAGACAGAATATTGTTTTGGGGTTCCAAGAAACGTTAAAAATATCAGGGGTCATTCTAGCGCTGAGTGAGCCCATCGTCGAGATTGTTTGAGTACGACTATGGGCAAATACAGAGGAAATAGGTCTATTCTATTCCGCCAAAAGCCACCTCAGAAATATGTCAGCCCCAAAAATTGCTGGAACGGGCCATTCCGGTTCTTCGATCTACCAGCAGAGCTCAGAGACCAAATTCTAAA
Organism: Hypoxylon trugodes; assembly: GCF_022578975.1. Lineage (NCBI taxonomy): Eukaryota > Fungi > Ascomycota > Sordariomycetes > Xylariales > Hypoxylaceae > Hypoxylon > Hypoxylon trugodes. Next base: position 1,252,890 of record NW_026250025.1, read on the forward strand.
ACTCGTAATCCTCGAGTCAGATTCTACAAAATATACTGTTCGTCTCTTCTTAACATGTCAAAGCATCTACGCCGAAGCTGCAACAATATTCTACGAAGAGGTCTACCTCGACAACATGCGTCTTAAGGGGACGGTTGATCCCTTTTTAGCTGGGCAACTTACCAGGGTTGCCCCTCGACAGTATGTGCGGAACTTGACTATCAGATTCCCTATGAATGAACATATCTCCTTATTCGGAGGTACCTACGGCACTGCCTTACGGGAAATGGTAGAAGAAGGCCGACTCCAGAACTTACGACTAGAGGTCGGAAGCCGCTTTCCTTGCTACGAGTTCTGGGGTCTCGAGGAGGATGATATGTTCACGTATGGCAATGTGCGCCTCCCGGATCAAAGAGGGGGTTGGACGGTTGCTTCTATGCCCCTTTTAGTTACGAGGGAACCGTTCCAGACTTTTCTTAAATTCCTGGAAGAGTTCAGAGGTGTGAAAGCCTCTTTATATATCGATGCCAGGGACCATTTGAAATTTTGGTGCCCGTTCCATCGTCTCCCTCCATCGCCTAAGGAATGCGGTGGGGATTGGAGAGGCAGCGCAGCGGCGTTGAAGATCCAGTGCTCGGTCCTAGTCAGGGTCTTCAAAGGAGCGCATCCGGTGGGACCAACCCCTAATAAATGCTGATATCCAATTGATGCGTTTCTGGCTTAACATTGCCAACGAATTTATCTCTTTTGACGGCGAGTTTGATACTAGCTGGGGTTGTTTATGAGAGTATGAATATGATCACGATAATAACGAGCTTCATGTCCGCCTACGAAAAACCCCTCTTATGACGAATGTGGCGCATTGATGGAACCTCATCGAACGAGTGGTGCCGCCAGGGGGTACAATAAATAACAAAAACTCCGAAAACTTTGGAATTGTCATAGGCCTTATGGGATCAATGACCGAGTTGTTGGGATTGAAAAAGGTTGGCCGGATGAATGAATGATAAGCTCTATATCAACTATCGGGCTTAATGACTCGCGGGAAGCCAGGCGTATGCTCTTATATCTGGCGGTCTACAACGATTATCTGGAACCGGACTAGGTTCAAAGGTGCCAATTCATCCAAGTGAGCGACAAAAAACACCCTACAATAAACATGACAATTCATCATTACAATATGAAATGCCATACCGAAAATCCACAAAAGATATGAGACATCGCGAGTTGTTCTTCATTGGTGCTTCAACCCTGGAGCGAGTCGTGTTACGCACTACCGAGTAATATCGTAAATATCCAACCTCCCTGTCCATCCAATCCTTATCTTTGAAATTTGATATAAGAATTAGAACTTTTTTCACCGCCAGTTTTTTCTTGTGATATTTTAGGTGTCTATCCTATCCGGGTATTTACAAAGTAACAAAGCAGCCTTAAAAAGTCTCGCTAGATCGGAACACCCCGCCGTAAAGTTAACGTCTAACGCCTATCTTAAGGTACAGATCTTCCCCAGGGAAAAGCTTCGTACGTCAGATCCCCTAACATTAGCGCATTAGTGTCTCTTGGTCCAAGCTTTATAATACGAACTCCAAGGCATTTTTGGAAATCGCTGTCATATTATTGGATAGTTGCTTACCTAGGTTACTTAGGTACTTCTTACAATACCGTCACCGAAGATTTGTCGCCAGCGACTTCTTTATTTTCAATCTTTTATTCATTTTTATAATTCGGGAGGTACTTGGTTCATATTCAGACTAATTGATTCTGTAGAACCGTTATGCTATAGTGAAGCTTAACTACACCATACAACCGTTTGCTGTCCCGCTTGGTTGCGTTCGGGCGCATTCCCGTCCCGTCGAGTCACAATGAGCCGTGCGGCGGTGAGGCAGCTCAACCTGCTTCGCAATGCTGCTGGCGTGGCATCTCGACGATTGGCAAGCATACGGTCAATTAATATCGTCGGGACGACACCTCGCATTTGGAGACGAGCAGTGTTAAATTCACCATACTCACTACAAACGCGACGTCTGAGTACAGCACCGTCTACCTCTGACAGCAACGAAGATGCGCAGTCCGGAACATACAGTGAAGCCGATCATGAACATGCTGTTATCTCGACCTTCGATTTATTCTCTATTGGCATTGGCCCCTCATCATCCCATACGGTGGGGCCTATGCGTGCCGGTGGTATCTTCGTAGCCGACTTGGTGGAAGCCGGCTTGCTTGATAAAGTGCATAAAATTCGCATCTCAATCTATGGAAGTCTTGCGCTCACGGGCGAGGGCCAGTATGTACTCTCCAATATTTGATTGACCATCATACATTCAACTGTCCGGACCCCAATTGAGATTTCCTTCAAAATCGGGATACTTGACACATACGTCCTGGATTTTTTGAAGTTGGAAATATCTACTAATACTGAACATTTAATAGTATGACACCCTCTGCGCTATTGCTGGGCCTCGAAAGTGCGGATGTGGAATCAGTTGACACATCCTACGTCCCTATCCGCTTCGCGCAGATCAAAGAGGACAAAAAATTATTCTTAGGCCACGGACTTCCGGAGGGTAAAGGTAGGGAAATCGACTTCGACTATGATCGGGATTTTAAATGGGAATGGGGTAAAAAGCTACCCCTGCACAGTAATGGAATGCGCTTTATGGTATTCGATGACCAAGGCATGATGTTAGCGACCAACGACTTTTTCAGCGTGGGTGGAGGTTTCGTTGTTAATGGTGCGCTGTCAACTGCTGCTACAGCTGCGGCGTCGAAGAAAGCTACGGAAAACGCCTTAGCCGATACGAAAGAACTGCAGACGGAAGGGAGTGGAGGGCACCCACTTGATCTGGCTGAGAACTTGTTTTACAAGGAAATTAGACGAGCGGATGCGGCAGGAGACCGAAGAACCGGTTCTGAGATCAAGCCCCTTGATGACGAACCTGCTGATGTGTCGACGGCTCTACTCGAAACCAATTCACAAACTTCGAGCAGACCGCCTGTCACATCCTCGGTATCCGATACTGATGCCGGTGGGACCGACACGGCTTCTCAACAGCCTCGATATGCGTTTCGCGACGCCCGTAATCTGCTGGCTCTGTGCAATAAGCATAACTTAACTATTGCCCAGCTAGTGTATGAGAACGAGAAGGGCCATGGATACACAGACGACGAGATTTATAAGAGGGTGATGCGTATCTGGGAAGTCATGGACAATAGCATTCTCGAAGGTGTTCAAGCGCCCCTTGATACGACATTACCGGGTTCGCTCAAGCTGCATAGAAGGGCGCCAGCTTTATATAAACGGCTAACGAGGGGTCTTTACCCATCGCATACGCAGACTCCCGCCGCAGCACATGCACAAGCGCAGCTATCCGCTCCAGATAGTAAAATTGGTGGGGCGTTATCTCCAGGCAGAGGAGTGGCCGAATTACCGAAATCGGAGACGACGGCACTGAGTCGCAGAGGTACGAGGGGCAAACGCGGTCCTCCCCGTGTACACGGCTCGATATACCACCCTATCATGCCGTCCCCTCCACGCCGCACCACATTCCCAGCAATGGACTACCTTACAGTCTACGCTATCGCCGTAAACGAAACAAACGCAGCCGGCGGGCGAATCGTAACCGCGCCAACTAACGGCGCAGCCGGCATCATCCCTGCCGTATTAAAATACACAGTCGAATTCATTAGCGACGATCCCGAACGCGATATTCTCACTTTCCTCCTAACCGCCGCAGCAATCGGTATGCTCTACAAGCGCGGGGCCACCATCAGCGCCGCGGAAGGAGGGTGCATGGCCGAAGTCGGCGTCGCGTGTTCCATGGCCGCGGGCGCTTTCGCCGCATGCATGGGCGCGACTCCCGAGACCATCGAGCAAGCCGCGGAAATCGGCATTGAGCATAATTTAGGTCTAACATGCGATCCCATCGGTGGACTAGTGCAGGCTCCATGTATTGAGCGGAATGCGCTGGGTGCTATCAAGGCGATTTCAAGCGCCAATTTGGCGCTTAGTAGTGAGGCTGGCACACAGAAGGTGCGCTTGGATGATGCTATTCGTGCGATGAGACTTACGGCTCAGGGTATGCGGAATGAGTTTAAGGAAACTAGTTTGAGTGGGCTGGCGACTAGTGTGCCGTTGAATATCCCGGTTAGTGTGCCGGATTGTTGATTTAAATTATAGGAGACGGGATATACCCGTTCGCGAGCTTCGAGTGTTGTATACGGGACGGGTATGTATTCGAATATAGAGCGATGGACATGATTTTCACGAGATTTTGGGTCTATGATGTCGATCATGTTTATTATACGATACGAGACGAGAAAAGAAAAGCGTAAAACACATAGATTAGACGTTAGATTTCATAGAAGGCGACTTGCACCTGGTCAGGATGTGTTTTCGGTAGAATTTAGACGGCTCGGAGTTACTGAGTTCGTTGACACGCAATCAGTCTTCGCCACGCAATCGTATGCTTCTTTAGTAGATATGTTCGCTTGCTTAGCTTATGGCTTGATCCTATTTTAACCGTTTATTGGAACTTATTTCTGGGCGCGATCGTCAAGGGGCCAGGCATAGTTGAAGTTTGGAACCGTATTTATACGTATTCTTCAAAAGGTAAGGAATAGCAAGGCGAGGAGAGATTTGAACTCCGCAACAAGCGCCAATTATGTGTCTGAGACATGACGCCCGATTTATATACCGCGGGGTAGGACAAAGTAGGATTTTGGGGTGGCTTAGTCGGCCAAGGCATACAGCCCAGGCGGATTCGACCTATAGAATCCTTTTATATAGTTGCCTTCCCTACCACATACTAGCTTTGAGTGGTATTGGACATTGCATTTGTCGTGTTGTGTTTTACGAAGGATTTCAATTGAGAACAACTCATCTGAATTAGCTATATAACGGTTCACCCTTCTTTTCTGCAATAGACGACTAGACGACAGATGATAAGGCATATCATCAGAAACGCGCAAATCATACGACAAAACCACATTCCCACCGCATCATCGTTAGACGAAGAAATATTAAGGGAAATCTATATTTCAGAGATAGGAGCTATGGTCATGGCGAATAACGACGGATTCGAGTTTACCAAACTCGCGCGCGCGGATACCGACGCCGACGATGAGGCACATGCATCCGAACAGGCTCCTTTCATTCGCGCAGAGGACCGTGAGAATGAGGATTTAGAGGCGCAGGCATCATCAGCGCCGCCGGCATACGAATCGCAAGCACCTGGGACGACTGAGACTACAGCGGCAGCGGCAGCAAAGGAAGATCCGCCTACGATCTATAAGTTTCTTGGGAGCATTATGTTCTTGGTAGGAGTCTTCATGACCCTTGGGGTTGCTGCGACTATCGGCATGCTCTTGTTCAAGTTCTTCCACTTCTTATGGGTTAAAATGGGCTTGATTAGTGGTTAAACTGCTGGACCAGCTTGGGATGGGTCGGTTGATAGGAAGATCTAGAGGGGGGTTGGATTTGGCGCTGTTAGATGTATGATAGTGGATGGGATGGTGCGCCATATTAAATCCATCGGAGCATGTTCACGGGGTGGGTATCTGGGCATATGGGCATGGCGTTTTTGAAGTTATGAATACTTACGCGTGGTTGAAAATAGTTGTAAAATACTAAAACTACATGCGTAAATAGAATTTGGTATCTAGTGTACCCCAGATGTGCTTGAACTGTCTCTCAGGAACTGTGTCGTCCATAGGGTTATTACGATCTGATGATGATTGCGTTGCGCTACTTTGGTACCATTATAACTCCTTAGGTTTTCGAGGCGCGAATAAATGCGCAATCCCTCCGAATATCGAGATAAACTTGAGATTTAGCTTAGCAAATGGCGAATATACTAATTTATATTCAGGAAGTGAGCGACTTACTATCTCGTCGAAGAGTTGGAAATACAGGTGTAACGAGGGGTACGTATCACCATCGTAGAACGCCCTCAATATGTGCCAGAACCCTTCGAATTGCCCCGTTGAAAATACATCATTGAAAACCTGTAGCAGCGGGTTCGATGAGCGCAGCCTGTAGGCTGAGTCCGAATGGGTACGCTTACAGAGCTTTGTACATGCCTGCGGGATCGGGCCGTTCCCGAAAGACAAGCCTCTCACCGACGAAGCCTTTAAACCCGTGCACTACCCGACGTCGGACAAGTATCGCAGGATCACCAGCTCTAAGAATGATTTTCTCTCCGTCCAAGCTAAGTTCTATCCTCCCCTCAATAACACTGAGGTACTCTGAATGGTACTAAGAAGATCGCTATGTTTAGCATCCTCACTTGATAATATCGAGCTTTCCGAATAGCTCTGTTACCTTATGCCAATGCGGTAGGATAGAAACTGCCTCCTCTCCGGTTGAGATCGTGTCCATGCAGTACCTATTAACGGAATCTTCTGGTTCAGACTCGTCGATTTTAACCTCCATTGTTATACCCTAGAAGTATTAGTCGTTACTTGTAAGGTCGACTCGTCTACTAGTTAATATACCTTTCCTACACCGAGGGTCTTTAACACCTTAACGGAACCCATCCCGATCGATCAATACCGAGTAAGTCAATCTGGTATGTCTCACAATCAACGCCGCCTGCTTCTCGTCGATTGTTTACTTCCGTAGGAAATTGAATTAAGAAAGTGAAGGCTGAGGGCTGAACTTCATAGAGAGAATGTGGGGCAAGGGCGAGACCACCGGTGTAAGCTGCCTGCATGCTGATGTGACGGGTCACTTCATAGTGTTACACTACGATGTAAGGGTGAGTATCCGCCTTAGCGCACCGTAGCTTGAGCGAATCAACGAGTTAGCCAACACCAGGGGTACCTATCCCGCCGGTGTAGGGTTACTCCGAAATGTACTGCTTCACCCATCCGATCAATATTGAAAAGACTCATCAACAACTCACCAAGTTCAAGTTGTATTTGAGCTAGATTCTGAACTAATAGCATTGGGATATACGGTTTCTAAGCTAGTCCACCTAAGAGGCATAGTAATGACCAACCACAACTCCATATCTAACCAAGCCCAAAACAGCCCCAAGAACGATAGCTAACGGAGCTTCGACGCCGAAGTATTTACCTCCTACATAAGCAGTTGCAGTTACGACTACCCACCACGGATCATCTCCCAGACTTCTCCCAGACTGAAAACTTTTGTCTATATATCCAACTTGCCAGATCCGGTACACAGCCGTGAATACTAACCCAACAGCCCCAGCATTAACGCCTCTCACTCCCGACTTCACCCAACGCCTACTCCGCAAGCCTCCCCATACTCCCATTGTCCCGTGCACAAGAACCATGCCGGGAAAGAAGATACCCAAAAACGCGATAGTTGCACCGGCGACATAGGAATATCCCCCATGAACGGCAGTCAGGCCGCCTAGAAAAACGGCAAAATTGAAATTCGGGCCGGGAAAGGCTTGTGCAACACCCAGCCCGATCAGAAAGTCGCGCGGAGTGACCCACCCCTCAGCCACGACGTACTCTCGGAGCAAGGGGATCACGACCGGCCCGCCGCCGAAGATTATAGTGCCGGCGAGGTATAGGTTAGCGAAGAGTTTGTAGAGGAGGGGTGGATGGGTTAGGGTTCCTCGTAGAACTATGACTACGAGAAATGTGGCGAAGAATATGGCGATGACGGCAGCTCCAACTTTCCATGAGAAGTCTAGACGATATTCTTCCGGAATGATGCGAGGTCCGGGCTCAAGTGACAGGCTCGCCGGGTGCGTTTCTAGAGTCACATCCGATGCGACTATTTCTCTACGATGCCTGCTTCCATTGACAGCCGAGTTCAAAGACGAAATTGAAGCTAGAACAGACTGCTGCTCTGTCATGTGCCGCTCTCCAGTCGATATTGGGCTTCCCCGCTGAAGTCTCCTCCCAATAGTTCGGACAGTCCGATGGATCCAACGGTAATCGTAAACAATAGCAGCGCAACCGGCGCCAAACATAAGAACTGGAAAGTACCATAAGGCATTATAAAGCAACCCGGCGGCCGCAACCAAGAAGACAAGAAATCGCATGAGCTTGTCCGTTATTGCTTTGTTCGACAACTCAACTGCCGCTAGCGCAATGATTCCCACCGTGGCAGCATTGAGTCCCGAAAGCAAAGCGTATACTGGACGAGGTAAAGAGTCTCCGATGTTTGATGCACCGATAGACAAGCCCAGCATGCCTAGTGCCCCTGGGAGACTGGGTGGAGAAGACGCATTCAGTTTCAGTCTTAGGTATGAATAGAGATACAGATCAACACTAACCTCCAAAGGAAGAAACCGAGGATAGCCCCAAGCAAACCATTATGGATGAGATTTATACAGTACAACATCTTAGTACTCGCGGGGCCAGACAAGGCCTGCGAGACGCCAAAGAGTTCCTGATACTAAGACGAAGTTGGCTTTCCCATCTTTACGTATTGCCACATTAGGTAGGTACGTACCATCTGCTCATTAATCCATTTGAGCTTCAAAACGAATTTATCATGAAACTAATGATGGTCAGGAACTTCCAAAGGCGAAAGAAGATCCGCATACAATCTTAAAATGAACGGGTGGACCACCGAAAGCCGTCAGCCCTAGATGCCAGTTCACTAGCAGCGTATCCATAGCCCGTCGCGCGGCTTCGTGCGCAGTGTGTTCCCAGTTGTTGACCGTCATGTTCGTAGGTTAGCACACATTCATCATGCCGTGTATATCTCATAAACAAGATTTAAAGGTTGTAGTTTTCGTGTAGTACAATTTCTGATCGCTCGAACTGCGATGTTAGCACGCGATATGCCTCTCGCATCACGCCATCACCAAAGCATCCACCTGCAGATGCAGCATGCACTAAGCCCTCGATCTGGATAGGATCGAGTTCGATTGGTGCGTTACAACGGCCCCTGTCTAGTTGTTGGCGCTAGACTTAATAAAGAGAGAAACTTCATCGAAGTATCAGTCTGTTGGACGCCGTGAAGATGCATACAAACGACCCGAGAGTATGGTAACTTCGTCCCTTATCAATCGTAAATCTCGTTTTACGAAGATCGCGCAACATCGGACGTAAGCTTCATAGATACAATACATTAAATTTATTGATAAATCCTAAGCGATGTAAATGCGAGAGTATCCGGATATCCGTCTAATGTTTATGACATAATCCAACCCTTATTTCCCCAATGCCCGTTAAACTCACTTTTATACACCAAATGCTTCTCTGAGCTGTCATGAACTACGTGAGATTTTTCGTCTAAACAAGTATATCCTATCGAGATTCCTTTTCTGAAGGATTCGCGATTGCGGCTGGTGCGGATTGTTGCGCATCGTTATTCCGTTGTAGACTTTGAAGTCCCGTCTTGTGTTCTTGGTGCTCTCGGCTCAGCGTCCTTTGGGTGATGAATGGACTGACGAGGAGTCCTACTCCGGAAATGGCAGTGTACATGATGTACATATCGCGCAAACTGTTCCAGTAAGCCGTTCGGGCTATATCGCCCTGCTGTCCTTGAAGAGAAGCTACAAGACCGACGTTGCCACCTGCGCTACCGCCCGAAAGTTGGTTGGCGAGTTCCGGACCGAGTTCGGCTAGTAAAGTCGGATACTGTCTCTCCATCCCATTCTGGAATACTACGCCTCCGATAACCACGGAAACCGCCGTCGCAAGTTGTCGGATGAAACCGAAGGTAGAAGTTACTGCTGCGACATCGCGGGGATCGACGGATGTTTGCAATGCGATGAGGGGCGATTGGAAATTAGGTCCCACACCCATTCCTGCGATGATTTGGAATATGACTATCTTGGCCCAATTGGCTTTGGGGCTGAGATCGACAAACAAGCCAAATCCGAGTGTCATGAAAGTCATACCGAAAATGATGGGCGGCAGGTATTTACCGGTCTTCTTCATGAAGATACCAGAGCAAATTGACATGAACGAGAGTCCGAGGACGTACGGGAGTAGATACACACCAGACAGTAGAGACGAAGCGCCGAGTACGGCCTGGTAGTACAGCGGCAAATAGTAGCTTCCCGATATGAAGACAAGACCGTGGACCGTGCAGATGACGAAAGTCGAAATGTTCCTTCCGAATTGGAACAATCGGAGTGGAATTACTGGGTACCTGGCGTACCATTTCTCAACAGCGATGAAGAGCGCAATCGCAACGACACCGAATACGAGCAGGCATATTGTGGGTGCCGAGTTCCAAGGGTATGTAACGCCACCAAACTCAAGTCCGAACAGGAACATAAGTGTACCACCGATGATCAATAGACTACCTAGCCAATCGATGGCGGCTAGGCCCTTTCCGACGGGTGTGCGAGGGTTGTGTAACTTGAGGACGAACAGAAGGATGAAGAAGCCGACACCGCTAATAGGCAAGTTCACGTAAAAGCACCAACGCCAGGTGACCTTGGAAGTAAAGACACCACCAAGAATCGGGCCAATTGCCGACGCAATAGCCCAAACCATACCAAAGAAGGCGTAATACATGCCTCGTTTGCGTAGCGAGAACAAATCACCAACGCAGATGTTAGTTAGCACAACAATACCGCCTCCTCCGACTCCTTGTATCGCACGGGCTGCGATCAACATTCCGATGCTGACACTCACGGCACATAGTAGCGATCCAATCCAAAATATAGCTACTGAGGCTAGCAACACGGGTTTACGGCCCCAGATATCGGAAAACTTTCCCCAGGAAGGCACGGTAGCGGAGTTAGCGAGTAGATACGCAGCGCCGATCCAGGTGTATCCCGCGGGGGAATTGAATTGCTCGGTGATGGTTGGAATAGCCGTCGTGTAGATTGTGACGTCGAGGGCGGCGAGGAAGAGAGCTGAACATAGTGCGAATACGATTACGGCGGTTTGGAATTTCGTCCGTCCCCCTTCAAATTCTCCTGCTTTGGTGGCTGGAGCGCCACCATCTCCTGCAGCAGGCGAGTTGCCCGAAGCGTCCGTGGTCGCAGCAGCGGCGGTAGTACTAACTGCAGCAGGTGCATTTCCGCTTCCTTGACTTTCTTCTTCCTGCGCTGTGCTTGCCGATGAGCTCCGGCGTGTGTTGTGGCTGGATGGCTTGATGCCGCTTTCTAGGTCTTCGAGTTTCTCGTCATCGCGGACGTTTAGCGTAGAAGCTTCACGATCCGACATTGTGTTGAGGGTAGCCAATGTGGCTAAGACTGTTCTTCTCTTATCCTATCCGATTCAATCCAATAATTTGCTTCGTCGGCACTGCCAACAAACAATTGACACCTAGGTGAATAAGAAACCAAGGTGTCACAATGGAAAGGAATGTAAAAAAAGAACTTAAAGGGGAAGAATGGGAAGTGGAAAAAATAATATTGACGTCGCTGATTTTCAGAGCTAGTGCAGCTAGAGACGATCCGTATGGTGTCGATTATGGACAAGGGTCTAGAATAGCGGGGGCTGACTGACTGGGGTAAAGCTGGTAAACTTGCTGGCCTCGCGTTTAATAGATTGGATGCGTGAGCGAGATGGATAAAGATGGATGGATCGATGACGGGATCTCACCGCCCGCTTCCCAAGAAAAGAAAAGAAAAATATTTACTGAGGTACCTGTGTCTGATACCTACTCATGTCCAAGGATGGGAGAGGAAGAAATAATTCCTCAGGGAACAATTGTCTGGACGTATAAAAGTGGGCGCCATTGTTCCTCACATAAAGGGTCGTGCACGGCATACGGAAGATTATTTGTTGAGGAAGAAAAAAAAAACGGCAGTGAATTTGAATTGGTAATACTCCTATGTTCGGAGAAGACGCGAAAGAGCGAGGACGAAGAAACGGGGCTAGACGGCAAACAGAGAATGAGGCAGGTCCTAGTCACGGAGTTTGTTGTAAAACCGACAACGGCTAAATGTGGGACTTTACACCAAAGAAGCCTCTAATTGGTCACTTAGAAGTTGTTCTGGCCTATCGGTAGCTTCATCCCCTACAGCTTTGACCTGAGGAGTTTGAACTTTGTGGATAAGATGATCTTATCACTTCGAAAGTAAATCTGACTCATGCATTAGTGGTAGGTAAAATGTCTTCTATTCGTCTGATTTTAAATTGATTCCACTACTTTACACTTATTTCAATGTCACCGGTGATTCGATGCTAAAACTCCATGTCAAGACGAGCGAATCTACTAATCTAAGCTACTGAAAGCAACTTGCGACAATATTTCCCGACCCGCAGCTACATTTCAGCTCCAACAAGGTCTAACTACCTTGATTGGCTGACGTAACTCGTAGGAGGTATTTTCCATAAGTAGTAAATGGGACGTCGTGGCTGAAGCTCTGATTGGCCAAAATGAAGCCACCGGAAGTTTAACTGTATTCGCCTTTAGCTTAGTATATCGATACACAACAGCACACTAAATATCAAATACTACACTGAAAGGAAAAGTTCCTTGTCGATTATACCCTTCAAAAAAGTAAATATAAAATCCTAACTACCTAGTATCTGAGTACCTATGTGGGCACTTAGGTACCTAGGTTATAAATTCTTAACCGTCAACCTAAGTACCTAATTGCTTATTAACGTAGGTAAGTACCAGCCTTCCAATTGATATATTTTTAATATACTAATAGCTACCTAGCTGCCTGCCTAAGCACCTAGGTAGGTACCCATGTTCAGCGAACGGTGTACTACTAGTGCATAATCGACAAGTCTTCCCACAACACGAAAAATAACCTGTATTGATTTATTAAAATTTAAATAAACAATGGATACAATATGATACGAACAAAAATAATAAAAATGATGATGATAATAAAATAGATTTAATTTGAGACTTCATCAACCCGGCCAATATTGTTATGATAATTTTAATTTTCTTCATATCTTCCATGCCGTTTTCCGTTAACTTTTGGATCGCATATTCTTCGTCGTTTTCCTGCTCGGGTATGGTTGTTGATTCTACGGGCCTTGTCTCGGCTTCCATTAGCAGGCGGCGGCCCATCTGAACAGGGGCACCCCCCTCGTCCTGCTTGGCGATTGGTTGATGTGATGCGGCCGCGCCTTCTCCATGTTGGAATCTCTCGATGTTACTTCGCAATGGCCGTCCCCTCGATTGGAATCGATCACTTTTAGCTCGCCTGTATGTGCGAGTCGTATCCGTCATGTAGTCGGGTTCGGGCTCGGATTCGGATTCAAAACTAGATGATTCCGCCTCCGGGCTAGACCGCCGGAATGTTCGCCTAAAGCGATGGCCATCCGTCCTGGGTGGATAGGAAAAATGATTTGGACCGAACGGGGGTGGTGTAGGCGCCGCATATCTGTGCGGGGGCCCACCTAGTCCGGCTACTAGCGTTCGAACAACGGGAAACGCCAATTCTTCCTTGATGATGCGTAATCTTTTACGATCTCTGCGCTCTTGGCTCCTCTCCTCTTCATCTAACCGCCAGAGCCGCCACATTTTATGCCTAGGCAAAATTACCATTGCCGGTCTCTCGCTTCCAGTCTCTGCATATTCAGTACGCGGCTCGGGTACGTTAGGCGGCCATCCTGGTAATGATTCAAAATCTTCAGATGATAATACGGTGGGTGGATCCGGTACGTTGGGTGGCCGTGCTGGTAACGATTCAACGTCTTCAGATGATAGTACGTTAGGTGGCTCCGGTACATTAGGCGGCCGCGCTGGTAACGACTCAACGGTTTCAGACAAGGATACGCTCGGTACCTGTCGCGGCAATGGTTCGCCGTCCTCAGAAGGAGATGTGCTGAGTACCAATACGTCAGCCGGCGGTCCCGGGAACACTTCCCCGTCTTGAGGCGGTGGTACGATAGGTGTTTCCGATATATCAGATGATGTTATGTTAGGCGGTCCCGACGTATCGGGCGGTCGCTCCGGCGACGATTCGTCCTTCTGAGATACTGATAACCCGTGGGAAGATGTTGTACTCTGGGTGAGTGGCTCTGGGTATCCCTCAGATCGACTGTAACGAGAGCTAGGAGAAGATTGTCGCTCAGGCGGTGCGGTAGCTTCCTTGTCTATTGTTTGCCTCTCCGCCTCTTCCGTCTTGGCCTGAAACGCGGGCCGTAACCGGTCTCGCGCAGCATCCTTTTTCGTATCTGCCTGCTCCTTTTTTTCAAGCTCTTGCTGGGTCTTCTCCTTGATCAATCTCACGGCCTCGTCAATTGCTTGTTCCAACTTCACTTGAACCAACTTCACTATCTCTTCATTCGTCATCATTTCGGCTTCTCTCCCCTCGTCTTCGGCTTCAAATTGGCTTTTCATCTCCCTTTCCCTTCTCTCCTTGGTGCCACGCTGCTCTGCCCCCTCGCCTGTCTGCTGCTGCTCCTCCTTCTCTCTTCTTACTAATGACATGATCCATTCGAACTCGGGATCTGTGCCACAATATTGGGGGAAGCTCTTTTGTACAACAGCACTCACCCCCGCGCGGGGGTTCGCGCGGGGCTTGCCACCCGCCGCCGTCATCATCGGTTCGCCAGATGTCAGAGATGTTTCACTTGAGGGCTGATTCCATCCGTAGACAAATCGCCCGTTCTCGGGTGGATTATACGGTGGATCGCGCTGCGTGTGATAGCCTGCGTGCTTATGAAAGCGTTCAGAGACGGTTTCAGTGTCTGCCACCTGGTAGCCTCTGGGAGGGGGCCGGCGTGGCGGCGGGGAAGGGTAAGCAGCTCGGTGCCGGTCCGGCATCACCGACGCGTTGTCTTCTCCTGAATCTATCTCCGCAACGTTAGAGCCCTCGTGTGACAGTTCCGGTATCCGTGGAAGGCTGTTTCGGGCGACCGAGCCTATCGGATAGCCAGGAGAGTAGGCCGGTCCCCCGCCGGATTGAAAACCCGATCCATGACCGGGGCGACTCTGTGTTCTTACTCTTTCGGGTTGGGCCCTTCGCTGCTGGTTGGTGTATTGGGGCCTGGATATAATTAGTCTGGTCATCTCCCCTCAAAGAGACATTTTAAGGCACAATGGGACTTGTAAATTACAGAAATCTCCCTGGGTCGCTCATTCCGTTATGGAATGGTTAACGGAGTCAAATAGCTTACACGTTCGGATGGGTGCCGATGGTAACAGCGCCTTGTATGTGATGGTGGGATGTAATATGCACGTGATGATAACAGGTTCTCAAAACAAGATTGCAATCAAGTCTAGGCATCTAGGAAGGTCGGGGTGAGGCTACCTCTACCCTGGGAATCTGGAATGTGAGCGGGGATTTCAAATCTTACTAGCTGAGAGATATCAGAATATTGGGCTGCGACACGGATACGCCTTTCAGGTAGAAATGGGAGGGATAGGAACCGGATGACCGATCAGCAGGCGTCACTATCGATGCCGCAATACCCTTTTCAGCTGATTCTCTCGGATATTTGAACCTATTTGGGTATTTACACTTTATTACTATCCCAAATAATGCGTCATGGAGTTACCTGAAGAACTCGGCATGCCGGGGTAGGAGCAAATAGGAAACCTGAATTCGGCTTGGGGGTATGTAGCCTGCTTCTTCTGACTGTGTTATCGGACCAATAATCACCCCCAAAGCACAAGCCGTCCGTGTTGGAGGCTACCTGAGCTGGTGCTCTCTGCAACTAAATCCTACAACAAGCCATAGGGTCCCTAAACTAGGCTGGGCTTCTAAGCGACGCTGTGATGACCGGGAACTTTGTATTAGTGGCTTTTGACCATTACATCGCTTGCTTGGGCATATATTAATAACGGTTTATTTAAGGACCCCAACTCAGAGGAAGAAATTGGTTTGCATCGCAGCGAATTTTCGTTTGATTATAATCACAAAAATGTCATTTCCAGGGGGCCCCCGTACGCATTCGAATGTAAAAGCGGAAAATTTGGGGACTGGTGCTCAGTGTATCAGTGGTGGATCTGGGGACCAGAACGTTGCCTCTGGTAGTGGCACGGTGAATAAATATGGCCACCAGTTCAATAGTAAGCTAACGAATCCTCCTATAACGTCACCCTAGTTTCTAAAGACTATCTAGTGCTCAGTTTTAGAGATATACCTGAGGGAGGGATACCTTCCATGCTTCGCCTTTCTCAGTCCCAGTTTGTGGCCAAACCGGGAAGTATCCCTGAGGGACCCAATCGTTTGTCCCCCATAACATATAATTTTCTTCAAGTAATAACGTATTGACGAGGGCTTTAAGGCGCGGAAATAATCTCCTGGCTCATGCGCCAACCGGATCAAACCCCGTTGAAGGTTCGCCGGCATCACACCAAGATTTTGCGTCAAGTAGTTCATGGTACGGGCAAATGGGTCCTAGATACGGAGCAGCTTATGGCATGGAAAGACTCTTCGAGTTCTTCACGATTCCTTTGGCTACGCGGAATGCGTAAGTAAAAATTGAATCACAATCGCAAAGTCCATTGTACACTCGGCACTAACAACACTTTGGATAGTTGGGTCTGGTAAGACTATGCTTATGTTAGTGGCCGAGGTTTCGTATCATGGGTTCTGAACACTGACTTTTCGTCTCAGATCTCTTATAATCGACTCAATCGAAAAGCAGATCGAAAGAGGCGAAGATATTGCTTGCGTTTACTTCTATTTCCAAGAGGGAGAAGAGTATTCGGTCGCGCGTATATGGGCAACCTTATTAGAACAGCTGTTACAAGCATCGGGAGATCTAGAAGGGGCACTGGAGGGTGAATTGAAGGCGAAATTTGACGACTCCCTCCAAGGATCGTTTGGGCTCGACTCATCTGAGTATCTAGAGCTCTTTAAAGCTCAGGCTGGGACGATTAAAACAGTTTACCTGGTCATCGATGCTCTAGATAGCTGCGAGGGGGATACCCAGCAAAAGATGCAAGGCACCCTCAAAGTCCTTCCGCAGAACATCAGGGTCCTCATCACCTCTAGGAATGACCTAGTTGGCTTAGAAGGGGAAGCAAACCAGAAACTATCAATCAAACTAGTACAGCAGGATGTGGAGACCTACTTAAAGCAAAGGATCGAAGACAGCGAGTTTTTGAAGGTCACTCTAAAGAAAGAACAAGATAGGAACCACGTTATATCCAGGGTCACTGATATGACCTTGTCTAGTAAAATGTTTGATATCAAGTCCAACCATCTCGAATGATTACTAACCCTGTTTAGGTTCTTATCAGCCAGGCTTCACATGGACAACTTGAGCAAATTAGGAACACTCGGTGACATCGAACAAGCATTAGACCATCTCCCTGACAGCGCATTCGACATCCTTCACGCAACGGCAGCGCAAATAGCTCAGAAGATCAAAAAACGGGGAAACGATTTCGAAAGTTGCTTGACAAAACACATTCTAACTTGGATAATGCATGCGAAAACAAAATTGACTGCCGACCAAATTCGTGATGGCTTTGCCATACAAAAGAGTGGTAGGAAGAGTTACGAAGAGCATCGGCCAGCAAAAGAACTTCTCATGCCTGCCTGCAACGGCTTGGTCATTATGGACCCGGACAAAGAGACGTTTACCCTCGTCCACAAGTCGGTAGAGGATTCTTTTCGAGGCCATAAGGTCATCCCAGAAAATGCCGACTTGGAAATAGCGAAGACATGCCTATCCTGCCTCCTGGTAAATACGCATGGCCAGGAAGACGAACCCGCACTGCTCCAATACGCAGCTAAGTATTGGTGGGCACACCTCTGCCGCCAAGAAGCAGACCCGGAGGCGGAGTCTTTAACGTTGGAATTTCTTAAGGACAGCTCTAAGCTTGCCAGAGCATTCAGGGCTATAGAGAGAGCCAAGAATGACGCCTTTGACAATATGACGGGCTTTCACGCCGCAGTACATTTCGGCCTTCTGGATTGGGCAGTGCGTCTCCTTAAGGAAGGCATCGACATCAACACTCAATGTTCCGACGGCCAGACGGCCCTACACTGGGCAGTGAGATACGGTAGATGTGCACTTCTGGATTTATTCATAAATAACTCGGCAGATCCGAACATACGTGACCACGACAAAGACACCCCGCTTCACAAAGCACTCATGGGTCCAGCAGCGGATAGAGTACCGCTCTATCGAGCCATTACGAAGTCAGCAGCCAACGACGCGACTATTGTAGAAGCACTTATCAGAGGTGGAGCAAAGCTAGACATAAGGAACGCTGAGGGCCTCTCGCCGATGTCGTCCGCCATCCGCTATGGGCCTACTTCATTGGCTAAGATCATGGCTGAGAGCCAGGATGATGTTAACGCCGAGATTTTTGAGGATTGGAGCTCACTGCGACAGGTTTTCTACCATGGCCAGAATATCACGGGGAGCGGCGTAGCGAATCAGAAAGGGCACCGGGATCGTTTGGGAGGGTGGGCTCAATTGCAACACGCATTTAGGAACCACGCACTTTGTTTGATCGATGTGCTACTCGAACGCGGCGTGGACCTAAACCGCCGTACGAAGGACGGGTGGACGCCACTGACACATGCAGCAAAGTATGATGATCTGTCGAGTCTAAATCGGCTACTAACGCGGCAACCTAACCCAGCCGATGTCAATCTTCGGGATGGGGATGAGAAATCTCCCCTGTGGTGGGCTGTCTACTGGAAAAATATCTCTGCAATCCAACTGTTAGCTGAGCACGGCGCGGATGTCGATGGGGTATGCATGAACGAGTCCACGCCGTTGCTTGAAGCTGTCACGGAACAGTATGACGACATAGTGCAACTACTTATTAGGCTAAACGCTGATGTCAACAAGGAAGTAGGAAATGGGTCAACGCTTCTAATCGAGGCCACTAAACTCCAAAGCCATAGCATTGCCTGTGCACTGTTGAACGCAGGAGCGGATCCGGACAAGCGTGACTCTACTAATAAGTCAGCACTCCTCTACGCCATTGAGAAACGAGATAGAGCCCTGGCTTGGCTCTTAGTTGTTAAGACTGGCCCGATCGCGATTCCCAATAAGAATATACAGGATGCCCTTGAACTGGTCATATCCCGCGATGACCCATCGATGGCGTGGCTTCTATGCGAGCATGGCGCTTCGCCTAGCGCTACCAGCGACAAGAGCATAACATTTTTACACCAAGCTGCCAGGCGCGGGAAGTATAAGACAGCACAGTTCCTTATCGAACATGGTGTAGACATTGACACCATGGACGCCACCGGTTCGACGCCTCTACATTACGCTGTATTAAACCGCAAAAATGACATAACTAATCTGTTAGCCTCGCGATTGTCGCGATTGTCAGGAGCTCAGAGTCTCGACATCTGTAACGCTGATGGTGACACGGCTCTCATATTAGCCACGCTTAAGCGGCGCCATGCTGCCATGCAGACACTACTTCAGTACGGTGCTTCGTGCAACTTCGCCGATCCGGGCGGTATGACGGCGCTACATAATGCTGCCAGCCGGGGATTCAACCAGGAGGTGGACCTATTGTTGAACGAAAAATTTGGTGGCAACCCCAACATAGTAGATAATGATTGTTTTACGCCACTCCACCACGCAATTAATGGTGGCAATGCAGACATGGAGGTGGTGAGAGCACTAATGAGGGCGGGCGCTAATATAGAGGCACAAGACAAGGATGGACGGACGCCACTGATGCTTGCAACTCAGTTAGGCCACGAAGAACTAGTACGCGGCCTTTTGGAGGAGGGAGCTGATGCACAGGCACGCAATAAGCATGGATGGACAGCGGCTTGGTATGTGGGGGATACTCCTGATATCCAGAAGCTTCTTGACGAGTTGCAACCACCACCCACCCTAAGGTACTAGGAAAGCTACCTAGGTACCTAGGTAGGTAGTCATCTTTCTTCCCATAGGTACCTAGGTATACGAGGTAGCCGCAAACTACCCGCGCCTAGTTCAGTATCTTTCCCTTTTTATAGATTGGGGTGTTTTAATTTATTTGTTTCTTTTCTTTTTTTTTTTTTTTTTAAAAAAAAAACGTCTAATTATTAAGGCTTAAACTTCGTATATATTATTTAAAGCAGTGATACCAATCCATGATATTATCAAGGTCGTCTACTTAGGTACCTTAAGCTAGGTACCCAGGAGCCAGGAGGGCGTCATAAAAAATGTCACTGTGATATTAGTACGGCCTTGAACTGTGCTAAACAGACTATGTGATTGGCCAGAAGGTACAGTATTTGTACTGTACCTTCTATGGGATCTCGCATAGTGACACTTTTTCTGACGCCCTCCTGATACCTACCTAGGTATATAGGTATGTGACAGGTACTTAACAAAAGCGATATGAGACAGCCTCACAACAAGGATGATCCTAGCCTGCATGATATAATTCCCTCCATCCACCAGTCTATCTCGGCACCCGATCGAAGTAGAATGCCCCAGCTGGTTGCCCGTTGATTTGTATCCCTCTCCCACTCACCACATTCTGATCCCCTCGCCCTGAGTGAACGTATTGTGGGCCCGTGGCTGCATTATGCATTGACACGGCTGGTCTGCTACTAGAGCCTGCCTCTCCCTCCATGCTATTGTCAGGGTTCTTCCCCCCCTTTATCTCATTTAAGAGGTGATTGACCTGAGACTGTGTGGCCGTTTGTACCGCATGGTTGCTTGTGAATACATGAAGATCGCTCAAAATACCATTCATCAGGTTTTCGGCCTTATCGCCGTTGCGGATAGCTTTGATTGCTTTTAAATAGCGCGTCATGCGTGAGGCGCCGGCAGACGGCTTGACAGCTTCTAGCACATTTTTGAGAGCGTTG
Source organism: Hypoxylon trugodes (assembly GCF_022578975.1). Lineage (NCBI taxonomy): Eukaryota > Fungi > Ascomycota > Sordariomycetes > Xylariales > Hypoxylaceae > Hypoxylon > Hypoxylon trugodes. The sequence continues at coordinate 1,273,475 of NW_026250025.1, forward strand.
GCCTTGTCACGGCAGCTCTCGAGCGCTTTAGTCAGCGCGGTACGTGATGTAGCCAGTGATGCGTCATTTTCGTCAGTTATGCCCTTAGAAATAGTTTCTAATGTATCATGGACAAGGGGAAGGCGCGCGTTAATATCACGAAAAGATTGTGGCAGGCCCGAAGCATCACCGATAGCCCCACATACCTTGAGTGAAGCGTCGATAATAGAGATGATGCCTGAGACCAAGCCAATTACTTCGGCACCTGACATGGTATAGGAGCGGTTTCGTACGGCGTTAAAGATAAATATTGGTAAAATTGTTTTCTTTTGCAGCCCGGTAAAGAGATTTTTTCCACTTTGGAACTATCCAGACTTGCACTTTTAGATAAAGGGTACGTATTTGTGCGGAGTAGCTACTTGTATTGTATCGGAATTGGAGGGCTACGCCGCTATTGGACGGTAAGTCTGCATAGATTAAGCAGGCTCCGAGCTTTCAAGGTCAGTTGCAGACGCCCCCGAGAAATATTCGGGAGGGACATGTCAGATGAGAGGAAAGAGGGGTGGCTATGCCTCAACATTAACATAGCTATTTCATTTGTTCCTTATATAAAACCGTCGCTACCTCCCGTAGTCCAACGCTCAGCAACTCAAAGCTTCTTACATCCAACTTCTCACAAATACATATATTATTCCTACTAACAAGAACCGAGGCTACATCATATCCTACACATCGTCTAGGAGCTCATTTGCAAATCTTTGGAGCCTCGCCCATATCCATCAATATGCCAATCGAAACACCCAAAGACAAGGCTCGTAAAGCTCTCAAAGATGTCATGCTCAGCCTCGATAATGCCAGGAAGAGTGGCCTAGTCGAAGACTTCAAAGAACTTCCTGATACCTTTATTGCATTTCAAGTAGTTGCTAAGCATCTCCCCCTCCTCTTGCAGACGCTTCGATGCATGAGAGACCGTGTGAAAGGGGGGATGACACAAGAGTATGCGGCTGTACACCAGCTTACCGAGGCGTGCCGGGCCCGGGCCGGGAACCTACAGAATATCTTCACTGAAATGAAAAGTGTCGAGAATCCCAATGCGAAAATGACGAAGTATCGCGCTGTTGTATCCCAGGACGGCACCAGGGTAGAAGATATAATGCGGGGTCTACTTGCTGAAGTTACTAAGTCGGCAGTTGCGCCTCTAGTCAGCGACGACCTAATTAAGCAACTACAAGATGCCAAAACTGAGGTCGATGCCCTGGAACCTTCTATAAAAGAAAATCAAGGGGGAGTGGTGATGACCCAACTCGGCAACGGGATCCAGCCATTACACACTGGGGTCGGGAGCCAGAACAACTGCAGCGGAGGTGTCCAGAACAATGGATCCAACGCCACCAACCATTTTGGACCGGAGTCAAATCGACAGTAGAAGAGTGCAGTATAGGGGTGTGCTGAAGACCCAGGTCAAGCTTGGCAAGGGAGTTCGTGAAGCTACATCAACTGTTGGTAGTGTTGGTACCCAGGTTTTACCATGTTAATTAAGTACTCGGTTGTTTAAAGCTTGTTTGTATGGATATCTCGCTTGTACGTTCGTTTTGAAATTAATCATTGATTGATATAAAATTACACCCATTGTGAAAGATAAGCCTCCGTGACTTGATGCTAACATTATTGTAACATAAATTCTAGCCTTGTCTCAATACACATCGTGCTATGTGCCCTAAACTACTTAGGTACCCAGGCAGGTAGGTATTCAAGTTCGCGATCGTAAGATAATTACTAAAAGGTACCTAAGCCGCCACGGAATCTCGCATGGTAGTAAATAATCCTGTGCATCGTAAAATGAGCAACTCACTGGGCTTACCCGACCGTCTATTACCTCCATACCTAGGTACATACATGTTGAAATAAGCATGTAGCTAAGCCGGATGTCACATTGCGTCAAAGGATTAAAGCAACTCTAATTAGATAAGCGCGTCTAGTAATCTAATAGCGATAAACCATCTCTAGCTCATTAAACGAAGCATATGCATTGTGAAACGAGGAAATGAAACCAGTATTATTCGATGTAGAAGTGGCTTATTAGGTACCTAGGTAGTGACGGCGTTATCGGTTTCGTATGCACTGTGGAGGTACAGGCCAGTACGAGGTCACAAATTATTATTTCGGTATTACGTATTATATATAAGATAGCCTACCTCCTTATCGGTGCTTTTCTCAGGAAAATTCCTCTGATATTTTAAATTCTGTCTTCGCAGGAGTGTCCGCCTTAAACCCTTCTACAAAATGGCTAATACGATCCTTGACTGGAGCATTCTTTTTAGAATCCCGCATCGTCACGAGTTGCAGGTACATAAGGGCGTGCATCAGTACCCAAATCTGGTGACACAGCGGGGCGTCCCTCACCCAAAATGCCAGTTGTTTCGTGTTTTTCGTGGTCTGGTTGAGCCCATAGATGGCGTGAGTAACAAACCGAGCATAGTAACAATTGACAGTCCACCCCTTCTCAGCATTCGAGCCGTAATGCCACTCTTTATGGTCCGGGTGGTCATGGATAAGGTGATGGATAGTCATCCAGTCACCGACCGGAAGGTCCCACTTCCCTCGGAGGTAGATATCCGAGAAGTCGACAAAGGCCCTGATGAACTCTGGATGCCGGAATAGACCTTGCGCTCTCTCCCTTCCTAACACGGTCTCGCTGAGGCCAAAGATTCCGGCTAACATGCCGGCAGCTACGTCTATGTCCGGAATTTTCAATTTGTAGATACGGTAGATTTCGCCTCTGGTGTACTCCGGGTCGTCCATTTGGGGGAAGAGTCTTCGGGCATCCCTGGCCATCCTACGGCTCATGATGACGCCGGGGTCTTCGCTGGACGATGGATTACTCATTGTCGTTCGATTTTTTTATTTGATCGGTTTCTGATTATGTTTATGCAGAGTTAGAAACCTCTATACATCTTCTGAGGAGATGGTTTATATGTCTCAACTCCTTTGTCCCGTCTGTCTGGGGTTTGATAATGCTTAATGCCTACCGCTTTGTCGGTATCATCCTTTTTACTACTATATTCTAGTCGATTGTCCATTGTTGACCCTTTCTTAGGCTTTATTACATGCGACAACGGCATTGTCGCTCTGAAAGATCTACCCATCGTGTGGGTTATTCATATATACCACACGTTTCTCTAAGCACATATCACGGAAGATAGCATGGAACACAATTTAAAGTAGTAGGAAAATTTTTATTAGGGTATGATAACTTGGTGGGTATCCAGGTAAATGTCGACAAGACTCGTCATAATGGGACCGATAACTTGTTAACTAGGTACTTCATATTCAATAACCATTATTATCTTCGACCCTCTCTTCGGTTCTATTTTCTTCGGGTCTAGGTATCGGACTATAACAAGATCAGTAACAAGCCTCACGGATACAACTCTTGAGTTAAACCTAGATATGTTTAGTCAAAGAACAACAGATCCTTACCCAGCTTGAGCGAGAAGACGTCGTAATCCCCTAGAAGAACGCTTGTCAATCCCCACGAAACCACGAGACGAGGAAAAGGAGCATTACAATGAAATCCATGGCACTTCTATATCCCGAAGGTAGGATCCCACGTGCTTCGCCAACATCGAAAGAGTCACCTTCCCACGTTCGGCCTTAGGGGCCTGGGGAGTGGATTTGACTTTTGTATTCTTCTTCTGAGATATCTGGGTCACCACATTGCCAACTAATCTGCCCTTACGTTTGGCGTACTCGGCGGCGGCATCTTCGTGAAGCCACACAGTAGACAAGTCGATTTTTTGAGTTTGGCTTGCACCGTAGGCTCTTTCGTACTCATCGCAGAAGGTCACGTCGTCCGTGTTTTTCATGTACATCTCCGTATACTGGTTGTGCCGGTGGTACAGCGCGAGGTAGAGGAGGAACGCGCACGTCCATTTGTCGGAGCCGTTCCATTGCCTGTAAAAGGGATTATTGCGACCGAACGACTGTGCGTATGTGGCCTGACGGGTCTGGAAGTCATCCCGGGTCGCTGGTGTTTCGTCGTGGATGTGATTTCGGTAGTGGAGCAGGCTAAGTATGAACGTTAAGGCGTAATCGATAGGTCGTGGGTTTGGCATGATGTTGCCGTGAAGACTCATGTAAATGGCAGCCTTGGCAGGCTCGTGTCTAAATGTCTCCTGGATTACTGCTGCTACTGCGTGCCATGGCTGAATCATAACTAATGGGTTCTTTGATAGGTAAATTTTATCATACCACGATACAGCTTGCACCATTGCTGGGCAGCTGTAAAAATTGGCGAAGTCTTGCAGGGTCCATTGGGGTTCCTCCCAGGCGCTGGGGTTTATGGTGTAGTCTGTGAACCCGTACGCCCTGAAGTACACTCCGACCATTTCGTTTTCCACATCTTTAAGTAGTTCTGCACTGAACCGATCCATGTATCCCGTCCATGGGTTTTTGTTTAAGGTAGGAGGGTCCATCTCGCTAAGTCGTTAGAAAAAACCCCAAGTTGTACAGCGTCGTGTCGAATTATAAATCAAACTGAATGTTTCGTAAAGTGGATTATTAAGCATACCTAGGTAAGTATTCTTAATGGCGAATGTTGGCTCAAGAGTTAATTTATGCTAGGAAATTAGCAGATATCTATATTCACGCGAACGATATATTCAGTTCGAGAGTATGGGAACGACTTCCCTTTTTTCTTATCTCGGAACAATTGCTGTGGATTTTAAGCCAGATATTGTTAGTTGTCTAGGTATCGTGATTCATACACGTCACATCTGGTATCGCCTGAGTATGTCTCCCTCGTCCAGCAACATGAAATTATAGACCTAACCACCTGTATGCTACCCACGTGGCAGAACTAAGGTCATCGATCGAGTAATCAGGCGTGGTTGCTTCCACGCTCAATGAATGCGAATCTTCTCAGGGTTATGAACCCCTAACTCACTCTACTCTAAAGGAGGCTCTCTTTCAACAAATCCGAACCTAATTGACTGCTAAGTTGGTATGGATGAAGCAGCTATATTATGCGATAACTGATATTCGAGGTATTATTTACTTGGGTGTGTATTTTTCATGCCCGTTTCCTTCACCGAGATCAGCCGGAGGCTGCGGGAATTCAATCAGCACCTTTGCATCCCCAACCAACTCAAAGCTGACAGTGTCTTGCGTCGGTACGTCAAGTAAGAAGTTGTAGGTCCCTGGATATAATACAGTGTTTCCTCGCTCATCCACACGCGCCAAGTCTCCTAACGTCAATACCAGCTCGGCCGGCCTGGTTTCCACTGGTTTTACCCCCTTGACGCGCGTATACGCGGCAAGCTCCTTGATCGGATAGGGGGCGGGGCCGTACTCTCCGGACAGGAAGCCGAGAGCGACGAAGTCAGAAGTGACGTTGCCTGTGTTCTTGACGGAAATGCCAAAAGTGTCGAAAGGACAGAGGTCAAGATACTTTGCGTCACACTCGATGAGAAGCTCGTCGATATCGTAAGATTTGGCTTGGATGGCGTATTCTCCGAATGAGGGTTTGAAAGTAGTGTAGTGCGAGCCAAACCCGAATGGCAGGACGGCCTCGTCATACCACTTGTACGTTCTACCGGGATTTTTCTCGCTTGGCCGAAGGCTCATGTCGGTCATCGGGACCTGATCCACGTACCCTGCTGGGTACAAAGTGGTGGGTAACCGACCAGCTGGCGGGGTCTTGCCAGTTAGAACGTCAAACACGGCTGTACCCCCATCCTGACCAGGGAAGCCGGCCCACAGGATAGCAGAAACATTCGTATCATTCAGAAGAGAAGAATCGTCATTTTGATCTCCGAGCTCAACGACAATGAACGGTTTTCCGAGTTTACTGAGCTTTTCGATCAGTGCTAATTGAGCACTAGGCCAAGCAATGGAGACTCGGTCAAGCTCTTCCGCTTCTACTGTCATGTCGTTTCCTCCGAAGTATATCACGATGTCGGACTTATTCGCAGCTTCTAACGCGGCCTCAGTCCATGTGTCTGCGTCCGAAGTGTTCTGCTTGACGGGACCAGTCGCATTGGCGGTGCGGAATCCGAGTTTCTGGGCTGCTTGTAGTGGACCTCGAAGGAAAGGTGGGGTTCCGGAATATCCTCCAAGCATGGCAAGGTTGGAAGCATCCGCCCAGAAACCGATGAGGGCAATCGAAGTCGCGTTGTCGACCTTTAGGGGTAATATGCCGTTGTTCTTCTTGAGCACAATACCTTCAGCAGCAGAGCGAACGGCAAGGGCTTGGTGTTCGGGTGTATTGACGTCCTTCCAAGATAGCGATCGATATGAAGTTTCCTCTGCGGGGTCAAAGAATCCAGCGCGTATGAGTCCTTCGTACAAGCGACGGAGTGCTTGGTCGATAACTTCTTCCGGTAGCAGGGTTTGATTCCACGCTCCAGCGACATCTGTGTTGCTGCCGACTTCGCAAATAGTGTCCGTACCAGATATTAACGAGATGGCTGCTGATTGCGCAGCTGTAGTGGTGTAATTGTGGTCTTCGTGGAAGTTGAGGATAGCATTACAATCGCTAGTAATGTATTGGTTCTCATCGTTCCACTCCCAGAAATCGCGAAGGACTGTACCCATTAGGTAGGTCGATGCACAGGCCGGCGTCCCATTCACAGAGTTATAAGAACACATGATTGACTTGACTTTAGAGTCTCGCGCGCATTGCTGGAACGGAGGGAGATAGTATTCGACCAAATCTTGCATTCCAACAATTGCATTGAACTCGTATCTCTTCACCCCTCCCCAATGCTCCAGGTCATAAGCAGCGTAGTGTTTGCATGTCGCTATAACCTTTGTGATGTCCTCATCACCTTGTAGACCATCTATCAGGGCCCTAACGTACCCCTTGATGCGAAAGGGGTCTTCACCTGGTGTCTCCGACCCCCTTCCCCATCTTGGATCTTTATAAGGATTGATGTTTGGGGTCCAGTAGTCAAGCCCTGCATGTCCGAAATTGCTGAAGGCTCGAGCCTCCGTACTAATAGCTTCGGCTACGCTGTAAACTAAGTCGTCATCGAACGCTGCTGATAAGAGGATCGGACTGGCGAACGATGTGGCGTATTGAAACTCCCCTGAGGGAGCGAAGGCTACTCCAGGGGACCATCCAACGCCGTGGAGGGCTTCATTCCACCAATCATATGCTCCTAATCCTAGTCGAGATGCCCCGAGGCTCTTACTTATATGATGTTAGCTCCAATAGGAGGTGATTAAGTTAGATATCTACTCACTCGACAAGGTTAACTAGCTTTTCTGTGATGTTCCAGGCACTAATGAGCGCTGCCGCCCTCTCCGCTGGGCTGGCGGATGTGTCGCAAACGAGGTTAGACGTCAAAATCTCTGGTCCATCGACGCAATCGGGGAAAGTTATCTTCCCTAGCGCTTGTGCGCTGAGGAGCGAAAGGTATACTATTGGCCTCGCCAGATACTTCATGGTGGTGATACTCTAGGCTAAAGCTAGTTAGGATTGGGACGAAGAGCTAACTTGAGAGACGGCCTGGCATGCAAAAACCGCATCCTTATTCAAGCTCAATTAGATTTTTCAATCATATCCCGGAGGCTGTAGGGATGCCATGTTAAGCACATGGTCTGCAAATAGCCTGCCGGATGAGCTCCGGGTACCTAGGCCATGTAGCTCGCGTACCTGACATTACGGTCTAGAATTCCCGCTTCGTCGACAACGAAGTAACATATATCGACTAAGAAGCTCTATGATCGACATGAACAGAAGCTTTTTTGTTTAATTAGCATATTTACCCCACATGAAATCACCAGTATATTAAGCTCGACATCACCATCCTCTGCGTGCTCCACACGAGATACTCCCGGGCTTTTTAGCCGGGCGAAAATCGCGTGGGATATCGGATTAACGTGTACTCTCGAACTAAAGTCTTCTAGCCACCATTGAACGTAAGTTTTAGATTGAAGAGCGGCCAAACGTGAGGAAGATGCGTGGTAAGGCAATAGAGTGGATGATGTTAGTAAGATAAGGGGTATCCTAACCCGGAGCCGTACCCGGGTATATGGAGTTAGAAACAGCCACCTGGTAGGGGCCTGGGTACATAATATGGGCTAGTTATGTTTGTAATGCAATTCTGGTCTCTAGGTCTGACCTTAACATGGTGTTCTAACCGAAGGGGGCGAGGCTTGGTCGATGCGAGCTTATCTCATAGTGCCGATAGGCGACATTTACATCAAATGATTCCATTCATCGTGGATTTTGTGTTCCTATTCTGGTTACTGTGAATCGCTGACAGACCCTACTTGGTACTCATCCTTACCCCTATCTAAAAGCACAGTCAGTTACGTCGAACAGTGAGCTCAAAAGTCCAAATAGTTATGTCAGGAAGAGTGAAGAAGCCAATCGAAATTCGGGATACTCATATCTGGAGCTGTCATACTTCCTAATTCAGATAGCTTGTAATGTTTTTTTGACCATCGACGTTGCATCGATATATATCCACGCGGGGATGGCCAATATAGCAAGGAGCTGCCTCCGCATTTAGCACGGCATATTACCTTAATTCGTTCTAAGCTTCATATTGCTGGAATATATATGTTATCGGGTCATGGCGAGCCAACTTCGCAAGTTTGACTTCGCCTCCCTATTTTCCTTAACGCGATCGACACTGAGTAATTTCAGTTGAGGAATAAACAATGATGGGACTATTCGCGAAACTGGCCGCCACGGCCGCAATACTAACGGCGAGCTTTACTCTTGCTTCAGCGGAGTGCACCCGTGAAGGCCTCCTGGCTGCGGCGGAGAGCTACGTCGCGGCGCAGGCCGCTGGGAGCATTGATGGCCTCAAGTTATCCGCCACCAACTTCACGTACCAATTGAACAACAAAGTGGTAGACATCAAGACAGGCGTGCTAAGCCAACCGCTGAAAATCGATCTCAACAGGTCCACAGCAGACACGACGGCATGCGCGAGCTACACAATGCTCATCTCAGCGACGGGTTCCAAGCCATACGTGATCTCGACGCAGATTCGTCACGAAGACAATGACACGAGCTCTATTTCTTTGATCGACACGATTGCCGCGACGACAGGTGCGCTGTTCTTCAACGCGCCACGCACGCTAGAGTATATCCAAAAAGAGGATTGGGGCACGTTGGACGAGGGGCAGCGAGTCGGTCGGGATGAGCTTAAACGCGTTGGAGATGCGTATCTTGATATGTGGACCGATGCGAAAGCCGCTGATTCGATTCCTTGGGGGACGGATTGCGAGCGTGTCGAGGGATCACAGCTCACGAGGCCGTGCGGAGCGACACTGCCACACGGTGGGAGCCAGAAGCCGAATGGGAATCGTCGGTATGTTATCGATGAGACAATTGGCTCGGTGGATGTTCTATGCTCTTTCGATTCGCTTGGGAATATGCCCGACTCGCACGAGGTTAGACTTGAGGGGGGTAAGGTGAAATATGTTCATACTGTCACAGTAATGCAGTAGTTGAAGAATACAGAATTTAAAAATTGTCTCGAAGCATCTATACGGGCAGTCGATTTTCCAAGACAAATGCAGAGCGCGCCGTGAGAACTTACTATGCTCACCCTACCCCCCTTATGTTTATTACAATGGGATAGTGGCGTGTATGTTGTGTAACGAAGCTGTGTTACAGTGCATCCAAAAGAAACATCGATCTCCCAACCAAGAATAAGGCATTGCTTTTAGTCAAGTCGGACCTAGGTACCTTGTTCCATTGCTTACCTAGGTACTGTGTGGGACCCTTCAGGTTGCACAAATGCAGGCCTCCCGTGTTAGGCGTACGATACTCCGACTTGCAGCTGGAGCATGCCCACCTAGGCAAGTGATTGTCCCCACCTCCTGCACTCCACTAGCACATATGCCACAAGGCCAACCATGTAAGGAGGTGAGTAAATCTGCTGTTGTGCAAGGAGAGTGCAACTGCTGTGGGGACCCTCGAACAGTTAGCCTTTTTGTCCTCACGTCAGCAATAGGGGTTCCCTTACGCCGATAAAGAGGTCTCTTAGTACTACTCACGATGTACCTCTCCGTACGCTAGACTACTGACAATGTAGAATCGTTGTACCTTCGGTGTTTGGTTATATAGGTGGTAAAAGAATGTTAGTTACATGTATCAACTTTCCATGCATCATCCTATCTCAGTTTGAATTGCAGCTCAGGACCACGGCGCAACGAAACGTAAGCGTCGATCAACTGTAGCTGGTTCGGGTCTGATTGTCCCCATCCAAGTTCCGCCTTACCTCCTCCAAGAGTGGATCCAGGGGTTCTTCTAACGTCTAACTCGTATAGAGTCCGAGCGACTATGATTAGAATTGTAGACATAGCTAGATTTTGCCCAACGCAGTTTCCCGGCCCGGAGATAAACGGGTGGAATCCAGCTTTAGCCCTTGCGAGAGTTTCTTTGTTTACACCAGCCGCTTCGTCCAATATCCATCGCTCAGGTCGGAATACCTCAGGATCTCCATACACTGCTGGATTGCGAGAATTGACCCAGGGTACTGTTCCTACGATCGTACCCTCCGGATAGTGCCTCCCGTTGATATTGAGGCCCCCTGACAGGATTTCACGGGGCATCTCGGATGGACCTGACGGAGTGAGTCGCATCCCCTCGTCGACACATGCTCGTAGATAAGTGCAGCCCATGAGCTTTGGTCCATGGATGATGTCATTTACAGACTCAAACGTCGTTCGAATCTCTTGTACAAGCTTTAAGCAGCATTGGGGGTTACCGGTGAGATAAAAGAAAATACCTGAGAGGCTAATAGCAGTCGTGTCTGATCCCGCAATGATGAGCAAGCTTGATTCAGCTCGCAGCTCACCATCTCGGTAGGCGAGAGCCCCTGTGTCAGGATCTCGTGCTTCCGCCAAGAAATAGAACATATCCTGACGTCTGTCGGCTTCTGGCATCCCCGCTTGCTGCCTCTGTAGAGCGATTCGATTGGTAACGCTTTCGCTGACGAAGCGGTTATATCGCCTCGCTGCTGGCGGTGCGATCAGGTTTAAGAGCTGGTTCACACCACGGGGTTTAAGCCAGAGGAAAACCTCGAGAACGGGCAGGCGGCACATCTTTTCTGAATGGTTAGGACTAACCCAATAAATCTTTGAAATAGAATTCTCGAAAAAAATAAGAGAGGCGGGGACGAAGAAAGCGGTGGGAAATTTACCATGTAATAGAATCGCATATACTCGGCAATATTGTGTGGTATTTCTTTCAATGGATTTTCACCCGGTTCCTTACTATTAAAAGACCTTCCAAAACTAAGATCCCCCATTATGTCGAAAACGAGGGCATCGATCTTATCCGTGAAGTCTATTGTGGCAGACCACTCCGTGGAAAGCCCATGTTCCTCCTTGAGAAGTTCAATCCAACGATCCACATGCTTGATAACGAAGTTCGAGGCCGCACGAACAGACTTCTCGGTAAAACAAAGATTAAGACGCCTACGTCGCTTTGCGTGCTTAGCGACATCAATGGTAGAAAGAGTTGTAACCTCATGTTCGTTCTTCTTAAATCCTTCGTAAAAACGGCTGCGTCGCACGTTTGACTTCATGCTATATATGTCGCTGTATGCTTTTGGATCGCGAAAGAGGACAGTATTAGGCTCAGGGCGGATCTTGTCACCATGAATCTGAAACTGCCTCCATAGCCAAATGTGACGATCACCGCGGCAGGTATAATACCACGAGGGAATGCCACTAATACGGCCCCAAAATGGGCCAGGGATGTCGGCGAGAGGGTGAAGGTACAAGTTGTAAAGATAGCTTGCGAGTACCTAGAGAAGCACGCTCATGTCAGTACCGAGTATCAAGCATTGTACCTTGGTATCAGGTATTTTAGATATGAAAGTGACCTACTAAAACGATTCCAAGTAAGACTAAAATAAAAGGACCTTCCGAATAAGCCGGGCTATTCATTGGCAAATCGAACATTGTGGCCAAAGTAAAGAGTTGCTTCTATTTCTTTCAGGAGAATCTAGTAACAAAATAGGCGTTAAAATGAAAAAGCAGACGGTCGAAGCCACTGGGATAACTACTTAGGTAGTCATACATATAAATAGCCAAATAGGAGCGTGTTAAGAGGCTCCTAAATGGTTAGGTCGCCACACCCATCCCTTCCAACATGTAAGGCCATTATTCTGTTGGTGTTACTCGGAATTTTCAGTGTTATATCCGTAATAAATACCTAGGTAGATAAATCACCGGATGTTGCAAAAAGCAGGATTATGACGTGTAACATTTGTACACCAACTAACAATTCATTCCTTCTTAACGACGTGTACTTATAGCGCTTGAACTAAGCCTTTATCGATCTTTTCCTACCAACTAGCACCTTCGGAAGATATACCAAGGCAGACTAGAGCTAACGGCAGGCTGAGCTTCATCCCGGTGGCGGGCCGACAATGGTCACTGCTCATCCCATTGCCGGTGTTTCCGCACAGAAGGACGTCAGCGCAAGTCCCAACAGTGCCAACAGTTGCGATTAATGTTAATAATATGGGATTTCACTGTCCGGATAAGAAGCGCGAAAATGCCATAGTAGTAGAGTATAGTCTAGTTTGTATATTGCAGCCGGCCTCCCCTCTAGCATGGCATGTCAACATTTAAGAAAACAATAAGCATTGAATTTTCGAAGGAACAATATCGTGGGACCAATTAGAAACCCATTTACGAAACGGATAATAGATTCTTCCGCGCCGAATACGCTGTGTAACAAGGTACCACCGATCTACATGTAGATTTCCAAGGACGTATCTCTTCCATTCAAAGAAACTACCTGGCAACTTTGAGTTTACCTAGTTACGTCTATATATCTGGCGACGACGTCTTGGCTGTATGTTATATACCAATTGAAGGTTACCTGCTTAGGTATATGCCGTTCAATGGCAGTACTGTAATCTTCATTGGTGGCGGGTCAGTGAGGCTGCTTCGATCCTCCCCAACCCCGCAACAACATCCTAAGACCGACCCTACCACTACGACGCTGTGTATGAACTAGGTATTCTCTTATAGCTGTGATTCTCATGGCTGGCGACTCGCTTTTGAAACGTTGGCGGAATCAATTAAAATCTAGTAAAGGAAATCCGGCAGCATTGGAGACGCGAGAGGACTCTCAACATAGCCTGATCGCTACATCTGTCGCACTACAGGGTAAGCGCACAGTAGCAGCGAGCGGCTTCTTTAGCTGATACGACCTAGTAAATATCCCCACCATATGCAATTGCCATGTCAACCATATTTGCCATTTACATATTGCCCTTCGCTCCTATCGGCGGAACCTCCTACCTTGCCTACCTCAACACTATCCATACCATCACGAAATGCGGGCGCTAATACCTTAAAGGACGTATCCCAAGAGGGGAAAAATAATGGGGCAGAGGATTTTAAAGAGTCTGGCCTTCATACTCTTTTTGATAGCGACTGTGACGGCCAATCTTCAGAAGTTGAGTATATGATTTCGCCTACTACTACTTCATTTGCCCCTATTATAAACTAATAAATCGCTCTACTAGTGTCGTAGCGGTTCACGGTCTCAATTTCATGGGCAAGGACAACCACGCCCGAGATACCTGGGCGAAGGGCGACAAGATATGGCTTCGAGACTTTCTTCCAATAAGTCTCAAACGGGATGCTCGTGTGATGCTCTTCGCATATAATACCAGCCCTACTATAAAGCCAACAGGTATCAACCTTGATGACCACGCAGAGAATCTATTGCAATGGCTTAATATATCCCGACTGGTAAGCTACCCCGCTATTCCATGATAATAAGCCATCTGGCCTTAACGGTTCATAGGATGCTCCACAGAGGCCTCTTGTGTTTATCTGTCATAGTCTTGGCGGTTTGGTTGTTAAACAAGTTAGTACCACCCCAATACTTACGAATTTCATGTCTGATATAAGTAGGCACTCGCCCAAGCGAAGTCGAATGATTCATATAAATCAGTTTTCGAAGCAACTTGCCTTCTCGTCTTCTTTGCCACTCCACATCAAGGGGGTAATCATACTGGGATAGGCGAAATTGTAGCCAATATAGTCCGTATATCTCAAGGAAACATCAAGAACGACCTCCTTAATGCGTTGAAACAAAACTCGCCCGAAGCGATACGACGATTCGAGCAAGCTCGTCATCTGCCCGACAAATGTTATGTCGTTAATTTCTTTGAGGGGGAGCCATACGGTAAGCTAGGCATTGTAAGTTGATCAAATACTCTGATATAGAAAGCCCGCTAAATAACAACAGATTGTAGATAAGAAGTCTGCAACTCTCAACCTCCCGGGGTCGCGTGAGAAGCAGGTGGTTTTACACGCAAACCACGGTACAATTTGCAAGTTTGACTCCATCCAGAGCCAAGCCTGTCAACTTGTACTACACACCATCGCCACAGAACTAAGCCGCGCGCTTGAGAACCTCCAGAATAGTCAGTTTTCTCTCGCTCAGTGGTTATTGAACTACTAATTTAATATTAAATGTTAGGCAGTCTCAATCATGATGATACGCGGTTTCGGGAAGAAGATGATAAATGTTTGATGGACTTGAGAGTGACCGACCCTCGCGACGATAAAACCCGCATTGAGCGCGACAAAGGGGGGTTATTTGTTGGTTCCTATGTCTGGATCCTTGAAAACGATGAATTTATACAATGGGATAATGATGCCAAGCAACGTTTACTCTGGATTAAAGGCGATCCTGGGAAGGGTAAGACAATGTTGCTCTGTGGTCTCATCGACGAGCTAAGCTCCGATAGGTGGAGAGGCCCGAGGACCAGTGCTTCGCCGACTTTCTTCTTTTGCCAAGCCGCCGATGAACGCATAAATACCGCCAGATCCGTCCTACGCAGCTTGATTTACCTACTTGTGACAAATCAACCATCCCTTATATCACATATACGCCCGTCGTATAGCCACGCCAAAGAGAAGCTTTTCACGGATGTGAATGCGTGGGAGGCTATGTCGAAGATCTTAGGTAGTATTCTCGAAGATTCGTCTTTTAAAAATACCTACATAATCATCGATGCGCTTGATGAGTGTATTGTTGGCTTGGACCTACTTCTCGACCTTATCGTCCAGAAGTCACTATCATGCTCCTGCGTTAAGTGGATTGTTTCCAGTCGTAACTGGCCAAATATAGACAAGCCTCTTAACGTGGCTACGCAGAAAACCAGTATATGCCTTGAATTAAACCCAGAGTCAATCTCGGCGGCTGTCACGGCATACATATCGTTCAAAGTGAGCCAATTATCAAAACTACAAAAGTACAATGATGACACGCGAGATGTCGTCAAGCAGCACTTACTGTCCCATGCGAACGACACCTTCTTCTGGGTGGCCTTAGTCTGTCAAAACCTAGAGAAAATAATGTGACGAACCTATGCCTCAGAGAGGTATAGTCGTTGCTGGATTGGCTAATCCGGGGTTTTCTTGATTTGAAGGTAATAATATCAGTAGTAGGTTAAGTAGTTAAGTGCGTTCTGTTCGTCAGAAAGGTTTAAAGTCTTTTTATTATATTTGAAAGAATAGTCTTAGATTGATAACTAAAGAGTTATAAAAAGAATGACTAGATATATAGGAAATATTTATGGTTATATAATTACTTCTTCCTTCCCTCCTACCTTAAGGTTTATTATGATATGTTGCGATATATTGTAATGTGTTGTAATATGTTGCAATATGTTATAATATATTATAATATGTTGCAATATGTTATATATCAATATATTAAATCGGAATTTAATTATGATAGATTACCTATGCTCCATCCTCCGTGATCCAATAAGGGTCTCTCATAGGTGGTTTATAACATTATACCCCTCCCTTCTGAATCTTTGCCTTCAAAGATAAAAAAGGTAAGCATTTTCTTCCTCTTTTATTTCTATGCCTATTGCATAGAAACCATGTCTGGGAAGGTGCAAAAGTCAAGTGTTTGTTCTAATCAATGGCAGGAACGCCACACTCACGCCGACTACATTGAAACTCATGGTCGACCCGTCCTTCCTTGTTCCAATTGTGACGCTTCCGAAAAAGATTGCTTTTTGTCCACTGGTTTTGGGGTTTGTAACCACTGTACTCGTTGGAATCGAAAACGCTGCGACGTCCTGGAGATGAATGTCCTTGACCGTGTCTCCCGGGCCTGTACTCGTCTAGAGCAGGAACGCAAGGATGTAGAGGACGAATTGGTCTGTTTATAAGAAAAAATGGCGGAGAAGATTAGCAAGTTGCAGCGACTTCGTTGCCAGGAGGACTTGTTAAAAAGGTGTGGTCTAGAGTTGCTAAAACTTGGTGAGGAGCAGGATACTGAGGAAGAACAGGCCCCCCTGGCAGAGGAACGGGCTCGCATTGTCGAGGAATAGGTCCGAGTCGAACGGGGATACGGCGTTCCTACCTCTAAGGCTTCTTCCTTGGCCTTCCCCTTCTCCTTGTCTGGGGTAAATTTTGATCTTGGCCCGATGTCACCGTCGATTGCGGCCGTATGGGCCTTGGTTGGTCAGGGTTCTGGCGGTGAAAATCCTTAATCAATTTCTGGACCTTATCACTTATAAGATATTTCTGTGGTTCCTAGGTATTATTCTTTTCTGAATAATTAAGCCATTTAATAAAATATTTGATTTAATCATTAATAATCTTAGAATCATGGATGGTTTTAATATTATATTCTTCTGGGTCCTCTTTTAATTCGATATTTCCTTTAATTTTAACGTCTTTAGGTGCCGGTTCAAGCATAGTAATATAAAATATATTGGTTTTTAATTTTATATTTGTTGGTAATTATAGTTGATAATTTATTTTTAAAAGGACCTTTTTAATTAAGAAAGGTCTCAGTTTCTTAAAATTTAACTTTTTATTTAATTTTTTAGTTTAAATTTAAGATATTTTTAATATGGAATGTTATTTATTTTATAAGAGATAGATTTTATTTCTTTTTTATAAAATTAATCTTTTAATTCTTTTTTTATTATAATATATTGTTATTTTATATTATAGAAATTTAAGATATTATCTAAATTTAATTTATAATATTAAAGTTCTAATAGTAAATATCTTTATTCTAAGTAATATTATTTTTAATTCTAAGGTAATTTTATTTATTAATAATTTATATTTTTGTCACAAACCACACAGGCCTATAGGGGTATAAGACCCCGGAGGAAACCTTTTTCATTGCCGAAGTGGGGCAGGAGTATATAACACATGATATAAATGAATATAGATAAGGGTATCTAATCTTATCCAATAAGTATGGCATAAATGAATATAGATAAATATATCCAATCTCATCCAACAAATGTAATAAGAGATGAATATAGATAAGGAGATCTAACCTCATCCATAAAGAAGGTAGCAATAAAGAACATCTATATAATTACCATAATTTTCCTATATATTTAATTATTTTTTCCATAATTCTTTAATTATCAATCTAAAACTATTCTTTTAAATATAATGAAAAAACTCTAAGCCTCTTTGACAAATAAAATATATTTAATTACTTAATTTATTATTAATATTATTATTTTTAAATTAAGAAAACCTCAGATTAGCCAATCCAGCAATAACTATACCTTTTTGAAACATAGGTTCATCACATTTTGATAATTCCTTAATTAGTATTAATACTAGGTCAAAAAGTGGTATAAGCCATCCACAGGACATCTCTTTATTATCATCAATCAAACCTTCTCTTATTTTACTAACCTTTAAAAATAAAATAAAAAACCTTTACATCTTCTAAAAATTATCTTTTAAAAGATACTATAATTAAATATAGGATAAACTAATAGACCCTAACCTGGAAAATAAAGAAAAATTAGATAAAGAAAAATTCTAGAATGAGGACTTAGATGATTTATAATAGCCCAGTCCATCATTGCCCAGAACATCCATATCTATTCATATTACTTAAGATTTACCACTAATAGAAGAGGTATTCCAACTTATTGACAGAATAGTACCTCCTAAGACACGCTTGTAAGTCCCAGAATCAGAAATATATAAAGAAATTAATATTAGAATAAAAAGGGATGACCAAAAAGAAGAAAAGGCCCTTAACTGGTAAGTTAGAATAGTGGCTATCCTTAAGGAAATTAAGAGATTTAAAAAAGAATTAGCTTTAAAGAAGGCTAGATTAGGAAAGGCCCTTGAAGGATCCCTATTGGAAACCTTTTAGCAATTGACATCTCCTAGACTTCTAGATAATGACAATAATAATAATAAAAAGGATAGGAAGGAAAAGGGAGGCAAAGATCCCTAACCAAAAAAGGAAAAAATAATAACCCCTTTCCTACTTATTAAAGGATATAAATTAATAAATCTACCAACTTATAATGAAATTTTAGATGTTAAGGATTGGCTTATATATATAAAACTTTATTTATCTTTTTATAAGGAAAACTTATTATAAGAGGAATAATAGATATTTATTATTATTTAATTTTTAAATAGAATTACCTTTATATGGTTTTAACCCATTTTGGAAAATCATTTCAATATTATTAAAGAAAAATCAAAAAAGTCTTAATATATTTTTAAATTATATAAACATTTTGAAAATAAAATATAAATAATATTTGGCAAACCATTCAAAAAGGAGGAAATATAGAAGGCCATTTATCACCTTAGATAGAAGGGGTGAGCTACATTCTATATAACAAAATTCAAATAATTTGTAGTTATAGGGCAATTACCCAAAGATATATAATTTAATTATTTCTATAAGGGAATAGCTACCTAGGTAAAAGATGAATTCTTTAAGGAAGAATAACTTTCCATTATTAATAAATATATAACCAAGGTAATTCTTTATGATAATAGGTTATATAAAAGATATAATAAGAAAAAAAAAAGCTCCAAAATAATAAAGAATTAGGGAAAAAAAGAACCAGCCAAGATTTAAAGCCTAAACATAATTAATAATAATAAGAAACCTAAAAAAGATTTGAATAAGGTTAAATATTATAATTACTAAGAAGTAAGATATTATAAGAACCAATATAAAAAATCTAAGAAATAATTATAAATCTTAAAAGGAAGATTAGCCAATATAATAATGATAATATTAGGATCCTTAACCTTAGGAGTACTTAACATTATCAAAAAAGAAGAAAAATAGGAAAACCCATTACCAAACTATAACAAAGCCATCCAATAAACAGAAATAAAGAATTTTATAAATTAAATAAATTAATTATAGAATCTTGATACAATAGGCATAAAGGATTCCAAGGAGGAAGAAATGAATGTTTCTTCAGAAGAATCTAGTTCTTTTTTAAATGAACAAAGGCCATTATAGGATATAGATTAGAATATAAAAAGAGAAGTAGAAGGAGAAGTAATGTTTTTAATACAGGTTAATAATCAAAATATCTTTATTATATTATTATTAGATAAAAATATTATTCTAATATACTTTAATGGAACATAATTATATCAGTAGGTGGTATGGGATTAATAAGATTCTAATAATGAAAAAGAATAAAATTAAACCCCTGAACCAGAATTGGTATACCATATATGATTAATTGAATAAATAAATTATTATTATTATAATCTTAATGACCTAATAGATCCAAGATATATATTTAAAAATGATGAAATATAGATCTAAAAATATAAGAAATAGAATCGTAAAAGAATCCATAAAAATATTACTAAAAGAATATTTAAAAGATAAGGAATATCAGAATTATTTACCCTAAAAACATTTAAAGATTTAGATTACAAAGGGATAATCAAAAATAGATGGGACTAGGAATTTACACAATAATATTATAAGAATATATATAGGATCTCTTATATAATACTTTATAAGGAAAAATAAGATAAAATTACCTTAATTAAACTTGTTTATAAATATCTGAAATAAATGGCCTAATATTTAAATACTATCCTGAATAGATATTATAAACAGATATTATTATAATATAAAGAAATGATTAACCAATCTTAAAAGGAAATATAACATTTAAAAAGTAAGATTATAATTTTCTAAAAAAGAATTGAATAATTAGTAAACCTATTATAAAGAATAATTAATATAATTAATAAATAATAGAATATAATAAAAAAACTATTAAAAATTTTATAAATAATATTAAATAAGGTTAAACCAATATATTTAATAAGAATAATTAAGGGATCTTATTTAATTATAAAGATAATATAAAAAAGATATAAATTTAATATCTTGATTAATTTAGGATATATAGTTAATTTGATCCATCTAAAATTAATTAATATATATGGAATATTATATTAAAAAAAGAAGATGCCTTACCAAATTAACAATATTAATAAAAGCTTTATTATCTATAATGAAGGAAAAGTCAAAAAAGAAATTATAGTTTTTTTTATCTTGATCCAAAGATACCAAGAATTAGTATTTTTTAATCTTATTAATATAAATTATAAATTAATTTTAGGAAAAATATGATTCAAAACTAGTAACCCAAGAATCAACTAGGTATAAAATTGACTTTATTAGGATAAGCCAGAAAAAGATTTAGCCCCTGAGCATCAGAAAGAAGCTGACTTAAATAAATCAAAATAATAATTATAATAAATATAAATAAATAACCTTATAAAGGAACATTCCATATCTCTATATCTTATAATATAATATATAGATATTAAAGAATTAAATAATTAAAAATAAATTAAAATTAAAGAAAAATATATAAAAATGTTTTTTAAATTATTTTAGGATAATCTAGATATAAATATAGGTATATTAGAATATAATTAATATAACTATAAAATAATATTAAAAAAAGGAAAATATCCAAAATTATATTAAGTTTATAAATTAAGCTAGAATAAATCTAAAATCTTATATATTATATTTTAGGATAAAAAGGTAAAAAAATTTATATAAAAATCAAAATTATTAATAAGATATTTAATTTTTTTAATATTTAAAAAGAATAAGAATGGAATATCTAAATTAAATAAAGAAGGAAAAATAATATGGAGAGATGTTTATAATTATTAATAATTGAATAAGATCATGGTTAAGGATAGGTACCTTCTATCATATATTAAAAGCTTAAAGGAAGAAATAAATAATAATAAATAATTTATTTTATTAGATCTAAAATTTATTTTTAATCTTATATAAATTATTAAAAAAGACAAATGGAAAATAATTATTAGAATATTATATAGTTATTTCAAGTATTTAGTGATGTTATTTAGATTTACAAATATACTAGCCACCTTTTAATAAATAATCTAGGATATTCTATGATAATTCTTTAGAAAAAGTATTTTTGTATATTTAGACAACATTCTAATCCATTTAAAAACCAGAAAATAATATAAAAAGGATATATATAAGATATTTAAGGCCTTAAAAGAAGCTAAGTTTCTTATAGATCTAGATAAAAGTGATTTCTTTATCTAAAAACTTGATTATTTTAGATATATAATTTCTTTAAGAAAAATTAAGATTTAGAAATCTAAAATATTTATGATCAGGAAATAACCAATCTTAGAAATCATTATGGGAATATAAATCTTCTATAGTTTTTATAATTATAATAAAACCTTAATTAAGGATTTTGGGAAAATTATGGAATTAATAATAGTTATAATATATATCAAAAATTTAAAAGATTTTAAATAGATATAAGAGGTAAAAAAGGTATTTTAAAAAATAAAGAAGATTATAATAAAGGATCTAATAATAAAACTATTTAGCCTAAATAAGAGAAAATGATTATATATCAATGCCTTGAATAGAACAATGGGAATAATATTGGAACAATTGGAAGATAATAGAAAATGACATTTAATTACCTATTTCTCCAAAACCTTTAAAAAATCAGAAATAAGATATAAAATATATAACCAAGAATTAATAGTTATTTATTAAATATTAAAAGAGTAAAAACCATAGGTATTAGGAATTATTAAACCTTTGGAGATCTATTTAGATCATTATAATCTCAAATCTCTTATAATTATTAAGGTTCTTAATAATAGATAATCATAATAGGTAGATGATCTTACATATTTCAACTTTAAGATTCACTATATTAAGGAAAAAGAAAATATTTAAATAGATATTCTTAATAGATTAAAGGATTTTAATATTAAAGAAATCAAAGAAGAAAAGACAATATTCTAGGAAATATCCAATAGCACCTTAATATTATTAATAATATATCTAACCAAGCCATAACATAAATGGAAACAAAGAATTAAGAAAAAAACCTTATAAATTAAGGATATTCTATTAATATAAGATTTTATTATTAAAGATATAATATTATATAATAGGAAAACCTATATATTATTAATATTATAGGAAGAATTTATATAAAAGATATATAAATATCTTTTATATAAATATTTGAAAATCTTTAAGATAATTATATGATTATAGGAAATATATAATTTCCTGGGAATTAAGGAAGTAATTAAAGGGATTATCTTAAACTATAACATCTATAATAAAATTAAAGGAACTAAATATAAACCATATAGATTTTTATAACCTATTAAGGTTTCAGATAAATCATAGGATATTATTATATAGGATTTTATTATCAAGTTATCTAAATCATAATATTTAATAATTAGGGAAGAATATGATAATATATGGGTTATCATTGATAAACTTATAAAATATAGGTATTTTATATCATTTAAAGAAATCTATATAGTTGAAAATTTGGCTTTCAAATTTATCAAAAAAGTCTTTAATAAACATGGACTATCAAGGAAGATTATTTCAGATAGGGATAAGCTCTTTACCTCAAAATTTTGGATTAGCTTAATAAAAAGACTGGGGGTTAAACAAAAGCTTTTTACAATAGCTTATCCTCAAATTAATAGCTAAATGGAATAATTAAATCAGATATTAGAACAATACTTATAGAATTATATTAATTATAAATAAAATAACTAGGTAGAATTTTTATTATTTATTATATCCTTATATAATATTTTGGTTAATAATATTATCAAGATGTTACCATAGGAAACACTATATGGATAATAAATAAATATAAAATAGGAATCATTAACAAACAAGGTTATCCTAGAATTGGAAATAATATCACCTAGAATAGAGATGTTTACTATCAGAATCCTAACATTACAAGTTAAGTTTAAATAATATCTCAAATTTCTATAACACAAAATAGCAATATATTATAATAGGAAAAGAATTAAAGGATTAATTCTATATAAGGGAAATAAGGTCTATCTTTTATAAAATAAGCAATATTCTATATTAAAAATACCTTAGATTTGAACTAAAAGACCAAATAAGAAATTGGATTTTAAGAAATTAGGACCCTTTTTAATTAAAGAAATCTTTTTAAAAATAAATTATTGATTATAATTATTAATAAATATAAAATTAAGAATTAATATATTTTATATTATTATATTTAAATTAATATCTAAAGATATTAAATTTGAAAGAAATATTAAATTAGAAAAAGATCTAAAAGAATATAATATCAAAATCATCTATAATTCTAGGATTATTAATGATTAAATTAAATATTTTATTAAATAACTTAATTATTTAGAAAAGAATAATATCTGGGAATCATAAAAATACTTTATAAATAAAAAGGTTTAGAAGTTAATTAAGGATTTCTATTATTAGAACCTAGATTAATTAATGGTAATAAATCAAAGTTTATATCTTTAAGGGAAAAGTTGGAAAAGGGGTTGATTATGGAAGTTATATTAGTTTATGCCTTAATGTTATATTGTTGTTTCTTTGCCAGATGTTACTCCTTTTTTGATTATTCTTACTCTTCTAGTTCTTCCAGGCTTTAAAGATTATATTAAAATATCTTTAAGTCTTTTTCTTTTAATAATTTCTTTTGCCACTTAAGCCATTTAATGCAAACCAAGGCCTTAGCTATTTTAATATAAAGATATTTAAGGATCTTTTTAGCCTGATATTCTTAAATAAATAATTATTCCTCCTTATTCTCAAACCAGGAAAAGAAACTAATAAAGATGCCCATCCCATTATATTGACGGCAATGTAAGACACATTCACTACACTTCTTAGACATCCTAATTATCATTATATATTTAAGATTATGATTGAAATAATATAAACATGACATAATATCTACATTAAAACCAATCCTACCAATCCATTCTGAAAGCTCTATATGCTCCTATCCTTAATTAATGTATTTATGTTTTATAGATGGATTGATAAATATGATGCAGATTAAATTAAAAGGGACCTACCAAGAAAAAAGATCTTTAAGGATAAAGAAACTAAAAAAGGAAGAAATAATATCATAAATTACACAGGCCTATAGGAATGTAAGATCCCAAAAGAAATCTTTTTTATTACTAAAGTGGGGCAGGAGTGTATAATACATGATATAGATGAATATGAATAAGGGTATCCAGTCTTATCCAGTAAGTATGACATAGATGAATATGGATAAGTATATCTAATCTCATTTAACAAATGTAATAAGGGATAAATATAGATGAGGAGATCTAACCTTATCTATAAAGAAAATAATAATAAAGAACATCTATATAATTACCATAATTCTCCTATATATTTAATTACTCTTTCCATAGCTCTTTAATTATTAATTTAAGATTATTCTTTTAAACATAGTGAGAAGACTCTAAGCCTCTCTGACAAACAGAATATATTTAATTACTTAATCTACTACTAATATTATTACCTTTAAATCAAAAAAACCCTGGATTAGCCAATCCAGCAACAACTATACCTCTCTGAGGCATAGGTTCATCACAATTTTATATCTATTTATTATCTATATAATATTTCTTATAATAACATCCTGGTAATATTATTTATTAAAATATTATATAAAGATATAGTGAATAATAGGAATTTTATTTAATTATTTTATTTATAATTAATATAGTTTTATAAATATTGTTTTAATATTTAGTTTAATTATTCCATTTAACCATTGATCTAAGGATAGGTTATCATAAAAAGTTTCTATTTAATCTCTAATCTTTTTATTAAATCAATCTAAAATTTTAAAATAAAAAACTTATCCTTATTTAAAATAATCTTCCTTAGTAACCTATATTTATTAAAGATTTTTTTAATAAATTTAAAAATTAAATCTTTAATTATATAAATTTCTTTAAATAACATAAAATATCTATATTTTATGAATTTATTAGTAATAATCTATATATTATTATATTCTTTTTTAGTTATTAGATATCATAATTTAGATAATTTAGTAATAAAATCTTATATAATAGTATTCTATAATTTATTTGGAACTTTAATAAATTATAAAAACCTATATAGTTTATATTTGATTTTTTTAATTTTGTTATAGATATTATAATTTATAATAACCCTTTTAATTACTCCTTTAATTCCTAAAAAATCATATATTTCTTATAATTATATAATTATTTTAAAGATTCCTAAATATCTATATAAAGGATATTTATATATTTTTTATATAAATTTTTCTTATAATATTAATAATATATAAATTTTTTTACTATATAATATAATATTTTTAATAGTAAAATCCTATATTAATAAAATATCTTTAATTTATAAGATTTTTTCTTTAATTTTTTATTCCTATTTATGTTGTAATTTAGTTAAATATATTATTGATAATATTAGGATATTATTAAACATTTTTTAGAATATTATCTTTTCTTTTTTAACCTTTTTAGTATTAAGATCTTCTAATTTATTAAAAATATTTACCTAAATATTCTCTTTTTTTTTTAATATGGTGAATTTTAAAATTAAAATATATAAAATCATTTATCCATTATAATTACTTACTATTAAAAACCTTAATAATTATAAAGAATCTAAGATTATAATGATTTAAATAGATTTTTAATAATTTAATAATTCTTAATATCTATGATTTCCATTCTTTTAATATTTAATAAATGATCATAAATTCTTGGTTATATATTTTATATTTCACTTTTGATCTTTTAAAGATTTTGGAAAAATAAATGATTAAATATTATTTTTTATTATCTTTTAATTGTTTTAATATTACTCCCATTATCCCATTCAAGATATTAATATATAATTATTTTTTTTTATTTAAATTAAATAATTTCATTATTAAATCTCTTATTACAATCTTTTTTATTTTTTAAAATGCCTTTTTTATCTTTTATATCTATTTAAAATCCTTTAGATTTTTAATATATATTATAATCATTATTAATTCTATAATTTTCCCAAAATCTTTAATTAAAGTTCTATTATAATTATAGAAATTATAAAAGGCTTATATTCCTATAATAATTTCTAAAATTAACCATTTCTTAATTATAAATATTTTGGATTTTTAAATCTTAATTTTTCTTAAAGAAATTATATATCCAAAATAGTCAAGTTTTTGGATAAAGAAGTCACTTTTATTTAGATTTATAAGAAATTTAACTTCTTTTAAAGCCTTAAATATCTTGTATATATCTTTCTTATATTATTTTTTAATTTTTAAATAGATTAGAATATTATCTAAATATATAAAAATATTTTTTCTAAGAAATTATTATAAAATATCTTAAATTATTTATTAAAAAGTAATTAATATATTTATAAATCCAAATAATATTATTAAACATTTAAAATAATTATACAATATTCTAATAATTATTTTTTATTTATTTCCTTTAACAATTTATATAAGATTAAAGATGAATTTTAGATCTAATAAAATAAATCATTTATTATTATTTATTTCTTTTTTTAGATTTTTAATATGTAATAAAGGATATTCATTTTTAATCATAATTTTATTCAATTATCAATAATTATAAACATCCTTCTATATTATTTTTCTTTTTTTATTTAATTTAGATATTCTATCTTTATTTTTTTTAAATATTAAAAAGATTAAATATCCTATTAATAATTTTGATTTTTATATAAATTCTTTTATTTTTTTATTTTAAAATATAATATATAAAGTTTTAGATTCATTTTAATTTAATTTATAAACTTAATATAATTTTGGATATTTTCTTTCTTTTAATATTATTTTATGGTTATATTAACTGTATTCTAATATATTTATATTCATATTTAGATTATTTTGGAATAATTTAGGAAATATTTTTATATATTTTTCTTTAATTTTAATTTATTTTTAATTATTTAATTCTTTAATATCTATATGTTATATTATAAAACATAAAGGTATAAAATATTCTTTTATAAGATTACCTATTTATATTTATTATAATTACTATTTTAATTTACTTAAATCAACCTTTTTTCAATGTTTAAAAACTAAATCTTTTTTTGACTTATCTTAATAAAATTAATTTTATATCTAGTTAATTCTTAGGTTATTAATTTTAAATCATATCTTTCCCAAAATTAATTTATAATTTATATTAATAAAATTAAAAGATATTAATTTCTAATATCTTTAGATTAAGATAAAGAAAATTATAATTTTTCTTTTAATTTTTCTTTTATTATAGATAATAAGATTTCTATTAATATTATTAATTTAATAAAGTATCTTTTTTTTTTAATATGATATTTTATATATATTAATTAATTTTGGATGGATTAAATTAATTATATATCTTAAGTTAATTAAGATATTAAATTCATATCTTTTTTATATCATTTTTATATCATTTTTATAATTAAATAAGGTTCTTTGGTTATTTCTATTAAATATATTAATTTAATTTTATTTAATATTATCTATAAAATCTTCAATAATTTTTCTATTATATTCTACTATTTATTAATTATATTAATTATTTCTTATAATAGGTTTATTAATTATTTAATTCTTCCTTAAAAAGTTACAATCTTGTTTTTTAAATATTATATTTTCTTTTAAAACTAATTAATTATTTCTTTATATTATAATAATATTTATTTATAATATCTATTTAAGATAATATTTAAATATTAGATTATTTATTTTAAATATCCATAAATAGATTTAATTAGAATAATTTTACTTTATTTTTCCTTATAAAGTATTATATAGAAGACCCTATATATATTTTTATAATATCATTATATAAATTCCCAGTTCCATTTATTTCTAATTACCCTCTTATAATCCAAATTTTTAAATATATTTAAGGTAAATAATTCTAATATTCCTTATTTTTTAAATATTCTTTTAGCAATATTTTTATAAGTTCTTCTATAATTCTATCTCTTATATTTTTAGATCTATATTTTATTATTTTTAAATATATATCTTAGGTCCATTAGGTTACCAAGATTGTAATAATAATAGTCCATTTATTTAATTAACCATACATAATATACTAATTCCAATTTAAAAGTTTAATTCTATCTTCTTTTATTATTAAAATCCTATTAATCCCATATCACCTACTAATATAATTATATTCCATTAAAATATATCAGAATAACATTTTTATCTAATAATAATATAATAAAGATGTTTTAATTATCAACTTATATTAAAAATATTACTTCTCCTTCTACTTCTCCTTCCATATTCCAATCCATATTCCACAATGGCCTTTATTCATTCAAAAAAGAATTAGATTCTTTCAAAAAAATATTCATTTCTTCCTCTTTAAAATCTTTTATACCTATTATATTAAGATTCCATAATTAATTTATTTAATTTATAAAATTCTTTATTTTTATTTATTAAATGATTTTATTATAATTTAATAATGGATTTTTTTATTTTTTTTCTTCTTTAATAATATTAAATATTTTTAAGGTTAAAAATCTTAATATTATTATTATTATATTAATTAATCTTCTTTCTAGGATTTATAGCTATTTTTTAGGTTTCTTATATTGGTTTTTATAATATTTCATTTCCTAATAATTATAACATTTAATCTTATTCAAATCTTTTTTAGGTTTTTTATTATTATTAATTATATTTAAGTTCTAAGTTTTAACAAATTCCCTTTTTTTTTGATTTTTTATTACTTTAAAATCTTTTTTTTTCTTATTATATCTTTCATATAATCTATTATTATAAAAAATTATCTTGATTATATATTTATTAATAATAATAAATCATTCCTCTTTAAAAAGTTTATTTTTTACCTAAGTAACCACTTCTTTATAAAAGTAATTAAATTATTTAAATTTTGTTACATAAAATATAACTTACTCCTTTTATTTAAGGTAATAAATGGCTTTCCATACTTCCTCTTTTTTAAATAATTTATTAAACATTATTTATATTTTGTTTTCAAAATGTTCATATAATTTGAAAACATATTAAAATTCCTTTAATTCTTTCTCAGTAATATTGAAATGATTTTCCAAAATGAATTAAAACCATATAAAGATAATTTTATTTAAGAATTAAATAATAATAAATATTTATTATTCCTTTTATAATAGGTTTTTCCTATAAAAAAATAAATAAAATTTTATATATATAAATTAATTCTTAACATCTAAAATTTCATCATAGATTAATAAATTTATTAATTTATATCCCTTAATAAGCAAAAAAGAGGTCATTATTTTTTCCTTTCTTGGTTAGAGATCTTTACCTTCCTTTTCTTTCCTATCTTTTTTATTATTATTATTATTATTATTTGGAGGTCCAAGGGGTGCCGGTTACTGAGAGGTTCCCAATGGAGATCCTTTAGAAACCTTTCTTAATCTGGCCTTCTTTAAAGTTAATTCCTTTTTAAGCTTTTTAATCTCCTTAAAGGTAGTTATCGTTTTGGTTTGTCAATCAGGAGCCTTTTCCTCTTCTTGGTCATCCCTTTCTATTCTGATATTAATTTCTTCCTACATTTCCAATTCTAGGATTTACAAATATGTCTTAGAAGGTACCATTTTGTCAATAAGTTGGAATATCTTCCTTATTAATAATAGGTCTTAAATAATATAAACAAATATAAATATTCTAATCAATAATAAATTAGGTTATTATAAATTATTTAAATCCTTACTCTAGAATTCCTTTTTATTTAACTTTTCTTTATTTTTTAGGTCAGGGTCTACTAGTTTATCTTATATTTAATTATAATATCCTTTAAAAGATAATTTTTGGAAAATATAGAGGTTTTCTATCTTATTTTTAAAAATTAATAAAATAAGAAAAAGTTTAATTAATAATGATAAAGGGATGTCCTATAAATGGTTCATACCATTTCTTAACCTAATACTAATATTGATTAAAGAGTTATTAAAATATAACAAACCTATATTTCAAAAAGGTATAATTATTATTAGATTAATTAATCTAAGATTTTCTTAATTTAAAAGTAACAATATTAATAATAAATTAAATAATTAAATATATTTTATTTGTTAGAAAGGTTTAAAATCTTTTTATTATATTTAAAAAAATAGTTTTAAATTAATAATTAAAAAGTTATAAAAAAAATAATTAAATATATAAGAAATATTCATAATTATATAATTATTTCTTTTTTTCCTCTTATCCTAAAATTTATTATAATATATTGCAATATGTTGCGATATATTATAATATGTTGTAATATGTTATAATATGTTACGATATGTTATAATATATTATATATTAACATATCAAACCAGAGTTTAACCATGATAGGTTACCTATGCTCCATCTTCTGTGATCCGATAAGGGTTCCTCATGGGTGGTTTGTAACAAATAGCCCAAAGACATGTCCATACCAAGTTAAATTAATACCCTCTAGGTCTTAATCCCCTGTACCAGCGAATGTTGGACAATATTCACGGTTCGGACGATGTAGACCTCTGCATGAAGATACTATCCGTTGTTTCAATTGTATATAAACCTGTCACGCTAGAAGAACTATCGACCCTTGTTAATATACCTGATGATATCGATGACGACGACTTAGTAGAAATTGTAGAGCTATGCGGCTCTTTCCTTTCTCTCCGTGGGCGGACCATTATTTTTATCCATCAATCCGCGAAGGACTTTTTATTAGAAAATGCGGTTACTGAGTTGTTCCCCTCCGGAACGGAAGATGCTCATTACACGATTTTTTTCGCGATCATTGGAGGCCATGGAAAAGGCCCTACGCGCCGACATCTACCTATTAGGTGCTCCCGGATCCTGCCCTCATCAAGTGGAACAACCCGAGAAAGACCCTCTTATAGCGTTGCGTTATTCCTGTATCTATTGGGTCGAACACCTTTGCAACTCCCAGCTCGACTCGAATACCACGTATAATGATAGTTTACAAGATGGTGGTCTAGTCGAAACTTTCTTGAGGAAGAAATATCTCTATTGGCTTGAAGCTCTTAGCCATTGCAAGACCATACAAGAAGGAATGGGTTCAATCACTAGACTCCTAAATATTGTTAAGGTAAGGTCCAACCACGTCAATTATACGTATCAACTATACTTACCCAGGCGAATTACTAGAGACGGCACAATGCTACGCGGTTAACTTCGCTTGTCCAAGATGCCCGTCAATTCATTAATCACCATCTATTGACAATTCGAGAAGCCCCTCTCCAGTTATACAGTTCAGCCCTTGTGTTCAGCCCAAGAGAGAACCTAATAAGGAATCTATTTAAAGAGGAGATACCAGACTGGATTATGCATGAGCCAAGCCACTGGCATCGCTATCCACAGCCATGCGGGAGTCATCAAAACCGAGTCAACTCAGTAGCTATTTCGCCTGACGGCAGTATCGCGGCGTCGGGATCGGATGATGAGACTGCGATTCTCTGGTCAATCGAAACGGGGGAGTTACTACGGGTGCTCAGCGATCATAGCGACCGTGTCTACTTGGTACTATTTTCACCCAACGGCAACGTCTTAGCTTCAGGTTCTTACGACGACACCGTGCGGCTTTGGGACGTCGAGACAGGATTATGTCTACGCATAGTAGAAGTGGGCAATCCATTTTCGGAGGAGGTGGTGTTTGACCAGGACCAATTCCATTTTACTGAAATCGACGATACTAGTTCTCTTGATTGCTTACGGCGACGGATAGGTACATATAGCCGGTCGTCAGATGATAACGGTCGGAGCTATTGTTTTGATTACGACTTAAATCCGGCATGTGACTGGATAACGTTAAACGGGAATAATATCCTTTGTTTGCCGGTATTTTGCGGGGCGTGGGTTTCAGCCGTGTCTGGCTCGGCTGTGGTAGTTGGTTGTGTGTCGGGGGAGATTTTTATTTTCCGATTTGATGCGAAGAAGCTGTTTAAACTACCAGGGTTTTGTTCGTGATGAATCTAGGACTCCGATATTCGATTCCATGTACAGATACTTTGGTGGTACGCTAGATAACACACGGAAATCGAGAAGTGTTGCATAATTCAAAGAGACATTTGAACACGACATCCTCATTCAAAGAATCTCTTATTCGTTACTTTTCGGTACAGGAGATTGCGCTTCAACCGAAAAGATCACCAGCTCACTTGGTGTACTTAGTGTCCGCAAGCAACACTTTCATGGCATTGCTCATTGGCTTGTATGTGCTCTCTTCTCTAGCTAGCTCCGCATCTCGTACGAGAGCTGGATTAGGATCTGCGCCCTGTTCTAGGCAGACGAGAGCCGCATCGAATTTCGATCTAGTGGCGGCAATCCTGCATGCGTCGGTGGCGTCGCCATCAGCTCCGAGCAACAATTTGAGCGCGTTCAAGTCATCCCTTTCTATGGCAATTAATAACGCAGCAGACGCGTCGGCACCGTGACGGAGGAGCGACTCGACTGCCGGTAGGTTATGATGATAGATAGCCCACCGCAAAGGTGGACCTTCTCGACCGGTGTACGTAAAATCGCTCAATTTCACCAACCCGTCGCAGGTGTCGTCGCCATTAACATCGTACTTATAATTCTGCAGGAGGTGCGCGATATTAAAGTCGACTTGGGCGGGGTTCTGGGGTTTGTAGAAGGCCGTGTAGTGCAGCGCCAAGCATCGCGAAGGGTCTGCCCCTCGGGAGACGAAATAGTCGAACATGTCCATATTCCCCTGCGCTGCCGCTTCGTTAAGAACCGCAAGGGTGTCGTCCCGCTCTCCCTTTTTAAGGTCTGTGCGTAGCTCGCTCTGAGGAAATTCGAGTCGTGCTCCATGGTCAAGTAGCCAACTTACAACCTCTTTGCTTTCGAGGACTCGACTGTAATTCGATTAGCAAATACAGATATAGAAAGACGGCCATAAAACGAACGTGAGTATGAGATGACCCTTCGTCTTAATTGGCCAACCAGCCTGCTCCAATATCTCGAAGATCTCGATGGAGCGACATTTTGCGAGAGGGTTGGTTTGAAATATCATAGGGCGCACACCTTGCCGCAGCAAAAAGGCGACATCCTGCGCATGGCTCTTTGCAATAGCATGGTATAGAAGAGGTATGGCAGACCGAGAGGTCAACTGCTTAGTTTGGAAGGCTTCTGTAACCTGGTCGTAATTACCAATATCGAGAGCATTTTGCAAGTCCGCCAAGATCTCATCGTCCAATCCCATGTCAAAAAATAGTATGACGAGCTCGCTATGACGACAAGTAGCTCGTAGGCCGAGCTGTTGTGTTACAACCGATCGAAGTATTTAGAAAGCCGACGAGATCCGTACCCCTGAATCGGATAAGGCACCTTGGAAAAGGCTTATTCTAGTTTAGCTCCCGTGCCGCAACGTCGATCAGTGGATCTCGTACCACCGCGGTGTGGCCCATATAATTGGATCCAGTTTTAGCCCCTGAGAACGGTACCTGGTATATAGAATTGGCTGAGAATTATTCTCCTATTTCTACTTGTAGATTCTTCAACACACTATCGCCCTAAGTTCCCCAATTAGGTACCGATACTCAAGAATATTTGAGCTACGGCTATATGAAATGCAATAGTCCAATACTGCGGATGTACGTTCTTCTGCTGAGCGAATCGACAATAAAGGGCCTACCAGCCTGCCTCTTCATGGTCTGAACGAGCTGGGGTGCGATTGGTCTACCTAATATGGCGTTCTACAACGTGGGGGTCAAAATAAGTTTGACGGACCTCCGGTGGGGTTATCGGGTCACCAACGTGGCTGCGCGGATCTATGTCACAGCAGATTTCCCGTACTTTTTGTTAAAGTCCCATGAGCATTGGAGGCGGTAGCTAAAATAGGCGGGGGAATTCGCCGTCCTAATCAGCCCCACGATGTTGTGAAGATGTAGTAACCCAAGAAGATGGAAACTTTACTGCTTACCTAGACACCTACCTAGGTAGGTACTCAGGTAGGTAGGTAGGTAGGTAGTATATTCCATTCGGTCGCGCTAATCCCTACGACAATTCCTATCGTATAGCTATCGTGCAGGAAATGTATTCTTCCTCTCGCCAAAGATCTCATCCTCCAAGCCACTAAAAGAACGAGGGTAGTGGTGGGATTTCTTCAGCCGTGACCACCCGAGGCGAAATATCGGACGGCGACATGGTGCAGCTCAATTGAATTCGTAGGTCTCTGTTCTTATAACCCTGGTGGAAATTGCAACCACAACCCGGGATAACCGATTATCAAAAAAGGGGCGCTGAAGACGGTTTCGGCTGGGATTCTGCGAACGGTTGCCGATGCATTCATGCCTGGCGAAATATGGCATCCTCGAAACCTTCGCTCTCAGTAGGATACTGTTTTACACGATGTAAGTTTCTATCTCCATGATTTCCACTTGCTTTCTATCGCCGCCTTACGAATATAACCTTTCCCCCGTCCCTTGAAGCATGTTAAGTTACAAAATCCTGCCATGCAACGCACATAAATCCCAGCAACTAATTTGATGATTGTGTCGGTAACGGAGTGATTCTATTGGCCTCGGAGTTGATATCATGAACTTCGCTTGCTCCTAATCGCGTAAATATCTAAAATGATACCTCTGCCGATGAATTGTCAGTAATATTTGAAAATTGATGCAACGCTAGAAGCAGACCCATTGCCGTTTTATCATCGCAACACATCGTTTCAGTTTTCGCCGTCGCTCGAAACAGGTCTAGTCTGATAGAGAGGATTTATCAAAACGAATGAGCCCAGAGCCATATCTTCATTGTATATATGCTTTGACCGTCCCGTGGTGTTAGGTGCATCCCTCTCCTTTTCGTCCAAACTCTTTCCTAGCCCCCTATGTGGACCACGATGGCCTACCGGTTTTCGTCAAGGACGAAACGTATTCTCTTATGCTTAAAATTCATTGGCCTAGCCAACAGCGCAAGCGCACCTATTTCCGCATCATGGTCAAAACGGACTTTCGGTCCCGATGGGCCGTGGCCGGCGATCGAAATAAATATAGCGGATAACCAAACGATTACGATATATCCAGGCAATCAAAGCCCTTTGGCTTATGTCTTCACGGACGAGTACTGCGATAATAATTTAACTTCGCCTTGCTTTCCAGCACAGGCAGGCCTCTATAATGTTGACGAGTCAGCCTCAGTTTCCCCTGAATCCGACTCCGGATTTTGGCAGAGTTACATGAGCGGTGTAGATGTTGAGAGCATTACCTATCGTTTCCGGGCCGATACGGTGGATTTTCAAAAGGGGATGCCTATTCCTAATGTCATGATGTTACCCATGAATGCTTCCTTTGCGGAATATCCTGATGGAACCTGGTATCCTCTAAGCGTGGGCTGTCTAGGCCTAGGATCAGCGCGACAAGGAGAAGGGGGCGGATTTTTCTCGACTACCAATGCTACCAATACGACTAACGTCAACACTTCTACTATCCCTGGGTATCTATCGGATCATGAATATATTTCGTCAAACTCATTTGGAATGCATTTGGGTTCGTCGTATCCGAAGATGGATGGCTCTCTATACCTTGGAGGATACGACCAAAATCGACTAATCGGAGATGTCATGACCATTGGACACACCAGCTTTCTCGCTCCGCAAGTCGCTCTGGAAGATATATCAATCCAGGTCGTAGAGGGTGCTTCACCATGGGGGTTCACGACCCGAGACGGCCTCTTACGACAAGCAAACGATACTATCTCTCCAGATGGTCTTCTCATGTATGTGGACTCGTGTTCACCATACTTTTCTCTGCCTAAATCCACCTGCGACGCTATCACCTCATACCTACCTGTGACGTATAATGAGAAGTTGGGATTGTATTTCTGGGACACCGACAGCGCAAACTATTCAAAAATCGTTTACTCAGCATCCTCGCTTGTGTTCACCCTCCAGCCATTTAATATCGACAATTCGACCAAATCCGAGAATATCACTATCTCGGTACCTTTCCGCCATTTGAACCTTACCTTGGAACCACCATTAGTCCCAACAACCCAACAATACTTCCCGTGTTACACCGGAACGGAACGATCCGTCTATACATTAGGCCGCGCGTTTCTCCAAGATGCCTTCTTGGGCGCTAACTGGGACTCAGATACGGAGTGGCTAGCCCAAGCCCCTGGTCCTAATGTCAGGGATGCCTCAATCGTCGAGATAGGCGCTGGCGACATATCTATAGGGTCAAGCAGCATGGATTGGAAAGAGTCGTGGTCGGGGCATTGGAAAGCACTTACCCCTGAAGAGGCGGCCGCGACTACAAGTATATCACCACCGATACCTACAAACACAGCTGGATCGGGCATTGACAAGCTTCCGTTGCCGGCCAAAGCGGGAATCGGAATGGGTGTGGGAGTATTTTTGCTACTCCTAGGGTTTTTCACCGCTTGGAAAATAGTTCAGTCTAGGAAACAGAGGAACAAAGTTCCTACGGATATCGCGACAGATTCAGAAGAGACCCCGATCGAAAAGCCACAATTACATCCAGACCGTATCTCTAGTCCCAGTCCTTACCAGATGGAAGACAACCAGCGCCCTATCGAACTTGCGCAATGCGAAATAATAGAGTTGGAGGATACCCAGATTCACGACGACAAGAAAACTAACTCCATAGACAATTTTTCCGTTTCCCCTGAAAAACCTACTTCTATGGTGGATTAAGACCACGACCTCTGATACGAATGATGATGTACTATATTGGATATATATTTTATACCATTTCGACGACTTCTGGTATATAATGATAGGATCTCAATCCATAATATTTAGACATAATTGATTGTCACAGATGGGGTGCCACTCTAACGTCTGAAAAGGGGGAAAATCGCGGTGTTAGTCCCACTATTTCGGGGTCAATATTTCCATAAAGGGAAACTTAAGTGCCGGAGATAAAAGCCGAAGGCCCTAATCGGATATCAGCGGAGATCGGCCATCAGTTTCCGAAGCCACTGACGGCATGAAGTGGAGGCGCGAAGGCGTGATCGCCTCCGATTGGAGAAGTCTCCACCCAATACATAAAGTAAGGAGTAATCGCCTAGGTAAAACCTCAACTTCTCCTGATAAATCTAGTATTCGAAGTATTGTGCAACTTCTTTCAATACCTGGGTGCGTTAGCCATGGCTTTGCCAAGGATTGCCGTATTAGATGATTATCAACACTTATCGGACCCCTCTTTCTCTAAACTGGTGGGCAATGGGTACCATGTGTCTACATACGTGCAAACATCGCTCCCCTATAATCACCCTGATACCCCCCAAGATGCGAAAGATGAACTAGTGAAAAGGCTTGGGCCGTATGAAATCATCTGTAAGCCTTCAGTTGAAAGGAAAGCATAATGTGTAACTGACCAACAGTCCAGCCACGATGAGAGAGCGGACCCCATTCCCCGCCGAGCTCATCGACAGGCTTCCAAACCTGAAATTGCTCCTCACAACGGGAAATAAGAATGCCTCTATCAATGTGAAGGCGTGTATAGCCCGTGGTATCCCTGTGACTGGCACTACCTCCGAAAGAAGAAGTCCGGACAGCACCACACAACACTGTGTGGCCCTAATCCTCGCTCTCGCAAGAAATATCCCTCAGGATGATCATAATATGAAGAACGGGGGATGGCAAACTACTAGCGCGACGGAGCTAGCAGGGAAGGTATTCGGTACTGTCGGTCTGGGTAGGTTGGGTGTATCGGTCTCGAGGATCATGCACATAGCCTTTGGAATGAAAATCGTGGCTTGGAGCACGAACTTGACTCAAGAGGCTGCTGATGAAAAGGCCAAAGCTGCAGGATTGTCTGTCGAGAACGAGAATGGAGAGAAGACCTTTAAGGTAGTCAGCCGAGACGAGCTGTTCTCTTCTGCGGATGTGGTTAACATTCAACTCGTGCTGTCTGAGAGATCGAGGGGCTTAATAACGGCAAATGACTTAGGAAAGATGAAAAAATCAGCGCTATTCGTCAACGCTGCACGAGGACCTATTGTTGTAGACGATGATTTGTTTGATGTGGCTAATAAAGGGGCGATACGTGGCGTAGCATTAGATGTATATGAAATTGAGCCACCAGCAAGAGACAGCAGGTGGAGGAACACAAAATGGGGACAAGAGGGAAAGAGCCATGTGGTTTTGTCCCCACATATGGGCTATGTGGAAGAGGAGGTCATCAAAGGGTGGTATCAGCAGCACGTTGATAACATACTACAGTGGCAAAAGGGGGAGGCTCTTGCCGCTGTCTTTAGTGACAATGGGTACTGACCTACGTCATTCGCGACTACCTAGGGATAAGAATGCATAGGAAGCTTTGAAGAACCATATGGGGGCTCAGGAAAATTGCGAAGGAAAAATTGAAGGTGCGATTTAGATTTAAAGAGGTCGACCGCAGGTTCGATCTTGCATGTATGCCTAGATAGGTAGCTGCCTAGGTATTTTCGAAGGCGCGATCAGTCTAGAAGAGGTTAAAATACAGGCTCGATCTGACGTATGTAGCTGTCTTCGAAGGTTCGACCTGGTATGTGTACCTCTCTTCGAAGGGACGATTCAATCCTAGAATTTTTAACCGCAGGTTCGACTGGAAATCTGCAGCTATCTTCGAAGGTGCGAACCTGCCGGTATACACCTTGCTTACCCATACAGATGAGATTATGACGACGCTACTGCAGCTGTGGGCTCCTTGCGATTACCTCGAGCTCACCCGGCGACTCCCTAAGTTATCCAGATGAGCAGGCATGGGGCATGTTCGACTGCTGCTGATACGGTTCGGTCGTACATCATTATTCCATTCATTAAGTCGAATACGAGTGATTATGCGGCAAACTGCTCTGAGTTCCTTGCCTATAAAAAAGCCGTTTTCCTCCCAGATTTCTGAATTTTCCTTCCCTCCCATCAACATAGACAATCGGCAACAAAACACCCACTTCTCTCCATTCACACCTTTTCACCTCTCATCACTCTCATTAATTATCTATTTCACACATAAATATATATAAATTATCGACGCTTATATATATTTATTCCTTAATCTAATTTTTTCTTTCACGCTCGACTTCCATTGTCTCTCTGGGCGACTGGTATCTTGTTTTACTCCTGACTCTAGAGTTTCTCCTTATCCTCTCTTCCCCCACACTTCTAATCCATGGAACGTGTTGAGCACATCCACATCCCCTACATGT
The DNA here is from genome assembly GCF_022578975.1 of Hypoxylon trugodes. NCBI lineage: Eukaryota > Fungi > Ascomycota > Sordariomycetes > Xylariales > Hypoxylaceae > Hypoxylon > Hypoxylon trugodes. The sequence goes on from NW_026250025.1 coordinate 1,312,804, forward strand.
CGAGGGACTGCACCTCGCGTATCCGCTGAGTCATCCACTCTGTTTGCGAGCAACTCTTGCATCAAGCAAGCCACCCCAAACCCCCAATCCCCACTACTACACTTCTCGGACGTGTCAAGACCATCCACCTCATCGTTGATCACATTGGGTCGATTGACTGTGATTCTACTAATTATTGAAAGTGGTGGTAAGTTCGCAACAATTCCATGAAAGAATTCGAAGTCTGCCTTCAGTGCTGACGGGTTTTCTAGGGTCATACCTGAGAGCAGTTTGGCAGAGAAAAGCTGAAAGCAATGTCGAGTACCCCCGGAATTAGTAAGTTGTCTTCCGTTTAAATTTGTTATCAACCCTTCCGCTATTGATTGCTTCTCTCTTTCCTTTTCCTTTCTTGACCTCTCTGTCCCTCTTTCTACAGTCTTGTCGCGCAGTTAGCGCCGCTTGGAGGGTGAGCTCATGCGGCGACGAAAGCGCATTTGCGCCCTCACTGCATTTAATATTGACATCACATGCGACATCTGCCCCTCGTTTACCACCTCCCCGTCTCTTATTGCCATGGAGAGAGTTTAGTAGCATGCGCTAACTACGGACAGTCAGGCACTCCAGGGGAAGGGGGCCCGAGTGCTCTTCAAACCCTTCACTTCCTTCTCATCGACAACGCAGCATTCGAGCGGCGCCTACTCCAAGAATCCTCCAGCACTGATCACGAAACGTCCACCTACTTTCTGTCCGTACTGAGGGAGATACAATCCCTAGTCAAGTTCCTCCCAAGGGAGGTTGCCGCCCAACGATGAAGCACAGGTGGAGTGCTAGTACTCCTTCGCCGGTAAATCCGACGATGGCCTTGATTGACGAGGGTTAGATGGGGGACTCTAGTGAACGTGCGGGTCCTTCTTTCTTTGTTTCGTTCTGTTTCGCCCTGGTTAGGCCACCCAACCACCGTTCAGTCTCGTCGGCTGGTATACCCGCCACTACTCTTTTTCGTCTGGCTGGTTTTCCGCCCATCCACCAATCACTCAACCGAAGGCTACCCCCAAGGAGGGAGAGTAGCCTCTACCGCGTTGTTAGTGGATGACTTAACTTGAAGTCTGCGACAACTGACGTACGACCTCAACTCGATGAATATTTTCTCTTCTGAAACCGAAAAGTTGTATGGTTCCGGATGATCCGGGAGGCATTTCACCTTGGGATCATTTTCCTATTATTCTGTTATTCCTTTCGACCTTGGTATCCGCTCGATAGCTCTACCATTGGTGGCAGTGGCGGTGGTTAGACTGGCGTCACTCTTTGAGATAGGGTAGAGAGAGTAAGGCCTATGAATTCGAGGTCAGGGTTGGGGTGTCGGGCAAGACCAATAGCCCCCATATTCCCGTGCTGCTGTTCCAGATGACTGCCGCGATAAGGTTCTAGCTGGGGAATAGTGACCTCTTCAGTCTTCTACACGTTCGACCTGTGCTCGGCAAGAACATCAAGCGAAGCCGAGCAATATGGAATACGACGCAACTTCACTGGTAGCCTTGCTTGCCGCAGTCTCTCCTACCATTCGTTGGAAGAGTTCCTTCAAACCCTTTTGCGGCCAATCCGGCCGCGCAGCTCACTCACCAGCAGCTGGTCTTGGCGACGTCATTGTTAAAGCCAGGCTGATGAGCAAATCGCAGGTTCCTCATTGCGAATATCATCTAGAAGAATGTATTCGGATGTGGCAGATCAAGCTTGGCAAAGCAAGGCTCTTCAGCATCCTCGGCGTCATTAGCCACCTAATAACCAATCGCGGGGTGAAGATGGTTAATGATATCGAGAATGCTGAAAAAAGAGCCGCATGTCGCTGCAGCTCTGAGATGGCCCTGTTAATGGACTTCGATGGAACGACATGTGGACGGTCGCACTCGCGAATAAGGTCAAGTTGGCAGGGGATTTGCCATGGAAGGGAGTCAATCTAAGGCGGGATAGAGAGATTATTGCTACGTGTTCGTTGGAGCCTTATAGCAGTGCCATCTCGCCGCGCAATGATGTTTGTCTTTTTGCTCCAGTCTTGCGAAATGTCTTTGTTGGTATCTTGTTTAGCAGCGATTGGATTTGGGCGGTTGGTTCTTAAAGTTAGATATGCGTGGAGGCACATAGGTGAGAAGCGTAACGTAAAGAAAGAATATCAATAAAAGAGCCCATGTCATGCGCAAGAGATTTGATGTGATTTCAATGATTAGCGCAACGTTCCCAGTCCTAGATCTTGCTCGGCATTCTTATACCTCCGTCTAATCTGATCACAGTGCCGTTAAGCATTGGGTTCTCAATGACTTGCCGGGCCAATTGCGCAAACTCATAAGGTAACCCTGCTCGACGCGGGAATTCCATGGCTGCCTCTAACCCCTTGAATAACTTTTTAGGCATCACCGACGTCATACGTGATTCGAACACGCCCGGAGCGATAGTCACACAGCGTATACCGTATCGCGCCAGATCCCTCGCCATGGGTAAAGTCATGGAAACCACGGCCCCTTTACTAGCAGCGTATGAAACTTGTCCTTTTTGCCCCTCAAACGCAGCGACCGATGCTACCATGATGACGACGCCTCGTTCTTTATCGGAACCTACTGGCTCGGTTTTGGCGAGATGGACAAGATACTGCCGCACTAAATCGATAGTTCCTCGTAAGTTGATGTTCGTTACAAACTCGAAAGCTTCCAGGCTGAATGCGTTTCCTTCACGGTCTAAAATCTGTGGGGCGATTTAGCGTTAATATAGGGGTAACTTCGAATGGCTAAGTGATTGTTCGTGCCTACCGTTGCTGGGTTGCCCACACCTGCCGCTGGAATGATACCACCTATGGGTTTCCCCGTCTGTTGTATCCATTCTACAGTCCCGTTGACGGCAGCTTCGATGCTTTTCGTATCTGTGACGTCACAGACGAAGAACTTGGCGGTTCCGCCAGGGAGACTCTCCACCACGGCTGCACCGTTCTCTTCATTCAAATCTAGAACGGCGGCGTTACCTCCATTCCGACATATTTCTTCCACGCATGCTTGACCCAAACCGGATGCTCTATTTTATTGAGGGGTTGGTTAGTATATGTTTGAGTTACACACGGAGTTTAGATATTGCGTACCCGCCAGACACCACAAAAGTTCTGCCTTCGACCTTCATATTAATTGAATTGGTACTGAGGTATTGGGAGTGGTTGTATGTTGGTGAGCTTATGTACAAATGTGCGTATGATACAATACAAGATACAATGTATAAGTGACAAAGAAAGAAGTCATGATGCACTATTCTAAATGAAGCTGATGAAAGATAGAACGACCGAGTCACTCGGCCGGAGTTGGGGTCGCGGTTGAAAATGTGCCTCGGCAATTTAACACAAGCAAGTAACTACACGTAAGAAGGCGCCGTTCCTGCTGACTAAGAAACTATTCTACCATTTATGGAAGTACCTGTGTACATTAAGGAGATAAGCCGGCCAATCCCTGTACGACACTCAGACCTTACCACCTGTTTCGTCACCACCTTAAATGCTCGGCTGATCACGATACTGATAAGGACAGCTGAAACTAGCGCATTTCAGGTATGGTATGAACTATTTTAAGCCTCGTTTTAGACCATCCATACAGTAAGGCGGAACTTAATCTAGAACCTTGGTTGAATTTCCCAATTCCGCATCTATTCAACCATAATTCTCAATACCCTAGTACCTTGTCTTGTTTCTTGCTGGCGATTAAGAATATCAATTTCTGGAAACAATCTTCACTTTGCTTACCGGGAATTTCGATAACGAGTCGTCCAAGATGACGCGTCCGCGGCGCTCATCGGCCGCCAGCGAGGAGAGTACCGGGACGGCCGGTGATCAGGTATGCGACATCGAACCTTAGACGATCGGGCCGGTAGAGGACGGAAAAGGGAGATGGTAGCTGATAGAATATTAGGAGCTCGGGAGCATGTACGATTACCTCGCCAAGATTATCTTGTTGGGACCTAGTGGCACAGGAAAGTGAGTGCGACCAATCATCCACAACTCAAATAAAGAAATATCATCTCGAACGAATGTTTCTGGGACCATACGCAGGGTGATGGATAAATATCGAGTTCTGATAAGCTACAAACAATCGGCTAACACAAGCGCTATTCCGATAGGTCGTGTCTCCTTCACCGCTTCGTCAAGAACGAATGGCGAGTCCTCTCTTCACAAACAATCGGCGTCGAGTTCGCGAGTAAAATCATCAAAGTCGGGACGGGTGCACGGCGGAAGCGGATAAAGTTGCAGGTATTCTACCACTTACCTACCTATCAAACGGGATCAAACAAGGACGGCGCGGACTAACCAGACTGTTACTACTAGCTATGGGATACGGCAGGCACCGAACGATTCCGCTCCGTCTCACGATCGTACTACCGAGGCGCCGCCGGCGCTATTCTATGCTACGACCTCACATCGCATAACTCGTTCCGAGCATTACAACCCTTCCTAAACGATGCACGAGCGCTCGCGTCTCCGAATTTGACTATGGTATTAGTGGGAAACAAACTTGACCTAGCAAACGACACTCTCGTCGATACTAGTCTACCGCCACCGACGCCATCGAGTACGAGTTCTTCCCTACCGTATAGCACATCCGCCGGTACAACGAGCGCTAGCACTAGTCTCGGTACACAAATGAAAGCCACCGTCGCACCCGAAGGCCGCGAAGTATCCACAACCGAAGCTTCGCGGTGGGCCAGCAGCATCAATGTACCCGTAACAATGGAGGTCTCCGCCTTTTCCGGTGAAGGCGTAGACGAGATATTCGGCCGCTTGGCCCGCATGATCCTAACTAAAATCGAGCTAGGCGAGATCGACCCGGATGATCCGATGAGCGGAATCCAGTATGGCGACGGTGGTATGTGGAATGCCGGGGCTAGCGACGGGGGTAGTATTAAGAGCTCGATGACGGCGGATGAAGTGGGTCTTGGAGGCATGAGGAGACGGCGCGGGAAGGGCAAGGGTCGGTCACAGAATTGGGGTATGAGGGAGTGGGAAGAAGTGTTTACGTTGAGTCGAGGTAGAGGGAGGGGGAATTGCTGTTAAGACGTGGCTACATAATACATGGAGAAAGAGAAGGGGCCTATGACTAGAGGCTGTAATTACGGCAGGATACGGGCTATATGGGATTGGCCTGGTTATCCGACAACAACACTACGATGATACCTAAGGCTTTTGAAAGCGCGCTCGCTTCATTTCTTGCTCTTTGTCTTTTTTTCAGGAGCTGGAGGCGAAATCCGGATATCAGGATGGCAGAGAAGACCATCAAGACGAGAAGACTCGATAGAATAATATAAGATTTCTTTCTGTGCCGGTTTGTCCGATTTCCATCTACCAACGCACTTACGTGTACATGCGGGAAATTATGGTTGGGCTTATCAACGGGTAACATCAAATTAGTTGGACCGATCAATTTCACGATGCCGAAGCGAGACCGATAAACGGCGTGGGAGATGAGGCTCCGTCCTTTTCGGTAGACAGTCTTCCACCCCCTTGTTCTTCGGCGGGTCGTCTTCCACCCGCTTGCCGCTTTGCTTTTTGTATGAATTTTTCGATGGCTTTTCGTGGCGTTTTTACCCATCTTTCATAGATGTTTTCAAACACTGATCCCGAGCATTAATGGACCCCCACGTTTCTATCCAATTTTCTTTACAAAATATCAAAATACCGCGCGATATACACGTATCACGCTGATATACTTGAGTAGATATGTACGTGCATTGACCGGGTCATCTCCGAAGAGGCTCCCGATCCGTCGCCCATGGCTAACCCGATACGGATGCGGAGTAGTTCCTCCCGCGACATAGAGCCACTTAGCGCGGGCTGAGCTAAAGTGTGGGGGCCATCCACTAATTTCATCCCACTCAAGTTCTTCGTTTGACTTTCTAATCCTTCCAGCCTTCATCTTTTCCTTCGACTAGTCTTCTATACGATCTTCATCATGCATACTTCCCCAACTAATACAGCTATTATAGTACCAGGCATTTCTCATCTCCGATACATGTGTATCATTATGGTAGGTTCCTGCATTTAGTGATGCAGATCCTTCAATACTTGGTACCTAGATGTACCTTTCCAATGGCTATAGCGGCTATCGTTAGCTGCAGGTCACCCGCTCCAATTACCAATGAGAATACACGATGACCGTACCAGTTCTTCCTCTCTCTCTCTAAGCCCTGTGCCGCATCATAACAACCCATGATCGTGATCTAATCTTAGGTACCTTCCTATGCTATCCTCGGCAAGTCTCATCCCGGCTTCTTAGTTATACATTGATTGCAAAAAAACAAGTCAACATCGTCGATAGTACCTGAAGTATCTCATTTAGCTGAGATTCCTATATTGATTTTCCACCCCTCCTATTTAATCGCGTCTTGTTCGATCTTCAATTGTTATGGAACCCGGTCAGGATTCCGAATCGTCGGGCGAAGCTGCTTATAGGGTTTCCGATTTAAGCAAGGCTAATCTCGATATAAACCTCAACATTTCTTCATCTTTTTCGTCTTCTCATGAAACTTCGTGGTCTCTTCCCCTCAATCCTGTACGCCAAAAGATGGAACCCCGCACAGTGATCCCGATCGACAAGAATTGGGAATTCAAACAGGCCGACAAGGAAGACAGCAAATATCTTCCTGTTAGCCAATTCCCTACCAATGTTCACCTAGACTTGCTTTCACATAATCTCATTCCAGATCCGTATATCGGCAAGAATGAACTTGATGTTCAATGGATCGGAGAAGCCGTTTGGGTCTACAGGACCAGCTTCGCATCGCCCACAATAGGGAGCTCTGCGAAAGCGGTCCTAGCCTTTGATGGATTAGATACCTTTGCGACTGTGGTACTTAACGGAAAGACTATTCTTGAGACTGAGAATATGTTCATCCCGGAACGTGTCGACGTCACAGCGTACCTAAAAGCTGGCGGCGAAAATGAATTAGTTATCACTTTTGACAGTGCGTATCTAAGAGGATGGAAATTGGTTGAGAAACATCCAAACCATAAGTGGGGTTGCTGGAACGGCGACAACTCAAGGCTGGCTGTTCGAAAGACACAATATCATTGGGTACGTCTCATGGGTAAACAAAGGGCTAACAGCCGCGTTTAAGCGAAACTAACATACATAGGGCTGGGATTGGGGTCCGACATTGATGACCTGCGGCCCCTGGAGGCCAATCAACCTTGAGGTTTACGAGTCACATATTGCTGATCTCTGGGTTGATGTTAAAGTCGACAAATCTTTAAAAACCGCGACGGTGACTACTCACGCTTCCACAGAAGGCAGTGCATCAATAGTTCGATTCGATATCTCATTAAACGACACACCAATTGCAAGCCAAGTGGTAGATGCTGGATCTGGTGCTACTTTTACTATCTCCGATCCACAGTTATGGTATCCCGTACGATACGGTAAACAACCGCTATATACGGTTACAGCCGCCTTAGACGAAGGTGGCAAGATCATAGACAGCATATCAAAGAAGATTGGCCTACGGAAAGCTGAGCTTGTCCAAAGAGCACTCGAGGGCGAACCCGGTACATCGTTTTTCTTTGAAATTAACAATATTCCCATATTCTGTGGTGGTGGCGACTGGATTCCGGCGGATAACTTCATTCCACGGATTAGTAAGGAGAGATATTACGATTGGGTGAAACTGGTGGCGGATGGCAACCAATTCATGATCCGAGTATGGGGAGGAGGTATCTACGAAGAGCAGGCCTTTTACGACGCTTGTGACGAGCTTGGAATTCTGGTGTGGCAAGATTTCATGTTCGGGTGCGGAAATTATCCCGCTTGGCCAGAGCTCCTGGACTCAATCAAACGTGAGGCGGAGGAGAACGTCAAATTACTAAGACATCACCCAAGTATCGTTATTTTCGCTGGCAATAATGAGGATTACCAATACGCCGAGAGCGTAAATCTCACATGGGAGCAAGAGAACAAGGACACGGAAAGCTGGCTGAAGACCGACTTTCCGGCTCGATATATATACGAGAAGATTCTTGCTGACGCATGCCGGGAACTCTGTCCATCTACTTACTACCACCCTGGAAGCCCTTGGGGAGGGGTCGACACACGGGATCCCACCGTCGGCGATATCCACCAATGGAACGTCTGGCACGGCACGCAGGAGAAGTATCAAAACTTCGACAAGCTAGTCGGGCGTTTCGTATCCGAATTTGGAATGGAAGCCTTCCCTTCCGTCAAGACCATCGACGCCTTCCTCCCCCTCGGCAAAGACGACCCAGACCGGTACCCGCAATCTTCCACCATCGACTTCCACAACAAGGCCGACGGGCATGAACGTCGTATTGCGCTGTACTTAGTAGAAAATATGCGCTATGCGCCGGATCCGCTCGAGCAATTCGTCTACTGCACGCAGCTTATGCAAGCCGAATGTCTGGCCTCAGCATACCGCCTCTGGAAACGTCAGTGGAAGGGACCAGGCCGTGAGTACTGCGCTGGCGCGCTCGTCTGGCAGATCAATGACTGCTGGCCCGTAACCAGTTGGGCTATCTGCGATTACTACTTACGTCCGAAACATGCGTATTTCACGGTAAAACGCGAGATGGCGCCCCTGAGTGTGGGCATTACGAGACGTGAGCATAGGCATCCCCGGGATAAGTATACGCGCGTACATGTAGATGTACAGACGCAGATTGAGATTTGGGGGAGTAATTTGACACTCAAGGACTTGGTGGTGGATTGTGTGGTTAGAGCTTGGGATGTGGAGACGGGGAAGGAGACGTTTAGTGAGAGGGTTAATAAGGAACCGCTGGTGCTGAAGGAGAATCGGTCTACGGAGATTGTGGCGCTGGATGTACCGGAGCCGAAGAAAAGTGAGGGGATTGATGCTGCGCGGACGGTTGTTGCGGCGTATCTTGTTGATCGTGAGAGTGGGGGGCAACTTGCGCGTTATGTTAATTGGCCGGAGCCTTTGAAGTACTTACACCTGGCGAAGCCGAAGAGGCTAACGGCGGTGTTGAGTGAGGATTTGAAGAGTGTGAAGGTCGAGGCTGAAGTTCCGGTTAAGGGCGTTGCGCTGGAGAGTGAGGATGATGATGTGAAGTTTGAGGATAACTTGTTGGATGTCGTGCCTGGGGAGGTTTTGACGGTGGGGGTTACGGGCGCGAGTGAGGCTAGTGTGGTTGGGGTTAGGTATTTAGGTATGGTATAGGAGGTCTGCTAGTATGTTGCTGAGCATAGTCTTGGAGATAAACCTAGATAGTTAAAATCTCGAAAATGAAGAGATATACGTAGAACTAGCCCCTGGTTATTGAATAGGTGATTCGCGTGTCGAAGAGGTGAGTCTTAACTACCTAGGTATATATCTGAATACATGTAGTTTTGAAGAAACGAGACATGATACTTTGGTACGTAGATACCTATAACAGCGTGTCAAGAGTCCTGAACCGTTTTAGGACTGGCGGCTGAATCTAATAAAGAAATTAATGTTTTTATTGGGTGCATCATACGTTAGGCCAAAACTGGTTGATACTACGCATTGACCAGATGTCCCAAATCAGCCAATCAAAGCTACTTACTAAGTAGTTGAATTCAACACGACTCAAAACGAGTCGCTCAGAAGGGCGTCAAAAGACTATGCTGTATGATTTTCGACCAATGAAATAGTCCGTTTAACAAAGACAGAGGCTTAGCCATATTAATACAACGGCGAGCACTTTTTTTTGACACCCTTCTGGCACTGTGGGTTACCCACCTAGGTAATTTGGGTACCGCCATCAGCCCTTTCCAAATAAAATCTCAATAATAGGTTCTAGAATTGATGGTCAGTGTGGATCATCACTATGCTACGGGTGGATTTAAATACCCTACTACATCCACTCCCTTTTTCAGCTGCAAAATACTTTCCCTATTAGGTAACTTCGATGTATTTGAGGGGTGTTCGCAGCTCTTTCGACACGCATGGTCTCTGTACCTATGCACCTCATTACATGTCTGCTCTTTTGATATGATTATTGATTGGTGCTTCGCATTCCATAGAAAATATGTCTTTATATCAAGGAGATCTTACAGTATGGCTGTTTCTAGCGACATAAATATGCCATATAATGCCTTTCAAGCTGTTTTTCTCATTTCATTTCTACTCTCATGTTTATCCCGTGTATATTCTTTAGTTTCTATCTCGCAAATATTTCACCGCTATTTCATCTATTTTTGGTTAATCAAGATGGGTGGCCATTTATCAAAGATGTCACGTGGCGATAAACCGGGGCCATTGATCACTTCTCTCCACGCCGCTGACAAATCCGAAATTAGCCCGCTACAATCCGGCAAGGATGATGATTTCGTCATTGTGGGCCGTGAAAAGACCCGGACTTCGTTAGAAAACACCGTGGTCTTAGTTGACCTCGAGCCGCCTCCGTGTGGACCCGCAGTTCCCGAGGGTTTCTTGCCATATGGGAACCAACTAGAGCTAGTCGCAACGGAAGAGATCCAACCAGGATTGGCTGCTCACGGTGCGTGTGTGGAACGGTGTATTGTCTTACCATTAGTCTAACTATGATAATAGCTGTGGCCTATATTGAGACCTGGAGTGGTCGCGTACGCTGCTCATATGGCACGGGAGCCGTCATTCATGGGAATATTGTTGTTACCGTCGGCCATGTTCTAATGTCTAGCTCTGGTCCTGTTACCGCTGTACGTGTAACCGTCGGAAGAGGCCCTACAAGCGAATCTCGCCATGGAACACGTGTCGCCTTTAACCTCAATTGGTGCACCACGGGGGCAATAGCCAACGACGTCGCCCTCATCGAACTCAATTTACCATTCGACAACGTCCGACCACTCAACTATGGGCAAAGTCCAGTAACGGACGAGAATGGTGTTGATTCCATTGCCTACGGGTTTCCAAACACCGGTACATCCGTACCATGTGGGCAGCTGTACAAAAGCACGGCTCCGCTGAAGTACAACCCCGCCTTAAATATATTTGAACACTGGGGCGATACCGACTCAGGAAGCTCGGGCGGACCGCTTATTGATAACTCAGAGAAAGTCATAGCCCTACACTGGGGATACCACAAGCAAAGATCAGTCAATCTAGCCGTTGCGATTGATTGCAATGGTAACAATTTTGCTGACCTTTTCCGGGCTCTCGACGTGCCTGTTCCAAACTCTGCATCGCACAATTGATAATAGGCCGCGGTGTGGAGTGGAGCGTACTCAGGTATACGGCGTTGATACCACGACCTCTTCTCACCGACATGGTCAGGAGATTAGAAGTTAGTGGATAGTGAAAAGCGCGGCGTTGAATGGTTTTATGATGGGTCAATTTTAAGCTTTATACGGACAGGGAATCATACTATTGGATATACTATGAGATCAATATAAAAATTATAAGAAATTTAGATACCATTCTCTTTTTAAAGCTAGTAATCGGCTTCATTTCTGTCCCCGATATCCTCCGTAATATTGCCCTTAGATTCCCGGCTAATGTGACATTAACGGAGCGCGGTAGGGTCTCCTATTTGATAGGGACGGATCGGATCGGGCGCTTAAGCGAAGACACGGGAGGACAGGGCTAGTTTAGTGGCTAATTTGGGGGGCCCGATGGGATGAGCATGTCGTACGTTACATGTTACATGGGTGTTGTAGATTTAAAGTGTCATGGGGTGAAGTATGGGGTAATGGCGATATTTGGGGTCTGCAATATATATAGTGTGGAGTTCCGTGCCGTTCGAGGTTGTCGCGGTTTCGGAATTCTCGTTCGACCTATGCTTCTAGGGGCTGTGGCACGTGTGGTGTGCTTGAGGGAAGCGGAAGGCCCCTCGGACTAAGAGAATAAATGGGATAAGCTTAGTATCTTCGATTATCTACACGATAAACATCAAAAAACCTCGACTCCTGCCTCGCCCGATAACTACTAGTTAACCTCGTCACAACAAAGACTAGGGAAGTTATCATCATCGCTCGCTCATAACCACCCGACCCGTACATATATAATAAAGTCTCAATACAATCGACAATAGCCGACCCGTGTCAACTAGGCGGTAGCAGCGACGTCATTCTCGTTGGGACCTGCAATGAGAATTTTGATAACCTCGCCCTGCTTGACCTTCTTGAAAGCATTCTCGGCCTCCTTAAACTGTACGATGCCGCTGATCAACTTCTTGACGTCAACTTTGCCAGAGGACACCAGCTCAACAGCAAGTTTATAGTCACCACTGCCATATCGGAAGCTACCTTTGGCTGTCACCTCTTTCAAACACATGGCCATGATGGGAAATGTGATATCAGATTTGCCCATACCGCCCTGAACGTATGTACCACCCATGCGCACGACGTGTAGGCTGGTTTGGATACTCGGTTCAGCGCCGCTGGCATCAATCACTACATCTGCACCCTCCTCGAGTCCCGCCTCTTTCTTGATATTCGCCGCGTTCTGCTCGGCAGAAACTCGTTGGCTAATGTATGTGTGGGTCGAGCAGAAGGACCTGGCAAAGTTAAGCTTGGATTCGACGATGTCAACGGACACGACTTTCGATGCACCGAAGGCTCGTGCTACTGCTGCACAGAGGAGACCGACGGGACCTGCTCCCATGACTACGACCGATTGGCCAGGTGTTACGACGGCTTGTCGGACTATGTGGACAGCGACGGCTAATGGTTCAATCAGGGCTCCTTCTTGCAGCGATACGTTATCGGGTAAGTTGTAGCAAAAGTCGGATGGTGCAGCCCAGAAGCCAGTCAGCGTTCCATCGTAGGGGGGTGTCGCGGCAAATCGCATTTCGGGACAAAGATTGTAGTGGCCACCTAGGCATGGTGTGCATCGTCGGCAAGGGTAACCAGGCTCCAAAGCAACACGATCGCCAATTTTCAGCGTTTTGACTGCATCGCCAACCTCAACCACTGTACCAGAAGATTCATGTCCTAGAACCATAGGGTCCTTGACGACGAAATGGCCGATGGCGCCATGCTCCCAGTAGTGGACGTCCGATCCGCAAATTCCAGTGTAATTCACAGCGACAAGGACATCGTGCGGGCCTTGGCGGGAGGGGACAGGCCTATCCGAGAATTGTACGTCATGTGGCTTGTTGAGGATAAAGGAGAGGTTCTGGGGATCAAGATTAGAGGGCTGTTTAATGGCGGGGGTTGGGGTGGTACACACGCTCGCCGACTTGGAAGCCATGTCTTATTAATATCGGGTCGGCAGATACGAGTAAGAGATAAGTAGAAGAGGAGATAATATATGTATATGGCACAGGAAGACAATTGACTTCAATAAGAGCGAGGTATTATATCTTGAATCGTGACAATGGGACGAACACTGGTTTGGAAACGGGAAATAAAAGTAAACACAACAAGCTTGAGAAAGAAAAAAATCACTCTCCTCTATCTCCCCGTACTCGGAGAGCTAGGTAAGTTCTAGCTAAGGCAAGAGATAGTCTCGTGAGAACTGCCACACCCACAAGCTTGCATGGTTGATAGCGGGGGTAGGGATTTGTAGTATCTCATAGAGCATTGAATGTCGTAATGATACCTACAACCCGCCCACCAGGTAGAGCTGTACTGGGGGGATCATCCCCGGTTCGACCCCGGTATGTGATGGAACTTTGACAGTTGAAGCAGCTAATACTTAGAGCTTCTATCTTCGGGCTAGAATCACGTTTTTATTAACCAGTCTTTTTACCCGGGCCAATCAACTTGATAGCATTGTCCATATTCGTTGAGTTAGTTCAGGTTATAGAGGCGAGCCAGTCGGGGCTCATCTATGCTAGCTAGGATAGTGCTCTAGGGCTGCGTGCGGGAAGCAGAAGGGATCCTGGCATCGTAAGGTACTGGTAGCGACTAAGACCACTACAGGAGATATATGAAATATTCCTTTGGTTCGCGACATGTAATTGACGCTGGTTTCAAATAATGTCACCTTGTCATTTGACGTTGATGTCGTCACTTGGCTTTGGATTGATGAGGGTTATTATGGTTGGTAGGGGGAAAGGAGAAGAATTGGGTCTAATAGTTTGCGGGGCTGCTGCGGGGCGGGAGATTTGTGCTCTGAGTTTCGCCGGCAGAAACCATCTAGGCGGTAAAGTTTTCCCACACCGCCTAAGCCAAATCGCCGGGATACTTGCACTAACAATTTTAATTCTTCAATTGTCACAATTTTTAACAGTTGTCGCAAACGATGGACATCTTAAAGATCTTGTCCCGGGGGACAAAAAAGTCTGCTGGTCAACCCACTACCCCCAAACCTATAGCTAAACCGACAAATCCGCAACTCTATAATGATCCTACTAGAGGTGTGAAGCGCAAGAGAAACGAAGAGTCTGTGTCAAATTTGGACGCCGATGATGATACCGAGATTAATTTCTTCGCACCCCCAAAGGCAAAAAAGCCCAGTCCCGAGCCAGAAACCCGAGAAACCCGAGAAACCCCGAAAGAAAATGCATCAAAGCCCGTGCTCGACGAAGAAGAGGTTCGACAAATCCTTCGGTCGCATCGATTGAAATTCACTCTCTTATCCTCCCATGAGGACAAGAGAACAAAGGTAAAGAAATCGAAGAAGAAAAAGAAGGAGGATAAAGCCAAAGCTAAAGCAAAAGATGCAAAAAAACAACTTTCGCCGCAACCGTTGACCTCGTTCTCCGAGCTTCGATCTACCTACAATATTTCGACTAGGCTAGGAGATAACCTTGTTAAGCAAGGATATCGAATACCTACCGAAGTACAATTGGGAAGTCTACCATTATTGATACAACCGGATAGAGCTATTCCGTCATCTGTTGTTGAGGAGCTGAACTTCAAGACCAACGATGGAATTGACTTCTTGGCGGTCGCTCCCACTGGCAGCGGCAAGACATTGGCTTTTTTGATACCGGCTATCAATACTATCCTTCGAAGGAGAGCCGGAGATGCAGCTCAAAAGGAACATATCTTAGAAGTGGTGGTCGTTGCTCCTACCCGAGAACTTGCACATCAAATTGTCAATGAGGGTAGGAAACTTGCGCAAGGCACAGGTGTAAAGATCGTTGGCATGAAAAAGGGTATGCAAATACCTACGGAAGGCCAGCCAGAAGGTGACTCTAGTGATGAAGAGGGCTCAGAAAGCGAGCAAGAAGCGGAAAGTTCCGACGATAATGCGGAGGACGGCAAGCCACGAAAAGTTGGTCCGACAACAAAAACGGATATTCTAATCACAACGCCGATGCTTTTGCGAAATTACCTAAAATCAAGGACTCTGCCAACGGTCAAATCTTTGATTTTAGACGAAGCCGATGTTCTCCTTGACCCTCTATTTCGGGAACAGACGCTTGGAATTTGGTCCGCTTGTACTAACCAATCTCTACGATTGACATGTTGGTCTGCAACCATGGGATCTAACGTTGAAGGCTTGATATTGGAGCAATTGAAATCCAGAGGACCATCGCAGTCGGCGATACCCCTCGTCCGCCTCGTGGTTGGACTGAAGGATACAGCTGTGCCGAGCATCAATCACAAACTCATTTACACTGCTACTGAGCAAGGTAAACTATTTGCTCTGCGCCAACTCTTACATCCCAAAGCATCGGACGACTCAATGCCGAAAATGCGACTACCATTCCTGGTATTCACACAATCTATCGAGCGTGCCACTGCGCTTCATGATGAATTGAAATTTGACATAGCGGCGGAAGCCGGCGGTTCGTCTCGCATTGCGGCTCTACACTCTTCCCTCTCAGATTCGGCGCGCTCTAACATTGTTGCCCGATTTCGAGCAGGCGAGATATGGGTCTTAATCACAACTGACCTTCTCATGCGAGGTATTGACTTCCGCGGAGTCAACGGAGTGATCAATTACGATATACCCACATCCGCAGCGGCTTACGTTCATCGAGTGGGGCGAACCGGACGGGCCGGCCATGAGGGTGGTGTGGCTGTGACTTTTTACACTACCGAAGATGTCGCTCATCTAAAGAGCATAGCAAATGTTATTGCTCTCAGTGAGAAGCAGGCCGGGAAGAGCAGCGAGGAAGGCGTACCAAAATGGCTAATGGATTCACTACCAAAGGTCGGCAAGGAAGAAAAGAAGAAATTAAAACAGAGGGGTGTGGAATCCCGACGAGGGGACAAGGCCAAGATCACAACGAAGAGCGCATGGGAAAGAAGGAAGGAAAACAATAAGCGTGGTGCTATTGCTGGGAGCAAAAAGAGGAAAATTCAGGAAGCTACTATTGATACCCAGGGAGGTGATGATGGCGAGTGGAGCGGTATTGACGATTAAGCGTGTTCTAACACAGCTTTTATGCTGTGTTGCTTAAAGAGTTATGCTTGAGGTTTGGCGGTTAAAATTGCACCCTAGGATCGCGATTCAACTTAGATCAGCGTATTAATTCTATCTTGGCCCATGTGCGACCGAGAGTCATACCCTCTTATAATACGGCACATTTGATTGGCCAACACTACTTGTAATATTTTCCACAAAGAGTATGTACTAATTGCTGCTTGGATTTTGATTGGTTATTCCCAAACTCTATCATCACCTCGGTACGCAACGACCAGAGAGATTTCACAGCATTGAATGCATTGCAGGACCGGGTCAACTTTAAAGAGATCTTACCTGCCTATATCGAACACATTCCATCAATTATTGGTGGAAACAGCTATCACGCCATCAGATAGGTCGCCCAAGAGTCGGAGAAAGGGCGCTATTACTGTGGGGTTTGCCGACGCCGACTCCGAACTCCACCTTTTCAATCGCAATCGATAACAGCTTTAATTCTTCAGCATACCTACGCGGGACCAGCGAACTAAGCCCACGATCATTCTTTCAACTCCCCTCCCGAGCGCGAACTTCAAAGCTGCCGCCGCCGAAGCTTCAATCCAATCACATATGCGACTTAAGATGACATAGCAACTATTGTAGGCACGAAGCATATAATAGCTCTCCTAAT
Source organism: Hypoxylon trugodes (assembly GCF_022578975.1). Classification (NCBI taxonomy): domain Eukaryota; kingdom Fungi; phylum Ascomycota; class Sordariomycetes; order Xylariales; family Hypoxylaceae; genus Hypoxylon; species Hypoxylon trugodes. The sequence goes on from NW_026250025.1 coordinate 1,329,704, forward strand.
GAATATGTCACGTCTCGCATCCAGATCAACCCACGCCGGGCTTCGGAGTATCTCAGTCTCCCGGCCATGCGTTGCTCACGTGGGGGGCGCACGCTCGTACACCACCGACAAGAAAGGCAAACAGGGCTCTAGTTTCCAAGGGCAGATGCTTGAGAGTATTAGCTCACGTATAGCGCGCGAGAAAGCTGAGCGCGAAAAGTTTGCGAGGCAAAGACAAGAGTCTGCTGGGACGAGACGGTGGGCTACAACATTCGGTAGGAAGTCCCTTTGATCGCGGGGTGTGAAATGGCTGATGCTAATCGTGGTTAATTGATAGTTGTCCTGGCTGCTGCTGGTGCCTCGTATTACTTGGGTCTCCAAGCCCCGCGCGACCCCGACGGATCATCCACACTTCCTCTAGCCCTGACCCGCGATCCGAAATTCAAGAATGATAAGGCGAATCTTGAGGCCGCGTGGTCGGACTTTGCGGCGATCGTTGGTCGGGATAATGTTAGCACGATTGAAACCGACCTAGAGACACATGCCAACTCGGACTGGTCGAGCTACCGTAGCGCTGAGCACGAGAAGCCGTTTATGGTGGTGTATCCGAGTACCACGGAGGAAGTTAGTAAGATTATGAAGATATGTCATTCACGACGGATACCGGTGGTTGGATATAGCGGAGGTACTAGTCTGGAGGGACATTTCACGCCGACGAGGGGTGGGATATGTGTTGATTTCAGAAGGATGGATAAGATTATTGCTCTACACAAAGATGATCTAGATGTCGTCGTACAACCCGCTGTTGGGTGGGAATTACTAAATGAGGAAATCGGCAAGGAGAACCTGTTCTTCCCGCCTGACCCCGGCCCAGGCGCACAGATCGGCGGTATGATTGGCACAGGATGCAGCGGCACAAATTCATACCGCTACGGCACCATGAGAGAATGGGTTATCTCTCTAACTGTTGTCCTCGCGGACGGCACTGTAATCAAAACCCGTCAAAGGCCACGAAAGAGTTCTGCGGGCTACGATCTGACGAAGTTATTCATTGGCAGCGAAGGAACCCTTGGTCTCGTAACAGAAGCCACTCTAAAACTCACCACCAAACCCGCCAGCACAAGCGTAGCGGTCTGCGGCTTCAGTTCGATCCGCCAAGCTGCCGACTGCGTCGCCAAGGTTGTTGGACAAGGCGTACCTGTTGCTGCGGTCGAGATTCTCGACGAGGAGCAGATGAAGTGTATCAACCAAGCAGGCATGACCTCGAAGCATTGGAAAGAAGTACCCACTCTATTTTTCAAATTCTCGGGCACGGAGCGCGGTGTCAAAGAACAAATCCAAATTGTCCAGGAGATGGCGCGACAGACGGGTAGCCGTAGCTTTGAATTCGCGCGCTCAGAGCAGGAGAAGGCGGAGTTGTGGAGCGCAAGAAAAGAAGCCCTTTGGAGTACCATGTCGGTCGCGAAACCCGACGAGAAGGTTTGGACTGGCGATGTGGCGGTTCCGATGAGTAGACTACCGCTATTGATTGAGGAGACGAAGGACGATATGAAGAAGAGTGGCATGTACGGCACGATTGTCGGACATGTTGGAGACGGGAACTTTCATAGTAAGTCGATCGTGGGGTATTAGCGGGGTTCAGATACTGACGGTGTAACAGTCATTTTACTCTCAAATCCAGAGCAGAGACATGCTGCAGAGGAACTAGTGCATCGCATGGTGAAGAGGGCTGTTGAGTTGGAGGGAACCGTTACGGTGAGTTAAATGGCCATTTCGCCTCATTTCAAGATTTCTGAACTAATAAAACGTAGGGCGAACACGGTGTCGGCCTAGTTAAGAGGGATTACCTGCCCCATGAACTTGGCGAGAGTACCGTAGATACCATGAGAAAGGCGAGTTATTCCACATCCATTTCTATCTTTGCAGCATTCTAACCTTTTTATTAGATCAAGCAAGCGCTCGATCCGCTTTGCCTTCTCAACGCCGACAAAGTTGTCCGTGTTCAAAAGCCAAAGCCCGGCGAGATCCCTGAATGGTAATAATACCATTCTCTGTATAGGCATTTGTATAGGTAGGCGACGCGATAATTAGCGATTGCGCGTTTATATCAATCCCCCAGTATATACATCCTATCTATGTTCATGTGTTGATAACGTCAAGAATGTCACATTTGCAGACCTACGTGTATTTTGGCTACCCATTATTGATACCCTCATCTCTACAATGCTTATATGTCGCGAAAATATGCTGCTTATGCATTTCAGGTAACAGGCCTCGGGTATTAACGTTGTGTTATCGATGTTATCAAAAAGCACGAGACTTCAAGTTCGTCAACATGGAGATTAGCACTGCTGCTATCACCAAATCAACGGCCCTATTCCAACTACGGAAACCAGATATCGGATTTCGAATTCCGTCGCGTTCTTGGATGTTAGGAGAACGCTCAATCAGATGGGGGTTCGCTCGAATAGTTTGCGTTGGGGTGACGGCTTGGCGGGCTTCATCCAAAGTAAAGGCGCGGGCGACATCATTGATAGCTCACTCCTACGAAATTCAAGTCAAACCACGACTGCTTTAAATCGGCTTAGAAGGCAGCAAGAAGAATTGACTATTGAGTCGGCTTGAATAGGTCTATGTTTTCGACTCACCTTCGATGTCAAGGCTACAGTGTGCCAAGACGAGCCTGTTGGTGAAAAAACATGTCACAGCCAAGAGCAACTCGGCGAGATTATTTCGGCGAACTAACTTCCAAAAGATTCCTCACCAAGACAACAATCCGCTGACCGTACATGATTTGGAATTACTCAACAAAAAGGGGAAACGCAATATGCACAATAGATCCACATACAAGGGTAAGGGGATATCGTCATACCAAACCTCGTCGAAGTTCACTCTACTTCAATTTCAAATGACAAATAGAAGAGTTATTAGAGGTGCAAACTGAATGCCAATTTAATGGTTAAAGAAAAAGGGAACGGGAGCTTGAACTAACCGGTCGCGATGCGTTACCTGTCTTACCAGCTACCAAGTTCAATCACTCGCTCCAAGCCTGAGATTCACCAAGAATAGTTATAATGACATCCACTACTTTATTTTGACGACACGACGATAAGGCCCTGAACTTACTATTTCTCTTAGAACTCTTGGAAGACGAACTAACATTTCCAGCTCGTAGGTTTGAGTTGAAGACGCCGTCGCAGAATTACCGTGCAGTTTTCTATGATTCGCCACTTCGCAACGGAAACTAAGCCGTCCCTCGGACCTCTAATCCCTTGTTCAATTCTCGCTGACCATCTATTTTATATGGTTTTTACGTACTCGAAGTCTTCCATTGAGCATGCAATCACAAGGGTTTATTGCTAGCTGAGAGAATACCTGATTCTAAATCGGTTAACCGGCATATCCAGCTGGGCATCTCGCCGTACACAATGCAAGTGCCGTGCGAAGCCTTGTACGGAGCATAAGAGGATACTTCAATGTTATCTATAGCGGAACGCGTGTTGCGCTAGTTTTTGTTCTTGGGTCGAATATACCAACCCCCCTCGTCCCAACTTGGTGGATAAATGTGCTAAAAGACCCGTCTTGAGTGCAGTGCCGTGTGGTACCGGCCCGTTCATGACAACGTTGTATCCTTAGACTCAATCCTCATATCGAGATTTGGCCCGGTATTGGTTCACATGCCTACCTCATACAGATTCCAACAAGTCCTAATTCGCGTGGCCCTGCAAGGAAGTAAAAAGTTTTTATTAGCAACAGTATTGTCATCCTCACTTTCACTTTAGGACCCTTTTTCGCGGCAGAAATCAAGTGACCGCTCAATCAAGCGTCTCAACAGGGGATGTGGAGGGAAGACGTGCGCGCCCCCCAATCGCGATCCCCTTTTCTGCCACGCTATTTAGCCCTGCTCTCCCCTACTTCCTACCCATTTCGGGTAACCAACGCATCTCCGGCCGGCACTTTGTCGACAACCCTTTCCCATCGCTAAGGCGATGATCGGCCCCCCCACGACCAATAGCGTACGCCCGAATTTAATATATGCGATGAGAATGACTGAACAAAAGAAATTGCCTCGTCGTATAATATATTGCTTCTCTTAGGTAACGTTTTAACCTTAATTCTTTTTTTCTTTCGTTGCCTCTCTATCATTGCCCGTACACCCCCCTGATAGAGGGAGGAAGAAAAAATAATAATTAGATTGTATTCGCTTCCATGCGGACATGGGTTCCCCACATTTTGCCATTCTGCCATACTCGCAGAAAAGCGAGTCTTGGCAGATAGGGGTTGTACTGAGGCAGGTATACTGGTAGTAAGAAAAAATTGGAAGATATAGTGAGGCGTATCTCTTGTCTTTCCCTCCCCGAAGGGAAGAAAAGTTTGAAGGAGCAGTCGTCGTTGCAACTGTCGCAATGGGCTTTCTCAAAAAGCTTGTACCGTTCGCTCTCTTGGGCGCCTCCCTCCAGGGGGTTGCCCTCGGAGCTGACTATCCTCAGGAGGATGTCGACTCTGGCAAGGTTTTACAGCAATTGGGCAAGACAGCTTTGGATACTGCTCTGGCTCGCCTTGAGGGTTCTACTTCGGGGTGCACGAAGGAGAATGTTAGAGTGCGCAAGGAATGGTATGTCATTAAGAACGTTCTTATCATCGGGATATGATTACTAATGTCGCGAATAGGAGAAACATCCCCGGCCCAGAAAGGACGGCGTATGCTAATGCCGTGCAATGTCTGATGGAGAAGCCAAATGTCTATGAGAATGTGACTGGCCCAAGGTGAGTGGCGGATTCACTACTGGAGTAACAGATACTCCGTGTACCACGTCAATACTAACAAATTTTTTCCAGGACGATGTTTGACAGCTTTGGTGTCTTACATTACAAGCTAACGCCGTATGTTCACAACTCGGCATACTTCCTCCTCTTCCACAGAATCTACGTCTGGACCTTTGAGGAGAAGTTGAGGACACTATGCGGCTACACCGGCCCGATGCCGTACTGGGAGGTAAGCAGAACCCTGACTACCTTGTTGCGACCTTCTCCATTAACGTCCGATATTACAGTGGGGACTTGACGCCGGAAGTGTGGAAAACTCGCCTATCTTCGACGGGTCCGAGACCTCGCTCGGTTCCAACGGAGAGAAGGTGAACGGCTCTAACACGTTCTTCCCGGGCGGAACTGGTGGTGGGTGTGTGACTAAGGGTCCCTTCGTCAACTACACGGTCAACTTCGGCCCCAACACGGCCGCTGATCCGCTAGCTTACAACCCGCGCTGCCTTAAGCGTGATCTTAACACCCCTATCTGCTCCCAATGGGCCTCGCTGCGCAACACCACGGAGACTATCCTTGAATCCCCGGATATCGCGCTCTTCCAGGCTAACCTCCAGGGTGACTTCCGCTGGCCCGAGGCACGCAAGTTTGGTTTCGCCGTGCACGGTGGTGGACACTTCGCCATTGGTAAGCACCCCTATATGCCTATTTATATGTCTATAAGACTATTAGTAAGAGTTATGCTAACATTTATCGTCTTACCTAAGCTGGTGACCCGGGCGGGGACTTCTACTTCTCGCCGCTAGAGCCCGTCTTCTACCTCCACCACGGACAGATCGACAGGATGTACTTCATCTGGCAGAACCTCGACTGGGCAAACCGACAAGTGAGCACCCCCTCCCCCAACATCCAACTATCCATAACTCCGATTGGCTAGATTGCTGACGTAATATGTACATAGACTATGGCCGGAACGATCACCATGATGAACATGCCCGCGAGCCGCAACGGTACTCTAGATGATGCGTTGGATATCAGCCCCGTCGGTGGAAACTACACGTTCCGTCAACTTCTTGATACTGTGGGAGATTCGCCTTTCTGCTTCGTTTACGAGTAGGTATCGACCATGTCGCAAGAATTCGGGGCTGGAGTTGAGATGGAGGAGTGATCGTGAAATTTTCAAATTCCTAGTTGATGGTGCGATTCGACGTTATAAGTAGGTCAAATGTTAAGATGTTGGCGAGGCAACTTGTCCCAGTGGAGAAATATGATATATAGAAGACTTAGCAGTTTAATCTGACAACGTATAAAACCAGTTGATGGGATCGAGTCTGGTTGGGTTCGAAGTTATCTTTATCAGTGTCACTTGGGCTGGGCTGCTTTAGTACCCCTTAATTGGCGAGCTGGGCCTAAGAGTCTACACCGCGGTCATTGATCTGAGAGATAAATGCAAGGGGTTCCATCATGTGAGAGTTAAGTCACCCATTGCCATCCCACCTACGTCCAAGTAACAATCTTTAACAGTGCCGTATCGCCTCGCACATAAAAAGGGGAAGGGATACACATAAATCCAGAGGTGGGTGAGAATATACCAGCAAATCATGGTGATAAAGTGGGAGCTAATCAAGGCAAATAGGCATACACTCGTTTCATTTTTATAATTACGATTGAAAAGTGTAGAATGGAAACAGAAGGTATATGGATTAGCATCAATTGTTTCGCTCCAGGTACCTAAGTACCCAGCAGACAAGTCGCGTCTCCTAAAAATTAGGTTTCGGCACGTCCAGTACTCACCTAGGCAGCGAGGAAGTCGCGACCAAGTCAGGTTCTGCTCTTCCGCGTTGAACTTTTATTATTGACCGCGTACTTACTTGGGTGGGCGACGAGTGCACTTGCCCTGACGCGTGAGTAAACACCAACCCAGCCCCGAGCCTCCGTTATTTCCTCCCATATTCCTATTCTACACGTATCTTGTTTTCTTATTTTTTTTCTCCCGCTTCAACTTCCAGAGGCTGCGGCAGTCCGCCCTTTTCCAACCCGTATTGAATATGTGCGCAACATTATTGTGAGAACGCTGCGCGCCCCTTTTGGTTCGAGTCATTACGAGCATCATCGGTCGCGTTTGACATTTCCATGCTCAATATTACCCTTCTAATACCCATTCACTCGTCTACATTTGTCTATTCAATCCATCAAAATACTTCCCACTCCCCTTATGGAAGTTTTCCAAGGCGGAAAATCTTACGAATTGTAAAAGGCCATAGTAACCAACTACAAAACCCTCTCTAAGCCGCAGAAATGGGATCTACCGGGTCTAACATGACGTCTATGTTTGGTGCTCCTCCTTTTGGGCAAAGTTCCATCAATCCCGCTCCGGGTCAGCCATGTCAATTGATCCCGGGATTCAAAAGGGATAGGCCGCACGAAGTCATGGAATCCGCTTTTGGTAAAAGGCCGCATGTTGATGGCCCCGACCATTTCCCAATGCCGCCAAGCCGTGTAATCATGACCGATGATGATGTCGACTCCTCTATCATCCCTTACAATGATGATATTCCCGACGACGAGCAAAATGTTACCGATGATAATAGTCCAAAAGCGCCGATATGGAACTCTGGAAACTTTTCATCCACATATTCCAGGCCACGCCTCTTGACCTCTTTACTTGGGGGACATATTACCTGACCAATGGGCGTGGCGAGACGTTCAGAGCACTATGCGAGTTACTACCACATCCATTTTGGGATGGGAAATTGTGGCTTTTACGATACATCCTGCAGAAGGCTATCACAATGAAATATGCGGACCACACAGACCCATTGTGCCCATTGAGCCACTCACTTGTCGAAAGTATCCCTACTCTACGAGAGAGCCCCGTGGAAAGCGGGATGTCTCAGTTGGAATTATCTACATTCGCCTTGACGTTGTGGGAAAACACCAAACCGGATTTCGATCACAAGACAAGTTTATTACTCGAAAAACTTCGAGAGCCGTGGGTGGAGCAAAAGCCATACAAAATGCCGGGAACAAATAACTATAAATTCACGCTATGGACCGATGACGTGGTAGCCGTTCGAAAGGCTCTTGATTCCCTCCACCAAGACGGAATCTTCGATCACGACGTGCGCGAGTACTATACTGGATATCTATGCTCGATCAATAAGTGTTGGGATGATATGCCTCCGACTAGTTATGAAATATTGGAGCAATGGGATAAGGCGGCCAAGCTTCGCAGGAACGCAGACGTGGAGCGAAATGAACCGGATTTTCCGTTGTCAGAAAGGGATGAACAGAAGAGACTAGGGTATTGGAAGAGTCCTAAGTGCGACCCTCGATTCAAGAAATTTATTTTCAAGGAGGAGAATGATGAGGATTTAGACCCGGAGAAGGAGGATTGCAAGGCTCAGTAGGAAGGGAAATTTGTGGATTTGTTGTGTTTTAGTGAACCGAGTCATGTTTGAATTTTCGCCTGCAGCCAATTCCTGGGGGTGTACTCTGTGTAGTGTATAATTCAGAGCAAGTTTGTTGAGGAATTCGGAGGAGTAAGTCATTGGCAGTTATGATCCATCTGGGATATCAAGTATGGAGAAGAGCCTACGTCTCCTTCAGTTTGGCTTCTAGTTAGCCAGATAGGAGAGTGAAGTTGGGAACAAAGTCTTGGTGCTGAAAGAAAATTTCTGTTTTATGTGATAACTCGTAATTTCGTCCCTCGTAGTGTAAAAGCTTGTATTTCCCAGAAAATATGAAACGCCCGGCGCAATATCCAAGCTCCCAATCCTATACTCCCAGTTGCCTTCTAGTTCTAAACTCATGATCATTTCACCATTTATAAATAACGCCGTTAATTTCCGTGACCATTCCCATACACTCAACAGTATGGCTTTGGTCTTGGGTATGGGACGTAGAACCCGGGATAGACGACGCCCCAAGAACTTGGCGGAGGGCCGCAAAGTCGTTGCCATTGTGACCAATTGTGACGGCAAGGTTGACTACTTCTCTTGTCTCCTTATCGTTATTCCATCCGTGGTGTATAGCAATAACTTTGTCCAACTTGTCGATCATTGGACCTCCCGAGACTCCTATAGCCATGTTAACAGATCTAGAATAATATCTTTGGACCTTAGGAATTTTCATCACATACCCCCAATAGAGTCTCCTTCATGTTGAATCATCTTGAAGGTCGGGTTATATTTGCATGGGGCCCGGCTCTTGTGTAGCCGTTCATTCTGCAAAAACCGAGACTCGTCCTTGGGGAAACCGTAGACAGTAGCGATACCTCCGGTGTCATTGGCGATGGGGCTCTGAATGTAGGTCAGGGGCTGGACGTTCTTGAATGGTTCATTCAATTCGATCACGCCGACATCATTGGCGATCGCCTGCATGGAATACCATCTACCGTGAATTGCAGCGCATTTACCACGTCGAAGTTCTTTCGTGTCACCTTCCCCAGCGATGACATCCACGGAAACAGCGCGACCAGAGCTAGAAATCAGGACATGACCGGCTGTAACAACGATGTTATTGTCGATGACGGTTCCTGATCCGTAGCGAAATCCCCCGTTATCGAGCGCAACGACGATATAGACTATAGCTACCCAGGTAATTAAAAATTAACAAAAGCATAGACACACATTCTTTCGTACATACCTTGGGGCATTTTCCCGGGCTGTATCTCTTGCACATCGACTAGCATCAGGGGATTCTTACCCAAGTATGCTTCTTCGAAGGTGAAATCAAGTCTAACAGCGGTCTTTTCCCAGTCGTCGTAATTAGCCTTGCCCCAACCACTAAAGGTACCGCCAAGAGCGCGCATGGATAGGGGGTGGCCATGACTAGCATCTATATTGATTATGGAGGCAATTATGTGTAAGAATTCGAATCCAAACTCCTCGGAATTAGCTAGGCGGACAAAGAGTTGGACGAGAGACGGGGCCATAAAACTTAACCAAGAAGGTTAACGCGAAGCAGGAAAAGAAGATAATTAATGGTTGAAGGGGAGGCACGTACGGACCGCTCTCAACAAATTTTGCAATCATTTCATTAACCCACTGCTCTTTGCCGGCCTAAGAACGTCGGATGCTGGACACATCAAAATCATCTGGGTTGTTTTCCGATGACATAAGGCTGTTACCATTACCAGTCCCTGACGTGCGTGTGTTCATATTAATCCTCTAATAATCGGTAAAATAATTATTTTACTAGTAAATTAGACACTATGGGGGGAGATATATAGAGTGAAAGAGTAGAAAGAAGAGATGAAAGTGCCAAAATACTTATAAAGTGAATAATTACAACTAAACTACAACTATAATTTTGTCCATGCACACCAGAATCGATACGTACCTACCTATGTATCAGCGAGCCAAGTACTCGGCGGGTTGGTAGTTGCTCATTGGATAAATTTTTCCGTCCAATGTGCTGTGATGCATAGGTTGAATTGTCACCATAAGATGGGCTTTAGGGTGGCTTTCCTCATAGAGGTTTGATTGATATCAATATCGTAGGATATCCACTTTCCGCCAATTGGTTGGGGTCCTGCTTAGGTATTATGCGTTGTTGCGTGAGAACCCGTTCCAAAAATTCATGATGTCGATCTTTATACCAATTGGGACTAGCCTTAATCATTGGGAGGTGAACGTTAGGTAGCTAGGGAATAGGTAGGGACGTACCGTAGTGCTAAAGAGCTGAGAAAGTCGCCTAGCTAGGCGGATAAAGACTCCGCTCGTTCCAAACTATTCTCCTTAGTAGACGCTAACGTCAGTAACAGAAATCACAAGAGGTATGGTGACATAGTTGCTTAAGGGCTACCAATCTGCTCTTCTTTATTTAACAAACCACTGCCACATTTCAGGAGCCAATGAGATCCTCAGAATCGCTCCGCAGTTCTCGACTTTTTCCTTTCGCATTCTTTCCCACGATGTTTTCTAATGATATAACCGATATCAGAAGGTCATACAAAACGAACTCTATTCAGCTATATTAATTATTAATATTTTTATGTGGTGGTGACGGCAATTAATTGATTCTATAAAGAATTCGTTGGATGTGCGCTGAGGTGTGGCTAGCCAATCAGAGCTCTCAGACCTGTGGCGCATGTATACCTGGATACCTGTATGCCTTCCCTCCCTTCTCCTCCGCCCTTAAAGGGCGGGTCGGGTCAGCTAGTTAGGGAATATAGAAAATGACTTCGAAGGGAGGGCGTGGGGGCATTATCGGAGATATTATGTCCGCTGTATATGATGGGTACAATCAACGAGTAGATGCACTAGGCATAATTGACTTTATTTAAGTTAAGTCAGGTTAAGAAGTTTTATGAAGCACTTAGCCAATCTGACTACAATTCCGGACTAACAAAGATCCGATGACTGCAGAAACTCTTGGCTAGCCAATCTACTCTTCTTTATTTAACAAACCACTGCCACATTTCAGGAGCCAATGAGATCCTCAGAATCGCCCCGCAGTTCTCGACTTTTTCCTTTCGCATTCTTTCCCACGACGTTTTCTAATGATATAATTAATATCAAAAGGTCATGCAAAATGAACTTTATTTAGCTATACCAATTATTAATACCTTTATATTGTATTAACAAAGGTCAATTAATTCCATAAAGACTTCGTCGGACATGCACTGAGGTGTGGCTAGCTAATCAAAAGATAGCTAACTGTGGTGTACCCCTTTTCTCTCTCTCTCTTCTCCACCCTTTAGGCGGATCACGCAGCTAGTGTATTTCTATATATAACTAGACTACTGCTATAAACCGTACTCACTGCCGTAACGATAGGGCCTAGACAGCTGTACCCAGATAATTCTTATTGGAAAGTTCTTTCGGCCTACTTATACTTGTGTTTACCGGAAATAAACCTCGATAAGATTTTCTACTATTACCTCAGATTCGCCTCGTGTGTTTAGGTAGCTGTGCTGTGCTAGAAACGGAGGCGGCTAATTGTGCGCTATCAACGATCGACTGTTGTGGCCCGACCAGACAATATAACGGTGAAACCTGGGAATTCGCAGTTCTCACTGAATGCCAACAAGTGGATCATGTATATTTCACATGTATATGAAAAGGTGATTCAAATGTGAGGGCTAGGCAGGTGGTGATTGTTGCAAGGCTAAATATGATGAGGGCATAGCGACGGCATTTCTGCGCGAAAATTCCATTATATATCCTTACGTCTATATATTGGCATTATCTATCTTTTCACATTACTTTTCTCTATGCGACCATAGGAATTATCTTTTGGGATAGCCTCATCCTCGGGTAGAATATTTAGGCATTGGCACTAGGATTGTCGTGAAGATAATTGTTGGAGATTCTACCGCTTCGTAGGGATAGACGGAGATAAGAGGGAGGTAAAGATGAACTTGTTGTAGATCATGAAGGAAATGAAACATGTGCGCTAATTATTAAACATCGCATAGAAGACAAGTGATGAAGTGATGAAAGGAGAAAAAAGTCAAGATCCTAGGGGAGTTCAACTAGAAAAAGGAGATGTAGACATACCATATAGCGGGCTAATGCGTACGCTCATCATGATCCAGCCCGCAGACATCGAGACGATCGGGAAAATCAGATATACCGTGTAGCGATGACATTTGAACAAGAGTTAAAAATGGAGACGTTGTTCCCTTTGGCTTTTCTAGATACTCTCCTCTTACTCCCATTCATCCCACATTTAATACCATCATATAGCGATGTTAAGCGATACTCTACCTTCTGATTTCGCCGTCTCTCCAAACAAATATGAGACCATCAACGCCTTGGGCTTTTCTAACAAGCCTAATACTGTTACCAGACTGTTGATTGGGCGCGGTGGAGCTTTCAATGGACTGCTCGCCGTTAAGGACTTGGAGCAAGGCCGCAATGTTGTTACCGTCCCGGTCGATCATGACAGCCAGATTCACCATATCTTTCGTCTTATCATGAACACAGCCGCTATGTAAGGCGAAAACTTTCCCCGATGAGTCGATGAGGGGACCACCCGAATTTCCTGGTATAGCATTAGCATGTTTTGGAACCCCGATTAGCAATACGATTGAACGAATACCTTCTTCAGTATCGCCTTCGTGCTCAATCATCTTTGAGGTTGGATTGTAATGGAAGGGGGACTCGCTCATACACAGTTGCCCACACGGTGCAAATACAGACGTATCTTTCGGAAATCCATAGATGGTCGTGTAAGCGTCATTTTCCTTAGTAATAGGACACTGCTGGCATTCAATAGGTTGAACGGTATCGAACGGCTTGTCTAGCTTTACAAAGCCAATGTCGTTGACGTGAGCTCGTATTGCATACTAGTTTCCATGAACGATAGCTACTTTGCAGTATCGAGACTCGATGTTACGCCCTTCCTCAGCAATAACTTGTACTGAAACAGCATGTCCTGAGTCGGAGACTAGAACATGGGCAGCAGTTACGACTGTGTAGTTGTCGATCACGGTTCCCGTGCCGGAGGAACACTCCATGTTGCTAAGCCAGGCAATAATTCTGACCACAGGTGTTGAAAGGGTTAGGACTGACAAGAATATAAGTACGAGATCCACGTACGCACCGTGTGGAGTCTTTCCAGGTTGTATTTCTTCCACATCAACTACCCTCAAAGGGTTCTTTTTCAGGGAGGCTTCGGTAATAGGGATTCCACATAAGGAAGAATCAAGGTCAAATCGAATCGCAGTATTCTTAAAGCCGTCATAACGCTGCGAGTCCCAGACGCCAAAGGGACCACTAATAGAATATATAGAGACGCAATCTAAGAAGTTTTCATGGTCGGAGCGTAGGTTCGTTATAAAGTCGATAACGTGTTGCATAGCATCTTCACTTTTGCTGATGCTAGCGGAGTCGTCGCGAGCTTCAACGGGAGTTGAGAACGGAAGGCTAGAAGACATTAACCCGTATCGATGGGCGGGATATAGGACTAAGGAAATAAATAGAGAAAGACACGTACCATCTGATCAACTGCTCAGCACCCTGAGGATTTTTGGCCATTAGGTAACGTAGTAATGATATAACGCGTCTACCTGAAGCCCCAAGGCTGTTAGTCAGTGACGCAGGATTACCTTTAACATCCAAAGAAGGGTTCATAATGATATACTGAATTAAGAGAGATATGATGAAACAGGCGTTTACAAAATAGAAAGTTCCTAGAAACATCTATAATGTGCAGGAAGAAGTTATAAAATTAGAGTAGTTTAGGGGACTATACCGTGTTGCCGAAGAGGGAATATGCTAGGGGGGGTTTAGGCTGCTGTCGCTGCCATTACTACTAGGAAAATTACAAGTAAACAAACCAGCCCCTTAACAGCTCAAAAACCTCAAACCCCATAACTTTGCCGTACTTTATGATAGAGTCCCCGGGGAAATCTTGGAGGAAATGTTAAATTCGAAAAGTATTTTTGTGTATTTTTTGCACGATCCTTTCTTGTAGTTGCCTTGATGATGAAGTTTCTTGTGTAATTGTCTGTTAGTCAAATTTTCGTTTATTTTGATGTTGTCCTGCCCTGCCCGGCCCATGTATGGATTGGTTTTGAAGCATCCGTCGTGATTCGAGAGCATGCCGGAGTTACGTACCTACGCAGCCAGAGAGTATGGAGGGTGAGTGCTGTAGTACATAATGTTTGGAGAGGATTGACCCACTTCCATCGCGACTGTCGTACACCTCCAGAAAAATAGACAGGATCAAGTACTTTCTTATCTCTCGCAAGGACTCTGGTCATGTAGTTTCGCTCATGCAGTTGGTTGTAAGTTACAATGCGCATGTAATGTAAAGACTAGTGTAAAGATAGCAGGCTACCGAAACTTTGTCATACTTCTTAAGGTGAAGTCGGTCAGGAAAGAGCGGGATAGAGTAGTCGGGAAGCCGATCTACTGTGAGTCACCAATAGGAAAGGGATCCGCTTTTGGAAGCGCTGAATTCCTCATTAGGAAATCCTCCAACGTTCCTTTTTTGTCATTATTTTATGTGGAGCCAGTGCGGCCCGCGACCTGGTGGGGGTAGGTATTTCTACCCGGTTCATTCTATCGCCGTCAGCTCTGTCGGAATTTGATCCGACAGAATGTGTATAGTGTCATACTGTGTGATTCATGAGATTACGCAGTAACATTTCTATTGGCGTCCTTCTATCCGAGTATCTAGCAAGGTCGAATTGAATACAAGCCCCTGAGAACGCTTATGAAATTAGTACTTAGACATCCTTCAGCTTTTACGTTCTTATCTCGAATGAGGAGGCTGACTTCATGATACCTCGTCGCATGTCGTGCCTTGGTTTGAAGGTAAGTGCTTAGCAATCTCAACATTAGAATGAACATTGGTAGAAATATCCCTTTCGCTAATTGGATAAGTTTTTAAGAGCGAGATTTTGGTTATCCAATTCATTGTATTGGAAACCCAAACGACTTAGGTATAACGAAAGGGGCGTTATCTGTTCCCTCTCTACCTAAATACCTAGGTAGCTACTTGAGTATGCATGGAGGCGGTGTCTAGAGGATTAGCTTGTCGTTTGGTCCGATCCCTGAGCACCTAGGCGCGAGGAAGGCTGCCGACAAGGGAGCCCTACGTGGACGTACCATGCGATGGGCTGGCGTATATAGCAATTGCTAACCGGCAGCCAGCCTGACCTGTGGATACCTGCCTAGGCGGGTTGACAGGCATCTTGTTTGAGTCTGTCCATTTCCGCTACCTAGGTACGCTAGCAAGGGCGGATCGATCCGACACCTTACACACACCTGCATCGAGCCGCCTCGTAAATTCCTAGGCAGTTACAAAGCTCGCGTCAAGTTACGCCGTTTGAATGTATATGGTAGTCGAGAATTCGTGGAAGGTGGGGTACGGGTGACACTTGCAAACGGCGTACGGAAGACGGGAAGACGCAGGTGCTAGCGGCCCGAGAAAACTGGGGAGCAAACGGGATGCCAGGTGAGTGAGGCGAGGCCATAATATGTGATATATGACCATAGCACCAATACAGGAGACATAAATGACGAGAGGATTCTTCCTGGCTCTCCTCGAATTTCATTTCCAATCTTCCATTTATCCCATACCCTATATTTCTGTTTCACGATCCTCGTTCAATACACGTCAAGCATGGTCGACTCAGAGGTAGCTCAGGCTGGGAGCTTGGGCAACCCAGTTCTGCTCAATAAGATCGATGAGCTGCGACGTTTGAATATATCTTCCATGGTGCCGCTGCCTCAAGTCAGTTAATCATTCCATCCACTCGCGCTTTCTTGTTCGAGCCCTGTGCGCAACTAACGCTGTATTATGTAGCTCGTGGTGGTCGGCGATCAATCTGCCGGCAAGTCCAGCGTCCTTGAGAGCCTAACTGGCTTTCCTTTCCCTCGTGCTGTCAACCTCTGCACACGCTATGCGACAGAGATCATATGCCGCCGAGAGGAAACGCAGAGCATTACAGCATCGATCAGACCTTCCGCCACCGCTTCGGCAGATGTGGTCGCCAAGCTACAGGGCTTCAGGGTGGAGCTCCCCACCCACGACCGCAATAGCAAGAAGTTCCAGGAAGTTTTCGAACAGGTATTGACGAAGGACCACGTAAACTCTTCTTCGCCGGGGGGATTGCTAATTGTGTGATAGGCTTCTATCACAATGGGCCTTCGCTCAGGAACTGACCCCACAAGCTTCGCTCCGGCATTTAGTAAAGACGTTCTACGAATCGAAATTACCGGTCCTAAGGAGGAACACCTAACGATCATAGATGTACCTGGTTTGTTCTTCCTATCTAGTATTTCGTGTGCTGTGCTTAGATAACAAACAGGTATATTCGAGGTTGCGACACCAGGTAGGTTTCTCCTAGGAGTAGGTTTGTGGTGACTGACCATGATTAGGCCTCACGGATAAAAATGACATCTCACTGGTGAAGTCGATGGTCATGAATTACATCGAAGAATCTCGGACCGTGTAAGTATTCGATGTAGAAACTTGGAATCCATAGATTAATGAATTTTTTTAGCATCCTTGCCGTAGTACCCTGCACCGCTGATATTGCGACGCAGCAAATTTTGAAACGGGCTGAAGAAGTCGATCGCGAGGGGAAGCGTACCATTGGCGTCCTCACCAAGCCGGACCTCTTGACCGAAAAGGCAACAAAGGATTCGATCGCCGAACTAGTGAAGGGAAACAGAAGAGACCTCACGTTGGGATACTTCGTCATCCGGAATCGTGGAGCAGATGACGCTACTTCGAACCTGGATCAACGGAATGAAACCGAGCGTGCGTTCTTCGATGGGTCTCCATGGAACGAGTTGGACAGAGGCCGGCTTGGAATTGATTCGCTCCGTCTTCGACTGCGGGAGTTGCTCATGGAGCGTACTAAACATGATTTCCCTATTGTCAAGAGGGAGATTGAAACTCAACTGAGAGACAAACAGGAACGTTTGGTGCTGATGGGAACAGCTCGAATAAGTCCCGAACAGCAACGTGTATACCTTGTCCATGTTGCCTCTCAATTCTCGGAGATGGGAAGATATGCCCTAGATGCATATTATACAGGACATCCAGTCTTTGACCAACACCATGAGTTACGCTTAATTACCCGCATTCGGGAGATTAGCGAGGAATTCGCCAAAGTGTTATACGAGAAAGGGCATCAACGAGAATTTCAAAAAGACAGTGGCGATGGTATATGGTCGTCGGACGGGTTTGGGAAGGGCGGAGATGTCCCTGCATCCGCGTCCCGACAGGATCTCTACAAGATATCTTTCAATATACCCGACGAGACAGATTTCCCAGAGCTTCAAGAATTGCTCGCCGAGCCGTTTTCGTGTCAACCTCCGGTCAAGGGGAACATCGAGAAGTATATTCGAGAGATATACCTGCACGCTCGAGGCCAGGAACTTGGCACTGTAAGCGCGACATACCTATTTCATGTGTGATTTGGTACTGATGATGTTATAGTTCGGTAATTTCATGTTACCTGCGACATTCAGAGAGCAGTCGCGGAAATGGAAGGGCCTCGCATTGGCGCATGTCTCCAACGCTATATTAATCATCCACCATTTCATCGTTAAGATCATGGAAGCGGCTTGCCCAGATGAACAAGTAAGGTACGGGCTATGGACCGTCCTCACAGATGATCTCCTCGCTTGTTATCGCCGCGCAATCGAACATACTGAGTTCCTTCTCCGGGTTGAGTGTGAAGGAAAGGCTGTTACCTGCAACCCGGAATTCCCAGAACTGCTCGACAAGAATCGGCAGAAGCGCGAGGCGGCAGAGAAAGAAACGAGTTGGCAGCAGCCCAAAGCACGATCAAAGAAGAGTGATGCCGACGCTTCGGTTTCTCAGGGAAATAATGTAATAGATCAGATCTGCGGTGATGTCCATATTGTGCTCAGGACCTATTACGAGATAGCTCGATCGCGCTTCGTTGATGAGATTTACCAGCAGGTTGTAGACCACTTCCTACTGAACGGTAATCAAAGCGCTCTTAGGACCCTAACCCCCGAACGGGTCCTGTCAATGACAATTGAACAGCTGAACAGCATCGCGGCGGAAGACCCCGCAAGTCAGCGGGCTCGGGCGAAATTGGAGCGAGAGATTGCAAGCTTGGAGAAGGCCAAGGTCGTGTTACGTGGTTAGATGTGAGTAGCTAGATAAGCTATCAATATTGATGATTGCACACCTCATATGTATGTAGATGTTATAAATCAATTGAGCTGATTTAGAGAGGGCTATCTCGGATAATTGAGGTTGTCTGTTTTTGGAGAGAGAAAGATGCAAATAAGATCGAGATCGACAAGTGATATCCGAGCACCAGGTTATGACATTTATGTAACGCAGATCCCCACCAAAAGAGGCATGTACAAGAAAGAATAAATTAAAGTTATGACCTCCAACCTCCTTCCCGATTACCTTTAATGACTCCTATTCGCTGATGAGGCGAGCAATCCCCATCCAATCAAGCCTCGATCTATCGATGTATCGCAGACAAACCAGACAAACGTACCTGCCACCTACGCAATCCTTAATATAAAAAAATGTAGCTAACCATTCCGTGCCGCGATCAATCGAATGAAGGCAACCACCCATCCACCCATCCCTCGAGTACATACCGAGTACCTACACCACCTACACAATTCCAATGCGAGTCTGACCGCAAGGCGACGAATAAGCCCGCCTCACCCGCACCAAAAACCAGGTTCCCTCGAGTCTTATTCCCTTCCATTTCCCATCCCATCCATCACATCACCCAACCCAATCCAATCCAATCTCCCCAGCCCAATCCCAAAAAAACCCGCACAAAACGACAGAAAAACAACAACAAGAAACTGTCCGCAATCCCGCAAACTCCCGCACCTGTCAGCACGAGCGGGCTCTGCCGCGACCCAATACACACCAAGGCAAGGTACGCGGGGGACATACGGAGGTAACACACCCACACACCAAAAAGCAAAAGGCAGAAAGGACAAAAAAAAAAGAAACTAGTCCTGCAAGCCACGAAGAGACGCATGTGTGCGCAAGGATATGACATGCGACGTATGTACCCTAACAACGGGTACAACACGGTAAATCGGGACAGGTTCGCTAATCTACAACGAAGCAGAAATGAACCGGCCCCCACACCCTCCCTACCCTACATACATACATAATCCTGACACAGCATGTACCTGTATATAGCACGCTCGTACATGCCGTATGTAACTTCGAGGTCATTCCTCACCTACAGGTGAAGTGGCTCGGTGGCGAAGTCCCAGGGTCCTGTCAAAATTGTATACCTAGCTAGGCGCGCTAGGCCAGACCTTAGGAGATCGGGCATCAAGTAAGGGAGATGCCTACCTGTCAATCGGGCGTTCACGTGGGGGGAAGGGGACGCAAACAACACACAACGCATCAGGGGCCGGAATATTGCGCACCGAGCCTCACATATAATCACAAATCAGATGAGACCGCGTCAAGGTAGGTAATAGACTGCGTACGACTTAAAGCCGATTCGATTAGAAGTCATGCTACCTAGGGGTTGGGTTGAATTGTATATATACTAGATTTCCAAGGATGGTTCGACCAATCAAATAATAGACACACGAAGTATTCATCTTCATTTTATTGTTCATTCATTTTTCATTCCATTCCCTTTCTCTCTCCTCCATCCAAGATGCAATGGCCATTATATATGTGACGTGATGTGACGTGAACGCGTGAAGGGGCATAATGTAAGTAAACTAGAAAGTAATCAAAATAGTAGTATCGAACATCATAGGGGGGGAGGGGTAAAAGGGAAACAAGGGGAGAAATAAGAATATAAAATTTCTCCAAACACCATTTGCCTGCCCCGAATTTCCAATACCGTAAGAAGTTTCATGCGCTATGCTGATCTAGACAGATAAATAATCAACCAATCATCTTGACGTATCACAGAAGAGAAACCCTATAAATTCATCCATCCAACAAGAAATCTAGGTAGGGTATATAACGATACGCCGTCGCCATGCCTGTATGTGACAAAGGAAAAGGGAGGTATGTGAGTAAGTGGTATGTAGGTGATGAGGTAGATAAGGTGAAAGGGGGAAAGGGAGACTAAGGAAAAGAAAAAAAGAAAAATATCTAGCCCTATGCGGGGTAACGTTGGGCTGCTTTCTCGGCGCGCCGAGTACCAAATGATAGGTCACAGCAGAAGGGCCGGGACCTTTCCTACATGCCCCTGTCATGTCATCCCAGTAAATCCCGGTCCAGTAAACGTACAACAGGTCGTAACCTGCATTGGGGACGAAAGACGTAGTCCCCAGGCGCCGGATCGTGCGACCACGAACCGCCGCCGCAACCGTCGAAAATCGGGCCCTTAGGCAATACCGTGGACCTGGTTTCGAAGTTGTTTAGCTCGGCCTCCATATTGTTAAGGTACAGGAGGCCCGGGCCGGCCCAATCGTCGATGAGTCTAGCAATGCGCTGGAATCCATCGGTGTGGCCACCACATTCGCTCGATTGAAATCCGCAGAGAACGAAGAGGTAACTGTGAATGAGCTCGTGAATAAACGTCGATATGAGTAGGCGTCTGTTATATTTTCGGTCTTTGAGGATCCCTTGCGACAAAAAGATCAATGTTTCGTAGCCGGCGGTGAGGGGTGACTTCCTTAACGCCGTAGTGCCGATGAGGCTGCTCGGGAGATCCCCCCAGGCCCAAGCAACACGTCCCTTCAGTCTTCCGCGGAAGAATATCTCGTTGGCAGCGTAAAAAATGCCTTGCAGAGCGACGTCGTCGATGTCGAACTCTGCTTCGGGTGATTTGGGGCGGATGAGGCTTCTTAAGATCCTTTCGTGCTGGGAGAGCCTGCTCCTTCGACGAGAGTCCGCTAGGTCGGCTTCGACAAGTTTGGCCGCTTCATCGTGACCATTTACATACACCGAATAATTCATGCTGCCGGGCGAATCTGATGGTGGCCGCACTCTGAAATTCTCGAAAGGCACGCTAGTCCGCGGTATCGCTTCAGCGTGATAAGGAGTGGCAAATGAATTTTCGACCATGACCTGCTCAAAGCCGGACGAGCTAGGCCTAGAGTTTGCCTCCTTGATGATGAAGAAGGGAGGCCGAGTAACAGTTGGTTCAAAATCCATAGTGTCGAAAGGGTTGGAGTAGTCGACAAAGCGATGGCGCTTGATGGGTTGAAACATCTTGAAGTCGTCTGGTAGAGTAGAGAGTTCAGAGTAGCTAGGGCGTCGTTTCTTGTTATCCATGTATCGACGATGGTGTTGAGATGGGCCGCCAGGAAGAGATGAATCGCTCGAGGAGCGCGACATCTCCGTCCCGCCGACATACCAGGTAGCCATTTGACATTGCTCGAGTAAGTGCTCGTTCAATATTGAGACAAGTCGGAACGTGGTACCACCCCAGAGGTCGTAAGGAGAGGTGAGAGAGATATGACTCGGGCTTTGTTGGCAAAGATTAGAATTTGCGAATCATCACCGGTGTTTTGACGGAATTCTCATCCAAGAACCCATATAGTGAGAAGGAGCTGAACGTTCGACTGTCGACTGCAGGGACGCCACGACAATCAATGGACGTGCAGGATCCCTTCTGGAAATTTCGGCGTTGGATTGGTCTTGATTAACACACGCAGCAAGCAACAGCGGCTAAGCTGGCGTTAGCCTCACTCTCCCAAGGCAGGCTGGGTTGGCTTGTGATGGGCCGGACAGCAGTGATATGTGGAGGTCTTAAAGGTTGCAGCCCTCGGACAAGGCAACGCCAGGAACCCACTTCTTGGTATGGAGGTCTGCAACCAAGGACTTGCTTGCTTGGATAGGATGATGGACCTTGGCTGACGAATTTCCAGTTCTGAAGCGATTCTGTGACCGCTATACGGCACACACAACGACTATATTTCCGTCCTTCCCTTTTTTGTTCTTTTTTAAGTCGTTTTTTTTTTCTGTCTACTTATTCATATGCCCACCTCTCTCCACAGCAACTAAGAGACAGACGTAATAGTGGAGAAGGCAAGGGACGTAATTGCTTATTCGGGCTTCTCGATGGGTAGGTAGTATGGAGCGGGATCAAAAAGTCACCCCAGCGAAAATAGTAGATCATCTAATACATAGATGGATAGTGTAGATAGATAAAATGGCTGGGTACATGAATAGAAGAACCGAAGGGAGTGCCTTAGGGCGTTAGGAGAAAAGTAGTAATAGTAGTAAAGAGATAGCGGTGAAAGGAAAAATACGACGGAGGCCCGGTTAGGTAGAACCCATCCATATGCAGCAATGCACAGCTTACAGTATGTACATGTAGTATGGATGTATGTACATACATGGCATGCCAGCTTTCAAGAGGAGAGCGCAAGAGGGATTGCAGTAGTGCAGTGGCGTAACCGGCCGCTTTTCCTACTTGTCTACCTTTCCCTCTGTACCTATCGTGGGCGTGGGTGCCGAGTGGGAAAAGGGAAAGGTCTGAAGTCTGGTACGCCAATACCTAGACAGGTGGTTGTTTCGATGTGTTGCGGCAAAGTGAGAGACACACGGCCACAGGTAAGCCGTGTCAAGTTTGACAACGCAGCAAGGAAAAATAGAAGGTAAGCAGCAACACGAACCGTGGTTCTCTCGGCATACGTGCCCGTCCGTCTCCTTAGAAATTGTGTTTGGTAGAAAAAAATAGGACAAAATGAAAATAATAACAACTTACATATGAAAAATAGAAAAGAGGAACTCGTCAATAACACTGTATGATAGTCTATAGTCTAGACTTCGAAGAATATGCTGCTAAATCCATTTAATCCATATAATCCATATTTATTCTGCTGCATTGCTGCAGCAGAGGCGGTGGCAATTCTGCGCCAATGTTGAACGGCGCCGACGGCAGCGGGAGATGCGACCTGCTAAGCTAGGACCATGGATGTTGAAAGGAGAAGAAGGGGAAATAAAGGGAAGGCGAAAGTAAAAAAAACATGAATGATTGGATGTAAATTCGTGCTACCGATTGCTGGCATTAATTTTTCTTCGTCTCTTGGGTCTTAACTTTTCGGGATGGGTGGGCCTTTGACCCGAACTGGAAGCATTTAATGGAGGTACCCCTGTCCTTGTAAGCTAGTCAGGGTGGTTTTTCATTGGTCAAAAAAGGTGGAACTTGAGCCCTGATTTGTCGCCTCATGTTTTCAGTTGGCTTGACGCGTCAATCGATAGCTTCTGATGCCTATTTATTTTATTTTTTTCTGTTGAGGCTAGCAATTACACGTTTCCATTTTCGTTCCTTCAAGAGAGACATTTATGCACGAAACGGAAGACATTCATGCAAAAGCTTAAAAGGAGGAAACCAAAAAAGGAAGACGTTGACAAATGCTTACGATGCAATAACAGTAATGAGAATAATAATAAACTTGAAACCAAAAAATCAAATGAAAAAGTAATTATCATCGAATAAGAAAATCGAAAGCAAAAGTCACAAAAATATGAACTCGCTTCATATGTGTATCGTCTACTATGTAAAGTTAAAATATCTAGGAACACCCCTCGCCCCGCCTTATCTTACCTGCTGACACCCATGAATCCCCAAATCCAGCATTATAGGCCCACACCTCGGCATAAGGTTGTGCAAGGACATTGTTATGTCTTTTTTGCCTCTGGACTCAACCAATGATTCTCGAAAATACCCATGATAAGATAACACATCCCGCCTCAACTTCCACTGTTTCATTTCTGTCTAATCTTCCGAGACTGCCGATCCCTTCCCATCTAACACGGGTAGTGAGATCATGACTCAATCTTCCCAGTGTATAGCTGAGGCCGAATAAGGGAGTACGGCAATCAAAGACCATAAAAAAACCTGCCAGTCTGCGTGACGTGGTTAAATCCCCCTTGCTCGAGCAACGGTTGAACGGGTACTGAAGGGACGTGGTCAAAGTGGAACAAATCAGTTACCGTACCAAGGAATTTTTAGATTCCGCCGTGGAGATTTCCAGCCCCAAGGTTCTGTACGAATCGAACATCCCTCGCCTGTCGTTCCAAGGCCAGCCTCATTCTTTCGCCGTACATCTGCTGTTCTTCTTCTGCCGCCATCTCGTCCGCCGTCTTAGTGCTCTCTTCGAAATCTTCCTGGCAGAACCCAGGTTTGGATGAAAAGCTTAATAATCCCAGCTTCTCTCCGGTCCAAAACAGGATATCGTCATCGTTGACTTGAACATTCCCATTTTGTCCCGGTGCCCGTGTAGAGAGTATTTTCCTCGCTATGTCATCTGACCCGGGCATCGATCCGAAAAGTGACCGGTGGACTACTCGTTCGGACTTACCGATCCTATGTTGGCGGACCTCCGTGAAACCGTCCCTCTCCATCCACTTTAGGCAGCCTTGTCCATCGGAGAAAACCAATCGGGTACCATGATTAATCACAGATAGGAGCTTTGACTGCGAAGCGGTCTGTCGATTTTTCATGGTAGAATTCCGAACAACGCGTGACGGCGGTTCGTTGTCTATACTAGAAGACAGGCCATACAACTCCAGTGATCCTTTGGTATTGTATTCGCCACATGCTATTAATGTTCTACCACCAGCTACGTTCTTAGCTTTCTCAACCTGTTCTTCTGACAGTTGAAAGCGTCGGCGCAGATCGCTGTCAATGCTAGAGAAAGGGTAAGGAAGCGACGTCAAGCTACAAAGCTTTGCGCCCGAGTGAATGGATCCTCTAATTGCCGGAAACATCCGCCGATCGTAGTGTAATATGTTCGAAAATCGACCTGCCACGAAGATATCGTCGGATAATTGACTGCTATTCCCAGGACTTTCGAGATGGAGAATACTCTGCGGCCCCGATTGAGCGAGAGAAGCGTAAGGAGCAAGAGGTGTCGGATCTAGGATATGGGAGAAGTCCCGACCTCCTTTCCTACTCAAATTATCTAATCGCAATTGATATTCCTTTCGACGAGTTGATCCGATTCTAAAATCATGCAAATGCAACCCGTGGAGTGTGCCGACCGTCAAAGGGACCGTGTGATCAGCCGCAGAAAGTGTAGTAATCGACCATTCGAAGGGATGATTTCCAATAACTTGCAGTGTCTCGAGATCAACTTCAATGAGGTCTTAATTGGGGTCAGCGAGTTTTATAACAACATGAATCAGTGAGGATGTCAAGGCAAGGAACTTACGACTCTGGACAGCGAAGAAAGCTGTGTGCCTCCGGCTGTCAACACTCACGCATTCGATCACCCCCGTATTGGTCATTTTCGAGCGTTTCGAAAAGTCAGCACCCGGACCGTCGGCGCATAAAAGACCCGGACCGGATTTTGTCAAAATTGAGCCCTGCCTATTTCGAATACCCTTCACATCCCACAAGCAAATTGAGCCATCATCAAGTGGCGACACTGCGAATAATTCTTCACCACTCGAAGATGGTCTATATAAGGCGGCACCACTAACATCTATTTGATCGCTAAGAGAGCCATGTTGAATTTGGGGCTGCTCGAACCAGCTGACAGCAATCGGACCGTACCTCTGAATATACTCGTTATACCAATTCGTGTTTTCGCCTGGAAACGTGGGGTCCCAATTAGCAGCTATTCGAACCTGTTCCCTCTTCCTCCACTTGGATGATAGTTGCGGGAACCTTTCGAGTCGACTCCAGTGTGATTCGTTTTGATCGTCTACTTGATTCCCAGCTCCTAAGCCATTTGCTGCGCCGCCCCAAATGGCGCCATCCTCGTCAACCCAATCCGATCCTAAACGATGAAGACTAATACGTTCGCGAACGGCGGAGCTAGACAAGCATTGATTTCGCCAAAAATTGCCATCTCGACATAACGCTAAGGAATATTTCGAGACACTTTGAAGGACGACAACGTCACGCGTATCCAAAACTGATTATTACAAAGCTCGCATTAGCGACGGTGGTGGATTTCAGGGATATGGCAATAGTAGGAGTGGGTGCTCACAAGATAGGATGTGTAGGAAGATCTCATCTGGAAGATTTTGAAGAGGGCTAGGATCAGCCATGGTTCATTCGTGGGGTATTTCTAAGAAAAATGGCAACAAGCGAATGGCCGCGAGGCTAAGCAAATTTGCTGTAAGCCGCTCATGGGAATAGACGAAAATAATGATAATAGTAAATAAAGAAGAAATAAGAGCTAAGTTCAGTATTCATACGATACTCGGTGATGGACAAATAACAAGTCTGACAAAGATAGGATTGATGCTTTTGTTTGGAATCAGGCAACTTTGCGAGTACATGGAAATGTCTAGAAATCCCCTCAGCTTATCAGGTTCAATGACGAAAGTTGCAATGGACCGGGATAGATCTCTTTAGCTTAGCTTTTTAGCTTCTTAGGTACATACATGTACCCTAGATATGCACCTAATTAGCTCCGCCGTTTTAATGACGGCGCTAGACAGGGCCACCTGGGGGTGCACTAGATAATCACTACCCAACCCATTCACGGGGTTACTCCTCCCTAAATCTTCTAGGATGTGCTTCCTCCCAATGAATTCCAACCCCAACGATGTTACCATACCAAGGCCCGAAGCTTCGGGAAGGTGGTCTGTGCGTATTTGTACCAATCTCCGCAAAACGGCGAATCTGGGTGCGGGGGGAGAATGGGGCTGGGAATAATCGTATCGGAAATTTACGCCACAGGTGTGGCTTACTCATCATTTTTCATTTCCAACGACATTCCACAACACGGCTACTCAAGCGCGTCAATTTTATCAACAATTTTAAACCGCATAGAGATACAGGGGCTCGGTTGGCCAAGATACTCTAATAATATTTATTCTTAAGGAGGACCTTAATTATCTCAGATGTTATAATCGATACCGAACGAATTTATGTATTATCGCTCGACGATGAATATTTCCCTCAAGAACCACTCCCCTAAGGCTCGTCAGATACCTACGTACCGATAGATACATATGTAGTTAGAATATGAACGGAATTACATACTCACATACAAGGATTTTCTTCGGTCTTTGTGTCCTCTTAGCAGTGGGAAGACGCTCTCCGCCCGTCTTCCGTCGACCCCAGCGCGAGCCATATGGGCACCGGATGGGAGGCTACAGAGCAGCTTACGCCGCCATATCCTGTACATGTTAAGCTCGCATCTTTCAGACAATGGACAAGATAAGCACCAAATCGCATTAAGGCCGCACTGTTTTTCATACCATGATGGGGCAGCAAGGTGAAGGTAACGATGAAGCTAATACCACACAGCGTACTTGGAATTCAAATTCGCCCAGAGGTATGTGTGTATTTTGATCACCACTTAACACATACGACACAAAACCTGTCCCTCACGATGATCATATCAATACTTGAATAATTATTCTAATTATTGGATAGGATTAACCCAATTACAACAAACCCATCTATATTTTCTACGCTGGCGCCAGCAACTATGCCAATGATACATACATGCTTTTAGTACTGCGATATACGCGTCGGCATATGAATTAAAATCGCCATTGAGCTACTACCCGGCTTAGGTATGGTGAGGTATTGAAGAGCTTGGAGATGCGCACTTGTCTCTCAATTCTCGTGCGAATGCAAAATGTATACCTCCTAGATTAATGGTACTATTCAGCTTTCAGCAGAGTAAAATGCGCACAGCAGATTTGGTGAGTGGCTATCTCAAGTTGTTCGGTTGGTTCGTGCTAACTTGGGTGATCTAGCTCATCGTTTATTTGCTATTAGAAGTACTTCTGGCCCGTATGAATCTACTGCCAACTGAAAAAGGAGGCATCGTACCTTCGACACGTAGTAACAATTAGTCGTCTGGTATCCCGTTTTATTTTATTTTGTTACCTACTTAAGTAGGTACGTCGTGCTTGCTAGTTATAACGAGACGAAACTAGCATTTCATCAGGCCTTGACCAGTGCACATTTGTGCACCTCTCTTTTCTTGCTCTTCCCAAACCCATCCCTCAACTAACAACCTTTCATCTACGCTCATCCCAGATACCTTTTCACCGCACCCACTTAAAAAAAAGTTCGACGTATTTCAATTCTGAAATTGATTCCTTCAAAACTCCATCAAGGTCAAGTCCGTTCTTTTTCCGAGATACCTAGGTATATTTTTCTCTGGTACTTGTGGCGTCTCGGTTACACACGTGCTGTTTGCGCCTCGAGATATTTCTCAATATCCACCCATTTGGAAGCTACGAGCTACTGGCTCCTTCCTTCTTTTCAACACACAACGTTTACGTTTACCATTCTTTAGGGACCAATAGGAACGTGTCGAAATCGCAATCCGACGTCCGCACCGTACATCCAGGTAAGTGCAACCATATCCCAGCTTCTTCCACTATGCGAGCTTACCCCTACTCAACTTTCTCACCACACTCTATTGCGACGAACACCTCTCTCCTCTTCACAACTTTCCTAAAGTACGCATACTAGTTTCCCTACAATCTATCCTTATTCTCCACAACCTCTTTTCTCTTTCCCTATCGTTATTGTATCTTACTTCATTCCTAACGTTAAACAAATTTCAGCTATCAATTGGGTTTTTCTCAATTCTTCCTCTGACACCTTGCGCCCCCCTTTCTTGGAAGGAAGGACGATTGGCGCTGCCATACTTCGTTCAGCAACGCTTGTCATATAATTCGGATTACCAAGCACTTGTCGAAGTCAGGTATGTGCGATACAATCTGGTTATGTTTGCGCTTTCATCCTCCTCCTTCTAGGCCCTAAGTGTGTCGTTGTTTCATCGCATCGCATTGCATTGTATCTACCTCGCCCTGCCCTCCCCTGCCCTGCCATGCGTCTTATGTTTGCGCTTCCTTTACTTGAATATAATTGTTCCATATTCTGTCTACATCCGTCATTTCGCCTTCTGTTTAAGTAGTTTCCTCCCATGTATCATGTCGTCACTTCTCATTATTTGGCTGACGTCTTATCCTAGAGCTACTTCCTTCAATGATGACT
Organism: Hypoxylon trugodes; assembly: GCF_022578975.1. Classification (NCBI taxonomy): domain Eukaryota; kingdom Fungi; phylum Ascomycota; class Sordariomycetes; order Xylariales; family Hypoxylaceae; genus Hypoxylon; species Hypoxylon trugodes. The sequence continues at coordinate 1,358,781 of NW_026250025.1, forward strand.
CCAAGCCAGGACGAGGGCCACGAACGACCTGATTCCCCGCAGACAAGCTCTTCTCAAGCGCCTTTAAAGCTTCCTCAAAGCGCGACCCACCGGGCTCCGTTCTTCAGTGATCTCGATGAAGCCTTCAGAAAAATTACATTGAAGAAATCATCGAATGGCAGCAATTCGCAGCAGACGTCTAATAAGGTCGAATCAAGCCGGGATAACTTACATAAGGAATTTGCCAGCTTGACTTCCCGAGGCAAATCGAATGGACCAGCCGCTTCACCACATGATGTCGCGGTTTCAAGTACCAACGGCTCAATTGGAAGGTCATTGACGGACCACCCGCGCACTCTTCCTCCATCTTCACCTACAGCTATGGACATGGCCCTCGCTAAGGAAAATATAGATGAGCTGACGGAAGTCTTGAAACAAAAGGCTACAGAATCTAAGGCCACCGAGCCTCTCGATACTTCTGCAAACACAGTGGAGAAGATTTTTGATGACTACGCGAGCTCTTCCCCTGCTAATAATGTAGACATTCCCACTCGGGATGGAGCTGTTACTCGATGCGGATTCCGTGGCGAAGAGGAGCGAGGTCGTATTGTGAGCCATCGTCGATTTCAAGTCGGCTCTCCGCCCTCTGATCTCCCTGAGAGCCCCACAAGGGACCTGCGCCTTAGCCATCGACGATCAAGATCCTTATTTGACCTTACCCAAGGTAGTTCTCTAGCCGCCACTACTACCATATCCGATTCACAGCATCTACTTAATGTTGATGCACAGGCCAATGAGCTTGAGGTTCGCAAGCCATTCTTCCCTTCACCATTACGCCTCCCGCCGAAGAAATTCAATCCGGAGAACAGTGACGAGTTCTATAGCGACTTTGGATCGTCCCCTGACATTAAGTATGAATCGAGTGATGATCCGTTCAAGTACGACGAGGGAAACTACAGAATTGCCTTACGCAACACAAAGGAAAAGGAGGTTAGTCAGGCTCTAAGACGAGTAAGCAAGCTTGGTGAGGGTAGCGGCGCTACCATTGGAACGCCAGAGGACAGTTTCTATGATCGCGCACAACCAGCACAAGCGCTAGAAAGGAAGCTTCCAATCCCTCCTCAGAACAACCTCGCTGCAGGATTGCAAAGTAAGCGGCGACGGGGGTCGAATTTCCAACGAGCTGCGGCACCATTGGGATATAAAACTAGTGTGCATGATAACCGTCAACCCGATAGTCCGCCCGATAAGTTCCCGCTCAGGGATTCTACCGGCGGTCGAGACTGGATAACGGAGGCAACTAGCGAGGTTGATATCCATGATGATACCAACCCATTTTCACCCGTATTCAAGGTTACGGGAAGCAGCGTTGCCGATTCTTTTAACGCTGACGACGAAGGCAAGTGGCCTGGCAAGTCCAACGGACGAGCGCGGTTTATTCAGCATCCTGTCGGCCAAGGCCAACCAGAGTCATATGAGCTCCAGACCCTAAAGGATACTAACCAAAGGATAATCCTTCCCAAGAACCAGCCCAATCGCGCTGTTGTACATCCGGATAACTCGACACGCTGGTTCTCCGTTAGAACAAAGGAGATTCCTGTCGCCAACCGAGTGCGAAATTCTCTTACACGAGGTTTATCAAACCCATTTGCTCGCGCTGAAAGTTACAAAAAAGCGGATTTAGACGGGAACTTCAAATCGAAGGTTAACGGCACCAGTAAGTCCAAATACGAATTTCGTGATTCCGCTTCCGATTATGGATTTGGCTCAGCAACCCCCGAAGCCCAGGGTTCTCTAGAAGGTGCCGGGCTACAAAGAATAGAAAGTGAAGACCATCGTGACGGGGATAGGCAACTCGGAAAGGTGGGGCTATACTCCCCTAGCAGCCTACAACCACCTAGCTCATCAGAAGATGTTGAATTCGCACCGAGTGACCGACGCGGGAAACGAGCCGAACAAGGCAAACAATATGAGAAGCGACACGTCGACGAAGACTATCCGGTTCGCAACGGTTATTGGTGGCGTGCTGAGAAAGAAGCAGAACTCGCAAGTAGAACTATGTCGTCAATGGATGGGCCTTCCCTTTCCGCGAAGTCTAAATTCGACTTTGAACTTATCCCTCTCGACCAGGCACAGCGTCAGAAAAAGCAGCAGCGAGAGAGCGGCGAAATTGACGAAACTGAACCAGCGGGAGTTCGGTATAAGCGCGCCATGAGTTCTACATCAAACCGAGTTTTCCAAGACTCCAGTCCGATTTCGCCTCCCCTTCCGATTCATGCTAGGCGAGGCCGTGCAGCGCCCGAACCGTCTATAGATTTGAGTCCTGGAAACAGGCGTTCATATTTGGATATCTTTCAAGGTAAGACCTAATATCACGTATCTGCAGTGACTACGGCTAATATAGATTAGAACTATCTTCTCCCTTCTCCGCAACAAGCGGACCGAGCCTCACACCCGCATCGAGTCGTCCGAAGAAGTTCTTAGGCCAGAATAGTTCCCCCACAACACCCGCTTCTAGCAAGACTGGCCTTAGAGTGGCAAAGCGCTCGTGGGTTGAACGATACAAGCCACAATTAATGTCCACAGGAAAGCAGGGCCGTAGAATTGGCACTGACCAAACTGTAGTTCGCCATTTCGCTGAAAGTGAGAGTGGACTGAGCGCTGGGGCACTAGAAGCCTTGGCGGAAGTACACATTTCCGAGAATAGCTGTCGACGTAGGAAGTATTGGTTCATCCTGATGGCTATACTGGGCATTCTTTTCCCATTCATTGCTGTCCTTGTGCTTGCTGGGAAGTTTAACGAGTGTCTCACTTCTTACACTCGTGGCGAGGTACGCCGACTAACAATCAAGCAGAGGAACTTCATTCGAAATGCGTTCCTCTTCCAGTGCTGCCTCTACACCATCATCGTCTCGGCAGTTATTGCTGTTTACACCAAGAAACCTTAGGTTTTTCATGATTCAGGATACTCAGGAGCTAGGGCTCTCTATATGTACTGAAACTTCTCGGAGACGACGAATAACAATCACGACTACCGCCCATGATTTTCAGCTAGCTATAATGTTTTTCACTTCTTCTGCGACAGCTTTTTTTTTTTTTTTCTCTTCGCATTTGCAGCCTTCAGATTTTCGGCTTTTGAGGTTACTGGTTTTTCTAATTCTGCTGCGGCATCAAAAAATTTGAGTAATTAAATACGACGGTCCACAATGCTATTGACAAAATTGCGCGGTACAAAAAAGGAATGATTGAGGGCATGTATATAATTTGCAGACGCAGAAAGGCTGGCGACGCTGGGGGCTTTTGCTGACATTTTGTTATCGGCAATTTCGCGATGCTTTCAAGATCGCGACATTTTTTCACACTTGCGTTCTCATCAATTGACCCCAACGTTGCGGCGGGGCATATGGTTGATGAGACTACCGACGATTTCATCCGACTCTTCGGTGGTACGATATTGGACGTTCTCTCGATGCGCTGAGTTTACACCCGGCCTGGGACGCCTGGGACTTGCACCTTCTTCATCGCGCTTGATTTATACTAGGTGAAGGACAATACGACGTCTGTGCGCTTCACCTATACCTTCGTTGATTTGGGGCATTTGTAGTCCTCGCGCTTTGGTTGCTGGATATGGCGTCATAAGTTAATCCTTGGATGATCTGCCACTGTCTTATGACAATGAATAGGATGAGGGTGGTCAATCGATCGTGAAGGTCGATGTGAAAAGGCGAGATTTTACGTTTTGAGGCCTTGGTTCTTTTTGAGCTTTGGGGCGGAACTCCGGGGGAGGAAGATGTACATAAGGATTGCACGTAAAAGACACCGGATTGTAAAAAGAGAAAGGAAAGAATTGAACGTTGCACAATGGGAAATGAGATGAAATGGGACATGGAAAAATGAAATGAAAAATGAGGGGATCGATTTGCTTTTGGCGGGCAGTTATCGGCGATAGGAGTTCGGAGTTTCTAAAACTCGCATAGGGAAATGGACGGGTGGGCGAGACAATGATACCGTTTGACGATTGATCAATGCCACAAGGCTACGATTCTCTTCGCGACGGCGAGCACCTCTCGAGCCACACCAGTTGCGCCCCAGGGCTTCAGACTGGCTGGCTGCTGACTTGGAATAAAAACCGGCAATTTCAACCCTTATTAGACACTTCCACCCTGAAAATGCAGTAAAATAAAAAACGACACAATAACCTAAGGAAACAAGTACATAACAAATACTTGTACTTCTCTCTACGCTCTCATGAATATTGCAAAGCTCAAAACTTCGGAACTCTGAAACGTAGCGCAGCCTGCATCGCAGAAATTTGGTGTCTTATGGGCTTATGACATAATCATATTTGGACAGTAAATTATCGTATTGATCGCACGGTGAGCTCTGTTACGGGGTAGCACAGCATAAAAAGCAGGAACCGCCCCGATTTTTCATTTTTGGGTTGGTGGGGGAGGTGCATTAGCATTGAAAATAACGGGAATTTCTACTCACTTCGACCAAATATCTAATGGTTTCCAAATCAGAAATACTTCGATATCGAAATATAGCCAATAGCTCCCGGATCTTACCTTGAATTTGTACCTGTAAACCCTGACCTCGTGTCAAATCAGCTTCGACACCAATGGTCCGGCAATTAGCAATGGGTTTTGACCGCCAGAGGGGCTTCGGCGGCTTCTTAAGTGGAAGAGATGACTGAGATTGTAGGTATATAGGACCTACAAGCATCACCCTCAACCCATCTACTCTACTCTGTTTTCCTTGCGAACACTCCCAATGGTCTTTGTTTTGAAGACATTTACACTGCTGGTTTACCCGTTGCAGGGCATTGATATAAGTAGTTGCCTGTTGATTGTATCAACTATGTCCACCGCACTCAACAATCAACCTGGGCCGTCGACCAACGACCTTATGACGTTGGAACCTGCAGCCGTGACGTCCCTTGTTACAACTAAGTTAGCTATGTGGTATGCTTCTTTGCTCTTATTTGATCCTAACTACACGGCCCGCTTGTGTCTAGGAAAGCTAATACTCATCCCTAGGCCTAGCGAGGATGAAGGCGCTGTTAGTCGCCGCCGTATGCACATGCCTGAAATGTTTATTGAACGTCGTCGCCTTCACTTTGAAAACACGGCCTTCGTAGTTCCCCTCAACTTGCCTCCACGCGGGTCCCCAGCCCCTGAAGCTATCTTACAGTATGGAAATAGGCTCCAATCAGTTGCCACGGAAGAAATCCAACCGGGGATGGTCGCCCACGGTATGTATAGAAACTTGCGTCACTCCAACTATCGGCAATCTCTGACAGTGGGTATAGCTGTGGCTTATATTGAGACCTGGAATGGGAGTGAGCGCGGCTACTCTGGTACGGGGGCTGTCATCTACGGTAACATTGTTGTTACTGCCGGCCATGTTTTGCTTTCCGAGTCCGGCCAGTCACATGTTACCGCCGTACGTGTTACCGTCGGGGAAAGTGTTACGAGCGAATCTCGTCACGGCATCTGCATTGCCTTCAATGGTAACTGGTACGCTACAAATTCGGGTGTCAACGATATGGCTTTTATAAAGCTAGACTGTCCATTTCATACTGTCCAACCTCTCGCCTACTGTCAAAGTCCCTTGATAAGTGAAGGCACAATTGATACTCTCGCCTTCGGGTTCCCTGGAAAGACGGACAGATCTGTATCAAGTGGACCATTATACAAGAGCAAAGCCCCCTTAACGTATAATCAAAACTTAAAGATGTTCGAGCATAAAGGCGATACAGAGAAAGGTATGTGAGGACATATTCCCTTACGTCGAAAGCTTCTCTACGTTGAAGGACCCCCAACTCCCCCCTTCCCTACCCCCACTATTTAAAATCGAAGTACTAGATTTGCTCACAACATCATAGGAAGCTCCGGCGGCCCACTCATTGATGCCTCAGGGCAGGTCATCGCTTTACACTGGGGCTATTGCGGGATCAACCTAGCTGTCACGATTGATCGCAACGGTAACGACTTCGTCCCCTTCCTCCGAATCCTCGGTGTGCCTATCCTAGATGCTACACTACCCGAACAACAGCGAAACATCAGCATTGAGCTTATCGGGGCTCAGGGTGCCGACGGCGTTGTATATGCTTGGTATAAACATTAAAAATTGGGAGGTAATTGAGGGCATAGCGTTAGATGGCGTTACGCTGGGTCGGGTTTTGGCATTTCAACTATTCTATATAGACGGGAAACATGGATAAAGGTGGAATCGCTAGGGCTTAGGGGATTTATACACCTAAATACGCTAGGGGCTTAGCTTCTTTAGACTTGGAACATCGCCAAAATAGTGTCTACTTACAGCGCATAAATATTGTGCATCTTACAAGTACATTGTGCCCAAGTCCACTGTGAATATAGGGCCTACGTCCGCTAATAAGCCCTAGAAGCTGAGGCTTAAAACGCCAACTTCATAGTGCATTTACAACACGCCAGGCTCAACCTCCACTGCTGCAAAGGAATATGTATCTTATCGCTTGATTTATATGAAACAATACTTAAAGCTCCCCTCTTCCTTTTACAACAACCTACCTACCCAGAAGGTACTTGAAAATCATTAGAAATATGTATCTTCAGTGAAAATTAGGCAATCAGATACATCTATACTATGGATGGTTTAGACAAGGCCCTGTCTCCAGTATTGCCTTTTAGATCCTGTAGCGAATCTGCTAAACTTTTGGCCGCGACCTTCGTAGTAGGTATACTATTACGCATACCTAGGTACTGGAAATATAATTCTATTGCCTCTGCAAATAAGCACCTTTACGTGGCTAGCTTACTTAGCTCTACTACCATGTCGTCAGGTACCATCTAAATCCCTAACATATCCTGAATTCATATCCTTTCCATTCTATCTCCCCATTTTCATAATTCCTCATGCACAGGCATCCCGATCATTAGGAGACCAAGGTACGTATCCCTCATGTCCCCCAAACCAGGCCATTTTCCTCATATCCTTCTAAAAATTCTCTAACTAACCTATCTCCTAATTCGTAACATTCTCAAACCTCCCCATAAACAATCTGTCTCAAATGTTCCTTCTCGCCACTCTGCTCACACATAGCGCGGAACATACCCAACCCACCTTCTTCCTCGGGACCTTGTATCTCCCATAGCTCACGCGGGGTACCATATTCAGCCACTTTTCCGTCGCTTAGGACTAAGATACGATCGAAGTCGGCGATTGTACTTAGACGGTGCGCGATCACGATAAGTGTACTATCGCCGAATTCCTCGCGGATGCTGCGTTGGATAAGCGCATCGGTTGTCATGTCCACGGCGCTTGTCGCTTCGTCTAGTACCATGACCTTGGGACGCGATACGATGGCGCGCGCTAGGCAGAGTAATTGACGTTGTCCTTGCGATAGGTTTAGGCCTCCTTCCGAGATTGGTGAGAGTAAGTTGCGGAAGATGTTCGTGTTCTTCTTACTGCCGGTACTCGATGTCGGGGTGGATGTTCCGGGCGTGCCTGTTGGTGTGGGGCCATTTCCGGTCTCATTCCCGTCCTCGGAGATTAGATGCACACGTGCTAACGAGTCGAAGAGCTCAGCGTCGGAATGGTTATCGAAGGGGTCGAGATTCGATCTTACGGTGCCGCTGAATAGGACCGGGTCTTGTGGTATGATGGCTAGTCGGCTGCGTAGATCGTGTAGCTTGATTTTGGAAATGTCCACTCCGTCAATGTGGATACTTCCCGACCGTGCCTCAAGGAAACGGAACAGCGCAAGCGTTAGGGATGATTTGCCTGCACCGGTTCGTCCTACCACACCAATACGCTCATTTCGCTTGACACTGAAGTTAAGGCCCTTTAGGATAGGAGGTAAGTCATCTGCGTAGCCAACGACAAGGTCATTCACTTCAACACGTCCTTCTGTAGGCCAAGCCGCGGGTGGACTAGCACCACCTAAGCTTTCCGTTGGCAATTCCGTGTATTCCACAATTCGTTCCGCGGCATTCATCTCGAGTTCCACGTTGGCGTAATGGCGAATGGTCCACATGATGTGGTTCGAGAATTCGAGGGCGAACGCCAATCCAAACCCGGCAAGTGCCGCATCGATCTCAGGTGCCACAAGGATGAGAATAGCAACGAATGAAGCAAAGAAACTTCCAACTACGGCCATGCGCCATCCCATCCAACGGACGAATAGCCAAAGATGCCAAGTAGCTACGGTCCAGTCGTCTAACTTCGTATACATGCGCTCGATATAAGTTTGGCTCTTGTCGAATGATCTAATCGTCTGGACACCGGTCAAGGCCGATCCGAATTGCTCAAATACGGGAGACTTGGTAATCGACTCGAGTCGCTTGACCGGTCTAGCTCCGTGGAGATAGCGGATTGCATAAAATGCAGAAATTAAGAGCAGGATGAACGCTAGAACTATGATTATCGGAGAGACGAATAGACCAGCGACGATGACTCCCACGAGGTTTAGGAGTGCACTTGCGGCAAACGCCATCGAGTACGCCATGTGAGTATCCACCGAGTGGAAATCAGCCGTAAATCGGTTCAGGATCCTACCAAGAGGGACCGTGTCTAACCATCGGAGCGGCGCTCGGAGCACCGTAAAGTTGAGCTTGGAAAAAAGTTGTCTGGAAGCGCGTATTGAGCCACGGAATACGTAGTAGTACCGGAAAGTTGAGACAAGGGAAGTAAAGGTCGAGATGAAGACATAGATGCCTAAGTAGAAGGTTAGGCTGTTAGTGTCGGGTTTAACCATTGGTCGGACCATCGTATCCATTGTAAACTGTTGTAAGGCGTACTGATATGGATACGCCTGGGCCTCCATCTGTATTTGAGTAGTCTCCCGGTGCTCGTTATACGATCCCGTCCATATCCGTAGCCACCATGAACGACCTAGAGTTAAGGCTTGTACGAATAGAAAGAGGAAAACAACTGCGCCCCAGAACCACCATGACCCACTATACGTTAGGTATGCTGCATAGACTTTGCCCTTGACGGCTCCTTTTTCTCGAGCTTCTTCTTCGACAAATTTGCGTGCTTGCGCTTTCGAGGGGACCTTAGCTAAAGGCTCTCCATTCGGTTCTCCATTCGGTTCACCATCGGCTTGCGACGTCTCTTCGGAGTTAATAGCGGTCGACCCCTCATCATCCCGAATTTCCTGGTCCGTCTGCTCATGACTCTTAATCTGATCCAGAGTTCCAGTTTGTTCTAATTCCGAGATAAATCCCGCATTCAACACACGACCATCTCCCAATTCGACAAGGAACTTGGTTTTTGGTTCACATAGGGCAACATGGTGCGTAACTAGAATTCTCGTTCGACCAACACCGAGCTCGCCGTTTAGACACTTCTCGAAGATATGACGACCGACATGAGCATCGACTGCGCTGAAGATATCGTCTAGGACAAGTATTCCTGCGCGAGAGTAAATCGCACGGGCTAGCCTATATAGCGTTATTTAGTAGTTGATCACAGAAGAGTTGGAGTCTAATCCAATTGCATCAATGCGAAGGATAATTGACTTACGTGATTCGCCATTTCTGTCCACCACTTAGGTTGATGCCATTTGCGCCGATCTCCGTGTTCTCTCCATCGCTGAACATTTCCATATCCTTTGTCAAAGCGCAAACCTCAATAGTCTTGTTGTATCGATACGCATCATAAGGTAAACCGAATAAAATATTCTCTTTGACGGTCGCATTCTCGATCCATGGTATTTGCGCGACGAACGCAATCGCACCAGGGATAATCCAGTTGTCTCTGTTAGCTTTTTGGTCGTGTCCTTGAGAGGGCGCTCGTGGTACGCTAATAGACCCGTTGAGAATGTCAATCTCGCCTAAGATAGCAGCCAACAACAAACTCTTCCCGCTTCCAGTCTTCCCTGATATGATCGATAGTTCGCCCTTGGGGAATATGATGTTAATATCGCGTAAAACGAATCGGTCGGGATCCTCCTCTTGGCTATCCGAGGGCCAAGCGATGGATGCTTCGTCAAAGGTAACCTCGTCAGCCTCTTTAGTTATCTTAGAAATCTCCGCGCCCCTTAAGTACGTATCCATTCGCTTCACCGAAACCCAAGCATCGACAAGATCGGTCGTTAGTTCGGGAATAACAGATAAGGTAACTTCGAGTGCCTTGAAAACGCCAAGACTGACGAATGCGACCGAGGGTGTAAGAGTACCATATAAGGCTGCGTAGACGGCAAGAGCCACGGCTGCAAGCATAATCGGACTCGTAATCCAGCATCCGATTAGCATAACATCGTTCATAAAGGCGCTCCAAACACATGACAATTCTCGTTCTCTGACATCGCCGATTTTCTTTTCCCATTGCGGCTCAAGGGCGGAGAATTTGATTTGACGAATCCCCTGAAGAGCCTCCGAAACGACCTCCATTTTCTCATCTCGGACTTTCATTAAACGATCTTGAGCATCCGAATACTTCTTCGAGAAATATATGTTAATAGGAGTAACGGCAAGCATTGTCGAAAAGCCCGCGAGAAGGGCTTTCCAACCAAGGAGATCCAAGAGGAAGAGCAGCGATACGATCAACTTGAAGAGACTACCAGGGAAGATGTTATTGAATGCAGCAAAATCAGATACCCGCTTGGCATCTACACCTATTAGATTAACGGTACTCTGCTTGCTTTTCCTGATCTGCTCGTCCGAGTCTTCTTCGAATTCATCGATATCTGGTCTGTCAGTACCGGATGCCTCTCCCATTTGCCCGGCGATATTCGGCTCGGTTGATTCTGATGCAGCAGCTTTCTGCTTTTTAGTGGCTTCCTTGACATCTTTACGTCTCATAGATTTTCGGAAAATCAATGCCGACAATTGCGCTCGAATAGGAATGCAAAGTTGGGCCCATGAAAGCCAATAGACGTATGCCTCGACCCATGATTGAATAAGGATAGCTACGGCGATTAAGATAACCCAGACCCAGGCTTCATAACTAACGCGCTCGTGGCTTTCGCGTCGCTCTAGTAGGTTCAGCAGTTGTAGGACAACCCACTGGGGTGCCAAATTTAGAAAGGCAGTGACTATGGTCAAAATCCATTGGATTGCGAAATTCCATTTATGGGCGAGGACAATAGAGATCCATAGTGGACCTGTGAATCCACGGCTTTCCCAATCGGCAGTCGTCTCTTTAGACCTTGTGTAATGATCCGGCCTAGGAAGATCCTCTAGGTCGAGGTTATTCTTCTTTGTAGCCTTGCGAAGTAAATAGACAGGCCAGCTCCAGTTGAATCGACTCCATGCTGATTCCGTGTACAGCCTATCGACGGGGTGGCCATCGAGGAACACATCGGGTCGCCGAGGAAGTGATAAGCTAGCAACAGCCAAGGAGATAGCCGCAACTAGTTCAGCCAAACGTATAGTAAAAATCCCATCGACATGTTGCCTTAGGAGTGTAGCTGCTACGCCATTATCATGAATAGCGAGAACGGCAATTAGAATGATGCACGAAAGAAAAGACCATGCGCCTAAGTCGTAAGCAGCGACCGAATCTCGGCTGGATACGATACTGACCGCTTGTAGGGTCAGAAGAGCCTGCATACACGTGTAACAGCTTGTGTCAGTCCATAATCTGACGGTTTCAGGGTTTTGTTGTGTAACAGTGAGCTTACCGAGATTATAACGCCCAACCAATTCCCGAGGAATAAGCCACCTTCTATGCTTTGTCTGTCCAACGTCGAGTTGACAGCGAGCGCGATCGACAGGCCGAGACCGATCAGTGAGAGGATTAGTATGGCGGCTTTGGGGATCTTGGCGCTGAAGGCCTTGACGGCCTCTGGCGTGCTTTTACCATCCTTATCTTCATAGATGCCGGTCGCATATTTCGATCCTCGACTACGCAGTCTACCTAGATTTAGGGCGGCGGGAACAGTTAAAATCGCGACAGCACCCAAGCCAACAGCTGAAGTCACGATCACTGTTGTCTTGTCAGACATGGTGTTGGTGATATTCAATGTATTCGGAGTTAAGCCCGGGGTTCTAGAGCTAGGATTTCCTCCCTGACTAGACGCGGCGAATAGCGCGCCAGAGAGAAGCGCGACGAGACGAAACAGGACCAATGCGGCTTCAAATGTTTTTCTCGAATTAATCTGCAGACCATTTGGGGTAGAAAAAGAGATAAACCCTAGGGCGCATTAGTTAAGACCGAAAAATTTCGAATCCAGGTCTCTGTTTAGTACAAAGAACATTCGAAATTGAACCCAAGTATGAATCACTCATCATTGATCATGCAATGATGGGGAATGAGGTACAGTACCTCGTCAGTACTTCTTTGCACGGTTCGCTGGTACAAAAAAGGAACCTTGCCGGTTGACTCATAGGGTGAGTGGCTGTTTTTTTCTTCTCCTTCATAACGGAGAGTGACCCGGGGGGAGGGGATTTCATAATGGAGACCGCCCTACCTACCGGGGTCACTAACGCGCGGGTTTGGGCGAACAAGTCCTAGAAAGAATGCCCTTGCTACATAGCGGTGGATTTCTTGTCACAGGCGGCTCCCGATTCGCCCGGACGTATGTACATCTGGGTGCCATAATTGCCCCACCTCTTTTGAAGAGATGAAGCTTGCTGCATCGTATCCTATTTAGGATAACTGGTTCATAACTATCGGTGTGAGTGGCACGGTCCGAAAAGCGTAGGGAGAATATGTCCGTGTGAGAGAGGTGTGTGTTTGTTACTAGTGACTAGTGATTAGGTGTAAATATCTATGTGGATATTCCTCGTCTGACGAGGTTTAACAAATGCGGCTAAGGAGAAGGATTAGAATTTGTCACAATCAGGGTCTAGCTAGATCTAGAATTAGAAGGTGAGTTTTGAATGGGGGGGGGTAAGGAGTAGCGGTAATACCATGTAGTCACTGGTTGAAAAATTAGCAAATGTATAGTGAAGTATAGGGAGGGATAATGAGGTGGTTGGTGATCAAGGTTAGGTAACGGACCGTGATGATGGATGGTGACAACGAAAATACAACAAGCGTTTAAGTCGTCATCATAGACTATTTTAATTGAATAACCAACCCGGGCCACTTACACGTAATATTCTGCTGCGTTAGGGCATCCATATGGTTATCGTAGTCATTACAGTAAGGTGGATGTCGTTATTTTCTGAGCCATACATATATCTAGGGTATAGTGCAGTGCCCCTTTTCCAAGTAACGAACGTACCGAAGGAATTCAGAACTTGCTTTTCAGCTTATAAAGAACTTAAAGATACAGCAGATGATCAAATGAGTGCATAGAGATAGGCCACGCTTTGTCGATAGATTTGCGTCAGCTTACATTCAATGTTGCGAAAATGGGACAAGACTTAGATGGGGGGAACTGGAGACTGGAAGGATGCAGTTGAGAATCATCGAACCGGAGAAATTAGAGTCATCGATGTACCTACCTATGGTACCTTCGATATGTACCTTTGGAACAGGGTAGCGACGTGGGGTAGCCATGCGTGCCGTAGTTGAGATGGACATGGTACCTGCCTTATAAGTAACCTCGATGTCCCCGAACCCGGAGACATTAGGTATCCTACATGTACTTAAAAGTCGAAGAAAGAACGCTTCGTATTGCATCGTATACATATGTAGTGATATAATTCGAGGCAATTGCGGTTGTATAATCCTTCAATTATTCATATATATTATCATATATTATCATAATAATATATGACTGGATCAGATAACCAAACCTAGAAGCATCACGTCAGCTAATCCTTACCTACTAAAATACCTAACCTTACCCACCTCAGACTTAGCACGGAATTACAGTCATTCGGCATCTGCTTCTTGAGCGTTCAGTACAACACCAATATATATCCGCCCGATAGGGTGTGTCAATGTCACCCGTTCCCCGGATTCAACAATTGGTTTTCCTTACCTCATCACCATGCATTGATAAATTATAAAGCCTGGTATCACAAACGTGCCTCGACCAAAAGAATTGCCCCAGATTGGCGAGTGTGTAGCATAGCCAGCGGAAGGTTTCCGGTCAAGGGAAGGTGAGCAACCAATGATGGCTACCTACTACAGTGGACGTCGCGGCATTTCATTTCAATGGAACGCCCGAAGATTCATCACACCGCTTTTGCGGTTAGATAGCGGCCCGCTTGCTCGCATCTTTTCCTTTCCGCAAGTCGATCCTGCGGGCTCCCTAGGCAATAAGCGTCCAGTGAGAATTGCTTTCCAAATCGGACGACTTGCGAATTAGTGCTGACGGGTAGTCCCATTTGGCTTCTTTGCTACCAAGATCACCATTCGCAAAATCGCAGATTTCCTTGGATGCAGAGCCGCGATCGGATGATTTCGAAAATTTTAAAAACACGAGGCTGGTCATTCCAAGCCATCAATTTCGCCATAAGAGCTGAAGATTTCCAACGTCAGCCGGCCTTTGAGAGGAAACATTATATCAAGAGAAATGAATATCTCCAGTAGAGATATGGCGGTGATGATGAGTGAGCCGCAAATTACACACCTTGGTATCGCCCTACAGATAACCAAACAAAACGAAGTGGCGCCGTACAGACCGGGCCCATATCTTAGCAGGTAAATGAGTTGCATCGCGAGTATCAATGGTATACCATGTTTCACCGATATTGACCTCGTATCGCCCTGGTTAAGGAAGACATGATCTAATAAACACCTACCTATGAAGGCAACGTATAGTCGTTCGTTTGATTTTGAGGAAGCATGAATTATCCGTGAGATCGAGGGAGCGGTTGAACCTACCAATCTAGGAGTAGAATGGTGGTGGTACGATGGCTTCCAGCCATCATAAGTGGCGTTGAGCTAATCGTCACGAGAGCCAGCTCCCACAATAATCAAATACCCATCTAGGTAGGTATAATCGGGAGTATGTCGAGAATTATCATCATTTGTGTCAAAGTAATATCAACTTACCTAAATGCCTAAGTCTATACTATGAGTTGTCAAGTAGTAAGCGCCCGCTTGATACCCAAACGATAATGACGGTGACGCCCTGTCGCCGACTCATTGCTTTCTGGCGCTCGGGTTTGGCCAGTCACACACCACATCACCCGCCAGCCACAATGAGCAAAACTACCTGTATTTGGAACACAAAGGCATCGGCCGCTGCCGTGGCCCACCCTCTCTCGGCCATCCTGCGTCGATAGTTTGACATCCGTCTTTCATGCCCCATAGAACATGTCTAGGAAACGTCCCATTTAAAACCCTTCACCTTACCTAGATTTCATAGATATGTCTCTACTTCTCGGAGTTCTATCCGGTCGTCTTATCCTACCATCGCTAATATCCTGTCTGCACAGTCTGAGTATTCAGATATGGCCGATACCAGCCCTGACTCCATTGAAGAGTTGAAAAAGACTATACCAAACAAGCCTTCGTTCAACCCGAGATTTCTGCATGCTCATCTATCAACATCGCATAGCCAGGCACTTGTTGATTATCTGTTTTGATCGGCTCAAAAATTGGTAGAAAGCTGTATGTATTGCGTCCTTCCGATGGGGGGGTGTGCGATTATTCCGGCCACAATTTCGTTTTAGCGCCAGGTACATACACTTGAGCTTTGCTCCCGAAAGACAACCATCCTTTTTAGCAGTATACTTAAACGCCTATTAACAATCATTAATTCCTTGACTTTACACGACAAGAGGTCATGCAAATAGGATAACTCTAGCATGGGTGCCCAACTTACCAAAGTCTGTTATAAAAATTAATACGATATTTGTATTTTTCGTCTACTCGTAAGTATTTAAAGAACCAAAAAGAGAAGATCAAGACAGTATCAAAATACGGCAGTTGATACACTGTATTCAAGCCGGAATCGAGCAGCTGGCATTACTCCTTATCCTGATTTGTTTTTGATCTGCGTGGCGTCGCCAATCATGATTCATTCATCCCTACTTCATGAACAAGGGCGACGAACATGCTGTAAGTAAGTACTTCATGCAGGTAAAGCACTAAAAGCACCATGGCATTTCTATGTGTATGAAACGATGTAGCCCTATAACTTAATCGTGATTGGTTCATATGAACAAACGCGTCTAGGCGCGTTTGCGGGTAGTGGTTGCTTGTAACGTGTAAATTACCAAGGTACATGTAACGCATAGGTCAACTAGAAACACCTTATCTGGACTAGTCATGCAAGTATCCCATCCTACCTGCCCACGTTCCATTGGAAAATAGCGTTATTACCATGCTACTGAAACCTGTCGATAAGTATCTCAAAAATTTAAGTAGAAAGAGAGGCAGGAATGATACGTGTAGGTATCAACTCACACATGTCACGGGCAAACTTAATATGGCATCCAATTGGAAAGCACGTTACCTAAACCATATTTCACACAGCAAGATGCCCTGGTTTTAAATTATAACCGAAAGTAGCCAAGTTAATTGATCCGTTTTGAGTTCTTTAGGTAACTATCTCCCCTAACGGGCAGCTGTAGTTAGTGTATCAGTGCCCCCAACCAGCCCAACCAGGGAAAAGAAGGCCCTAAAAAAGCCCTCCAAACGGGTCGCGACCAAGCGATCAAAGACTCGGGGATCCCTGTTAGAACCACCTATTATCCACTGAACTGTAACTCTAGGTAACTTCGATCAACCTCATCTTTAGCCAATGCTCGAGCCTTCGCACTTTCAACAACTTCCAATCATCCACAATTCTAAACTTCTTACATACTTTTATTCTTCACAAATTGGACGAGTATTCCCTGCCTCATCCAAATCCCAACGCAGGCACTGTTTCTAGACGACCAAATTCATCCACCTGTGTAATTGACCCGACCAATATTAATTACGATTTCCCCTCGCCTTACAATCTCGAGATCCAGCCTCGTCCTCCCCACTCCTGAATTCTATTCCGCGAAGGTTTACAAACTTCTCGCATCTCTCCCGACGATACCTTAGAATCTCATGTCTCGCGCCGAGCCGTTACCATGAGGTCAACACCTTTGATCATCAATTGGCACGATAAGAATGCCCCCATCTACTCCGCCCATTTCGAGCCTCACCATGGCAAGGGAAGATTAGCTACAGGAGGAGGGGACAACAACGTGCGTGTTTGGAAGGTTGAAGGAGAAGGAGAAGAACGCAAAGTCGAGTATTTGTCTACTCTCGCCAAACATACACAGGCCGTTAATGTAGTTCGATGGGCCCCCAAAGGCGAGACCCTCGCTTCTGCTGGAGATGACGGCAATGTAATCCTATGGGTTCCTAGCGAAAATCACAACCCATCTACATTTGGGAACGAGGGACTTGAAGACAAGGAAACATGGCGCGCGAAGCATATGTTCCGACCTACGGGATCAGAAATATATGATCTAGCATGGTCTCCAGATGCGACTTACTTCATCATCGGAAGTATGGACAATATCGCTCGAATATACAACGCTGGTACAGGTTAGTAGCTAGATGCCTTCTCCAATACTCATTTCACGATTGACTCACATCTTCTACAGGTGTCCTGATACGACAAATTGCCGAACATAGTCACTACGTGCAAGGCGTCGCATGGGATCCCCTAAACGAATACATCGCAACCCAGTCGTCAGATAGATCTGTCCACATATATTCACTTAAAACCAAAGATGGACAATATGCTCTCACTAGTCATGATGAGAAGACTACCAAGGTGGCTAGTCACGCTAAGGCAGACCTACCCCCCAGACGTATCTCGTCTAACAGCCCAGCACCGCCGGACATGGGCTACCGATCACAGCTTGCAATCGCCATTGACACACCGAGTGCTTCTATTGGATCGCCGGTATTGTCCGCGCCTGGAACGCCACAATCGGTTCCTCTCCCTATGAACCCACCCAGTGTAGTCAGTCATAGTAGGCGTTCTTCTTTCTCATCTCGGCGATCTGCGTCTCCGGCGCCTTCGTTACCTCTACCTGCGGTAATGCCGATTGAGCCCTCCCCCAAACTCAACCATAGTCTTGGAATAGGGATGAAGAATGCCAGTCTCTACGCCAACGAAACATTCACGTCTTTCTTCAGGCGTCTAACATTCACCCCCGACGGAAGTTTACTCCTGACGCCAGCTGGTCAGTACCAAATACAGCATCAGGCAGAAGGTCTCAGACCTTCATACGAAGTCATCAACACCGTCTATATCTACACACGAGGTGGTATCAACAAGCCACCTATTGCTCACCTTCCGGGCCACAAGA
Source organism: Hypoxylon trugodes (assembly GCF_022578975.1). Lineage (NCBI taxonomy): Eukaryota > Fungi > Ascomycota > Sordariomycetes > Xylariales > Hypoxylaceae > Hypoxylon > Hypoxylon trugodes. The sequence continues at coordinate 1,376,894 of NW_026250025.1, forward strand.
AGCCGTCGGTTGCCGTAAAATGTTCGCCCATAACGTACACGTTAAGACAATCCCCACCTGTGACAAAGCATATTACCATCGATACGTCTTCGGCAGAGGATCCTATTCCAGCTCTCCCGGAACCTATTTCGAAACCCACATCGGCGGTAATGGACCCTCCACCGCCACCAACTGCTTCGGCGCCAGATCCCGAATTGAAGTCATCTACGCCATCCAAGCATCTAAATGTGGAGACCGGCTCATCTACACCGGGCCCTAAACCGACATTCGCGCTGCCATATCGTATGGTGTACGCTGTAGCAACCCAAGACTCCGTTCTCCTTTATGACACCCAGCAAACCACGCCCATTTGTGTAGTTAGTAATCTACATCTGGCCACGTTCACTGACCTAACTTGGTATGCTTCTTACTCCCTCCATAAAAACTCTGCAATGTCTAACCAGCGTCTAGGTCGAGCGATGGGTTGACACTCCTTATTTCTTCTTCGGATGGTTTCTGCTCTACACTGTCATTCACGCCAGGAGAGTTAGGCCAGGAGTATAAGGGCGAGCTTGTTGGACCGAAATTCGCATCTGCCACCACAGCCCCTTCCTCAAACCAGGCCACTCCCATACCGACACCGACGTCTGCTTTTGCACCTCCGTCCCCCTTCCCTGGTCATCAGCACCGCAACTCAGTCACTTCTTTCGCCGCCCCATCACCTCCAGCTACGGCATCCTTCGTAAGCGCGCGACCATCTTCTCCTGCTCGATCGAATTCGACATCATCAGTTGCGACGCAGGTTTCAGTCATGAACAACCCACCTTTAATAAGTGGAAGCTTACCCAGCATTACCGCTACCAATTCCGGTAAGGTGACGGGTGTACCTATGACGACACCCCCAGAGACACCCGGAAACACAACCAGCACAGTCGCCGGCGTCAAGCGAGAGGCTAGTGAGACTGAAAAAGATGACTCGTCAACAGGGAGTCAACCGAAGAAGCGAAGAGTCGCGCCGACCCCAGTCACGGACCCGAAAGCCTAAAGCCGCAAAACCTAGGGGCCGGGGTAGTATCTGTACCATCAATGACTACCCATCATTTAGGTAGTCTTTCGTCGGAGTTACGGTTTTTACTGGCAGTGGCCACGCCATAGCGGTTGTTCGGTTTGCTTGAGAAATACGATTGATCGATAGGTGGAATATTGGGTTTTATTTTTCTAATTTTTCGCTGGCTGGCTAGGAAAGGAAATGCGAGTTGGTCGTCGTCTTCGTTGTTACCCAAGCGTCTCTTCTTGCGCTGCTAAAAAAGAAAAGTTAGGTAGCTTTTTATGTTTTTGTTACTGCCGCTCTGTTTTTACTGTTTCTGCTGTGACTCCTGCGGATCGGGGGGTTTGATCATGGCGTGGCATGGCATGGCCTTCGGAGTTGGGATGAGATGAGCTGAACTGAACTGAATTGAGTCGAGAATACCTACGGAATGCTGGATTGTGGATGTTTTGAGTGTTGATGTGACAGTGAAAGATAATGCTGGTGCTGTGTCAGCTTGTGCTTGGTGTCTTGTGAATTGTGTGATGTATTGTGATATGGTGCCGGTATGGCTTGTGAATTCCCAGGCACTACAAGTCTGAGCTATTCTTGTTTATAGCAATTAGATATGAGAATAATCCACCGCATTTACAGCACCCTTATAATGGAAATTAGAGGAGAAACTACGATACTCTACGTCGGTATTTAAACCCCAGCCGACTTTGTTCATATAGGCTTCACCGCTCATTACTTACCTACCTAAGTACCTAAGACACGTATCATCATTACGCCATATGGTACCCTCTACTACGATAGGAGACGACGAATCATGAGCTGACACGGTGTTCTATGAGATAGATCAGAGAGATCCTAGCAGGGGGTTGTTTGTCGCTGTAGTTATGACTGTCTGGGTGATTGTTTTAGTAGTATTTTGGGTATGGAAAACTAGATGAGAGAGATGGGTTCTAGATGCTGGGGGACTATGCTATGGTAGGAAACGATAAGTCGTTTTAAGAGACGACATGATAAATACCTGACTAGAGTGTTGTTACTTATCTGTTTTAATATTGAGCAAGAGTAGAATGAATACGGTGCCGAACGAGACTATTCCCAGACTAGTCCGCTTAACTTATTATCGTTGCACAACATCTCGTCGGGGAATTAAATACAAAAACTAGCTCATTCGATGCAAACACCAATCTATCCAATTCATTAAAGGCTTGAAGACATTTTCTTACGGAATGTTGTAGTCAAGTTTGCCGATTATCCGCCCGTGCCGTGCCGTCTGCTGACGGAAGGACGGGTGGACGGATTGTCGGCGTTTCAGGAACATTATGCGTAAGCTGAGATATGATAGATTGCATGTGATCGGATATAAATGTATAGAACCTGAGAAATATTGATCGGGGTTTGATTCGTAGGATTTGTGCTATTGCGGCTCGGGCGTTGTTGGTGCTTGTGTAAGAGGGTGGGCATAACGCAATACCTACATCGCGGCGAGGGTAGCGGTAAGAAGTGCTGACCAATATGTCTCATTGCGATTGCTTTTCAGGACTTCTTCCAGGCGAGCACGGCAATTTTCGTATCGAGTGGGAGTTGTCGACTTCTTTGATACGCCGTATAGGTGTGATCTCGGTCAATTGGGAGTTAGGGTCTCATCAGACATGATACTAATTATACTAGGGTATATAAAGCTAATATATCACTAAGTGGATTTCAGAAATTAGGTGTAGAGGCCTCCCTGAGTGCAACTACTACACACATCATTGAAATCGAGGCCAATCGGATGGCGACTTATACGTATTCCATCTCCGTAAAGCGGCCAGAACGTAAGCAGCGACAAGAGCTGAACGTTTCGAGTAGAGAAACTTACAACATGCATTGAGCAGAGATCATTTCAAACCGTATTCCCGTCGTAAATACCTACCTAGGACTCGCCTTTCCTAGATAGGTAAGCTCCGAAGAGGCTCATTGGACAGGCTTGAGCTCTGGGTAGTCTGGTAATTTCCAACCGCCTTTCTCCTCCTTCGAGAACCTCGCGACGAGCTCGGGTATCCGAAGGAAAGTGAGTAATCCAGCTAAGAAATGAATGAGCCAGATAGCCCATGACGAGTCGGGCATCATTATCCTGAAAAGGAATGGCTTCACACTCTGGATCTCATCCACGAATGGCCGGAACTTCTTATCGTAATTTGCGAGGGCTTGGGGGAGATTGTCGGCATGGCGGCTGATTTCGCCAGCTAGGACATAAGCTCCGATGAGAGCGCCCGTCGTCCCCATACCGGAGAAAGGGGACGGACAATGCGCTGCATCGCCTAGAAGTGCTACGCGACCCTTGTACCATGTATCTGTGCAGACTTGGACAACTTCCTGGCAATACCAGTTCGATGTCGCCTTCATACCTTCAATAAACCGGTCTGTCTGCCATCCGGCGTCGCGAAACCTCTGGCTCCAGAATTCCTTCTGTTGTTCCTCTGATGCTCCCGGAATGCTCGATAACTCCGGTGAGCTATCCCTAAGGAAGAAATAAACTTGTGTCTCGGTCGGGTTATGACTTCGTCGGAATATCATACGCCCATTGGGAGCAAGATAAGTTCTTCGAATATTACTATCGTCCTCCGTCCTCGGGATAAACCAATACGCAATGTGGACGCCCAACTTGCGATACGGATCCGGCGCCCCCGGTGGTAAAATCGCTCTTCGCGCCCGCGATCCCTGACCATCAGCGCCGACCAGCACATCATACGTATGACTGGAGCCATCCGAGAAATGGGCTAGCACTCCATTTTCATCTTGCTCAAAGCTCTCTACCATCTTCCCAAAAACATACTCCACATCATCCTTCGTCGCATCATAAAGCAGCCTAACCAAATCCCCTCTCATGATCTCATATTCCGACGTTAGACTCTGCGCACCTTTTCCCGATTTATTCGCCATCACCGTGCCCTTAACCTTCCCCTTAGAATCCACAAACGAAACACCCACCTCGTCTACAAGACGCGCGCGTATCTCATCTATAAGACCCATGCGTTTTACGACTTCGATACCTTGAGCCCGAAGATCGATTTGTGCACCTTTGTCCCGGAGAGAGGGGAATCGCTCGACGATGGTGATGCGGTGTCCGGCGCCGCTGCGGGTGAGCCAGAAGGCCAAGGCCGGCCCCGCTATGCCGCCGCCGCATATAAGGATTTTCAGGGGCGCCATTTGGTTGGACCCTGTGTTGGGTTCCCTTGGGTTTACAAATAATGGTAATTGGGGCGATACTGAGTAGCCCCTTGTAAGTTTTAACGGTCTGGAACTTTCGACTCGTGAATTATGATTTTATACTGGGGAGGAAAGCATAGTGATTCTGCAAGATTCGCCAGACAAGCTGACGAGACCTTGATGCATTTTAATAGTTTTCCTGCTTGAACTAACATATTTACTACGCGTTAACTAGATTGTATACGTTAATGTTGATTCGTGGCCTGTTGACTCACGACTCGGTGTATAGAGGTGAAGATTGAAAATTTCAAGATGAGACCGACTTGAGCGACCGAGTCCGATATGAACGGCCGAGTCGAGTCTCAGGTGGTCTGTGCACAATTCTCTAAAAAGTAAACCAACATCTCCGTGTTATCTCCCCTATCTAATTCTTATTCTTATCTTACGATTGATATTGTCCACGTGCTTCTAGATAAAGACCCGGATATGTGGGGAGGTACATTTATATGTTGGTAGTGGTTTGAAAAGAATGGTGGCAGGGGAGGTGAGACTTATGCCATTTTGTTGTTGCACCTTCAACCAATAGCTGCTATTAGGTGCACCTAACTTGCTGGTATATACGGTATATACGCGTATAATAGTGAAAATTTAAGCATGTACTCTCCCCGGATAGTTCGGCCGATTATCATTAATTCAATCGTCATAACCCGGCCACCCGGCACAGGATCATCCGCCCTAGACGTCACTAGCCGTGGTACTTATGCAAGGCACCACAGTACATATACGGCAATAGCCTAGTTAGCGGGGATCCTAGGAGAGCTGAAATTATGTAGGTACCTGCAGTTTTGGTAAATGTAGTCAATCAGCCCATTTCAAAACTTTATTACCTGGCAGGACAAGAAAGCGCGCACAATAGATATCAAACATGCAGGTAGGCTATCCAATATCTGGGAATTGTACAGGTACGGCGTATTTGATCAACCGTACTAGTGAAATTCGTGCAGGTGCGGGTGAAGGAAACCTTGGAAGCAAACAACCCAAACAACCACCCCTTCCTCCCCCCAATACACCCCCAAACCCAGCCATTGTTCCGAATTTATGAGATTAAAGATTGTTAATTCTATACGAAAATTCCAACCTACCATCCGATTTGCCCAATCACCTCAATAAACTCCATCTAGCTATTTTAATATCTCCCCATCACTGAGGCCACCCATCCTACCAATTCCCAGCCCATCCCGGCAATGGATATTAAAGCAATACTAAAATTGACCCTAGCACGGGCGCCAAGTAACGGGCTCCTCGGCTTGCGGCTGACCATGGCTTGCCCTTTTCCGTTTACAGTAGGAGACCACAGAAGCTAAGATGCCTTTTTTTGCGTTGCTCCCTTGGGTACATGATCTCTTTATTCATGGCTCTGGAGGGCTGACGCAAGCTTCCCGGGGGGATTTGACCTGTTTTATTCTGGAGATGACTTACATTACTCGTAGTACTCGTGGTACTCGCGGTACTAGGTAGGATAGATCCATAGTCCTACTCCCTAAGTATTACTTGTATAACTAGAACACAACATGCCAGCGCATCTCTCCACCATTAAACCATTTTTTCTTACTTGAGCTTTTTCCTTTATTTTTTCTTTTTTCTCTTTCGTCAGTTCCTGTCCACCCACCTTCCCTTTCCATTGCGCCTCTCGACACACTTAGACGAGACGCTCTACGGAGGAGAGACCGAAAGATGCGTTTACCACTCCCTCTACCCCTGCTCTCGCTTATCTCGACCGCCATCGGATCGCCGGCTAGTGACATCAGCCATGGCTACGCCCCGGTCGACTCTCGCGATGTCATGATAGGCCGCGCTGCTCCGGAAGATCCCTCCGGTAACTATGCGCCGGCTACTGTCGACTGCCCCCAGCAACGGCCGACAATTCGAGGCGCCGGATCCTTATCACAGTCGGAACGGGATTGGTTGAAGAACCGTAGGAATAAGACGATCGACCCCCTGGTCCAATTTCTTAAGAATGCGAACTTAACCGATTTCGACGCTGCCGGTTACGTTACTTCTCACTCGTCCAACTTCTCCGTTGTGCCCAACATTGGTATTGCTGTTTCAGGCGGTGGTTACCGCGCTTTGATGAATGGTGCTGGTTTCCTTGCTGCGGCTGACAGTCGCGTACCAGGTGCGACCGACACTGGAGGAATTGGTGGTCTTTTGCAGAGCAGCACATACCTAGCCGGTCTTTCCGGTGGTGGCTGGCTGGTCGGTTCCATTTTCGCCAACAACTTCTCCAGTGTCGTACAGCTTCGCGATGGCTACGAAGGATCCTCTTTGTGGCAATTTTCCAATTCCATTTTCAAAGGTCCAAAGAGTCGGGGAATATCGATTGTTAACACCGTTGAGTATTGGGACGACATCAAGAATCAAGTCGACGACAAGCGAGACGCCGGATATGATGCTTCTATCACGGATTACTGGGGCCGAGCGCTATCAGTTCAGCTGATCAATGCGGCGGACGGCGGTCCGGCTTACACATTCTCGTCTATCGCCGATGCGCCTAACTTCTCTGGAGCTGATACACCTATGCCAATTCTAGTGTCCGACGAACGCAGGCCGAACACCGAAGTCGTTTCCTTAAACTCGACCGTTATTGAGTTTAACCCCTGGGAAATTGGATCCTTCGATCCGACTGTTTTTGGTTTTGCGCCCATCCGATATGCGGGTTCTAACTTCAGCGGTGGTAGCGTACCTAACGACGGCCATTGCGTCGAGGGATTCGATTCGTTCAGCTTCGTAATGGGAACTAGCAGCACGCTTTTTAACCAATTTCTCCTACAAAATCTTTCGGACACAAGTATCCCGTCAATAGTAGTTGACGCGCTCAGGGCGATCTTGACTGATATTGGTGACAACAATGATGACATTGCCGCCTGGACACCAAACCCTTTCTATGGCTATAACAACAACACCAATGCGAACCACGAGGATGAGCAGCTGACTCTTGTCGATGGTGGTGAGGATTTGCAGAACATCCCGCTGCACCCTCTGATCCAGCCGATTCGCGAGCTTGACGTCATCTTTGCTGTTGACTCATCTGCGGACACTGAAACCAACTTCCCTAATGGAACTGCGCTGCGTGCTACGTATGATCGTAGCAAGACGGATATCGCCAACGGCACCGCGTTCCCTGCGGTACCAGATGCTGAGACCTTCGTTAACCTTGGTTTGAACAAGAAGCCAACATTTTTTGGATGCAACACATCCGACTTCTCCAACGCCAGTCACATCCCACCTCTGATCGTGTACGTGCCAAATGCGCCGTACACTGCACAGAGCAACGTATCCACCTTTGACCCATCGTACCCGGATGAGCAGCGCAACTCCATCATCAAGAACGGCTACAACGTCGCTACAATGGGCAATGGTACACTCGATAAAGAGTGGCCTGCCTGTGTCGCCTGTGCTATCCTGAGCCGTAGTCTCGAGCGCACCAACACTCAATTAAGCGCTACATGTCAAGGTTGCTTCAGCCGGTACTGCTGGAACGGTACGACGGATAGCACACCTGTCAGCAGCTACGACCCTACACCTATCTTACAACTCGATGCGCAGAGTGCGGGTTTGAGCGTGAGGAGTGACACAGCGAGAGGCGTGACTTATGGTGTTGCCGGTGTTATTGCTTTGGTTTTGGCATTATAAAGGAGTTAAGTGTTATAGTATAAATTTGTTTCTAGATACAGGGTCGTCACTTAATTATTTCACAAGTGAAGGATAAGGCCATTGACGTTAAGCTTTGAGTTTTAATGATCTACTTTACAATAAGAAGGGGTTCGGACAAGATTGTACAGGGCATTCTTGCGTTAGCAATGTCTCTGGAGTAGTGAGGATGGACAGACGGATAGACATATAGGTCTAGATAGACCCTTGCGGTCATTTGATAGGGACTCGGGTCCAGAAACTCAGAATTTGATGAAATTCGCATACGTTGATTACCTCGGTAGTGATTTGATTACAGTTAAGGGGTGCTCGCCCTGTTGCGATACCCCTTTACCATCACCAGTTATCCATGCGAGTACAGATGTTACTAGCAGACGAATCATAAACAACACGGAGATTCTCAACGGAGCAAGTCCGTGTCTCTCATTGAGTGGAGCTCCAATTGCCAATAGACGTTGTTTTCATGAAGTACTACTATTCTATAGGCGGATATGGGCGGCCTGCCTCCATACCTATAAACCTAACCCATGTGGTGGGCATCCGACATAGCACAACTAGCTGGATAAGCATTTGCCAATAGATATATATTAATTAGTATGTTCCATTGGTAGTTGAAGACCATCGGAAAGCCGTGTCCTGACCTTAGCTGGCCACGAGAATGGCATTAAAATTTTATTGATAATGCCGAGGTCGTTTGGGCACCGATATTTGTCCACCTCAACAATGCCAACTCGACCTACGCTCAACAGATGTTTCGGAAAGGGAGCATTCGCATAACCCCATAATGAACCTTTCGGTATCCTTACGATGTGGATTAGGTATTGACTCTTGGTTGGCAGGTGTCCTCGGCCCCCTTTTAAAAAATCTTAGCGTTGTGCCCGAGGCTCTGCTGCTGGGCAGAATCGTCAGAACGAAGACATCCCGCGTAGTCGGTAAGGAGATATCGACCAACAAAAGCGACCCATTTCTTCGAACGGAGTATCGATTATGAAAATTTATTACAAGTTGCTTTCTTACCTCCCACGCCCTGCCCACGAAACGACGATGGGTCCGGTCTTAAAATCGTATAACTATCCTGCAAGGGGTTTGGTTGGGCGAGACGATTATATGTCGAGAGGTAAGAGGCTCCCCATCGCCATACCGAGAACAACGAAGCCCCCCGGCGGCCGAAACAACAATAACAACGGGCAGCTACAGCCGCAACTCCTAGTATCCAAACAGCCTAGTTCGGAACCAGGTGCTCTAGACCAACGGTAGCGATAGCTAAGAACGGCATATGTGTGTACATATACGCAATGTACCGTGAATCCAGGGGACCCTACCTACAAGACCTACCTAGGACAGCGGTTAGCACGGCCAATAAACATCTGACACCCAGACCCAGACCTCGGATGATTTTTTTTTTTTTTTCGTTTCTTCCCCTACATACGGGGTATATATGTATAAGCCACCGATTCAGGTTAAGTGAGATATGTCGGACGGGCTATGGTAAGCCTACCACGTAACGCGTGTGTGGAGAACGACAGAGCCGCTATACGCCTCTGCTTCGTTCTTTATCCGAACTTATTCTACTCCTCACCCTGCCCTTGTCCAGGGTCGGTCGGTCGGTCGGTCGGTTAGCTAGCTACATGATGCTGCTGCCGCTGACTGACGACGGTAACGATAACCTTACTTACTTACTTACTTACATGCCTATGGCTCATCATGATACCCATCGTGCCATCGCGCCCGTATGGGGGTTAGGGTAAGGCAGCAATACAACTAGCCTTAGCCTTGGCCTTGGGAATGTACGTATGTGACAAGGCAAGTAAGCACGTAAGGCCCAAACGAAAAAAGCAAGGCGAGTCGAGGCGAAGTGCCGCGGCAGTGTCCTTGCTGACTTACCATCTGACGGATAGAGTTGGTCTGGCACGGGGGCGCGGCTCTCAAGATACACAAATTGGTACATTCATACATAGTATCCCCACGACATACGCTTTAACAATTCCCCGGTCAGAGTACCAATACATATACCTGCCTCTCCATCCATAGCTACCATCCTTCTATACGCACGTAAAAATACGTACCCACTCGTCCAAGATCAGCGCGCACATTTCGTTCCATTCCATAAAAACAACTAACTCTCCTAATACAAATACAATTGGCCCAACCCACCTAGGTACGCCCCATCCCAATCCATCCCAACTAATCCTTCCCTCAACTGCAAGCGTCTATATCTGTAAGTTGCGTCTCCTATTTAGCGGGGCCAGTTTCTTGTGTTACGATAGGATGTCTAAGGTTCAGTGAGGGGTGCTAAGAATCCCGCGAGAGTGGACGGCCGTCAAGCCAACGAATGTGGTACTCGTGGGGTAAAAAAGGGGGGGAGAAAGAAAAATGAAAAAATTGAGAGGGCAGAGATAGAGGATGGGACAAGAACAAGTTTGGAGCCTGAGCCTCCTCCCTTGATCGGCGTGACGTGAGAAATTGAACCTAGCCGCCTTCGGTGGGTTCTCATAGGTTACATAGAGGAGTGTAAGGACATTGGTGAGCATGTATGTAGGAAGACAGGTCAACACCGAACGTCTCGTTGAGAGTGCAATTACGGTATGACATGCCATGTTAGGAGATATGTATGTACGGATGTAGTATGTATGTTACACCAAGTTAGGAAGATGAAGACAACATAAGAGATCCCCCGGCGTCTCTTCATGGAGAATCCCGGTAACGACGTGGCCGTGGCGGCTACTTGTCAAGCCTCAGGCAAACAATAAGCCGTTGGGTAGGACTGAAAAAAAATGCTGGAGTTAAGAACATCGGCTCGACGGCTTATTAGGCCGCTGGCGCAATGTTCCTGGCACCGGATGAGAAGAAAAAATCATCATAATAAAACTTGTCATGGACAGCTATCCCAATCTTCCCGACTTGGTTGAGATATAGGCGCATAGAGGCCCACGCAATATATACTAACCAGCGCATCTCCTCGATATATTTATCAACAAGAGTCTTCAATGGTTGCTTACATGGTGCTGACAAAAGTGCGACCTTCACCAGGACGGAAAGCGACCCAAACACTTGTAGGGTTCGCTGTGGAGAGGCGAAGTGAGAACCACTTTCGTCCATCAGATTCGCGAGAAAAAAAATCAGGGAGTGATCTTAAGACGCTAATGATATACACATATTTATACGGCGGGAAAAAGCCCTCGCTTCTCAGCGTAGCAAAAGAGGATGCGGTAGAACCCGGGAAGGGCAAGCTGAGGATCAGATCGTTCGGGCTTTTCACCACTTCCGTTCGCTGTCCTCGTCGCACCTGTTATTGGCGCGGTACGTTGATTACCTATCAGCACGCGCGAGACCATTTACTAGCCAATGGCGTGGTGACAGATGATTCGAGCACCCAACATTTACGGATAAGTAGCTGAATCGCTGGTCTTCCTACTCTAAGAGGAGCTGCATCTCAATTATTGACTCTAGGTCCCAATATCGTGACATATCAGGAGCGAGTTGCGATATGTTGAGGAGAAAAAAAATTTGAAGAAAAATGAGCTTACCGGTCTTAACATACCTAGTCAGTCGGATTCAGTTCCGATAGACCGGATTACCCAAAACTATTCAACGGTCTAACGTTGTATATAAAGTGGCTTGAGGCTAAGCCCGTTCGCTAGGAACCTTGGAAACTTTCAGCGAAGTTCGTCATCCTAGACCGGACACCGGACATTGAGGCAATTCTATCGGAAGGCTTCCATTGCGGGGGAACCTTGAACAAATCTGTATGGGCGTAGGCAAGCTTAAGAGCATCCATTAATCCTCTCGAGCTTAGCCCCCAATTGCCTGATATCGAAATCCTACTGGACGTATCGACAGGGGGATTGTAATGAATACGTAGTGTGGGCTGCCAGCCACGGGCAGAGACAAGCTCCTAAAGCGGGTTTCGCTTCCATATGCAGAGTGCTTGATTGGTATTATCACCGGGCAGTAGTAATAATGATGGCTTTTTTTTTTTTCTTTTTTTTCTTCGCGGGTCCCCCTGGTACTGGTGCGGAGGTAAGTGGCCTGCCAAGAGGTACCAACATACCTAGCTCATAGTCCCCACGAAGAACATGTTTGCGATCGTTTTTACCCTATCAGATGGCGCCTAGACCAGCTCGGGGGTTCGGTGAGGGAATGCCGAGGGACCCTCCGTCCAGTCACCTTCTACCGACCTTCCAGAAGCGGCACAAGAGACTGTATAAATGTGGTAATGTACCAAAAAGACGACGTAGTCTTGCAGAAAATTGTGACCGAGGGACAAAGACGGGCCAGGGCTGAAAGAGATAGGGGGATGAGCTTCTGCACGTTTCGAGTTGTGCAGATCGAAGCCGCGCCCGAAGGCACAATACGTACTTATATACCTTCGGCAAATTCATTGACGCCATTCCCCGGTCTGGAGGGATTGTTCGAACCAGATGGTAATGGAGGGGGGCAGAGGAGGACGCTACCTAAGCGGAAAAAGGGGGTTGGACCGTGTCTGACCGAAGAGCAGCACCCCAACCCAGTCCAGCCACCGAGAAGAGCGCGGGAAAGGTGAAGAAGAAGGGGGAGGGAGAACACTACACCCCCCTTAACGCGGCGGATCGGTATGAGGGTAACACAAAATCTTTGTCCAGCCGTAACCCGGAGGGTATTTTTGGGACAAACATGGTGCCTAGGTAGGTACCTATAGCAGTGTGAGAAAATCGAGAGCAGGACCGAGATAGGTCACGGGGATCCACGCCCATCGTAGATCGGAAATCGACGTCAGATGACAAACAATTGCATAAAAGCTCATATCGGCTGAACAAATCAGTCAACCCGGGGGGGCAGAATGCATGGGCTGATCCATGGCATCGCGTCGTAGACCGAGTGAAGGATGCATATTCGCCTGTGACAGATTTGCATTTCGCAGCATCGGATGAGGGCGGCAGACGGGCCACAAACAAGAAGAAAAAAAAAAAGACAAGACGACAGGACAGAAAATTAGGAAGCGTAGGAAATTGGGGGGACAAGGGATAAAACCCGCGTGCGCGCGCAAAAGGGATTGGGACTGTATGTGGACGTGGTGGTATCTTAGGAGTAGTAGTAACAGCAGCAGCGGCGGCGGCAGCAAGTAGGTAGGTGATGTGCCTTGACCGGGGCAAAAAGGCTGGTAAATAGGTTAGGTACGTAGTAGTAATAGGTTATGTAGACAAGGTATCCTTTTTTTCTCTCCCGTTTTATTTTCTTTTTTATTTTCTTTCCTTTTTTTAAATTATTGTTATTAGGTATGTATTCCTTCTCATGCATCATTGGCAATGTCGGTAGGTGGTAGGCAGTGGTGTGGCCTCACAGCGTAGACGTGTCTGATCTTGTGTCGCCTCGCATCGCCTCGCCTCTTGACCGAAGAGCCCACGGTCGACGGGGCCCTGGGGTGTGTGAGTGGGCACTCGGAGTGTCACGTCTCTGGGCTGTATGTCTGCGACGTCTGCGCTGGCGCTTGCAGTGATTGGTGGAGGGTAGGATTCGTGGGCGGGAGAGAGAAAAAATGGATAGGGAATTGACTACCACGTGTTTACCTGAGATCCGCCGTAGCCACGGACAAAATCAGACTGAAACGATACATGAGAGGTAGAGATGAAGGAGAAGGAAATGTGTGCGCCTCTCGCCTATCTCTGAGTTGCAGTTGGGCGCCTCCCCATGTATCCTTTTTTTTTTTTCCTTTTCCTTTTCCCTTCCCGTTTAGTTTCCTTCCTGTTGCTGTTTATTATTATCGACTGATTTATATTATTATCGGTTGGTAATCTGCGGTCCAGAGTGTACATAATAACATTATTTTGGTAGGCTGCAATTTCGGGGAATGGAACAATGGCGGCCCTTTTTGTGACGAAGCGAGAAACCGAAGAAAAAAAAATGTTGTTCACGGTCTAAAGCGAGATGGATTTTAAGCTAAGAAGTTAAGTGGTCTTAGACTACGTAGAAGCTACATAATCTAGTGGGATTAAACTAAAAGGCAGCAAACAAAAGAAAAAAGGAAGTAGACGATGAGAAATGTAATAGTAGAAGTAGTCCTGGAGGTAGGTACAATGGTGATGTAGATGTTACTTACTCGGCCCCTGCCCCGCCTTGTACCTACCCACCTACCTAGGTACCTTCCTTTCTACATAACACTAGAAATAAAAAAGAAATAACCTACATGTATATGCGAACTTAAGGTGGAGGGATACTACAGATAAAGTTTGATAAGGTATCTCTTTGACTATTTAGAGTGTAGGGGTACTTTCATGGGTTTAAAATGTTCTAGGTGAAAAGAGATGGGAAAAAAGAAGGTCGGCCCCGCACTATTCGAAAACTTTACATAGTACAAGTACCTAACAGTAACAGAAAGAACGAATCTGATTGGATCCTTGTATTACAGCGCTTCGGAAGCCACACACGATCCTCGTTCGTTCTATACCCAAGACCCTTAGACTCTCAACGGGAACTATCTCTCTCTTCTTTTTTCTCTTTCCCTTCTTAAAGTATCCAATGTAATTGTACTTCTTATTCATCTCATTCGCATAGCCAATGCCTACCCCCGTTCTCCCATTCAAAGGTCGCCATACCTAATTACATTCCATACATTTTCATTCTATTACACACCTTACTTACATCTTAGTGGATCTGCCTAACGCCCGTTTGCGTTACCTACCACTTGTTTCCAAGGTAGAGATACATAGCTACCTCTATACATATACCTTACATTAGATTCACCACTGCCTATTCCCTCTTATTACTTTACTATTCACCATTGCTATTCGCTGCATTGGTATTTATACAGATACATACACCCATACACCTACATGAGTTAGATCTACGGTACCAGCTGTACTTGGCTCGTTCTACTAACTACATACATACACACCTACATACACATACACATACCTGCAATACCGAAATACCTACAATACCTGCGTATCCTGCGTAGCTACATACATATCCATACATATTCCATACATAGACACTATCCATACATATCCTTTACATATTTCTTTCCTCACTTCGCGGCAATTTTTACTATCACCCTCGTTTAGTTCTCCACCTTGGGAGCGATATCGTCGAGATCCTTCGTCTTTGTCTTGTCTTGTGGTATTAGCGCTCGTCAACGGGCCATCTCCGTCGTCTTTCATTATGAGGTAGCCCTGCTATTGTCGTGCGAGCGTCCATAACGACATGCATCCTGCACCCAGTCTGTCGGAGTCCTTTCCAAAAGACAGCAAGACTGAGGATAGAGGTCAGCACATTTCTCATCAACACGATCAGCAGCAGCAGCAGCAGCAGCAGCAACAACAATCTTCGTCTGGTGGTGGGCATCACCGTCAACATTCACAGCAGCTCCAACAAGCCCACCAAGGAGCACACCCCGAGCACGTGCAGCATGGAAGTTTACCGGCGTCGCCAAGTCAGTCGGCGACGCCCATAAGGAAAGACACGGGATCTTCTACTTCGACAAACGCTACCGACGGGACGGCTGTCTCTAATGCTTCGACTGACACCAACTCGACAGCCTACAGTGTAGAGTCTTCTCAGTCCATCTTTTCCGTCAAGGATGGATCCGAGATCTCTCACAACCGTCGCGCTAGTCGCCGACGAACTGGGCCTCTATCCGCTCAGCAGAGGGAAAAGGCTGCATTGATCCGGAAGCTGGGCGCGTGCTCAGATTGCAGGAGGCGGCGGGTTGCTGTAAGTCACACATTACGATCTACCTAATCCTTTGTTTTTATGCTACCAACAAAATGCTCACATGATCCTGACCCCTTCAAAAAGTGTCACCCCAACCATCATAATATGACGTGGGAAGACGCTATGCGCAAGTATCGCTCTTCTAGTCCCTTACAGGATCTTGCGCCCCTGGCTGGTCGTCCGATCAGCCCCGCGTCCAACCATGTTAGACATCATTTCACCCAAGATCCCCAGGAGATGGAGATTGACTCCACCCCCGCTACTCCTAATAATGCCCAGAGCACACCAGGTCGTCCACCGCTCAGCGACGCGAGAATCCGGACACCGCTACCTTCGGGCCCACGGCTAGAGAAACCCGTCTCTACTTCCCCTCTGGCCGCAGTTGCTCCAGCGTCAAGCCACTATACACCTTTACCAAGCATCAATTCCGTCAAGACAGAGCTAGAGAATAGTGCCTTGAAGATTCTCTCGTCGCCGTACCGCAGCCGCTACAGTAGCGTGTGCGCGCTCCTAATTTATTGGCAAGACGACGAAAATCCTGGAGTGGCGAGCGCAGTGGAAGAATTGGCCATTGTTCTCGACAAGTGTTATCACTACACTCCCGAAATCCTCAAGATTCCGTCATCTGCGTCAGACGGTTGTACTAATTCGTGGAGATGGCTCTCGAGGATCATCAACGACTTTACGGACAAGGGCGACACCAGGGACGTTCTGAAAATTGTATATTATAATGGCTATAGTTTCCTGGATGAGCATAGGGAGATGGTTCTAGCGAGGCAAGTTATCCGGACGTCGCGTTAATTCGGTAGGCTCTAATCCAAAATAGTTCTCGAGACCGCGCGAAAGCTTCGACTATTCGATGGAGCGGTATTCAACAAATATTAGAGGAAGCTCGTTCGGATACGCTCATTGTGATGGATTCTGCGTATTTTCCGTCTTCTAAGATGGTTCGGCAGAAGGGAATGCTGGAACTCATTGCAGCCTCGTCTTCGGAAGATTACTTCGATGTTTTGGACCGAAATAGCTTCACCAGGACACTATCCGATCAACTTCGAACACGGGCCGCCCAACGCTTTCCGAATGCCCTGTCAGCCGCCGAATTGCACTCGAAACTCCTATCTATCTATCCTAAAATCATCCAAGACAAACATCCGGAAAAGGGACTAACCATAGGTTTCCCTTCGCCGCTACACATCCAGATTTCTGGTAACTCGAGGTTACCTTCGATTACGTTATCTCCGCCGCAACCACCACCACGGACGATTTATAGTCCAGAGAATCACCACGGCCCTCAATTGACACTGTCAATGCGGTTAACTGAAGAAAATCTCAATATTGAGAGCTGGGCCGAATGGCTTCGTATGATGCCGGAAGGGATCAAAGACGTCAAAGTCGAAGGTCCATACACTGCTACGTTTAGGTGACGATGTATCACCCAACCAATACGTTTTTTTATGTAATCTTTTTAAATGCGCCAATCTGCCACGAGACCACGATAAGCGACACGCTTGGGAGGAAAGGAGTAAGCAAGAAGCTTGCTCGTCACGTTTTTGGATGACTACCTAGTATTTGTCATCTATTATTATGTTTGATCTACGGAGCGTATCCCTTACGAAAGAGTATTGGAGGTTAAAGATGAAGGCGACGAAATTTTCCTACATACAGTATATCATACCCACTCAACTCGACGTCTCCTATTATTATCATGTTTTTTATTATTATTATGGCGTATCGGGGAAGAAGACGCAGCTATGAAGTACGCCTTACGTTCCGCATAGAATTATTGATTCCTAGCATGCTACGGCACGACGAAATACACGGCTAGCATTGGTGGATGTATTACAGATTATGTAGCCAAAGGGCCATTAAACATATTATCAATAAAACAACTCTTCGAATGAAACGCACCTGGGTCGAATCGGGAACGAAGTGTATGGTCCGTGGTCAGAGGGACCAACCAAAATGAAGCTGCCCGATTAATAGGGACAAAATAAGGCTGAAATATTGTCTAGAACGTCAAAGCCTATACTACGGTCTTTTGGGGCGAGTTGGCGGAAAATCTACACCTAGTATGTGGAGTTCAAAGCTCACCTATTCAAACCAATGGTGCTCGTATTGACCATAAGCTAAACGTGTTAAACAGCGAGAGGTTCGGTTTGATTCTAGGTAGGTGATATGTAACGTAACGAGGGCGAAGACCTCGATGAAATCCAAAGAGGTAGAGGTGACCAACATGAGGCCAATGTAGAGCGATGATTTTCAGCCAAGCTAATGACAGTAGTGGCAAAACACAGATCTTAATTATAGGACGAGATGAGAGTATAGTTGTAACGTACATGCATATGCCTCTTTCGTGGCCACTCTCAAGTGACAAAATTCATCCTCATCCCCATTCAACCTTCTTTTAATGCGAGAAACAGCGAAACGATGATATTTAGACGCCTTTATACACCCAATCCTATAGCAATGAGTCGACAGCACACTCCCCTGAACACTACCGCCATCGCCGCTATTAATAATACCGCGAAGTTACGGTCCAGATAGCCTGAAACCCTATCATTTCACCTCCGTCCCCTCTATTCCCACACATGCACCGTGGCCGAGCAATCTCAACGAACCAAATTATTCGGACCGAGGCCAAAATACGCCACTTACACGACGACATTATCCCCGGCGAAGTAAACAGACACATACATCTCTCCACTCCCTTTACTCCGAACTCCGAACCACCTACCCTCATCTACTCAGGAACAACAACCTCAACACCCAACCCCTCAGCAACATACCGCGCACCCGCAATAATCAACTCCCTCCAAACCCCCGCCTCCTCGCCGTTCCGCGGCGCATACACCAAAACATAACCCCAAGGCACCATCGCCCTCGCCCCACCAACACCGCTCAACCGATGCCGTTCCACCCATCCAGCCTCAATAGCAGTCGCCGCGTCCGCGGGGCTGAGTATGAGATGCGAACTCGCCTCGCCGTGCACATGTGCGAATTCCCCGCCCGAGCCCCAGCCCAGACGGACTTTTCTCTCGTCTTGGTTGGGGGGGGAGGGGGTTAGCCATATTGCTTGATGTAATGGACCTTCCAACCGACTCGTTTTGATCTCGAAGATATGAGGATTTAGTTTAGCGAGTTCTTCTAGGAAATTCTGCAGTTTGGATACTGTTGCATCCGGGGGTTTTGGTGTGTCGCTAGTCTGGCGTTGGGGCGCGACGAAGGATGGGACGGTGGGGCGTGGGCCTTTTCTTTTTTCTAAACCAGCGGTTGGGAGATAGGATTTGCCTCCTGCGTTGCCGTAGATGGCACCGATATCAGAGATACTGGTGTAGGATTTGGGTATAGGTTCTCGCACGTCGGAACGCGCGAATAGGTGGAAGCTTGTTTGTACGAGCCACCCTGCGAAATTGTAGGGGACGCCGCCGCGTCCTAGGGCCCGCCATTGTTGGTAGCAGGACCAGGAGTAGGCTAGGAAGGGGGTGGTGAGGATTGTTACGCCGGTGGCTAGGAGGATGGGTTGTTGATGTTTGTGAAGCGTGACATTGAGGTTGGAGGGGGTGAGGTGGGTGAGGAGGGATGTGTATTTCTGTTGTAGGAGGCTCATTGTGTCTAGTGAGGTAGGTATGCGTGTAGGCGATGAGAATATGATATAATAATAAGTGTATTTTTATTGAAGAGTATGGTATATACTTCTAACCTAGCTCAGGTGTGAAGAGGTATATAAAATATATTGGATATACACCTAGGGCGCATATACGCGGAGGGTAGGATCGTTCCGGCGGCGCGGATGTAAGCCGGGTGCATATATGACCCAGCTGTATTTGTATAAATGGGAGCAAATGATCCCTCTGGTCCCGAAAATATCGGCTATATACCGAAGTCAGTAGGTAAGCCAACAAATTTAGGAAATAAACCGTTAGCGTTAACGACCTTTATTAAGGATATATATTCCTCCCTCAGGTGTTTCTGCGCTGCCTAGATAGAACTAGCAACCAACATACAGAAAGACGAACGACTGGGTGGTGTGACATCAGACGAGAGAGAATAGACCCAGTTAAGGAACTTTTCGTAACAATTGACCAATAGCGTAGCAAACAGCCTAACTATGAAGGTCAGGGGTACGGTGACAGCACGGACAGCGAACCCCGCGGAGTCGATCTTAGATTCATATAGCTTCGGTAGAGGATGAGTGACCGAAGTGCCGAAACCGATATAAATCCCTTTTGCTTATACATTTACGGGACGTTTAAATGCGCTCGTCCGTGGTCAGTAATAGGCGAGTCCGAATAGCAAGCTTGATTATTAAATACAGCCCTACCGACATTCAAATCAGTAACATCTCGACCCTTAATTCTAATAATAGCACGCGCTACTATTATAGCTTCAATTCGCAAAACAAATTCATATACAAGACCTCTAACTTCTACTTCTCAAAGGCAGGTCTAAATCCCAAATCAAATCATGCAATAAACAAAATTCCCAACCATCTCATACCCCGAGTATCTTCATAGGGGTTTATTAGCAAATCCCAATTGCTGGTTCCCACCATGGAATACTACAAACTGCGCCTTTAAAAAGATATCTCCATAGATCGCCAGTCCAAAGTTCTGCGGCGACGCTTGGATTCCCCCGAAGCATGTAGTCGCATCTTCAAACGTGTCTCCATCTACAGGAGCGAATTTAATGAAATCACCCGGGATCACACCCTGGTGGTCTCCAATGATAGCCGTGTAATCGGGTAACGTCGCGCTGCAAGGGAAGATATATCCACCCGCATTTCGCACATCGTTGACGGCGCCTTGGACTTGCGCATAGTACGCATCGGCGATAGCTTGCGGGACGAGCATGAGGGTGGTGCCGGTGTCTGCGATCGCTTGGTGAGGCGCGGAGACGGCGGCTCCGCCGGCAATGGAGTACCCTTGCGAGGTGAATTGCCAGAATCCGTTTGTAGAGTTGATGGGCACGAAGGTGATGTCGCCGGTGTACTCGGTCTGGTCGATGAAGCCGAAGTTGTAATTGCCCGCTAAGATTCTCGTTAGCATCCACATGCTACTCATGTGCACAACTACCTAGGTAGACACGCCATCCGATATAAGTGAAGTGAGTTGACTTACGTTCCTCTTTCTTCAGGTTAGCTGTAAACAGGGGTGTAGCGAGATCCGGTATGGCGTTTTCGAAGAACGTCTTCTGCTGCGTCGGGCGGACCGTGTTAATAGACCCGAAAGCCAATCCTAGCAGTCCATCTGTGTCTGGTCGTTGCGTAAACGAAACCGAGACGTTTTTGGCAGACTCGACTGCCTGTTGTTCTACTGTGACTCCGCCGACTGATACCGTGTCCAAGTATACATTACCACTAGAACTACTGCCGTCGCCGTAACTGATAGACCATAATTCTCCTGTTTGTAGCTGAGCTGTTGAGCTCTGTCCAATGTCAAACTGGAGATTCAAAGTTAGTAACTATCATGAGTAAACCCCATTCCGGGGTTGATCTGTCCTAGGTAAAGAGAAAACATACAGCATCCTGACCCATAACCTGGTTCGCCGGAGTCTCAGAACTGAAAACCCATAGGTCAGATGAACCAGTATCGAAATCCAAGTTCAACGTCTGCGGCGGGGTACCAATTTGAACTGGGCAGAGGTATTCCGAATCGAACATCTGCGGGTTCGCCGCCACCTCGCCTACACCAAAATCAGTCACTCAAAACGCCAAACCCAAGTATTCTCAACCATAGATAACCATACCTTGGGGATCATTAGTCGTACTATTCCCAGCGCCATTATTCCCCAACAGACCCAATTCCTTCAAAATCTCCTCTATTTGCGCAAGCAAATCATCCGACACCGTAGCGCCAAACTTCGAGTACGCTCTCGCGATAGCCATTGAACCTCTACCTTTCCGCTGGCCGTAGTATTTTTTATTCGGGACTTGATGAATCTTAAACGTCATACCGCCAAGCGTCGTGATCTGGAAAAGCTCGTCTAGCGCTCCGCGCTTCTGTGGTCGTTGCACGGGTCCAGCCGATGCCAAGTCTTGGCAGCAGAGGATGTACGCCGCCATGGTGGCGGCGGTGTTCGTGACCTTCATGATGAATGGATGGATGTGGTATCGGATATTCGAACTAACCGGCCGGAAAAGAACGATGTGAAGAGAATGAACACACTTAAGCTTCTTTAAGAAACGAAAAATAAAAATAGAAAAGACTACTCAACTGGAGTATGTCAAAATCTAACAGTAACAGACTGCAGGAACCCCGAACCAGCAAGCCGAAAAGAATGAAGAAAAAAAGTGAGCGCAGACACTATCAAAGGAGCGACGACATAAGACGGACAAAAAGAATAGTAGGGGTAAAAACAAGAAGCATCAAAACCAAGACCAAGCAATTCAAAAGAGAAGAGACGAGACGAGACGAGGTAGACCTCGCCGCCAGTTATTAGACCCAACCCAACAGCCCTCACGAGAGCAGTTTCGCACCCATCGGAACACCCATCCGAGCTCATTTCGCAATTCCCTTATTCTGCAATATACACACAGAAAAGCCATACCCCCGTGACCGAATCCGATTGATATGCCCAAGGGCCAGCTTGTTACTTGTTACAGACGCCCAGCTCCGCCGCCTGGCGAGTAATGGTCGAGGGAGATCATTCATGCCCTTACCTAGTTTGCTGTTACAGATCATTACAAAGTACCCGCCAGCCGCGGGAAATCAAACTCCATAGTGCATGATATCTCCCGAGTCAGCAACCGCTTCTCGTCGCGCTTGTGTATAAGAGTCCAGCGGTAAGAACCTACCTATAGCTTCATATTCCATTCACGAAGATGTAATTGAGGCTTGTTGAATTGACATCAATTGAAAACTAGTTAAAAGGAAAAAGATCAGACAAAATGCACCAATGGAGCGACATGAAACCCTCTACCCTCGCTACAAGGTAACTCCGTTGGCGTCCGTGCACCCCTTGCTTATGCTTAAATCCTCTGTAATATGTCCGCTGTAGGGGGATGAGGCGATACGGTTTCAGGAGCCCACGTGAAATACGACGTTGAAGAATAACTGCATATCCAAGTATATTCGAAGGTTTTGAGTATATTCGTTGATTATTGGCAATTTGAATATACCGGTGGGTTAAGTTGATAGATCATATCACGACCTGGGTACTTACTATTCGTTCATATCTTGTGTAAGTAACACGACATAATCACCACGACAAAGGCACAATATGATAGATCAATGGGTAGACGGGTAGATGTATTGCATTCCTCACATCCACCAGTCCTATCTCTTCCCTCGCCCAACCCGGCAACAGATACCCGATTGGTAGCACACGATCCCTTCACTATGATTGTACAACAAGCCACAAAACCAGGCTGAACCCTCACCCTCAATTTTGCCGTAACGCCGAGCCCTGTAGTCGCACCAAGTCCGAGGTAACTAATTAAAAAGTCCGGTCCACACCGTTACCCGAACACAAGACAAAAGAAAAAACCGCATCTCAACTCGCTCCAATGATGAGATTAGCGAGTGAAGTCCTGTATGACAGCATATGTAGCCTGAAGAAGCTGACCCCCACGAAGGCGCCGATGATGAGTACTATCTACTTTGTAGTACCCAATCCAAAAAGTGCTTCAGGCATGCATGTGGCTGTTCCTTTTTCGTCTATTTTTTCTTTTATTCTTGTCCCGCTCCGCCGTATCTATAACCAGTTTAGTGGCTATGTCCATGTCCATGGTTGTGGTTATGGCCATGGTCACTTCCGCTCGCGCCGTTATGGCTATCCGCTGAGTGGCTAGACCTTCGACTAGACCCAGCCTTTGATGCGGCCTGCGGAATAGAGCAGCACCCTTGTCCGACACAGTTATCTACACACTCTAGTAGACATACATCGTCTCCATATTTGGGCGATACCTGTCCATCAAGCGTCATCGAGCTATCATCAGGATTATTGCATTCTTGATCAAGGCAAAATTCGGGCTGAATAGTAGCGCTGTGGATGCCGTATGCGTGGAGGCATTTACGCGCTTGCTTAGCCAGCTTCATATACTTCTCGCCTCCCTCGTCCGTGATGGGGAACTCGACTTGTACGTGCAGCGAAGCAACGACCTTGGTATCCGACAGTTGCCAGATATGGACGTGGTGGCAGCTCTTGACACCTGGGAGATTCTGAATATCCTCCTTGATATCTTGGAGGTTAATATGGTCGGGGGTAGCCTGTAGAAGAACTTGGGCCGTCGCCTTAGTAAGGGGAAGGGCCGATTTCAGGATGATCAGAGTAATAAATAATGACACAGCAGGGTCGGCGTAGTATTTGCCAGACCAGTCGGTAAGCCAGATAATTAAAGCCGTAACTATGACACCCACGTTTCCCAGAGCGTCGCCCAAGACATGTAGGATCATAGCGTTCATGCCCATATCAGCGTGGTTGTGGCCGTGGCTATGACCCTTGCGAGACTTAGACTTTGGTCTGTTGTGGTGATGCTCTCTGTGCGTTCCGGAATCACGTCTAGCGCGGTGGTGGTGCGAACTCCTCGATCGACTCGCGTGCTTGCCCTCAACCATGGTTCCCTTACCCGTCACACGGTCGCTTCCAATCAATGGTGTATTCTCGTCCACAGCCGACTCGTCCCGAGTATTGTAATCGATAGAGGCGTCGTCGATGGAGCTCTCATCCGTGTCGTTTTCGTTCTGGGCCGATCTACTATGCTCGATGATATCCTGACGAAAACTGGACGGGTGAATGCTGAAGTCGTCAATGCTAGTGAGGCGGTTGTGCTTAACACTGCCTGCGCGCAGACGCTCCCTTCCCCTAGGTATAGATCCCCGGCTACCACCCCGTTCGTGAAGGTTGGGCTTCTTTGCGCTCTCGGATTGATCGAATTGGATGTGGCGAACGGTCTCGGGTGAAGCGGTTGCGGCTCGTGCTCTAGCGATCGCAGTCTCCGGCAGGACCTCCAATATAGGGCCATTATCGTCTATCAACGGATCCGTTGCGGTAGCTCTACCTTCCTCGGCTGCGATAACATCGTCGTGTTTATGGACGTGGTCGTGGTCATGTTCATGCTCCTCATCGTGGGAGTGGTCCCCATGGTCGTGACCGTGTCCTCCCAAGACAACGAATCCGGCAAGATTTGATGCCAATCCAAAGCAGCCGACGATGAGAATCAGTTTCGGGTTCGCGACTTCCTGAGGCTCGATTAACCGAGTAACTGCTTCGAGGATGATCGAGACACATAGGGCGATTAGGAACACAGCGTTAAAGGCAGCGCCGAGTATTTCAGCGCGAACCCATCCGTAGGAGAATTTGTTGGTCGTTTCTCGCTTGGAAATAGTCACAGCCCATAATCCGATAGCCAGCGAGATGATGTCGTTTAGCATGTGGAACGCGTCGGCCATCAAAGCAAGGGAGTGGACGAGAAAGCCTGATATTAATTCGACCAGGAAGAAGACGATATCGATGGCCAGCATAACGCTGATCCTGGTAGTTTTGGACCAAGCCATCGCGGCGGTATTTGCGCTTAGCTGGTCGTGAATGGGTGTACTTGAAGAAGTCGGATGAAGTTGGAGAGGCCAAGCTCCCTCAGGGATGGATGGGAATTGAAAGAAAAAAAAAAGTAAAAATGAAGAGAGAAAAAAATTAAATTAGTGGCGTTGGCCTGGAGCTGCAAATTCAGCCCAAGGCCCTTGAACCGTTAAGATTAGAAGCGGACCGGCGTTGCTAGGTAGGTGCGAAAGAAACAAAAGAAAAAGAAAACCGATGAAGCGGCGAAATTATCGAACGGTTTATAATTAGTCGCCGAGTGGGCCGTTATTCTCTTGTAATCGCAGCCATGTAATTTTCGCGAACGTCCGTACTCGTTATTTATTGTCTTTGGGTCCTAGCTGAAACATCCAGAATGAGGTCGTATTGAAGACGCAAAATTGTTTTTTGAGACGTAGCAACTGGGTCGATGGAAGGGTTTGGCGTTTCAATTGATGTTTCTTCAGCTTGGTTCGGTAAGGCAGGGGAATGTTTGGTGGATCCGATTGAGATGAGATAAGAAAAAAAGAGAAAAATAAGCTGGTCACTGCGGTCGACTACTCGGTTCGGAGTACAGTTCGGAGGACCAAAAATTGCGGGGAATAAATTGTTATCAGATCAATTGGAAGGATCGGAGATCTTTGCATGTACTATAGTGTAGCTTTTGTTCCGCGTGATGAGCTTAAGATTGATAGCGCCGGCGTTGCGAGAGAGTAAGAAACGATGACGTTATTATATTCGCCGCTTTGCTCTTTCCAGGTAGGTTTGGACTTTTCATTGGGTCGCCGCCCGTCAAGGTAGTACAATAAAAACCAATGAGAAGGATTCCTGTTAATGTATGCAGAAGGTGCAAATGCAGTACAAGAGATAGTACCGAAATAAAATAGAATTGACGTATACCCGAGTGGAGTTTCTATCACCGACGGATTAGCCGGTACATAATTATAGGTAAGAAAGTTATGCAGGTGTTATTTATATGACATGTATCTCCAATTTTGGATGACATCTTCTTACATATATATTCAAGCCATCTAAGGCATCGTTAGATCATCTTCTTTATCCCTCACATAATGGAATGCATCCCTCAAGGTTGGTGTTGAAATCCTGATTTTAAGGTCGAAATTATTTTCCAATGCCAACCAACATTCCAGGTACTATGTACTATTGTCGTCTCCTGATATTGAATGTCTTGCCATCGAGGTTGTCTTACTAAACTCAGGTAACACAAATTACCCTATAAAGGGAAGTTAACCCCTGAAGCGATTTCGGTCTTTTATATTCAGGGGTCGTAGGGCTGAACATCTCATTTGGTATCCAATAGCTCAACCCAAATATTTCATTCGACATTCTCCCTTGGATATATAATTGATTAATATGCTCATCAGGGTCCTCGTTTCCATTTTCAGTTCATGTAATCAATTGCACGCTTGCAGCTGTAAACCTGTCAGTTACATAAGCCGATCGTCCCTAACAATTAAATGGCCTATAGGGGCGGGCATACCCACTATGACTTCTCATCAGCCTACATACATAGTTTCTCTACAAAATACGGCGCCTTTTTTTCCTTTTTTTTTAAAAAAAAAGGAGGGGGGGCGCAAAGTTATTGCCATGGATGAATTAATAAAATACGAAGCTGGTGAGATTTTTAAGTCCTGAGAGTAGACCAGTATGTTCATCCTAAGCCATTTGGGTCAACCGCCTCAAGTTACACAAAAAGACCTTTTTCGCTACAACCAAAGTTGGGCAATTCTTGCATTTCTCTAAGGTAAGAAATATGATTTACGAGATGTTTTAGATAATAGCCTAGGTAGGTTTAAAGGAACTCTTACACTGGACTAACTTTTACTAAGTTACTGTCATAGGTTATCCCATACAACTCGACTTGGGGTAGAGTAGCGACCAAACGCCAAAGACCATCTGAGTATGGCAGGGAGAAGAGTATAACGAGTGGATTTCAGGATTGCAGCATATTTCTGTGTGAAACTACTAGCTAGTGATGTATGATAAGTAGGTAGGTATGTATAGTAGTTCGGGGAGGCGGGTGGCGCTCAATTGTCTGTAGGGAGTCTCATGACAAGCGCAACACGCAAAGTCACAGCAAGGCAGATAACCTGTTTGCTGTATCAACCTCATTCTTCCTAATCCGGATCGATTGCCGCAAGGTTTGTCCCATATTAGGATCTTCCGTTGAAGAAAGCGGTAACCCCTTTTCAAACCTGGGCCGTCCATATTGACATGCAACCTAAGGGTGCGGGAAGCGCTGTCTATCATCTATTATTAAGATCTCGATAATCTAACGAAAATGTTATTGATACCGCGCAATGTAATTCTTAAAGCGCTGCTAGCGCACTTATAGACGAATCGGTCTGGTTGTTGCCCTCTTTGGAAGGTCGGATGTCGGTGTACGTGTGTGTGTAAAGACGTGATTCGACGGTGTGAGACTTGATAGGTATAATAGATGTCTATATTCGTCAGGCTCGAACTCTGGTTCAGGCTCCAGCAGGATTTGTTGGAGAGATGTTACTATATTATACTCTATAATGCCAACTTTAAGTCTATAGCGGTCAGCTAAGACTCAGGGGTTATAGGGGCGAGGCTGTCGGTCTGTAGCATTGACGGTAGTTTGCTCGTCATAGCGTACCTCTCCATCGCTATTTGAGGACGCGGGGAAACTAGACGTATGCACCCTCGTCCATTTTCACACAGGTAGGTGGAGGATAAACTTGCATCACAGTAGCGGTCACCCCGTAGGGTATCACCTGAGCTCCTGACCGGGGGAAGTACGGGAAGTAACAACGTCCTTGGCCTTTCAGGACGCTGCCTTCTGCCAAGCATTCGATGCATGTCGGTACTGTACGACCATTGTTGCAATGCTGCCCCCCGCGAGAATCATCGCAGGTGTGAATGATCTAAGGGTGTATTGAAACTCATAAGCGAGGGTCGATCCGCAAGCTCCCGTGGGATATACGCGACGGGGGCAGGTGGCGAGAGTTAGGGAGGAGGGGAAGCATAGTATATCTTCCTCGATAGGTTTGTACGTGCGTCTATGGGCTTCAACGATGGTAAACCGAAGATAAATGAGCCTTGGATTGCTATTATACGGTCGAGGCACGGATAAGTTACGCATGCGGGGCGAGTATTTACCAACTTCCGGCTATTGTGAAGTACGTGCTGCGCATCTAAGCGAGAGCAGACGCAGTCGTGATTGATAGTGAAAGAGGGGTTATTCATCCCAGCGGAAGGGTACTGCTAAGCTGGCCAGGGGATGGCGTTAGTAGAGTTCGTGACCTATGTTGGGCTTCATCCCTGGATTCTCGAAGGTCGCTTGACAAGGTTTATGTACACAAAGATGTACATCAGATAGATCGTCGGCGCATCATGTCTATTCAAAATTCGCCATCAACGCGTTCTCGATCTGGGTGTATTTCGTTAAGAGTTTGTTCATATGAAGGGGAAGGCCGGCTGGTTCAAGGGACGCTCATCCAGAGTGGTGGAAGGCATTGGCGACCGTCGGCCAGACGTGCCTGATTGCGAAACTGGCTCACCGCATGACGAACTTCCTAGCTCGGGAGTTGTTGAAGGTGTTACTTTCATAATGCTAGTATGCGTACCGCGCGAAGATCTACGACTTGGCCTTTCCAAGTAGTGTAACCTCCCTAGTCTTCCCGAGTTGCCGTGGGGGTTTAGATTAGTAGCTGGTCGTTACTTAGGTGGTACGAGATGAGCTCCATGGTGTGTTAATAGCAATGGCGAGGCCAAATAATAGGGCCAAGAGCTGCAATTGGGAAGCATCAGCCGCCGGCATGCGTAAGAAAGTATACCGACTACTTAGGTAGCTTCGCGTACAGCAAGAAGTAACAAAGTAATTATGGCCAATTTAAACCCACCCGAAAATACGTAGCCTCGAGCCAATGCCTGTAAGTATCGGACTTAACTGGCTCCGGACGAGATCGTCCAAATTGCAGGCAGATGGCTAGTGGTCTTCCGACAAGCCAAGACTCAAATCCTGAATCTTTTCGTTGTAAAATGGCGAACCGCGCAACGAAAACTCCCGCGAGAGCCAGGACTGAAGACTCCCTGATATAATCTAGGGAATGTCCGCTCGAGGGCTATTTGATGGTACCAAAGGGGTTAGCCGGCGCACGCCAAGGCAATAACGATATGCTACATCCGAAGCACATATAAGGCTATCAAAGCCGTTCCCGCATGTACTTGCCCCTTTTTGGGCGAAGACTTTTCATCGGAACGTCGAACGATTCTTCTAGATCGAACTCGCATCGATAAGTCCTAAATATCTGTATTAAGAGCCATAGGACGTTGGGATAAGATTGATAAGCACCACGTGCGTTGCGAAGCTCGAAGTGCAACTGGTACCATACTCTCCAAAGCCCGAGGTACGGACGGCACAATGCTGCATGAGAACCGAGTTGCATTAATCGGTCAACCAACAAAATGTGACCCCCAAGCATAAACAGTACCAAGCGAGTCCGGATGCGGTAGTAATATTTGGACGCCCTCTTCAGCCACAATATGCACCTTGCAGGCAAAATAGATTGACGGACAGGCCACGGATAAAACTTCCGAACCAATCCAGTCCCGATTTGATAACGATTCGCATAGAGTCGATGATGTGTGTCTTATGTAATAGGTCATCGAGTGGAAATGAGAAATACGAGATATGAATAGGAAGTCGGCCAAACGTACCGAAATGATTACAACTAATTTTGCAATCCACATGATAAGAGGAATGGACTTCTCTCGTACTTTTGCTACAATGTTCCGCCCGCAAGACGTTGATTTTCGCAGAGCTCGGTTATCTCGTTCACAAGCCTGAGAGGACGGAACAGCGGTACAGGGTGGTAGGTCGATCAGCTCCACCCCTTGCTCACCTGCATATCGAGGTGAGCTGCGCCTGGTTCATGGTCGTGCCGGCCCACTATACGATCGAGAATCGCAACAGCTAAACTTGTTTCTGGAACGCATCTGTGCGTCTACTGCCCTTGTTTCATTTACAGTAAATGCCGGAGCCAAGTCGATCAAAGCAACGGTACTAATGCGTTGGGAGCGACACATATAAAACCGAACGACCTGCTAACTCTATACCTAGAACGTAAAGAGCCTCATCAGGGGCTGTCCGTCTCTGCCCAGATATGCATTGCGTGAGGGCGATCATGTCAAATTTTAAGCTGGGATAATACCCGAAATGACACCTATGGTTCGTGAGACTCCTTACTTAACTAGGTAGGTCAAAAGTCTATAGCAATGTTCAACCGGGCTAATCGGTGTTACTTGCGACGGAGGGTAACTAGACGATCTGAACTCTTCATAGCTAGTAACACTTGTCACTAGAGTATCAGCAAAGGAGACAAGTCTAGCACTCGGGAATATGGCATAGTATGAGGATCTCACCACTACCACTTTCTCAATGCGTAAAGGGAACGAGGCTGGCCAGGGTATAATTCTGACGTACCAATCCAAACTAGATATGGTCAAGTCAAATGAATAACTGCTGACAAAGTGCTGAAAGGTTGAAACTAGAGATGCATCTCAAGATATCAATCTCAATAGATCCATTGTCCAGAGCAGCTAAAGCTAGGTGGTGTGGGTCAGACGGCCCGCCGAGGAAAGTCGGCTTTCGATCTCGAAACTCCAAGGCGGAGTTCGGCGCGGGTTGCGTCATTGCATCGTATGAAGACAAGGGACCCTTCGAAAGAAAAAAAAAGGAGAAAAAAAAAAGAAGATTGCGACTTGCTTTCCGACGTTCTAGTCGGGTGTATGCTTATGAGTAAGCAATGAAGAATACCATCATCAAAGATAGGCGAGAATTTGTTCCAGTAGTATGGGAGAGCCCGGGGATTCGGGTAAAGATATGTGACCCCAAGAGCTCCAAGACTCGTTTATTCTAGCGACGGAGAGTTTTTGATTGTGCATGTCGGAGTTATGAGGGCGGGCTAGACTGGAACTCTTTGATCGGACTACCCAATCAAGACTTGATCAGCCTCATCTTGATCTTTCTGACACACCTAGGTAAGGCTGTATCAGATTAATTTATTGTTCTTAAAAAGAAGGTATATATCAGGTAGATAACGACTAGTGAACGGTACACATATCAGTCGCTAATTTTGTCAATTTTGGGCCAGGGGCCTTGTATCGACGGTAAGGAAGACCGCTTTGAATTGCATTAGTATCTTGTCGTGATGAGGGCCCGAGGAAACCGAAATGGTTTGGTTGATGGAAATAGTTCTACCGTAAGCGCCTCTAAAATAGCTGAGGTATACCGAGACCGAACCAAGGTAAGAAATTCAATGGAAAAGACCCTGTTCGTAGGCTGACGATATCTGTACGTAGGTAAGTAAATACCTGTGTATGTACGTTTGGATGACGCCGTTCTCATGCATATGCTCTACTGAGCCTTGGGACGGGGACCCTAAAGGCGGTCTAGATTAGGATAATGAAATAATGAAATTTGTAAGTTCAACATCCCTTCCAGGAAATTTAGAAGGCGATTTTTGTGGTAATGGCTCAAATAAGGTTAGAGCTTTATGATTGGTCAACCGGCGCTTCTATCCTAACTTTTCCCGATTGGTGTTCTTCCGGCCCGTGGTGCCGATGCGTTAATCGAGTCCCATAATTATGGGTCTCTTTACTTAGTGGAAACTTTGATTGGTGAAAAACCACCTCAAATTCTTCCCAACCAAGAATTTCATCCTTCAAATGCTACAAATGCTACAAATGCATGAACACCGTATATACACATGCAGCCCAGTATAGCTACAGGATCTTCGACGCACTATGCGATGATTGATGCTGGGTCTTCCCGATTTCTGGTTCATGTACTCAGAAAACTGCCTGTCGTCTTCGTCAGCTCAGGATGCTGAACAATATTCCGATCCGTGCTGTTTTGAGATCAATCTCCTTGTGCTACAGAGGAGCCAGCCACCCTTCTCAGGTCCACTTTAGCAGACAGCCAAAATTATACAAATCCGGATCAAAGGAAGAAAATGTAGGTGTATGTACTTTGTACCAATACTCCTGAAGCCAGATTATTCGGTATACTAGAGAAGCTCCCGGACAGCTCTTGACATATCTACAAATGGATCATTCTCATCCGTTAGCTGAACCGGACATGGATAAAGCGGCGACTACGTAGACGCCAATGCTCCATCTAAGAAGCACACAATTGTCTACATTAGCGTCTCAGAAGATCAGGGCTCCCCGATTCGCTCCCGACCCCTTCTTCTAGACGGCCAAATTCCTTCGAAATATGGGCCAGAGTCGAAGGTAACATCTTGACCACCACCCAATTCGCCCCAGACCTGTTACGGGGTACAGGGCCCCTATCTATATATCATGTAATAGAGGAGGGTCAAGGTTGATAAGTTTGGCTGTCGTCGTGGATCTTCCAATATACAACCACTCTACCATGATATATAACTAACTAATCAGAATCGCAGTCACGCTTCCGTGTCGAAGAAAAGGGCAGTATGTAACCAGGAACCATTTTCACCTGCGGCTACTCCACACTTTTTTTCCTCAGTTCATCATATGCTAGGATCTTGGCTCGCTAGACCGCCTTGTCCGCCAGTTCAAACCCTTGCCCCCGTATTCCCCGTCCGAATGGATAAGACGTCCCGTAGCGGCCCCCCACTCACCTCGTGCGAAACCAACGTGGGCGTGCCTCTTTCTGTTTCGTCCTCCCTCAAATACCCTGAAACAACGCTCTTCCGGTCCGTTGCTGCCGATGTGGGCATTTCCTAGTTGGGACCAGCAATATAGCGCCCTCTCAGACGGACTTGTCAAGTGACAATGGTTGCACTAGAAGTTACCCAGCGCTCACTTCGAACTCCGGGACCTATAATCCATCTCCACTCCTCATTCCTCGGCGGCTTTGCGGCATCTGCCTCTGATCGAGACTTAATGAACCATTGATAACATGTCGATCCTTCAACCCTCTCCTCGACGTATAAGCAGCGGTCTTCTTGGGATATCCATTATGGGAAGTACCGTTGCCTCCTCTTGGTCAATTTCGTCCTGCATAGTGCCATCCGACTTCCGTTACCCTGCCCCTAGCATATGTACCGAAGTCTTCTTGCAGTATACTTCGAGATAACTAAAAGCATCTCGGCTGTGACGTCGTATTTCCCTCGTCGTCGTTGATACATAAGTAAGGCCTCTTCGACCTTGGCGCCCGATTTTGAAGTTGTACTTGACTCATATAAACTTCAAGATCACCCTTATCTTTCTGGGGTAAAAGGGTTACCTTGGGACTGGGTTCATCAAGAGACTTCGCTTCGCCTTATGGGGCTTTCTTTGAACGGTCAAATATTCCCTCAAGTGCCATCAAGTTGTCACGTCCGACAGTCCCCAGCCTCTTATTAGTATTATTAAGCTTGATAATCACCAAAGACACAGGGGCTCGCTATTGATCACGTGTAGTTGTTTTCTTCAGAAGAACTGATTAAAATAGCCATAATGAGCCAATATTCGACTATGGAGCACATCGAAGATTCGCAGTACGACGGGATCGACCCCAATGCTTCTCCTTTCGAGAGTGTTGCCAGCAACACGACGCCAGATACCGAGTTCTCTCCTCCCGGAAGCCCATTTCCGAAAACAGCTCTTCCTAAAGACTGTCGATCACTAGCAAGGCAGAAATTAGCCCAATTGACCCTTGAGGAAAAGGTATGTGGTCTAAAGAACTAAGTACAGCCGTATTACTAACTCGTGAAGGTGTCGCTACTTACTGCAGCAGATTTCTGGAGAACAAAATCCATACCTTCGAAAGGTATTCCAGCCATCAAAACAAGCGATGGCCCCAATGGCGCTCGCGGCGGCATCTTCGTTGGGGGTACCAAGGTTAGTTGCAGTTACCTAAGGTTGAGAATTTTGCCATTGACCACCTCAACGTAGGCAGCGTTATTCCCATGCGGTATATCGCTGGCAGCTACGTGGAACAAAGATCTGCTATATACAGTTGGTCAACACTTAGCCGAGGAGACGAAGGCTAGATCAGCCAACGTCCTTCTCGCGCCGACAGTCTGCATGCACCGGCATCCTCTTGGTGGCCGGAATTTCGAGTCCTTTTCGGAGGATCCGCTCCTTACTGGAAAGCTCGCCTCGAAGTATATCCAAGGGCTCCAGTCAAAAGGAGTTGCTGCGACTATCAAGCGTTCGCACCACCCGTTTGCCAGCATTCGAAACATCAGCTGATAATTAGATAGACTTCGTAGCAAATGAGCAGGAAACCCATCGGCTCACTATCGACTCGGTCACGATGGAGCGACCCCTGAGAGAGCTATACCTCCGACCATTCGAGATAGCTATACGAGAAGCAAACCCTTGGGCTGTTATGTCATCGTACAATTTAGTCAACGGAACTCACGCTGATATGAACACCCATACTCTCAAAGATATCCTTCGAGGAGAATGGGGCTATGACGGGTAAGCACTTAACCCTTATTAACAATATGTGATAGTCGACTGATGACTTTGTATCAGCACCGTCATGTCAGACTGGGGCGGTGTCAATTCGACCGTCGAGTCAATAAAGGCTGGGTGCGACATAGAGTTCCCCTTCTCGACTAAATGGCGCTTTGAGAAGGTTCTGGAAGCTATCGGCGAAGGCCGACTCACCACGGACGATATCGATATCGCAGCAGAGAATGTCTTAACCCTGGTAGAACGTACCAAGGGAGACGATATGTCTGTCGAGGAAGCCGAACGCGAAGACAATCGGGAGGAGACTAGAACACTGATTCGCGAGCTGGGAGCCGAAGGGTTGACTTTGTTAAAAAACGAAGGACAAATCCTACCGCTCAATCCTAGAACTACCAAAGTCGCCGTCATCGGTCCAAACGCCAATCGGGCCATCGCCGGTGGAGGTGGTAGCGCTAGTCTTAACCCATACTACAATACGCTCCCTCTCGATAGCATTAAAGCGACTTCGCAACAAGAAGTTATATATGCTGAAGGATGTCATATCCACAAATGGCTACCGGTCGCATCGCCATTTTGCACCGCCAAATCAGGCGAGCCTGGCGTTACCCTCGAATGGTTCAGTGGCGATAAATTTCAGGGCGATGTCATCGTCACACAACGAAGGACGAACACCGATCTCTTCTTATGGGACTCTGCGCCGCTCGCCCAACTCGGCCCCGAATGGTCGGCGATCGCAACAACCTATATTACACCGACGGCTACCGGAAAGCACATAATCAGCTTTATGAGCGTCGGTCCGGGGAGGTTGTTTGTAGATGGGAATCTAGCTCTCGACCTTTGGGATTGGACTGAGGAGGGCGAGGCAATGTTCGACGGCTCGATTGACTACATGGTCGACATCGAAATGCAAGCCGGTAGACCGGTGGAATTACGAATAGAGATGACCAATGAGCTCCGACCTATTGCTAAGCAGAAGGTCTTTAACATGACACACAAATACGGTGGCTGCCGTATTGGCTTCAAGGAGGAAGACCAAGTTGACTATCTCCAACAAGCCGTGGACGCGGCGAAAAGGGCTGACGTGGCCGTTGTCATTGTTGGTCTCGACGCCGAGTGGGAGTCCGAGGGGTACGATAGGAAAACAATGGATCTTCCTTCTGATGGAAGTCAAGATCGATTGATCGAAGCCGTCGTAAAGGCCAATCCGCGAACGGTTGTAGTCAATCAATCCGGCTCGCCGGTAGCTATGCCTTGGGCGGATGAAGTGCCGACCATCATTCAAGCCTGGTATCAAGGTCAGGAAGCCGGCAACGCCTTGGCTGACGTTTTATTTGGTCTCCGAAATCCCAGTGGCAAACTTCCAGTAAGTCATGTAACTCACGAATGTCTAAATGTTAACACCTACTAATAAAAAGTAGACTACTTTCCCTCGGAGGTTAGAGGATACCCCCGCATATCACAACTGGCCCGGCGAGAACCTCCGTGTTCTGTACGGCGAAGGTCTATATATCGGATATAGACACTATGATCGCTCGAATATCGCACCTTTGTTCTCGTTCGGTCATGGTCTCTCGTATACTACATTTGAGTATGGGCGACCGTCACTTAGTCGGAAGACGCTGACGGACTCAACGCCAATTCACCTAATTATGGCAGTCACTAACACTGGTGGCGTCGCCGGCTCGGAGACAGTGCAGATATACGTCAGAGATGACAAATCAAACCTGCCTCGTCCCGAGAAAGAATTGGTAGCATTCGAGAAGGTATCGTTAGAACCAGGAGAGACCAAACATATCATCGTGCCGCTAGACAAGTACGCGGTAGGATACTACGATCCATCACTCCCAGCATGGACGGCAGAAGAGGGCACATTTAAAGTATTGATAGGGGCGTCGGCGACTGATATTAGGTGAGCAATAATAACCTGGAACCCCCCACACCTCGCTTAACTGCCCTGCCCCCGTACGACCTACCTATCTTGTTGATCCCGACTGACAACCCCTCAGGCATTCGGTTCCGTTTGACGTCAAAGAGTCATTCACTTGGACTTTTTAATTCCACACATATTCCCGGCACATCGGGACATTTTTAATCACATCTATCCATTTGAGTCGATAGGACATATCCATCGTATTGGGTCCACGTCCACTCCTTATTTATATAGGTACATATATACCTACCTGCCTACTTACCAAGGTACATAACATATGCACACTGCCAGCAGGGGCAATAATAATACTATCAGCCTGCATAGGGTACATGCCGGGGATCTCTTTGCCGGGTTTTCATTTTGATATCACGCTATTTGGCTAGCGATTGGCGGGGAGGGGCGTGTAGGCATTAATGGTATTGAAATATTCCCCTGGGCTAGTGTGCGTATGAAGATTCCCCGGGACATTATTTCGCCTTTCGTTCTTAAAAAATACGATGAAGAACAAACGAAAGCTTAGGTTCCGGGCTAAGCGTTGAGAGTTGGAAGAGATATATCGGATCAAACTGGTACACTCTTTAATAAGGGGCTATATTAGAGCCCTTCTACTAGCTAGTCTGAACGAAGTCTTCGCTCGATGAAATACAACAGGTACTTACCTCAACTCAGAGGAAGTTAATCTTGCTTTTCTTCCCTTTTTGCTTTTTCTTCTTCCC
Organism: Hypoxylon trugodes; assembly: GCF_022578975.1. Classification (NCBI taxonomy): domain Eukaryota; kingdom Fungi; phylum Ascomycota; class Sordariomycetes; order Xylariales; family Hypoxylaceae; genus Hypoxylon; species Hypoxylon trugodes. The sequence goes on from NW_026250025.1 coordinate 1,414,101, forward strand.
CGCTTTGCTTGCTGTGGAAATTTTGTGATAGAGATGGGTGTGGTGGTGGCGTAGACTAGTGATCGGATACCTGCAGCTATGTGTGAGTATAAGACTATTAGGTACTTGAGAATTAGGACTTTATAAGGCTATTAGGATTGGTAAGAGTCCGACCGTATTGCTTCAAATATATGGAGTTTAAGTATCTGAGATATAACTCTCCAAGGTTATATGATATGGAAGTTGCCTGCTGTATTCTTCGGAGGGTAGTAGATTGGAGAGCTAAATCCTAAGTCTATCCTCTGCGTGAATTAGACTTAGCGGTACCTCGGCCCCTTTTCCGATATAGACTAGCAGATGGTTACTCTAACTCAATACGTAGAATCCCTTACCTTTTCAAAAGTATTAATACAATAAACAATTCGATTCTTAATTGTAAAGAATTTATATACACAATAAGTATTTACCTGTCAGGATATCCGTGGCTAATAAATAGTGATGAGTTATTCATTACGATTGCGGGTAGAAGTACAAAGACGTGTACAAGAGCGGAGCTACACTTAAAAGTGTCCGGCGCTAAAATCTGGGGCCGTGCTTAGGAACGAAAAATAAAATCAAATAAAAAAGGAGAACGCGTGTACCCAGCTGCCAGCCCGCAGCCCAAGTTCCGACAGCAGAAATAAAGTTATAGCGTACCATTTTATAAGGTAACACCGCATCTAGTAGGGGTCTCGGTGCCAGTTGCCAGCACCAACGCCAGCGGGTTCTCTCCTCTTGCCTTGCCGATTTCCATGGCGATCTTTCCTTCTTCACTATTTTAATACCTAATTCAAAACCATCGCCAATTTATTGTTTTCCAAGTGCACGTACCTATTTAATTAATTGCATTTGAAGAACCTGATGATATGATAGTGCTGAAGAGATACTCTTACGAGCCGAACCTATAGTACATACCTTACCTCCTATGGCTGCTATTGCTGCCACTCACGAACGCCATGGCGCCGCCTTATAGCAACGGCTACGGTTATCCGTCGTCCGGCCTGCCCCCCTCGTCCTCTCCCTCCTACGATTACGGGTACAGAAGTAATAATCATAATACCAACAATGCCGAGCTCTCATCTATCTGCGACGACATACTCTCCGGCGTTAGGGTTATGCTGGAACAATTATGGGGGTACATCAACGGGCCGGGTCGACAGATGGCGTGGAGTCTAGCTATGAAGGGTGCATATCAGCTAAAGAGGAATTTGACGAGACGGCGACTTCTGAGCTTCCCGCATTTGTTGGTGGTCTTGTGGATGCTGGTTATGCTATGGGGCGAGCGCTGGGTGTTCGCGAGTCGAGTGCGGAGTTGTGACTGGGACCATTGGGAAGATTGGGTAAGTTTATCGAGCTCGGGCGAGCTCTAGAAGCTCCTCGACCTGATTTTGAAAATGCTGACATAGTGTTACTATGCTATAGCCCGTAGGAGCCACGCCGCATCGATTAATATTCGTCGCCGACCCCCAGATTATCGATCCTCACTCCTACCCCGGCCGACCCTGGCCTCTTAACCCGTTAACCGTTCTCATAACCGATAATTACATGCGACGATCCTACAGACAACTACAGCAAGTATTACATCCAGATACCGTTTTCTTTTTAGGCGATCTTTTCGATGGTGGAAGAGAGTGGAAGACAGCAACAGGAGATTTCAACGACCCCAAGTGGGCAAAAGGACACCGACCGGCCGAAGAACAAAAGCATTTAAAAGAGTGGCATAGAAAATATGGCGACGACTTCTGGCTTAGGGAGTATGGGAGGTTCGGCAAGATATTTTACGATCCTTGGAATATAGGAGGCGTTTTCCCAAGCGCGGGACAGAGAGGAAGAAAACTTATCTCGAGTCTTCCTGGGAACCACGATTTGGGATTCGGGGCCGAGGTTAAGGTCCCTGCGAGACATCGATTCAGCGCGTATTTCGGCGAGACGAATAGAGTCGACGTCATAGGAAATCACACTTTCGTGTCGGTGGACACGGTATCGCTGAGCGCGGATACGTCGAGTGTGAAGGATCAGGTCGATCTACAGCCTATTTACGGTCCAGCTCAGGAGTTCTTAAAAGGAGTTAAGGCTACGAAAAGAAGAGCAGTTCAAAAGGAGGTGCGATTTTGGCGGGGAGATGTGGAGGATTTGACTTTTGAGCAGAAAGTTGAGGATATCGAAAATGCTGATTTCAGCAATCTACCGACGTTGGATCCGGGAGAGAATGCGCCCGATTTCCCAACGATTCTTTTAACACATGTACCGCTACATCGTGATCCAGGTACACCTTGCGGCCCATTGCGAGAGCATTGGCCTCCAGCGAAACCACCTAAGGGACAAGCGGGTCCCGTGATTCCAGACCATAGAAATGCTATTAGTGTTTCAGGCGGATATCAGTACCAAAATGTGCTGAATTTGGATGATTCCATTAAGCTGATCAAGAGCATCGGCAATGTCATCCACGCATTTTCCGGGGATGACCACGACTATTGTGAGGTGGTGCATACCCCAGAACAGGAAAACGTTCGTGAAATCACAGTTAAGAGCCTGAGTATGGCCATGGGAGTCCCAACACCAGGATTCCAGATGGTTTCCCTATACAACCCGATCGATGCACAGGGAAATCCGCTCCCAGGCACCCCGAAAACTACGCTACAAACTCACCTCTGCCTCCTCTCCCAACAACTCTCCACATTCATGACTTACGCCGTGCTCGGCGTTCTAAGTGTCCTCATCCTCATAGTGCGAGCTTTCCTCGTCCCGATCCTCAATCTCCAACCTTTCGCTCTAGACCCCATACACCACTCCCCATCAGCTGTTCTCCCTATCTTCAAGGCGAAAACCGAGGCCGACGAAAACGGCAGCGCGAGAGATATCAAGCCGACATCATCCGGCACCTCGTCATCTAAATTCCCCAGCGCGCGCGTGTCATCCGCGAGAACGCGCGGGCAGAGTATATCGAATAGACCCGTATCCCCGAATTCGAATGCCAAAGGCGGGAAATGGGGCTGGGGCCAGAATAGTTCCGGCAACGGAAGGGGTCCTAGGATTGAGATTAGACGGGATGCGTATTATGACGAGTGGAAACCGGTGACTAGGGGCCCCGGGAGGAGAAGGAATGGGAATATGCTGGAGATTGTGGGGAGAGAGGCTTGGACTACGTGTTGGAGGGTCGTGTGGATGGTGCTTGGGTTCTTTGCGTGGTTGGCTTATAAGGGGTAGGTGTGTTTAATTACATACGGCGTGCTTATGTGCATTCGAGTGGGCGTAGGAGTAATGGATGGATGGATGGATGGGCTGGGTTGGGTTGTGATTATATGGAAATATGGTAGGGTAGGTAGGGTAATATTAAGAAAAGAAAGGTGTACATTGCTCCATGGCGTTATGTCAAAGTCAGTTGATTGTTCGTGTGCGATGCCCTTCGTGACTTTAGGAGGAGAGTAGGGGGGAGGGAATAAATATATAATACAGGGACAGTAGGAATTGATTACCTACGTGGATTATAGGAATTAGATGCTCATTCTATCAACAGAGCACAGGAACGGGGCGAGAATAGGGACAGGCATTAGTACAGCCATTCCTGCTATCCATTATCTTCGGGTACATGGAGGTATGATCTGTACGACTAGCAACTGATTATTCGAACTACAAAGAGTTTACCATCTAAAGAGGTCAGCTAGATAATGCATTGGTGCCTACAGCTTATCTCCCCTCTTCGTCTTGCATTAGAACCAAGAAATGATAGAGTAGAATTCAAGTAGCAGCATATAACGGCACGGATTCATGTTAGATACGGAGCCAACTACCAATTAGATATTAAATAAATGAATGAACGTAGCGAACTTGGAATTGACATGCCCGGGTTGAATCTGTATGCTTAATACATATGTATAGGGGTGTCTGAACATAACGTAGTACTTACAAAAGATATCTACAATATGCGTACTAATTTCAAGCCTCCTATCTCATTCCTATCTCACTATACATATTTCTCCTTTTATTTTCTTCTTTTCTTCTGCTTCATCCCTTGCGCTCCCTCGAAGCCATTCCTGTCATCCCCGTCCTCATCCCCACAATCCTACATATCCTTCCCCGAGAAGCCCTTGCCGCTTATCCGTTGCCAAGGCTCACTTCGAACAAAGAGCGAAGATCTCGACTTACGTGGACATGTTTGCTTACTCTAGAACTGGTCCTTCTGCGACTCGATTTGCTGGCCCTTCTAAAGTGTTACTTGGCTAGCTGGTGAGAGGATTACGAAACTAACCTATCAGATGCCTGGTAGGGATGGTTAGCATCCACAAATATCACATCACAAAATACACGCGATATGAAGACAGAATTTTGAACATTTAAACTTTTTTTGAAATTCGCTAATAGGCAGCATCAGCAGCGACAGCAACAATAGACCGATTCGTCCGCCCGCCTATCTATTCGCGCCATGATACAACAACACAAGAAGAACTGGGTCTCCGTCGAGGTTAGTAGGTATGGGGTATGTGTAGATGTAGGTATAGTAGTAAGTATAGGAGATGGTAGTGATGGTGGTAGTATATCGCATAACATGATACGACAGAGTAGTAGAGTAGTGAAGTGATGTGGTGTAGTGTAGCACGGATAGACGGCCTCCTATACAAGAAAAAGGGTGTAGTAAGTAAAAAGTGTAGTCTTCGGGGGCAACCTCATAAAGCGGCCCAGGATCTCGCGCGTGCCTCATATACCCTCTTATAAGGGTTCGTGCGTGGATAATTCCGCCTTTCCTATCTCTCCTGTGTGTGCCTTTCCAATATTTGATGAACCGGTAATTGTCCCCAAGTGATATATCACACACGCACACACCAGCATCGAGATAAAATGCCGCCTCCTTTGGTTTGCCTTTAGTACCGCCGCCAAAATAATAATAAAAAAATTCCTTTGATATAAAAGTTCTCAAAACCCATCCCAGATAAAGATTTCCAATCAAATATGGTGTCGATGTCCCCCCCTAAATAGCCAAACCCACACTCCTTAGATGGTTCCCAAAAAGCTTTGCCGTTAACTCCGTCGCGTTGAACTCCTACGCTGATATATATATCCAAACATTTGACTCCGTTAAGAACAGAAAATCCCCTTCATGCCTTCGTTTTCGGGCGGAGGCGGAGAGGGAACGCACAATGATATAGTAAAGACATGGCGGTCGTTGCTGCGATAAGCGGGAAGAGATAGAAAAAAACAAAAAACACAAATCGGATCCGGGCTTAGTAGCTGAAGTCGACGTTACCCATACCCATTTGATTTATTATTTTATCCTCTTCTGATTGACTGTCGTTGGGATTGGAGTCCGTATGTATCGTTTGGACGCTTTCGCTCGTAGTCGTTGTCGTTCGGGAGGCTTGTAGTTCGTGTTCGGGAGGTGGTATACCGCTGTCTGCAAAGCCGTCGTCGCGTAATTGTTGGAAGCTCCAACTCGGTTCGAAGTTTTTGCTCTTCCATGCGAAGGCGACGCGTTCGTACATTTCGTCGATCTGTTCCAAACTAATTTTACTGGTCTCGTAGATCATGCCGTATACGAATATGGCGGCAAGTATACAGAAGGCACCCCAGACGTAGAATACTTTAGCACCCAATGCGGCATACCCATTCCCTTCCTCGACCATGAATGGTGTGCCGTAAGCGATACCAAAGTTTAATAACCAGTTCGAAGCCGTGGAGACCGACATAGATTTCGCGCGGATCTTGAGAGGATATATTTCTGACGTAACGACCCATGTGACAGGGCCCCACGAAGCGGCGTAGAAGAAAACGAATAAGGAGACGAAGACGATGAGGAGTTTGGCTACTAGTGAGCTCTGAGAGTCGTTTGCAAGAGTAGAAAATATCGCGATGACAAGTTGACAGCACGCCATGCCGAGCGCGCCGACGATGAGTAACTTCCGACGACCCCATGATTCTACAACAAATAATCCAGGAACCGTAGAGATGACGTTAATAACATTCATAACAAGGGATATCAAGAAAGGATCGGAGACACCGGCGCTGGTGAAAAAGGTCGTTCCGTAATACATAATGAAGTTGATGCCGGTAAGTTGTTGTAACATTTGAAGACCGCAACCAGTTAACGTTCGTCGGCCGAGATGGGGGGTTCCGACGAAGAGGTCACGATAGGACGCGGGGCCTAAGGAAAGTTCGTATTCGTGGTTCGCTTCGATCTCCGCGAGTTCTTCGACGAGGGCAGGATGTGTTATATCGAGACGGCGAAGTCGACTAAGGGCAAGGCCAGCCGCGTGTTTGTTGCCTTGCTTGATGAGGAATCGAGGAGTTTCGGGTAAGATTAGAAGACCAAGACATAGTACACAGGCCCATGTGAGTTGTAGGCCCATCGGAATTCGATACGCGGGTGGACCGTCCATTTTTTGTGTTAAGAGGTTGACGATGGACGCCGCCAACAATCCGAATGTGATCGAGAGTTGATATGCGCAAACTAACGTACCACGAATCCATTTCGGGGCCATCTCTGATTGATATAAAGGAACGAGGACGGACACGGATCCAACACCAACACCAGCGAAGAACCTGTATGATATCATTAACATCTACAATCCGACACGTTATGTCGGAGTATCAAATTGGTGGACCTACCTGCCCGCTAATAACATGGGAATAGCATCGGCGCAGACCTGAAATATGACACCGAAACAAAATACACAAATCGAAGCGATAATCGATATTCGACGACCTAGCCAATCACCTAAAGGGGCGGCGAAGAACGAACCAGCGACGGTACCGGCACTTAATATGGCGACGATGATGGAAATTTGCGATGGCGCGAGGTCTACGGAACCGTCGTGATCTCTGTACCCGGTGTTGAATTGAGCCTTGAATGAATTCATAGCAAGAATACCATTTATGGTCCTATTAAAAAAAGGAAAAAAATCAATGAGTTAGCATATCGCGTTGCATTTCTAAATATCCTCCAATGAATTTTGACTCGAATAGATGGGATTGAAAAGTGTCACGTCGTCGTTGTCGCTTACCCAGTATCGTATCCAAACAGGAGTCCACCGGTTGCTACGAAAAGGCCGACCATGATGGCCGGGGCTGAAGAGCCGGCGACATTATCGGGTTTGTGCCAGCCCATGGCTACTGCCATGGTATTAATTTTTCGACGTCAAACCAGCGCTGTCGACGAGTAATGCGTCGCTCGAGTATTCGATTGAAGGGGATGAGGTTGAAGTTTACCGTATCCCATTGATTGAGAGATACACCTGGATGGGAGGGATAGGACAGACACACACACAGACAGGCACACACTGTGGGTGGGAATCGATAGGATAGTGGGTAATAATAGAGTGCGTGAGTTGCAGGGTGGAGAATAAAAAAGGGCAGCGCGAGGAAAAGGCGGGAGAGGAAGAACCAGAGGGTCAGCGATCAGGATCAGCACGACTACTGGGTAGACTGAGAAGGGACTGGGGGGGATGCTGGGACGCCGGGGAGGACGAGAACCAGGGTGCGAGGGTGCGAGGGGCCAAGATAATGACTCTTCTTATTGGTCAAAAGCCAGAGTGGGTGTACTTAAGCGAGTCCAGTCAATGGGGTTGCGATTCGACGGCCCCGGGGGAGGGTTGCTGAACATTGAATTTGGATTTCTATCCTGGTTCATCCAGAGAAGAACAAGTCCTGCAGTTTGCTGCAGGACTAAGTATACATCTGTAGGTATGTACCAAGGTAGGCAAAGTACCAAGCCTGCCAATTCTACCAGTCAAGACCCGTGCAGGAAGAGCACCGTCGTTGTATACCACACACCACACATACATAACATATATGTACCCATTCACAGATAGGGTAGGTATACCATAGTACATACACATTCGTAATGTACCTAGATATCTGTCCCCCAGCCCTTTTTCAGGCTAGTATTTATTCTGGGCGCTCACTGCGACTCGCTGAAAAGTTCCCGTCTCTGGGCTGAATCAGTTTGCTAAGGGATACTAGCCTCATTATACAATAGAATCGATTTTGGATCGTATGAGAATCCCGCCAGCGTTGTTAGTGTATTAATACACTAACCAAAGCAAGGACCACGGTGGTTTGATAGTTCGATTTCGAAAAATTAGTCCCCTTTCTTAGCTATGTACCTATTCTCGTTCGTGTTGCAACCTTTAGTTTGTGACACATAGTAATTTGGATTGGTGGACAGAGAGATCAGAGCGAGATGCGACTTAGGAGTGTTGTGTTCCAGTCGCTGACCCCCCTTCAACATCAAAGAGGAATCTATGTACGTCAATCATCAACGTCCAGATCATTCTCTCACATGGTTGTTAACCCACAGAGCGATTAGGAGCGACATAGAGAAGCAGAACATACCACATGTAGTAGGTAAGTGGTTCCGACCTTACTTGTGTTCGTCTAGGTTATTCCAGGTTCTCAACGTGGGAAACTAAAAGCCCTGCCTGCATACCCAGAAGCCATGTAAGGTCTGACAGACCTACTGCAAGTAATGAAAGTACTTACACATGTAGTAAGTCTTTTGCACTTGCAGAAGGCTATCCATGTAGTAACAGGTGATCTAGGCGACTAAATTTTGAAGCAACAGGAGGACAAGACTATCCTCAATGTGATGAAGCCTCTGTAGGCTCCCTAAACCAGGAAGAGTTGGAACCCGCAGTAGTAGGGAATTGCTAAACGCCATAATCCTCGCCAAGTCAGACTATTCCAGGTAAGGCTGGATAAGATTTTTTAGAAAGGATTTATGTTCCGTATGGCTGAGTATGTGATGATACCTCGTCGTAGACTAATCGGCGATCCTCCTGTTTGGTCTTTTTTACCTCAAGATATTATAGAACGAATGCGATTATCGTAACATCGTACATGATTCCCATTACACCTGAGAAACCCGAGGAACAGGGCGACCAGGTAAGCCAATGAATAAAACCCTTCAGCCCGGAAACTCTCGACCCATATTCTGGGCTGCAGAAGATGTCTTAGGTTGGGTGTAACACAGCATAAAAGGGGATGAACTAGACGACATCGATATGTCAGTGGTTAGAAAATGACCTGACTGACCTAATACCTAATAATAAGCGAGCGTAAACCTGCAATTCTCTAGCGCCATGGCGCCCATGGGGTAAGCCAAAGAAGAGAATTCAGAAATGGCGGTGATTCTCATGAATACCTCCATTAGGACTAGGTGAAAAGCAGCTGTTGATGAGAAGGGGATTTGATGGTTCGACAAAATGTGAAGATGTGTCTAGTCAGTTCAGGGGTACATTACGTGTACGTATGTGTGTGTGTACGTGTATGTACGGTACCATATACGGTACCTAGGTATCTTGCACGGTGAAGTTTTTTGCTGTTGTATCGAAGTCCGTCGCCGACTTACTATGCAGTTGCAATGATGCTCCGACTCAAACAATAAGAGCCTAAGCCTAGCTAGCCTCCTCTTGAAATCCCAGAATCCCAGCATCCTAGCAACGGAAGAGCACTAAAAAGTAAATAAGTTCGATGTTCCCAGCCCAGCAGCAGGTTAGCCGGGGATCACAAAAGGCCTATTTGCGGGGAAGGGCTCAGATGATTGCTTGAACCCTCCCCCTGCTAAGACTGCTAGACCTAACTATGCCTGCTAGGGGATATCAGTCTAGCCTCCACGATGCGTTGATGCGACGATGCCCCATGATTTCTATGAAGGAGCAATAGCGTGACAGCAACGCAGTGGAGACTCCACGCGAGTCCGTTGCCAAGCAATTTCCATTTTAGGAAAATTCCATGTCATTTTAGTTTGATTTTTTGAATGATGATTTTTTTTTATTTCTCCGTTTGGAGGTTTTCAATTTGGCCGTTCCTTCAGTTGTGCGTTGTGCGTTGTGTGAAAATGTTTAAAATCGGAAAAGGAAAAGGAAAAGGGAATTGAAGGATTTCAAAAAGATTCGCAATCGCCTAATACATTAAGGTATACACGTGTACCTAGGTACATGCACGTAATACTCGGGGTACCTCGCTACCTTGTATTTTATGATGCGGGTGTTGTTGAAGTAGAAGGTGCATCCTTAGGAAACGGTACTTCAACACAAGTACTTACTTCCCTGCAGCCGTCGAGATTTGGAATAATCGACACTTTCACTCTTTGGATGTAGTGGGTCTTAGCGACAGGGAAAGTACAAAGGTACTTCATTTATATCCCCCGTTTTTTACTCCCTCATCAACTTGAAATCTCCATCAATCATTACCAATTACCAAATACCAAGATACCAAGATGGTTGGCCTTGAACCTTTTTACTACCTATATTATCTTTAAACGGGAGAACGTCCTTTACTTATCCCGGTCTGGATGTAAGGAATCGATAGATCTGAAAAAATACAATATACGGATTGAAATGGTTTCGTCAGCAATTTCCGTCCCCCGTCGCTGTCTGTGAGCAAGCCTACGTACGACTTGATACAGTACTCCGATTCAGCCCCTTAATGAACGGTTAGGTGGTTAGATCAAATTCAGGCGCTTAATATTAACAATACATCTCGATACTTCATTAACTAAGCAATACGTTAGTGCCGTTATTAGGAATCAACTGTTTGCTAACGATGTGATATCCGTAGATTCTCGTCGCTAGTCCCCGAATGTACCCTTCACATTCGGCCTCGGCTAGGGACTACCACCGCCGTTACACATGCAGGATCAAGCCTGCAGCATCATGAAGGGGTCTCCTATACGGATTACGCACGTAGGCAATATGCTCTGACCACTTTCCCACGTCATGGCATGGAGCTGAATCACGAAGTTGGAGTTGAGCAACACCAAATAAGTTCCTTAACCTGGGGGTATGGAGTGTTCGAAAGACAATCATCTGTCTATATACCGGTATGTACAAATCCTGATCCCGAGGGCATAGGTAGCCAATCCTCCCTCAATGTGGGAATGCCCGTCGCTACGCATCCAATGGCGGCACCCCATTTACCCTCCTCGCCGCATAGGCACAGGGCAATTAATACTCAATTGTGCGTTAAAGTCTGCGGGTTAAAGATAACCACCCACTGCCAACTTTTTTATTCCCTTACTGCGAGATTATCACCTGAGGAGGCCTTTTGGATCAGCAGTACTCAATACGATTCAAGAGCGTACTTATTACAGCAGGCTTTACCTGCCCTTTAAATGAGTTTGCGATGATGTAGTCTACTTGTTTGCCCAGGTAACTCAAGCAAACGTCCATGCCAGGCGTGGGTTACTCGCAGAAAGGAACCTATTGTAGGCTATCAGAAAAACGTGCTGAAATATTAAGGAGGGTTCGCCTCGGCCGTGATTCGCTCTTTAGGGCGACACCGAATTGTATCACGACATGATGACGGGAGGGTGTCAATGAACGGCTACTCGCAGAGACACATATTCCTGTTTTATTCCTACAATATATGCTTACGGCCGTAGAGTCGGATAGGGCTGAACTCATGGAGTTATCCAAAGGCCGTGGAATACGACCATCGGGTCGAATTTCATGGCAGTAAATTTGGTCGCCGTAAAGTGACGACGACGCTCCCCTATTTGCCTAACATCGGCTCAAACGTCGATGCAAGGGAACCAAAACGTTATACATGACCCGTGTCGCATTCCCGACAAGGGTTTCCTCGATGGCGATAATATCTTTACCGTTAGATTTAACTCATCCTCGGATAGGTAGGTGTAGCAACCGCCACATTCCTAGTGCTGCTTAACATCAAGGTTGCAACAATCTCGTCAACACCATTAACTGAGGCTATTATCACACAGGTTATAGAAACTTTAATTCGACTTCGCAACCCTCCAAGAACAGGATATCTAGAGTATTCAGTAATTGGTGTCTTACTTTTCGAAGGATTCTTCACTGGGATAAATTTGTGATAGGTGCGGGTAGGATCCTCTTGTTGGGTCTTCCTTTCCATTCTATTCCGTACCAACGTGGTTCCAGACCAAGGGAATCCTTGGTTTCATCATATGGAGATAATGATTACCTATGGGGAGACGACTGGGGATGCGAAAGGATCATCCATCGGCCTTTACCAGGTGTCTCAAGCAAACCCCGGGAACGTGGTAAATCAGCTCATTCAGAGCGCCACCGCAACCTCGGTCCTAGAAGGAAGCACGAAGGCTTACTACGCCTGTGCCCGATGGTGGTCTGTGACATTGGAACTTCTACCCGCGGGTCAATATCTTGTCCCGGGGTATGTACCGGAAAACGTTTTTGACACTATGCCTTTTTTAATAGAGCGAGGCTTAAAGTACCGGATAACGACGCCGTCTATTGTAGTTTTCCGGTATGCCCCTATTCGAGGAGAATCTATACACTTCCCTTTGACAAGATGCGCGCGCATCACTTACGCATTCCAAATCCCTAGGTTAAGCGCCAGCACCACATGTATTTATTGCTATCTAGAAGGAAAAGGTACGCGATCGACAGCTAAAGAACAAGTGTCTATTACCCCATTACCGCCCTTACGCCGAACCCGTAAAGAACGAAAGAATATGTAGGGTCCGAGCATACCAATATCCCAAGTTTGTCCCTTGCTAACGTAGCCGTGATCATCCACTGTCAACTAAATCTAGGATGATCCTCGCCGGCGTCTCTGAGTTAAGTTTCCATCTATCGGAAGACGAACCTGCCAGCCTGCCAGTTCGAAAGAAATAATCGCTTTGGTACCAACAGCTATCCCACCTAGTCACCGACTCGGCGGCGATTAATCAATCTCCGTAGGCTTTCCCGCTGCCTAGGATACATCGGCCTCCTCGCCCATCTACTCAATCTCCAGAGACCCTTCGACCTACCTAAGGCAGTCCAACGGTACGACAGGACCGTTGAGACGTGGCTTGCATCGGGCATGCGAGGGCTGCCTAGTAGTAAGAAGGAAGGCGATACGCGGGTTGGTCTTCCCATGGTAGTCAAGGGGAACGTTCCATGCAGGTGACTTCGGGTGAGCTCGAGTCAAATAGAGGTTGGTTAGAATTGGGAATGGGATTTATAATCAAGATAGCGGTTTACCACTCTACATGCTCCGCATGTGAAGGTACCGTGTTAGTTTGGTCGTTTGGATATAGTATTTGTTATTCGTGATTCCACATACATATGTCTCGTAGTGTCGGGACATGAAGGACGATTTCTACCCAGGTACATAGGTAGGCAAGACTACAATATCTGTAGGCTCTCGAATACCTACCTAGGTAGGTACTCTGGAGAACATTGCTAGGACTCTAGCTATGACTTATCGCATTGCTACAACGTTGGGTAGGTAGGAATACTAAAAAAGCTTCACTAAACGCTTCTCAAATTTTGACCAGGGCAAAGGGCGATATTTGATAGCTTGTAGTCCTCATCGTCACCCTCGCTCTCCTAGGACTCTAAAGTGGCATTTGTATTCGTACTAGAAGCTGGGAACAGTGATGTTACCCTATTATCGTAAATGTCTTTAATTTTGTTAGCTCACTTGTTTCTTTGGGGGGGCTCAGGAATAAACCTTGAGCACAGTTAACTGACAAACTAATGCACTGACAGAACTTTCAATTGAGAGTTCCAACGCTGTTTGATGCGCTATTCAAGCACTTTCTTTAGTGACATTTAGTGAATTTTCCCACGGGCTAAAAGTAGAGGCCGCATTTCCCCACTTGGTGGCGTTCTACTTACACACCAATTCGGCATCTCTTCGGGCACCCTTTGACAAACTTCTCATAGTACCACTTAACTTATTTTATGTTCAGCGATTTATTGGTGGAATGGCCGAGCGGTTATGGCGCTGCGTTCAGGTGTATCTGAATAATTCTATGATCAATGGAATTCTCGCAGTGGAGCAATCCGCGTGGGTTCGAATCCCACTTCCATCATCGTTTGTGTTTTGCTTTTTGTTGAAATGGTGATTATTTTTGGTGGAGCGGGGTATTTTTATAGGCTAATTACGTCACTGTTTTTGCTTTATGTTCTCATGTAAAAGCAAACCTACAAAAGGCACTTTATCTTGTAATTCCTACCGTCCTTTGTTAGACTCTGTTCATATTCAATTCTGATAGACACCTGGGTAAGGATCAAGCAAACTCACATTACGACTCAGATCAATGAAGTATCTAAACAGCTTGTCTATCAACCATCATGATTTCATTAATTGAATCACTTGATTGGTCTATTAGGATGCATTATCGAGCTAGAATTACATCGCGATTCCTCTGCTTAATACAGGGACAATAGAGGTTTCTAATCTTTAAGATCTACACATAAACCCACATTTTAGCACTTTTAATCCATAAGTATTCTTTGGCTACTCCTTTACTCCTTAGATAGCATGGCAATGAAACGATATCGAAGCCCCGAACTAGTCCAAAATCCATTCATAAAAAAGAGGAATCTAGAATGGAGTATAGATACTTCGGGATCACCACACGATACTGAAGAGGGTACCGAATCTGATGAGCCGCAAGATGAAGGTCCTGCTTCGAAAGATGATCCAAGGGCACCAGCGATAGAGGCGGGTGAAATCAAGATCAATGACCATCTAAACTACTTTAGCGACCGCCTATCGAAAGCAGTACTTTCACCTTTCCCACAAGACATGCCTAGGCTTCTCATAGGAGATTACCGCAAGCTCTACGAGACAAACTATGGTAATCCAAGGGGCTCACATTTCATCATCCATCAGCACGATCATCCCATAGCAGGCACACATTACGACCTTAGACTCCAGATCAATGAAACAAGTAGCGCATCATGGGCCATCATGTACGGACTCCCAGGTGATCCCAACAGTCAGCGTCTAAACCGAAATGCAACAGAAACACGAATTCACTGTTTATGGGTAAGTCTTTACTTTGTAAAAAACCAAAATCATCTATTATACCTACCAAACCAAAAAAACTATTCTATTTTATTTGACTAATGTAATCCTCCATATAGAACCACCTAATAGAAACCGCCTCAAACTCAACCGGGTCCCTACTTATATGGGACACCGGGACATACTCGATTCTTCCAAATCGAGAAAACAGAAAGGCTGGAGCTGATTTGAACTCACAGTCGGAGGAGGAAGAAGAAGAACCGGAACTTACGGAACAGGAAAAACTCCATAACGCCTTCCAGAGGCGTAAAATACGCATCCGGTTGGACGGAACACGGTTACCAGATAACTATGTGTTAAACCTACGTCTAACGAAAGACGAAGATGCCGCGGGACGAGCTAAAAGCGGGCGCGTGCCTGTGCGACGGCGGAAGAGAGGCAACAATTCTGCCCCCAAACCTAAACGTGGGGAAAACGTCGAGCCTGTAGTGAGCTCAACCTCCGACGAGGATTCAGAGACTGTAAACGTGCCAGCGGAAACAATAGAACAGTCCAAGATCTCAGCCATGGAACGCGAGATCCGGGAACTGGAAGACGAACAAGTGCGCCACACAAACGCATACGTAGGCGCGAGCAACACAATTGGAAGTGTGCACAAGCGACGGTGGTATTTGTCGCTTGACAGGGAGGCATGTGGGTTTGCTAAATCGCGGGTTGGTGGGAGGAGTATGTGGGAGCGGGTTAAACGTGCCTTTGACGAGGCAAAAGATGAGATTGAGGATGAGGTGGCGAGTGGGAAAAATAGACTTACGTTCCCGTTCTACGTCCGTGGGGTGGATGTCGAGAGGAGTGTTGTTACCGGGAGGACCGGCGCCGAGGTTTTGAGCGATGAAGGGGTTGTGGGATATGTTGGCCGGAAGGGGTGGAGGCCTGTTTTGAAGTGAATATTAAGTGATTGATATAAAAGAGATACGACAACGGTATAACAGGTTAACTATTGTTGTATTGGAGTTTATTTCTTAGAATTCCGAGAACTTCTGGATGAAGAGACTCTGGATGAATAAACGGATGGCGAGTATACTGGTTTAACCGGGGAGTATTCCGTGTATTCCGGACGACCTTCCATCTGCGGTGAATACGATTGTTGGTAGGGGTTTCTCGAGTATCTTTGTCCTCTTGGGGAAGATGGATATTCTGGATATCCCATATTCGCAGAAATAGGATGAGGTGCTTCGGGCCGGGGATACGCAAGTGATGAATGCGAGGCACTACTACTACTGCTGCTACTGCTACTATTACTCGGGGATGGTACGTATGGTCCTCTTGCCGAATCGGCGTAATAGTCGTAATTGGGTTGTTGCTCGTTATCCTCAAATACTTGGTAGGTTTCGTAGTTACCATCATTTTCGTAATTATAATCATTCGCATAATTAGGATTATTTGCGTACTCGGGATTATTCCCATAAAAATCATGTTCATATACGGCCTCGCCGACTGAACTGGGGAATTTCGTGCCCCGGCCGTGATACATGTGGCCGCTCCGAGTCACCTTAATCTTTGAGTCGCAAGTCCCGCCAGCCATGTAGTTCATGACGGCGAATTTCCTTTCGTTTGAGTGACCCATTTTCCCGGGTTTCTTAAATTTGGTTTTAAGTTTACTGTATAAAGAGGTAGACTTATCTGTGGTCGAGGTTACTCGCTTGTTGCTAGTTGGCTGTGGTGGGCTGTTTGGAATGCCGTGATAATACTTGCTGTTTGGATATTCTCTGGTAGAGCTTGATCGAGACATGTTTACGGGGATGGGCGAATGAAATACTATATCCTAATGACCAAATCGGTAAACTAATAATTGCTACAACATACAAGCCCCTTTCATGACAATGGATTGGTTTGTAAAATCTATCTACGTGTCAAAACAATAAACAAAAACTTCTTTGCTAAACAACATGAGCATTGTAAGGCACTTAACTTCTTGACGCATTACCAAATTACCTCGCTTCTTGTGGTAGGACTATTGAGCTTTTATTCATAGCACTCGAGCTTCCGTTATATTAGCACATAGACTTCGGAACCAAGACCGTACGACGGCGAGTCACTCTCGATCGTGGAACATCCTACCGATTACACCTGAGGGTTAGCTTGGTACCTACCACCTGGAGAAAGAGAAGTTTATGTACGTAAAGCTTCTATAAATAGCCTTCTCTTCCCGAATCGAGGAACTGAACAGGGCTGGGTATCTATACATACAAATTCAACCCGATATTTGTTCTGCTCTTGGGTCTCAGACAAAGCCCTTGAAGTATTACATCTATGGTATTGTTATGGGGATGAAAGGGTATTATTCAATGGACATTCTTTGATGCTAAGTATTATTGGTTTAGTACTCTCTGCCCAGGGACGTTGGTGTGCCCGTTCTTAACTTACATGCTTGAACTCGACTTTTCCGTAGTGTGGAGCCCTAGACGGGAGCGAATCCAATTACCTAGGGTACCATAAGTATCCTGTTAAGTTCACTAATGGTAATCAAAATTGATGTGGTCGTGTGTGAAGTGTTTGATTGAATAGGTTCCCCAGCAAATCTGTCGTGGGATACCTGGGCTAGTATATCATAAATACTAGCTCCAAAACTCGAAAATCAAGTCGTAATCGTTTCATCTCAAATACACGCCTTACGCGGGATATCGTAACAGTTTGCGAAATCCGTCAAACTCCAAATTTGATGCGACGCGAAATTTATGCAACATCTAGTATCCTTTTTCTCTCTCATGCTCTTCTCTTCCTCATTATCATCATTCCGCCTGCCCCTTATTTCCTCAAATCATATGTTCGTTCGGTTGTCGCGGGCTTCAACCATATCTCATAGGCGCCTGGCCTTGGGGAGGAGCTTGACCGTAACCTTGAGGCGGGCCTTGCCCCCAACCCTGTGGTGGTCCTTGGGGTGGGCCTTGTTGCGGCGGCGGTTGACCTTGCATTGTTATATTATTCCCTTCTCCATCTCGTCTCATGCCTTGGACATCGGGTCGGTGTTCTAGGGGTTGCGCGAAATGGCAGATGTTGCAGCTAACATCTTGGTAGCCGTGGACGGAAAGAGGAACAACGGGCTATACGTCGCATTAGTATCATTTATGATTTCGCAGCAGTGGGAAAAAGGTAGAACTTACGACAAAGCAAAAGGTAAACCATGGATTGCTCTTAATAACATGTCCAGCCCAGTTACCGCAGTTGTGACATTGACATGTGATGCCTTCGTAGCCTTCTACTTCCTTCCGGAAGGTGTGCTCACCACAAGTGAATACTATACACATTGCGGCTATTTAATTCATGCGACGACGTTGCTTAATTCGGTAGATCGTAACGTGCGCAAATAGATTCAGTCGAGTAAGTGTAGCTTGTGTCGCGTGTTTTGGTAGTCGGTGTTAACGGAACAGACGGTGTCAACTCTTAAATTATTGAAGGAGTGCGAATATTATTATATTATGGGTATAGAGATAGAATAAATAATTGTAAAATGTATCAACGCTTTGTCCATATTGTTGGTAGAAGAAAAAGATAGTTGTCTTGGTGTGAGGTGGGCGCGTCACCTTTAGGGGCTGTGCTGCGACGGCCAAGACAATTATCTCTAACTGAACTAACTGAAGAAGCCTCGGCGGTCACTAACCAACCAATGACGTACGCTAAAAATTACCGTCGCAACTGCCCAGGTGCTGTAAGCTATTATCGATAGCGGCTCTTAAATCCACTGTCCCCGCTAATTTAGGGACCTTCCAAGGTTACTTTAGGTACCTGCATTTAGCTACCAATGACATAAAAATTTCCATCTTAAACAATATAACCTACCCAGCTCAATACCTCGACACTAGAAGATCATGAACAACAGCTAGGGAAGAAGAGAAAGAAAAGCAGGAATCAAGCTCGCGATGAGCACCACCCCCACACCAAACCCGACAAAATGCTCTACGACCTAAACATTCCGTGGTCCCCCACAACCACCCCCTCGGACCTCGAGCGCACACTACGCTTCAGCGCACAACTGGGCTACAACGTCGTCGCATTAAACCACACCCTCGACGCGCCCTTACCAGGGAACATCCAAAACCCTCTTCCGAAATTCCCTCCTCCCTCCACCGCCAACAACCCACAACCTTCATCTTCATCTCAACAACGACAGACCTCTTCAACGCAACGCACACCAACAATCCTCCACCGCCTAACCCTCTCCTTCACCGACCCCTCACAAAACCAACAACTCCCACGCGCAGCGCAATCCTACGACCTAATCGCCGTGCGCCCGACAACCGAAAAAGCATTCCAAGCCGCGTGCTTAACGGTCAGCGCAACCGATGTATCCCTCATATCCCTGGATCTAAGCACGCGGTTACCGTTTTACCTCCGGCCAAAGCCGTGTATGGCGGCCATAGCCCGGGGTTTGCGGTTTGAAATCTGCTACGGCTCTGTTCTAGGAGGGGGGGACGCTCGCGCTCGCGCGAATCTAGCGGGGAATGTGGCGCAGCTTGTGCGCGCTACGCGTGGACGGGGGTTGGTGGTTAGTAGTGAAGCGGCGGGAGCGCTTGCGTTGAGGGCGCCGGCGGATGTGGTTAATCTTCTGGCGGTTTGGGGGTTGGCTACGGAACGGGGGATGGAGGCGCTTGGGACGAATCCAAGGGGGGTGGTTGTTAATGAGGGGATTAAGAGGAGTGGGTTTAGGGGTGTTGTGGATATTGTTGGGGTTGCGGAAAGGTCGGAGGGAGAGAAGGGGGAGGGGAAGGATAGTAAGAAGAGGAAGAATGATTCGGGTACCGTGGAAGGAGGAGGTGGTAACGGCGGTGGTGATGGTAATAAAGGAGAGGAAGCCCCGATTAGTAAGAGACAGGCGAAGAAGCTTAAGGCTGCGTTGAGGAAAAAGGAGGTCGGGGAGAAAGTGAATAAGGCCTAGGGATAGGCGTGAAGCAAAAGTTATTAGCGTCGTTAAGACTTGCATATAATGATGGCGTTCGGGATAATAGGCTGGGTTGGTCATCTGAAGATACCCTGATAATAGAAATGTTCTCTATCACATACAATTTCGCTGTCCTTCCTTGCATTGAAGATCTATGTTCACGCAAATACAATTTAATCAAGGCCAGCTCGATTCAATTAATTTTTATACTTCATTTATTCCAACAAGAAACAGAAGGCTATATACAAAATATACTATTTGATATTTGCTCCTGGCAGTAAGTAATAAGTTCCGTGTTAACAAGCGCAGACCTCATCTCTTCTATCTCCCCAACTCACCCCAAGAACGAGGCTACCAAAAATCACGTTTACATCCATGTGTATATAGATATGTATAAAAAGAAAAAGAAAAACAAGGAAAATAGATGAGGCAGGTGATAGGTAGGAAAGGAATACTACAAATTTGCCTGCGACGGTAGGTGGTGTTGGCGGAGGCGATAATAGGAACCAAAACCGTTATTATACATCCGTTCTACGGGGGTATTTCCTTTCCTTTCCCTTTTTCCTTCTTCTGCCTATCTACCGACCGTATTCCTACCCCATCATTAATCCAACTCATTACACCCGACCTAGCGCACCCAACGAAAGTACACTCGTCAACGAAATCCCGCTAAGATCAATCGAGGGCCCAGTATTCGCCGGTGCGGTAACAGCGGGAGCTGGGGCTCCGCCTGCGTTGTTGGCGGCGGGGGGCGCAGTCTGTGATTCAACGGGTAACGCGAGGGAGGATTGGGCGGCTGGGGGAGCGGCGGCTGTTGCTGTGGCGGTTGCGGATGAGGGCGCGGCTTCGGGGACTTGGATCGATGATGCAGCGGCGGCGGAGGAAGAGGAAGAGGCGGCTGCTGTGGCTGTATCTGCTGCCGCCGCGGAAGAGGTGGATGAGGAAACTGCAGCAGCGGAGCTGGAGGCAGCGGCAGGTGTTGAAACTGAAGACGAAGCTACAGCAGCAGCACTGGAACTCGACACCACAGCCGCCGCACTAGTCGCCGCAGCCGGAGGCGTCGAGACCACGGCCGCAGCACTCGAACTAGCAACCGCAGCCGCCGACGAAGCAGCAGCCAAAGCCGAGGATTGCGCCGCGGCTTCCGAGGACGCGGCTTGAGCGGCAGATGATGCAACGGCGGAGGCTTGGTCCGCGGGGACTGGGGTACCGGTTGACACACCGCAGGCGATCATTTGCATCATGGTTACGGTTGATACTTGCATTACGGTCGTTGCTTGCATGACGGTGGAGAGTTGCGTTACGGTTGAGGCGAGCGCTGTCTCGGTTACGGTTGCTGCGGCGCCGGTGCCGAAGACGGTTGTTGTTACGAAGGATAGTTGGGCGGCGCCGTTACTGTTGGGGTTTGTTAGTACCTATCTGGTGGTTTCCTGTTGTGTAGTACGTACGCTTGTCCCTTTCCGCCCTTGTCACCGTCGGCAGCAGCACCCTGGGTTTCGGTCACGGTGATTGTCTTCGTCTGCGCTGCTGCCGTGCCGTTTAATCCACCGATTGCGGCGGCGCCGACTGTGATTGTCTGTTTAACTGTCTCGGTGACGGTGACGGCGCCATTTTGTCCTTGACCCTTCTTTTGGCCATCCCCTTCACCCTTGTTGCCGCCACCTAGGCTGCCGAGTAGCTGGTCCAACAGTCCTCTCTTTACAGGTTCGTCATAGTAGTGATATGTGCCGGCCTATGAGTATGTGAATATAGTTCCTTACTCCCACGACGGTATAGTCTGGTATGATATTATGGGGTAGTACACACCTGTACGAGCGACAGGGAGCTCAGCACGGATAATAAGAACGCTGGGTACGCCGCCCTCATCCTTAGGATGTGAGAAACTACGAGCGATCACTCACTCACTTAGTCCCTCGGTCGAAGCCGTGGTTTCGCGACGTACTCGTCGTAGACGGACTCAAGTTATATACTTGGTGGACGAATAAATGAACGAAGTGAACAGACCAGCCGTTTCTAATTACACGGGATCAACCCGAGATAGAGTAGGTAGAGAATGAAAGCGTTGCTTTGCTTGAGACCTTTTTTTCGATTGAGTTGGCTGCTGACGATATTATGAAAGGAGAGATAGATAGATGGAACTCGAATTATACCGGATTGCTCCGAAGAAACATCAGATATTAGGCGCGTATGCACTCTAGATAGAACGAAAGGAAGGACCGACAGCAAAGTCTCGAAACAAGCAAACAAGCATCACGGGGAAGCAAGGTGGCGCTTAGGAGTTGAAGCCATCAAGAAGGGGAAAAAAACAACATCAGATTAGAAGAAAAAGATTCACGAATATTGGATAGCCAGGGGGGGTGGTGGGAGAGAAGACACGATAAGTGGTAGAACTGCAGTACCTGGATACCTACCTCTTACACCAAACATGGAGCCACAACCACGCGGCCCAGATCGCAAGAAACCCATCAATTCACTGTTAAGAGAGGAATTTTTCAACAGTTCTAAGGCTGTTTCGACCGGGGTTGCGACTTAGTTCAGTCCTTCTTGGATGCGGTTTATGTCACGGCAAATTTTATGCAGGATGAAGCTCGAGGGTCTTGGTCTAGGTCCCGCCCATTTAGAAGTTCGCGATGGTACAGGGATGATCGGAACCAGCCTAGTTTTAGGAGCTTTTGGTAGCTTTAGGTGAGGCTCAAACGTCCATTTGGGGAAAGATGGCCGGGGTTTGAGTCCGATGCCAACAGGGGTTGAGACAACGCCCTGACAAAGGAGGTGTTTGAAGCTACGTCCTCAAAATTCTCCCTGACAAGTTGGCGACTCGGTAATTCGTGATTCTCGACAGAGACATAGTTTAATACAGTATTAAATCCTCCTTTCCGTTAGTTTTGCGATGAAGACGTTACAATTAGTGGTGTATTAGTTTAGTAAAATCAGTTAAATAAGAGAGCCGAGTTTCAAAAGGTATATTACTTGTTAGTGCGTCGAAATTTGACAACAATGTTGATGATAGAAACAGAAACCTATTTCAAGTCGATTACTCGGAGTTTTAGTTTAAAAGTGTTAGCGTCGCGTTGTACAGAGAAAGAGGGGAAAGGTAAGCCACCTTGTCACTATTGCGGGTTACGTGGACGCCTCCTCGATAATATAGTCTTGGCATAGGTTTCATAAGGTAAGATCGTGTGGGAACCAACCCGTCTGCCTTAATTAAATGGTTTAGCTCACGTATCGTCAACCGCTGCAGGGCCGGTAGATGACAGTGACGATGAGACAGACTATGTACGATTAACTGAAGGGATTGAACGTCATAGGCCACTTGTCGAATTTGGTACTCTTGAGCTACCAAGATCTCGATAAACTAATTAGTGAAGATTCGGGAAGCTGACGATCATGGTAACCGGCAATTGATGCATGTTTAGAAGATTGATTGTGGTCTAGAATAGCCGAATTGTTTCTCGTACTTTGATGAGAATATATTTAAATAATGCTAGTTGTAGCTAACATTAGTCGGGTGTGTTGATTACTGCAAACTTGTTTGAATTTTGGTTATTTTAACTGTGTAAATGAAATTGATCGCTCAGTCCCGACGTCTAAGGGATAAATGAAAGCTTAGGCAATCCACATCCGAGATAATTCATCTTCGCGATAAGCCTCACCTTGCATTATTCCTCTTAAGTAGCAGTCGCCCTGTAACGTCCACTGCGAATCCTTCGCTCTCAATACAAGAGGTACCTTCGCACCCTGTACGACAGCAATATCGTCGCCAGCTTCCGCCAAAGCAGGTCCCAGGCCGATATATCCTTTGCTTGTCCTAAAAACCCGGCGATCCGCCAGCGACGACATGGGGATTCTATAGTTCAGAGTCATCTGATCAGATCGTTTATAAAAGATTATCGCATGAGCAACGTGGACAGCTTTATCCACAAGCCATTCTGGAAAAAATCTAGGCAAAAAGCTAATCCATTTGGTTATGGTGGCGTCTCTCTCCAAAATGTCCAATTGGCGACGGATTGTTTCGATAGGTTCGTGACTCGACTCGCACACCAGTGTTTGAACGAATGCGTCCCGAATTGATTCACCAGTAATATAAGGCCCCGGTTTTGATATTTTCGCGATTTGGAACCAGTTATTTAAAACGAAGGTACATTTCGGAATTCGAACGCCGTGATAATTTGATCGTGGAAGCTGATCCACTCGCAGGACTGTACCAACAGCGGCGATACGATCTATACAATGACCGTATATTCCAAGGAAATTCGAGTCGGCACCAGCAAACTGCACTTGTGGCATCGACGAACAGCTAGCAGAAAAATCCAGTTCATTAATATCCGAATAGTTTGCTAGCCCTAAAGGCGCAGTGATGCGAGTGATGGACCAATCAGGTACCCAAGAAGGCAAATTCTCTGGTCCAGTGCCAGAAATACGGCGAGGAACGGACAACAGATTGAGATCCGATGTTTGCTTAAGCACCTCCTTTGCCACAGCTGTATACAACTCGGTGGTATCGACATTGTAATTGGGCTGTAAGGCTTGGACTCTGGAGAGTTCACTTTTGGTTAAGGCGTTTAAACCGAAAATTTTGTCTCTCGGGTCAGTAGCGTCGAGTATTCGGTGACGGAATAGGGCACTAAGAAGATTATGTCGGACCCCAGCACACCATTCACGACGGGCCCTTTCCAGAATGAAGACATAGGCGTTACGCTCATGGTCAGATAACCATAGGTTAAGATGGTCTTGAGCGGTGATAGCAGCCATGAGGTCGGCCCAACTGATGGATGAGTTTCCACAAAAGACTGTCGCCTGTGTCGCCAATGCAAGCTCCTGGACAACCCAGACTCTAGTAAACCATAATCTTTGGATTATTTTGGCGAATGCTGCTAGTCGTGGGAATTCAGATCGGTTTCTGAATCTGCCAAAGAGTTTTCGCGCAAATTCACCGTTGAATGATACCGTCTTGAGCGAGCCGCCAGCTGATGTGTACTGGTGACAGGCCTGAGCAATATCCGAGGCTACTGCAATTCCCTGGTCACTATTCTCTCTTTCTTCACCAAGCCATATGAGAACACGACTAGCTCTTGAGTAGATATCGTTCATACGACGGACCTGTCTTCCTCGTTCATCATCGTCACTCTGGTTGATGCAGACAGCGTCCGCCCATAAACTTCTCTTCTCGGATGGTAGGCGGAAGTGACGCAAAACTTCTTCGAGGGCAGTAGTGACGGCTAAGGTCTTTCCGTTGCAGATAATTTCGACTTTGTCTCGAGAATTACCCCATACGTACGAGATGGCTTCGTATGGGGGAGACTTGCCTATGTCTCCGTGTTCGAGAATGCATTCCACTTGTTGATCTTTTGAGCCGGGGAACAGGGTAAGAATTCGCAACTGATTGCATTCAGGTTCAGTGCCAAAAGGCACGTAGCAATATGAATCCATTGCCGATATAATGAAGGAATCTCGCCACTATGATAGGGATTCGATTTTTACCGTGATAATGACTTATTGAACAGCAGCAAAGAAAACTAGGGGATCTCTATAAATACTTACTTAAGTACCTAGCTAGGCACCATATGAGCTGTGGAGGTAGCGTACTCGGTAGCATTTTCATGGATGTTTGCTACCTTTCGTCTGGTTAGATATGTTTATATGCCTTACGCAAGGGAAGTGGTCAACAGCGAAAATCCAAACCCGCCAGCCACAAAAGAAGTTACACTGCATCTATGTTAGTCAAATGAGGAAGGATATGATGGCCTTGGTAATTCCGATAAAGGTAACGCCTATGATGAGTGTGAGTAACCGATAGATCTGTGAAAGGTGTAAATGGGATTGTCTGGCGAGATAATGTATTTGCATGCTGGACAATAGTTCGGAATAGTTCCGGATTCACTTCAGTAACTCGAATACAAAACATTTTTATTAAGTTTGGGAATTTAGACTTTGAGAACTGTTCGGACGATTAATTCCGCTGTAAATACTCAGGTGACAAGATGGATATCTATTGTTTGTTCGAATTGATAAATTCAAAATGGATTAATGACGATTTGGTGGGGTGGAAGGTTTTGGTTAAAGAAAAAAGGTACGTACCTAGGTGTCGGATGGTCGGTGGGCCAACCGGTGGGGCCATTACTAGCCACAGAGTGAAAGAGAGAGCTATGACCAGATAAATATCAACAAGGAAAAATAAAGTAAAAGTGAAGTTACCGCGCAGACCTTGACTTGATCTTAACCCGCCTATTAAGTCGTCACGTCACGTCAACTTGAACAACTTCAACATCAATTTGACCAACCTTGGTCTTTGAAGTCTTGTTCACTTATTCAAGTAGGTCATTTGCTTCTTAATTAACTATTTATTCTTTTTTAATTCACTTCTCTTCTTCAATTTGCTGCCCACAATGGAAGAAGTCGCGAGTCCTCCAAAACGGATGACGCGTGCTCGAGCAGCCGCGAAGGATGCCGCCGCCAATGTCAACCCCAAAGAGAGTGCGGCCATGGCCGTGACCAAGACTGCGACCACATCCAAACCCACCAAAGCAGCATCCACCGCAACCACAACAAGAACCGCCACAACATCGCGTGCTGCGAAACGAAAGACACGATCCGACGAGAATGAAGACGAAGATGACCTCCAATCGGAAGTCGAACAACCACGTGCTATGAATAAACCACCTAAAACCCGAGGCCGACCGAAGAAGGTTGCTGGATCTGAGCCGGAACCCGAATCCAAACCCGAATCAGACGACACCCCAGCACCTAGTAGTGCTAAACCTACGCGTCCTAGAGCAAAGAGAGCTGCCACCGCCGCAACAGCTGCTTCTGCTTCTAAAGCTGAACCACCTAAGACACGTACGAGTACGCGAACGCGAAAAACAACTACCGATGATGGCAATGCAGACGCACCATCCGAGCCGGTCAAGAAGACCACGCGCTCGCGTGCTACGTCCACCGCCAAAGCTTCTACCGGTATCGTCACTACCAGCATATCCACAGAGCCTACCCCAGGATTAAAATCTGCCGTCTCAAGGCCTGCGTCTAGGATAGGAGGTGTCGTTAAGAAGACAGTTACCTTCCAAGAGCCGGAGAAAGAAAACTTGGTGCCCACTGCTGCCACTAAGGGCAAGACCAACACCAAGACCACAGAGCCTGCTACTGGCATGCGAGCAAAACCTGTTCGCAAGGCAGCCGCCAGTGCAAGAGCTACCAGAGCCAGTACAAGATCTACATCAACTAGTGAGAAGAGAGACAAGTCGCCCTTAAGCCCTAAGAAGGACGCTCAGAACCGGTCATTATCCAGAGATGTCGATTCTGATGACGAACTTGCGACATTGGAAAAGACTCCACTTAAGCCCTTGATGAAGAGTCCTGTCAAGCCGCCTGCGAAGAAATCTGATCTCCTACCACCCACCACTAAGGAAGGCGATGATCACACCCAAGAGACTTCAGAGCCGACTGTTGCACCGGCATTGGGTAGTCCGGCTCGCCGACCACCCTCCTCTCCTTTCAAGGATGTCATGAAGTCTCCCGCAAAGAAGGTAGATGCGGTTCCGCCTTTAGTTCTACCCTCAAAGGATGATCAACAGCCTTCACAATCACCGTCTAAGGTTTCGATGCTTCAATCACCTGCTAAGCGACCTCAACTCCCTATCAAATCACTCCAACCTCCTTCGCAAGAATCTAGCGAAAATTCTCGCTCACCAGTCAAAATGTCGCTTTTCCAATCACCGGCCAAGCGACCCACGTCGCCCTTTAAGCTACAAGGACCCTCTGCGCAGTCTTTCGAAGACAATGCTAAGAGATTGTTTGCACGAAAGACTTCCCCCGTAGAGATGGTATCAGATGAAGAAGTGCAAGAAAAGTTGGCTGAACAAATTGTTGAGCAAATTACTGAGCAACCTGAGACGACCAAGACAGGGGATGAGAAGCCTGAAGAAAATGAGGTTGATTTGGAATCACCGTCCCTACTCGCTTTCCCAGGACGTCTTTCCGCCGTGCTTCCTCGTCATGCAGACCCAGCTCTCCGAGAAAACCCTCTTCCTATGAAGGAAGTGCCTTTGGAACAACCTGAGCCTACCTTGGCCAAACCGGCTGAGGTACAGGAAGAGGTAACCGTCCAGGCCGATATCAATGAGCCAGTCGTTGACGCTATGGATGTTGACGAAATCGAAGCTGAAGTCAAGGACGAGAATGAGAATGTTGCTAGTCCTGCTCCGACCACACCTCCTCAATCACCACCTAAGTCAGCGATCAACTCGGCATTTGGCCTGCGAGCTAAGGATCTAAGCGATTATGCCGATGAATCCGAAGATGAGCTTGCAGCTAGCGCGAAGACGCTCTCCAGACTTCAAGATGATACAACTGTTACATTCAGTCAAGTCCCATCGACGCCAACTCCTAGCACTCTTAAGACACCTCGTGGTCTGCCATCTAGTGCAGTTAAGGCTGCAAACCGTGCTATCCGATCGGTCTCTAAGGGCTCTCGATTTGGCTTTACTCCCTTGGCCAACCAACTTAATGAGTGGAAGGCCTCTAGCCCGTCGAAGCTTAGCAATAGTGTGCAAATATCTTCGCCCGAGTTCAAGGATGAAGGATTTTCCTTACTCAAGGAGAATGATACGGCGCCTGCGGAGTCTACCCCTTCCAAGAGCTTCTTCGACGAAGAGATGAAGATTCGTTGCGAGATGGAGAACCAAGCTGCTATGGAAGCAGCTCTCGAGGCTGACATTGAGGCCGCATATGGAGAGCCTGAATTTGATGATATCCCCATTACCAATGAGGATGTCGAATTGGCTGCTGAGGCGGATGAGATGTCGCTCATGGAAGGCGTCCAACATGAGGAAACGAAGGAGTTCAACATTCACGATGACTCTATCTCAGAAGCTAGCCAGGAGTATGGCGACGAGAATGCCGTACCTATTGACCCGGCTCTCATGGCTTCGAATGCTCATCGTCTCGATCCAGTAACTCCGATGCGATCATCCGCACCCAAGGCTCTCCACACAGTTTCTAAGGTACCGCTGAAGCCGGCAGATGACTCTACCCCAGGGATTTTCAAGAAGCGTAGCGCTAGTGCCTCTAAGCTTCCTCCTAATCGTCCAAATGGTCTCTTCAGGAATGCGACAGTTATCTCGTATTCTCCCACCAAGGAATCAAATAAGATGGATATTGATGGAGAGGATGAGCTTCAACAAAACCCCGTCACCCCTTCGAAGACAGATATATGGTCTTCAATGGGTACTCCGGCTCGTACCCCTCGTCGGGATTTGGATAATGGCTTGCTCCGAGGCGCTGTTGTCTTCGTCGATGTGCACACAAGTGATGGCGCGGACGCAAGTACTGTTTTTGTGGAGCTTCTCACTCAGATGGGTGCTCGTTGTGTTAAGAGTTGGCCTTGGAACCCGACAAGTCCTTCGAACAGCGACGGATCCTCATCCAAGATAGGCATTACACACGTCGTATACAAGGATGGAGGCAAGCGAACTTTGGAGAAGGTCAGGGAGACCGGTGGTGTCGTGCAATGTGTCGGTGTTGGTTGGGTCTTGGAGTAAGTTAATTGTTATTGATGGCCTATGATTACAATACTAACATCATCTTTAGTTGCGAGCGCGAGAACGAGTGGCTTGATGAGGCACCTTACTATATTGATACCTCTCTTGTACCCCGTGGTGGACGTAACCGCCGCAAGAGTATGGAGCCTAAGGCACTTGCAAACTTCAACGGCACTCTAGTCACCCCGATGAAGAGCAACGCAATGCCTAACCGAGAATGCGCTACTGTCCCGAACAACCACGTCAGCCGAAGGGATAGCACTGTTTGGATGCGCACTCCCTCCGATCACGACGAGGATGAAGACGCGCCCGGCGAACATGACTGGGATATGCTTACGCCGGTTCCCAAGACCCCAGCTCCCCAGGATGTTGCGAGATATGCGATGGACGTTACTCCGGACACACCTAGCACGGTGAACTACGGAGAGGGTTTCTCGCCTGAGAGGGAGGAACTCCTAACGCGCACATGTCCCGCGAAGAGAAGCTTCTCGGACCTTGGCGGTGGTCTGCTTAAGCAGGAGAAGGACCAGGGTATTCTGATGCGTCTCATGGCTGCGAAACGCAAGAGCATGCAATTCGCGCCCAAGGTCGCGAGTCCGCTTTCTAAGGCGTGGAACTAGATTCCATGTCTTAGTTTATTTATTGCTTTTTTACTTTTGATTCAGTTCTATCGTTGAACTCATAGGGTGGCGTTCAGGCGAGGCGGTACGATATGATTAAGATAGGGTTAATCACACAAACAGACTCCTCACGGACGGTTACTGAGAGCTGCTGCATTATGCGGAGTGGAGGTTCGTCGTTCGTTCGTTTTACGGGGATTAGGTACGAGGGGGGAAGTCTTGCATCGGCATCGATGGCGTTGATTGATTGCTTGCGTTCGGTTGAGGATAGCTAGTTAGTTGAGCTGAGACGAGATGACGCGTTTGTATTTAGGTAGTCAAGCTGAATCTCTGGTCGGGGTGCTAAGCGCGATGGCTTCACCGGATCGGACCTGGATCGCTGCTACTGTCTTAGCTATTCTACTCAGCTAAGCACCTAAGATATGAAAAATGGTTTCTGCAAGTATGCTTCTTTGAGTGTTTGTGATTGCTGCCTAGTTGTATTGCCTGACTATCTAGGTATCCAGGGATAGAATCATGTAAGTTCCCGTCGTGGCGTTCGACCTATCAGTTTAGAGATTGGTACAGATCCGAGAATGATTTCTCACATCCACCTAACCAAATCAAATCCCGGCGGGAAACAGCGGCGGCGGCTAGCAATGCAGCTTTCCAGCAACTAGTCTCAAGCCACATTCATCAGCTTTATATGTTGTGATACTTGAACACGGCGATATCCACACAAGTACCTAAGAGCCAAGATTTGGTACGGGGAATTAGTTTTTTTTTTTTTTTTTTTCATCCCACTTTGTTTCTCCGAGCCTTGTTGTTTGATGGTGATATCAGCCCATCTAGCCAACTTACCAACGCGGGAGGTTTGGTCTAACACAAATTCGACACCGAGACAAGTACCCCCCATCTTATAATGCACGTAGCCGAACCGTACATAATGTACCGTATCCGAAGGCTTCGGAGTCGGGCTCGGGGAGGTACCTACTTGATATGCATACTGTACGTAATATCACATCCAGCCTTTCCCCTAATTTTTACATTTACTTTTTTTTTTTCTTCTGCAAGTTTTTATTGCCTCGGTATAATACACTACACTGCCTGTCTACCCACCTACCGTAACACAACTAAGTAACGGCTCAAACCCGACTAACTGATACGAGCGAAGAGGCGAATCATTTCGGCCAATGGTGAGGTGCAATGATGCTTATATTATATTAAAAGGGTAGTCGGGAGTCATGGGTGGTAAGGGGGCGGCCAATCGCATCTCAGCCCGGAGGGTGGATGGATTATGCAGAGGTTGGTTGTTGATGATTTGATGGCGGATGTGACATGTTACATGTTACACTGCATTTCCAAGGCAGTATAACCTCAATACATGTATGTGGGAAGAGTTGGGTTGGTGCAGTAGGTAACGGATGGGAGTAATGAGTTAGGTAGATTGTAGCCGCATTGTTGATAGCCTACAGTACTCCAATGTTACGTGCCATGTCTCGATCTATATCATGTCCCCCGGCATCTTTCTTGAAATATCGGAATAACCTAGGTTCCTACTTAGGGTGGCAGCGGCGACAACGTCGGTATTGAAATGGGAAACGTCGCAAAGTGTCGGCTCGGCTCGGTTCGGCTCGGTTCATACAGTCGCCTAACGGTGGACAATAGTAACACTTTTGAAAGCACCAGCAACAAGCAATATATTGATATCCAGGGGATAGAGGATAGGAAGGTTGATAACGATAGATAGAGAAGATGGGTTGCATATATTAGTTAAATATAGAAAACTTAACACCTTCCAGAAGACATCAGGGTGTATAGGGTTGCGTGTCGACGTAGTATAAACCAGACCGGCAAGTCATATCTGGGTAGAGATCGATAGATAGGTAGATGTACGTCACATTTACGATATAGTTATATAACTACATATCTAGCTCTAGAAAATCAACTACTACCTAACCTATTCGTCAAGTTTCGAATAAACGACTTTACTACTATAACACGTAACTCTGCCTACTTACATCCCACACTTACAAAGATATATCCATAAAGGTACACTACCTATTCACATCACTTACACCAACCCATTTCAATTAAGCACCTCATCAATATTACCAGGCATCTCACTCACCTGCCCAAGACAGCCAGGCCACGATATACCCCGGACCGACACATCGCCCGAGTCCGGTGAGCAACCCCCAACTGCCTCCCTCACTCCTTCACTCCCCTCTATCACCCCCCTAAATACCGATCTTACACGAACATTATACTCTTACGTATTACTACAACCAACCCTCGATCCCCCTCCCCACGAGCATCCCACATACTAACCCGGTACTAGCAAAACAAAGCTAACCAAGATGAGAAGTCCCTACATGCATGACCCGAACATATGAGAGCCGTCAGCTTATAACGAATAACGGAATAATCCGGCGAGAACTAGACAAGCTAGGCAAATAGAAAGACCGAGTGACGTCCGTTCGGTCGACTTACTAGTAATTCGTTTGGGGGGTCTACGAGGCTCTTGAAAAGGGGAACTTAGGTTAGGTACTTGGGTAGATAATAGGATGTAGCTGGACCCCGGATCTTGTAAAATACCTACCGATGGGGATTCCCGTCGAGTCCATATCTCCCGACATCACTACTAACCATGTACTCACTCATGAACCTACGTCAATCCTCTGCCAAAAACCCAGACTACTCACGAACTTCTTCCTAAAAACAAGCATAACAGATCTGTAATTCCTCACATTCGAATCCCTATCTATTGCATACCTGCATACCCGATATCTGCACACCCCTCCCCAAAACACAACACAAGAATCCCGTGGTATCACGTATATATACTAGGCAGGCAGTCCAACATCAATATCAATATCGATATCAAATACCCCCAATATCCCCCTTCCTAAAATGAAAACCACAAAAACGCAAAAGCTTGAACCCATCCCATTTCACCATATCGCCATGCAGTTCATATATGGTACAAAAGGGGCAAGTCCCCTCCCCTCTTCATTTCCCCAATTCGCCCTTCCAACCCCTTCTCTCTCCCGTTTTCCCTTTTCTTCCCTTTTACCCCCCAGAAAGAGAAGAAAAGAAACTCCTTCCCGTAAGACCCAAATAGCAATAACGGTAACGGTAACGATAATAATCCTTATATTTGCCTCGTGCTCGTAGATCGCGTCGTTCGGTCCCACTAAATGCCCCTCGAAAAAAACGCCTTGCCAAGCTTTCAAAACTACCCTTTTCTTTTCGAATTTTCTCTTGTTTTTTCCCCTTCCTAACACCACCCGACGGAAACTAGGTGAATTGATAAGTAAACGTTGAGTTGCCATACGCGTATACTCGGCAAACTACTCCCGTCCTACCGCATCCAGACCTTCCTAATCGTGCTTGTGTGCGTACGTAGACGTTTTATATAATCCGTTCATCAGTTCCCTTCATACGTCATGGTTGGATACCTAAATAAGTAGATAGATAGATTTCCTTTCCTAGCCAAAAAGAACAAAAAACGATCGTTTGCCTTTTTTTCTCTAAAGTTGCTGTTCCTTCTGATTTCCGTTATAAATATCTGAACCTGCCCAATTCAGCTGCAAAACGCCTGTTGTACATACGATGAGATAAAAATAGATGAAATCTATATATGATGGTATATAAGTAGTAAAAAGCACGGAGGGTATAGATGACGTGGTTTAGCCCATAAGGTATCGATGGCTTAGGCTCATATGGTCGTCTGTAATTCCGAGAAGGCGGTATCTAAGTGCGAAACTCATCAGCATAGCGTAGCGAACTCAGCGGCGTTTCACTGGTTCAGAGATTGAGGTGCCGTTGTCGTAATCCCAATGTCGCTTGAGACCACCTTCGTAAACGCTGGCTACGGATTCTTGCCACATAGCCGGCGTTACGAAAGCTTGCACAGGCGGTGCTGAATATTGAGGCATAGGCTGCGTTACTGCCGGTAGAGACCCGCTTCCGAGTTGAATGTCGTGGGAAGTCGGGACTTCGGGGGCACCTGAAGATGAGGCAACACTTAGAGAACTGGACTGTGGAGCCACTGAAGTAGGCTGGGGTTGGATTTGTTGCGTACCGAAAGTCGAGCTCCATTGACTGGTGGTTGTGTAGTTAGTAAAGGGAGCCCGTTTCGTCAAAAATGAGGGCTCGAAAAGGAAAAATACTCACTCAAATAAACGCGAGGGATTCCATGTGGGATGCTCCCCTAATGGTATCCCACCCGAGAGTGCCGAGGCATGGGCACTCTGGCCGGGATTCATTAGGGAGAGCGACTGCGCAGGAGAGTCACTCTTGGTGTCCACGGAACCAGCAGAGATAGGTGTGATAGGATGGTTGGCATAACTAACTTGCGAATGCTGGCCGGTATGTGAATCCATGCTTGGATCCAACGAACTGGTCTGGAGCATTGGAGGCTTGAACGTATTCGCAGTAGGCGGGCTCGAATGACTACTAGGGTGTGGACTTCCGTAAGGAAAGCTTGGTTTTAAGACGAATGGTTTTCGGATATCGGCCGAGAAAGCTTCTCGTACGGCGTCGATCTGTTTCAGCATCTCCGGCAGTGGCCAAGATTGCATCGTTTTTTCTAATACCCTCATATGCCGAGTGAAATAATCTCGGGCATCGGTATTGAGTTCTGGATCAGGAGAAGTCAACGCAACCTACACAACTTTTTGTTAGTCCTCGATTTATCCTTCATTCCTCATTTAACGTTTAAAAAACCATAGCAACGCACAAGATGGAGAACAATGCAAGACAGGATGGCGTAGATGGTGAAACTGATGCCTCTTTGCATGCATTGAAGTCCGCTTAAGCCGAAGGACTGCAGCATCGACTCTTGAAGACGACATAACGCCTTTGCTGACGAGTAACAGAGGAACATGTGCGATTTCCACTGTCCGTCGGCACCCAGCGGTTCCAAGAAACTCAGTTGCGGTCGGTGGAGAATGATAACACTCAAATAGTAATAAGAATGCATATTCCCAATAAAATGTGATGGAAGCCATGGTGGTGACCCGTTCGTTGGGAACGATATCTGTAAATCATTTGGAAGGTCGGTAAGCCAACCCGTTATAGTCGGATTGAGGTTCACTAATTCAGGGTCGAGACCCCACTCCTTCTTCTTCTTAATCTTAGCATAAACGGCGTTCACCCGGTTGAGATTTCGAGCTACGCGTGCTAGAAACGCGAAATTTCGACTAGCATGAAATTCAGTTTCGTCACAACCAGCCATAGGCCTTGGAATGCTGAAGTCAACACTATCAGAATCTACAGATAGATCTTGCCGCCCTATATCACGTTTAGAATCACATAAAGAGGCAATCAGTTAGAAAGCTGGGAAATCTTACCTTGAGGTGCGGCTATCATAGTCTCGCATACGAAAATCGTTTGCCATATCCGGCTTTTCGTTAAACATTCAGCATGGGGAGAACCACAGGTTTTACCAGCCCTATGGGTATCTAAATGCTCGTCGAGTCCGAGATCTTTAGCCATAGCGACACAATGTACGATTGACATCCAGGATCGGTAGTAATAGCCACGTTTCGGCGAGGCCTCCCTAGCTTTTAGGATAATGAGGAGAGCCTGGAGAGTACTTAAACGTGGTACGTCCATAAAAGAATCGGCGTGTTCTATATGTTATGTTAGTTCGGAGCATGGTGTCAAAAGTATTCCGGAGTTCCTACTCGAAGCGAGAGCAATCCATTGCTGTCCTTGTGCCGGTTCATCAGCGAGACGACCGGCGACTGCAAATATTGCTTCGAGCAATAATGGTGATATAGACTCTCGATTCGTATGCCACTGTTGGTATAATTGGGTTTTGTTTAACACTGGCACGTAGGGGTGTACATTGGTGAAATAAAGATCAAAGTAATGTAAGATGGTTCCATCGTCCGGCATTAATTCTGGTGGTATTCGTATCTTTAACCCAGGCCCTGAAGGCATAGGTGGTAATACGTCTTTATATTCATCGGCATCTTCGACAACAGGTTCATCTTCGTTTCCGCTACGGGCCAACTTATTATTTAAATACGGGGCTTGAGGCTGTCAGCATTGATGAATTCAAGGTCCAAGAATAAAACCAACCTGTGCCCGCTTCATTAACCTTAAGCGCTCCTAAAATATCAGCAAGATCTTGTTGGCCGTACTGATCTTGTTGGTAAGATTCAGGGGAAGATTCCGAGTGCGCAGAATGCTGGTGCATTGGCGGAGTCGGAAATACGCTGGATGCAGCATACGACTGGTCCATAACACCCACTTGGGAAGGAATAGTCGTATATTGAAGTTGATGCGGTGGTGGTGGCGGATCCCCGTATGGCATGGGAGGATATACGCCTTGATGCTCAGAATAAGGCCCAGGTGTCGGATACATAGTAGGTTTCGGTTGTCCACCCATCATAGATTGCGACGGTTGTTGCTGTAAAGGCATTTGCCTAAAGCTATCTGAACTGGACGCGATGTTGTATTCTGACGGTCCAGCCTCGTAAGACTGCGTATCCGTCGGTGATCCTTCATATTGGCCATTTGGTCGCACGCAATGAAGCTTCAGCCGTATGCAGGCCGAACAAGGCCATGTATTTGTTGTGGCGGCATCACATTTGATTTTTCTCCTCCTACAGCCTTCGCATGCTCTCATCACTAACAAGGGGTAGTCTTGTTAGCCGCGATCCTTTGGCGATTAGATTCAACGCTACAATTACGATAAATGCATACCCTTCAACCGCTTGTGTCGGTTATGTTCGTCCACGAAGACATAATCTACAGATTAAAGATTATAAGTTAGAATTAGAACAATGGTTTGAATAATTCAGATATGGAGCATAATCATGGATCGCGCACTCTTCTGGGTCTCCCTTGGAGGTTGGTAAGTTTGCGGCGCAAATTGAAACGAGTTCAAAGAGGAATTTGAGCTCTGCGGCAGAAGCCTCCTCACGGATTGATCGTTGTTCGACATGGCCGACTGGCTGGTTCGTCTTTATGCGGGTTCAGGACCCTCGATGGTCGGGTCCAACGATAATCCTCCCGATTTATTAATAATTGACCATCGAGTTCGTTCTTTTATTTATTTTTTTCGCACAACGGAATTGTATAAAATGGGAATGGAGTACTAGTTTCGTTCCAGCCGCCTTGTCGATCGTCAAAATACCGCGCAGTTAGAGGTTAGCCGTGTATATATATGTATAGATATATTTATGGAAATATATGCGATCAATAAGCAAAAAGATAAATAAAAGTTAAAGGTAAAAGGAATAATTGAAGGGAGCAAGAGTAGAAGTTCGCGGTAGAGTTATTCCGGCTGTATGTATGTTAAAAAAGGTAGATTAAGGTTCCAGTGGTTAAGGTTAAGGAACCTGCCGTGTTTCGCTGTGGTGCGGTACTGTATGTACTTGCAGCACCCCAAGCACCAAGCAGTGGGAGGGAGGCGGGACGGACGTCAAGCAATAGCTTTTTTGCTGGGTGCGGTGCACCTGCTGCTGGGGACTTGTCGCTGGAACTGGGTCTGGGAAGCGGAAAGCGGGCTAGGAATGGGCCTTTTTCGCTCCTTCTAGGGAGACCCGGTATTCAGGTAGGTGAGGGGGATAACCATGCTCTTGCCATGAGTTCCTCTAGCACGCCAATAAAAAGAATGGGGGATTTGGGGGGGAAGAGGGCAGGAGGGGAGACGTATATCCCTTGTACCTTCCCTTGTACCTAGCGTTTATTGCATTGTATGCTAATTGTCGCCCTGTGGAGTCGAGAGGGGCCGATTGGGGGCTTTAGGAAACACCCCCTGCTCTTCTTTGCCTTCCTTGCCTTCGCGTGGTTCCTCCTGCTGCTGGGTCCAAATTAGTCTACAGATTACGTATATTCACGTATTTGATTGATTGTATCTGATGTATCATGTATTCATGTACATTTCTAAACTCTAAAGGTACATGTAACTTGCAGAAACGGTACTAGTTACTTACCTGTAATTCAGCCTTTTAATAATTTGTGTAACAGTAATAAAGAGTGACAACGTAAGAAATACAATCCATACATGTGATAATACTAAATGGAGTAATGTAGGTAATGCCCCCTATTTTTTTTATTAGTAATCTAATAGATGACACTGACAATATATTTATTTGTACAGGGCGGGATTACATTGATCTTATGATAGGAAACGCTCTGGAAGTTCGCTTGTAGTATCGAGGGTCATGTGTACGACAAGAATTGACTTACACGTATATGTCTATGTTTCAATGGGTGAATGAAATGAATGAATAAATGGGGAAACCTTTTTACAAAGTTCCAATATCTAGTCTGCCGTCTGCTACATAACCTACTATGTATGTAACAGATGTAACAGAG
The DNA here is from genome assembly GCF_022578975.1 of Hypoxylon trugodes. Taxonomy (NCBI): domain Eukaryota; kingdom Fungi; phylum Ascomycota; class Sordariomycetes; order Xylariales; family Hypoxylaceae; genus Hypoxylon; species Hypoxylon trugodes. Next base: position 1,452,266 of record NW_026250025.1, read on the forward strand.
TGGGAATTAAAATGGCCGCTTGGATAGGGTAATGGTGGTTATCCAATCTACTTGAAGATCGATCGCTGGCGTGGTTCGTAGGATTCAGATTCGTGTGGTGCGGGTTAATACCGCGCTTTAATACATGTACCGTATCATCCATTGCTCGGTTCCGTTTTCGTACATGCCTAGTTCACCTTAGTGTAGCAGTCTAAGAATCTAGAAAGACGAGTCCACATTCGGCAGGGCCTCGTATGTTATTTAGCTGGGCATAATAGACTGCCCAGGTGGTAGAGTGAAGTTTAGAGGGAGGATTGGAGGATAGGAGGATAGGATGAAGAGGGAGGGGCTTATAAATTTCGTAATCGGGCTACAAAGGGAGGTACTTTTTCTTAAAATTTGCGTATGCGCGTACGGATCCAATGATATACCGAATCCCCTATATAATCCTAAGAAAATCTTGTAAGTCGTACGTGATGAGCGACTTTCTTCCACCTGTCACCGTCTCACTCTAGGCGCTGCTGAAGAATTGGCAAATGCTGTGACCGTCAGAAAAAAACGCCACTCCAGCGGAGGTAGAAGTGTACAGGGTACTTCCCGTACTGTTGTACTTGGTAACATACAAATGTACGCAGTCTGAAGATCACGGCAGCTAGGTTAACATTCAGCGATATTAATTGATCTCCAATATAGGATGAAACGTCTTAGGGAGGACCAAGCGCGTTCAAGACTATCCCCGATTCCAGATTCTAGCTTTCTAATACGCCGAACACCTATACAGTTGCTGAGAAGAGGAAGCAGAAAAAAATTGTCGTGGCAAGTCAATAGCCGCCGACCACTGGTAATCATGATCATGGCAATAGTAAGTGACAGACATATAGTAACAATGCATATGCGTCCCTGGGGGGGGAAATAGGGCTGCAAGGTGCGCAGCTTTTCTTACCTTGTACGCACATATACATATTACATATGTATGTACTCGGCGTGATGGTGGCTATCATTGTTCATGTTCCATGTCATACAGTACATGTAATAACTCCAAGTGGGATAGGCAGGTAAGCCTACCTATCATCAAGCTCAGGGGCTTCACATCCATACATAAACGTGCATACGACGGATAGCCAACCGGCAAACATCTCGGGAGTCGGGATCTTTTCTAGCGCCTTCAGCCATACTGAACCCGATGGTTCAAACGCCGGGTACCTTGCCTTACCTTTTTTTTTTTTTTTTTTTTTTTTTTACCTTACCTAACCTACTTGATTTGCCAACTTCCATCTCTGCCTATTGTCTTCTTGTTTTCCCTTATTAGCACTTGACATAATTAGCCCCTGCATGTTGCCTGGCCCTGTTCGCATGTTGATAGTCCTGGAATTATTAGCTAAAAAAGACTAGAAGACTAGCGGTCAGGTCTGCACGCGCCAATATCAGCTAGATTAAGTTAGGGGATCTATCGCGTGTTTCCTAATTCTTGCGAATTAGTTATGTAGGTTGGCTGAGACGAGTTGCAAAGAGTGGAAGCGACATGACTTGGGTGAGCGAGCACCTGCATCCGCGTTGCAGGAAAGTAATAGGAATGGGTATAAGATAGGAATGCCAGCGTGACGGACCGGTATCCTTGAAGATGATAATTGGTCGCTGTCGGGAGCCCTCGCTTATCCGCTTTCCTTTCTCGTTACCACACAAGGCTCTCGCCGATCGGAGATCCGAGGCCTCTTTTTTTGCCCTTTTTTTTATTCGGGTTATTGATGTTATATGTTATGTGTTATGTATGTACAACACATACGTACATACAGTTTTATGTATGAATTGAGCGGCAGGCAAGCAGATTTGGTAGGCCAATGCTGGGCCATGGCGGGAGTGATAATGATCTACTTATGAAATGGGTAGGGATTCATCCACCCGAAGTCCCGAGGCATCCTACCCAGCCATGACTAGGTTGTCCCCCACGGAGATTTACCAATCAGTGAAGGAATTTTGTAGCTCCAGCTTGCCGAAGGAGGACTACGCTCGTCGAATTAGTTTGATTTGTGAGAAAATTGTCATCAATAATCGCCGGGCTCGCTAAAGCATGTTCCTAGAGTTGAAAGGGGCAAAGAGCGCCCCCATCGTACTATTGTGCTGGGTGTACTGAGTGGGCTGGTAGGTGATCGCGAATTCGAAAAGGTACTTCTAGCGCGCTGCAGGCTGAGTCGCTTCCTTGCGCACGCTGTAGGAGTGAGTGGGATTTGCATATACCTAGTTGGTTGGCAGGTTCGTACATATGTTGCCTTGTGTTCGGGTTGGTAATAGACAATTGATCCTTCTGAGCTTTGACTGATTGCCACATGGAATAGCAATCATAAGTGTAATGCGATGCGATACAAAGATATGGTGCGCAGAACTAATCAAATGAAATCTTGGGGTAGACGTAATGCGTACCAGCGTACGTGCGGACAAACTGACAGGGCTGAACAACTATTCTTAGCTGTCCTGTCCGTTCTCTTACCAACATTAACTGGCACGTGGCATACGAGAATGCTTGGGACGGCTGGTTCCGCATCTTCTAATTTTTAAAAACTGACTTTCCTGATCAAGCGTGTAAGTGCCGTTATTTTTCATATTTTTGACCTTTTCCGGCAAACTGGACCGGAGCATGCGACATATTCGGATTGTGTAGATCGTAAGGCGTTTGTTTGGTCCGGACCTGAAAGCGGGAACGGGCGAACAAGCCCAGATCGAGAAACTCCCGCGGTGTATGCAAGCCTATCTTGCCTACCTATCTAGCTAATTGCTAGGGTAAAATAAATGAATTGTAATGTAATGTATAGTATAGTATAGTACTATAGTCTGTCAGCCAATTCAATAGTAACAAATTATTTTCTTACCGTCATTGAATTAGTGTATCTTAGACAACACCTACAATCCACCACCACTACCATGGATCTATCACCACAAAAATGGGACCCTGCGAAAAAAAGAGTAAGGAAATGGATGTATAACAATGTGCGATGATATCACCCGGTGCAAATATCGATATCAATTTCGACATCCTGCGACAAGAAGGTCTGGGGAAAGGTCAGTACTGTAGCACTGTAGCACTGTAGCACTCCAAAAAATTACTACGCATGAAATTTCGAAATCTGTGAAACAGCCGCAAGTTCGCTGTAACGGTTGTATCACATAGCCGGTCCTGTACCCGCTCAACACCTTGCGCACCTCGCCCCTGCATCTGGCCCTGGAGCCCTGAGAAAATCTCTATCGGGTTGCATCTGCTCGCGTTAAGTTATCGAAGATGGCATAGGTTTGCTGTCAGGTTGTCAGACCTCAAATTCAGGGGCAAATGATCGGCCGAATATCTGGAGAAAATCAACGGTGGATCTGTTACATAGCCACACGCAAATCCTCCAGGGCTAGTATCCTTGATGTATCCTAGTGTGGAGAAGAAAATGAGAACCAAAAAATGAAGACGCGACGAAGCACACCAACGCGCCATTAAAATATGTAACAAATATATTAATATGTACGTATATGTAGGTGTATATACGAGGATAGTATCATGGAATGATGGAAATAAAGGTTTAGGATGCATTGGTAGGAGCCTCACTCGTAAAGTAACCAATGGTCGCAACTCTAATTGAAATTACTACTTCCCTGTTCCAAGGTTTATGTATTGCAGGCGGTAATGACAATGGACGCCAAACCTTGAATTGGGTAGAATTGATAAGATCGATAAGATAAAAATGTCGGGTAAACAACATCCCGATTTTGCCCCTCCATTTCCTTAGGTATTTACTTGCTTAATTGTGAATCCTTGTTCGCCGTAACTTCTCATAAATCACAATATCTTGTACTTCCTTACATACCCCCAGGTACCTCAAGGATTTCAGCTCGGCGACTTCGCAACAACAATACATATCCTATTACGATTTGTAACCGCCAAAATGGAGAAGGATAATGCGAACCCTACTATCCTAAACACCTCACAGCTTCCAACAAGACAGCGCAAGAGGGGACGTAGAGTCCAAAAAAACACCGAGTCCATGATCGGTGACATCATGCGCAAGCCACAATATTTGTCTGACCCTTTCTACGATATTTCGTGGTCTGACGATACCGAGAGTGACGACGAGTTTACTGCTGAACCTATTGATGAACAGGAGGTATACGGTAAGACCATCTTTAATTCATAAACCATAGTTCATAATCCATACAAGTAATTTCCGTACGATTCGGAGAGAATCCCACGAGTCAAGGATCGCATGGCAACGCGGACTTTTCGGGTTTATCGCCCTCGTGGTTAATTAGGCACTTCCAAGATATCCTTGCATTCGCATCATTTTCTAATCCCAACACCCAAATGTCAAGGATGTCTGGTCCTGAATTCCATGCCACGGCATGGCATGGCATGGCCATGGCGCTGCTACAATTAATCCGCTCAAAAGTACAACAAGAAAAAAAAAAAATACAGCCGAGCCCAATCTTGCCCTAGATTCGGAAAGCTGATACTTGACAGATTTGATATCGACCATTTCTGACCCGGAACATCCGTTGTCACTTGGTCAGTTGGCCGTTGTCAACCTGCCCGACATCCACATAACACCATCTCCCTTGGTGGCTGCGGATCCTAACACCCTAACCCAAGTACTCGTCAAGATTACTCCTACCATTACGCATTGCTCGCTTGCGACTGTTATCGGCCTCGGTGTACGAGTACGTCTAGAGCAAGCCCTCCCCCCGAACTACCGGGTGGATGTTATGATCAAAGAAGGATCCCACAGCCAAGACGATCAGGTCAACAAACAGCTAGCCGATAAAGAACGAGTTGCTGCAGCCTTAGAGAACGATACGCTTAAAGGCGTCCTAGATAAGATGTTGGAAACCTGTGTATGATACCTTCCAGTGGCGATCTAAACTCAAAACGACCAATGGATAGGGAGATACCTAAGTGGTTCAAGCATCACTAAAACATGTTGCCACAGAGCCAATAACTGCCTACCGCTGCCTACCTCGGCTGATATTTGGAATCGTCACCCGACCTTCTCGAGGAGGACAGACGACGCATGAACGCCAACCTATCAGCTAGCTACAGGTTCACGAAACAGACGCCTCCCGCCTTGATAGGCCTAGAAGTGGTAGCTACAACAGAAAGATCTACACCGGTTGAAAATGGGTTGAATCGCCAAGCAATCGCCGGTCACACATCGGATGCGACTCAATAGTTACATAGAAGGTTCCGAAGGCACATGGCAAATATAGTTCATGAAGCTTGGAAACTGCTTAGTGGTCCACTACTCAACCATTATATACCTTATTTAGCTAAAAATAGGATCAAGGGTTTGTTGAGTATCAAATCATCTGCCCAATTCCAAATCGGAGACTTATACTTTGGGATATTTTTTATCCTCAGTCAATTCGATCGAGTTTTCTCAAGACAACTACCCTATCTATACAGCTTCATTGCAACACCGGCTGTAAAAGTAGAAAAATTACTCGTGTGACGTCTATTTGTATTTTGTAACTTGTAAGTGAAGTCAAGCCTGTCCCATTTCGACTAGCACGGTTGTGGTCACGATTGGGACGTAAGTATTGGTCTTATTAATGCGGTTCAGTAAGCCCAATTCTAAAACAGATTAACATACCCCTTGTCACATTCAGAGCACAACCAAACCATTAAGTAAATCGTGTTATGATCGGCGTTTCTTCACTTACCTTGGTTTTGGAACTGTAGTACTTCGTATTCAATGTGGATCCCACTGCCCGGCACGGCGGATACGAAGTTCAAAGCTGGGTCAAACTGGCTGCCGTCATGGTCGGAGCAAGGGAGTGGTTAGGCCGAAAATACCTAGGTGAAAGCACGCGATATCAGACCCCGTATAATCGTCTAATATTGCCTAGAACTAGATATTCGTAGTATCTATATTCCGAGGAGATGGATATCGCCGTCTATCTCGTTTACCTAATTCCGAATTCAACTGTGTGACAACAACAAACCCGTTGGTTATATTGGCTTGGTTTAGCTGATTCTAGGGTTCAGACAGGTTTCTACCTCTAGCGTTAGGTAACGTAAGAAGTTCGCTTCAATGTTGTTGGTTAGTACAGTACCCTCGATCCCCTCTAGTTCGTTGCCCCCTTTTACTCCCACTTCCAACTACCATCTCGACTATACTTGCTTCTATCATCATCCTGAACATTCCCACTTTGATATTGACACACCTAGCTCTATATCTGCATAATCTAACTATACGGAGAAGGAGCATGGGATGCTGTCATCCCGACCTACTTTATTTACGGGCTACTATCGACTCAGATGGGGGTCCAGTGTGCTGATTTCCTCGGCACTTAAGCAACTCAGCTTTTCTCTGACAGTAAGCTTTGCACAAAGTCCTGTAAAAGTTCCACCGAAGGGGAATGGAAGTAGTAAACCGTCGGGAACTGGAACCATATCTCAAGCATCAATATCGACAGTACCCATCGCAATCAGTATCCATATTCGTCCTACTGACGACGGCAGTAGGGCAGAGAAGGTCAACCGAATCGTCTCTACATGCATTTAATCTATTTGGCACATATCTTCTCACCTTCCATACCGCTCTCTAGAAACCCCCGATTGGCAACTTGTAGCTTCAGCGTGATACCACTTAGCAAGATTAACCTAACGACCCGGTTATCCCCTATCCGAAGACTCCGTACTTCCCCTCTCCTTCTAAAATAAGGAGGAAAGGGGCAATATTACAGAGATCCGTCACTAGGTCGCCTGAAACAAACGCCGAATACCTTTTTGTCATATTTTCTTGCCGCTCTATTACTATTCTGCGTTAGATATCTGCAAAAATTTTGTCAATAGACTATCCGATATGTCCTGATCCGCAGTCTCCCCATATTCATGGACATCTCCAACTTCCACCCGGCGAAATAAGTAATCACGTATATGGCCCTCCTGCCTTCAAACACCGAAACCAGGAACTAGACACCCCGTTGATCGACATAAGTTTACGAATTCCAGGAATGTACTCTACGAGTACCTATCCAGTTACCCAGGTGTATCCAGCAGGCTTTCCACTGTCCGAACAGGAGATCGTGATAACCCCTATTAACCAGCGAATAGTCACATTCGTCACCACCCAGTAGTTTAGCAAGAGTATAGAATCCACGTAAGCCTATAATCTTCGCCGGCCCGTTACACCAGCGCAAGGAAGGATGGTTCCGCACCAGTTACGAGCACATATGGCTCGCAGCGGCTCGCTCCGGTCCCCTCACCTAGGAAACATCCTACGTATATGGTGTAGGGGAAGAAATAGTAACGTAGATCTCTACATACATGACAATCACATCTTGTCTCAACTTAAGGGTTGCTTCACATCCCCCAACACCTCAACTCCTACACCCTCTTTACCCCCCTCAGTTTTAGTTAATGCGGTATAACATTCCCACGGCACCAACCACGCCGAAACTCACAGGTATCTACCTACTCATATGCCAGTCCACCTACCTTACTCTCTACTCCTCCACCCACATACATACTCACTCATACATATCCGGTTCATCCCGACACGCCTTCCCTCCCCAGACTCAACCCACGCCAGCAGCGTGGGGGGGTTACCCTATCTGTCCATAGCTCGCTCGCTATACCATGCCCTTCCCACCACCACCAAAGTCCCAAAACACCGAAAATAATCTACCTACATACCCGCGGTTCACATCAGCCTTGGCAGTGTTACCGTTACCGCAACCGTTACTAGCCGGCGGCAACACACATACACACCCACTCATATGCACACTTACACCTCGTATAACCAATAACCCACATCCCAAAAGATCCTACTGTATCTAGCTACGGAATACCTAGAAGGTATATAGATGGCAGAAAAGTACCTAGACAAGGGACCTAAGCATCCGACTAAGTGTGGTGGATAACCAATCACTACCACCAAAGCAGCGAGGCTCTCATTCCATGATTTCCAAACCTTCGAAAGGAATCAACCAACTGTAAATATAACCTGTTCTAATATGTACTTAGGTAATTACGGACAAATCCTTTGTCTATTGAACTCTACTACGTAGCCTACTTAGCAGATAGGCAGCTCATCTTCCTGAATTTTTAGACTAAAGTCTTTTAACGTCTAAATAATGTACAAAACCTTGTCTTTACCTCAGGGAAGGAATACTCAAATAATGGTTTCTCGGGGCCTTGGAAACCCCCTTGTGAAGAAATAGTTTAGGATAACGACCTTTTCATTTCCCATCTACGGTCTATCTCCCCTTTTCTCACGGACTCCCCAATGTCCCACTCTCCATAAGACTCTGATAAAACTCTGGCTCGAGAAACTTAGCCACACTAACATCCTCACTCAAGCCCTTCCTCCGTCTAGTCTTAAGGACGAAATCCCTCGCCGTAGCCTGCGCATCCGCCGGCTGCAACGGGCGCAGGATAACCTCCTTATCCAGCGGATCACCGGGTACTTTCTGCCATTTATCGAAGACTAGACTAACCATAGCCTGGCCCTGCGTCTGAATCCTAACATCCGTTTCGAACCCGAACGAGTCGACAACAGGAATCAATCCATTGACGCGGTATAACGGGGTCCCGGCGATAGGACCGTCTGCTAAGACGTGTCCGCGTCGTCGGGCGAGCACATTGTATAATACCGGCACAGCGTCCTGAGGTCCCGTCATAGAACACGCGTAGAGCGGTTCCATGAGTCGCGGCGACGCCATCAAGAACGAACTATAACATGTGCGACGCGCGGTTGGAATAATCTGACCGCCTCCCCTGAAGATCGCTTCTTGTGCTAGTGAGACGTCCATGATGCGAAACTTGGTGTTGCGAATAGCTGCGCGTCGGGTCACAAGTTAGTAATGCCACAACGTCATTCATTTGCATGTGCTTAGTGCTGCGGGATATCTAAATTGGGATGGATGGTGCACATAAATGTATCAGTGGCGATCATCTGGATGGAACCCTAGTAAAAGAGAAACCAGTAAGGCATTGGAAAGTTGTGAATAGGCAATTGAAATGGCCCTGCAATATCAGTTGCCGCGTACCCCTTGGTACAATATTACGAACAAGTGTGGGCTAGAACGTGTAGATCCCGCCTTATGGGTTCGATAGACGAAGTCTGATCAAATATGCACAAATGCATAGACAAGTGCATAGAGCAGGGTCCCTAGTCTCGTAGCTTAAATCTTGGCAAGGTACTGAACAAGGATCGTAGCCATGCTTGAAGCTTGTCAAGCTGCACATGGTGACAATAGTATATCCCCACGTTTCGCCGTAACGCCCTTCTTGCAAGGTCCTTTGGCGCCTAGCACCCTGGCTGTCTCGAATAAGCGGCAAGATAGTAGCTTTACTAGTACCTAGAACCATTCATAGTACTTGGCTAAAGATGGATCCAAAATGGGGACTTGACGGCAAATGCCGTTGGGGGAATCATGGGAATAATGACTTGTAAAAAAAAGGAGCTTACAGCCAAGCAATTTCTGGATTGGACGCAGCAGAAACCGAGGGGGTGACACACGGTTGGGTATGAATGACAGCATGAAAATGCAACGAGATGTAGGTACTCACGTTCTTCGCAGAGAGGCCCTTCACGGGTTGCCCAACTAAACCCTTGTCGAATCGTCTCTCGCACGCTTCTCAGAAGCGATTTATCCACCTGCCGAAAAGATTAGGTGTGATCCAACAAGTTAAGAACAATTAGGTAGAACAAGATTCTAGAATCCTGAGGCTGAAACTGCGAAGGTATTGCCGCATGCGGATCATCAAGGTAACACTCCACGCGACAGGATTCGCTTGTGTAGTAAGACGCCGAGCCCTCGAGGTCACAGCGGGTGGGGGAAAACGACGAAATGGTCGACATACCTCAAGTGTGTCGTCCTGCAAGATGTTAGGGCCTTTCTCATCCGGGCCGAATGCCCAAATACTCCTCGCCGCCAGTAGATCCCATCCGTACTTGTCCTGGAAGAACTTGCCCACTTTTCGGGCACCGTCTTGCATTTTGACGCGGCCGCTCTCGATGTCCTCCGCGATTCCGTCGTCGAGCGGCTCGGCGACCATAGTAATCTTATTCTTTTTGTTCGGTGTTATTGCGTAGCATTTGGTCGCGGACATTTCGTCTACTGTCTCACAGAAGCGCGTGACGGGATCCGATACCTTGATCTCCATATCTGCATATAGTCGTCGCAAGTCGTGGAGAACGCAATCCATGTACAGCTCACCCGTTCCAAGGACGATATGTTCACCTGACTCTTCTACTTTCGTAGTGATTAGAGGGTAACTTTTGTTGATCTTCCTTAAACCGTCAAGCATTTTAGGTAGTTCCGATGGGTTGATGGGTTCGACAGCAACCTTGAGGACTGACTCGGTGAAATGTGTGACTGGTCTGAAGATGTATGCTTCCTCATCATCTTCGAATTTCGGTGGTACTATTGTTGCCGATTTTACGATCGAATTATCAACACCACTTAGGAGCACCCAGTTCCCAGCAGGGACTCCGTCAGTCTCAACATTATACCGTGTTTCGGCAATGTAGACACTCGAAATGGTCGCTGCGGCCATATCTTCTTCATCATCGATAGAATAACCCTCTCCAAGAACACGAACTTGCATCCCAGGCCGTGCGATACCGCTCATAACTCGGCCGAAAGAATAGAAACTTTTCGCATCGGCCGAGTTGAATAATTTTGTGACGTGCACCACCAAGGGACCATCCTGATCGCACTTCTTCATAGATTCCGCCACTTTGGTATCTAAGGGACCGGTATAGTACTGTCCCAACTTATGCTCAGCTGCCTCCAACGGAGATGGGACATGGCTGACAATCATATCCACGAACCCAGTCGAGGGGCCAAAGAACTGCTCGCAGGCCAACTTAAGAAGAACCTTCGCATCCGTCTTGTATTGCGACGGTTTGAGGGTTATACCTAATGTTGCTAGAACACTTTTGAGCTCTTCGGGACTTTGACTGATGGTGTGAGAGAAAATTTTGTAGATGGGCTCGAGTACGAAGTGGATGAATGATCTCCTTGCGCGATCTTCCCCTGGCAAAGCCTTCCTGCTGAATGTCCTTTTCTTCGGGTTGTAGTAGATATCACCCCAAAGTCGTTTCGCGAATTCTTCCGTATTCACGCCTGGGAAACTGTCTGCATACATTTTGGCGAATGACTGTAGCGTGAAGCACCAGCCCATTTCACTGCATGCGAATAACACATTTCCTTTCTCGGGGCTTAATCGTCTCGTCTCTCCTGATCCTGGCCGGGTATTCTCGATGATAGTATTCACTTCCTCGACAACGTGTTTTAATTTGAAGTAGGCATCGCTCGGCGGTAGTCGTAACTCCAGTATTAACCGGTCCACCTTGTTAATTATGAGTGTCATAGGGATATCTTCGAGAACGACGTGCTTAATGATTTGCTCCGTGTTAACTTGAACACCCTCAACAACGTCCACAACCAGCGCAACACCATCCGCTAACCGTACAGCCGCCGCTACCTCATCGACGAAGTTGACATGTCCCGGGGTATCTATTATATTGAACAAATGGGACTTGCCCTTGGTACTTTGGAGTACCAAGCTCATCGGCGCTGCTTTGATCGACACGCCTCGTTCTCGCTCCACGACATGGGTATCGGTATATCGCAGTTGTTCGTCCCGCTTCTTCCCTTGTCGCTTTTCTAATCTTTCCGCAATATCATGGGTCTCGAGGACCAACATGTCCATAAATGCGGTCTTGCCATGGTGGAGGTCACCAGCTAATGCTATATTCCTTATTTGATCGGGAAAGTTCATTAGATCTGTCATGAAACTTCGGTCGAAGTGAACGGGAGGGAGGTCGGCCTCCTCGATGGAGAATTTTCGTACATCGACGGGAGCGATGATGGGTTGTGTGAGTGGTTGTGCATCTTCCTCTTGTACCAATGTCTCGACATCCGCTCCGTAAACTTGTTGCGCCGTTGGGTAATATTGTTTATCTTCGTGTAATATCACTGCGTTTGATGGTCCTTCTGTGTCCACTTCCATTAATTCCTGCCCTGTACCTTCGGGTACCTCCTCGGGGTAATCATCATCGAGATACGCGCCCGCGTCAACGCCATGCTGGGATTCTTCCTCTGATGCTTCGGCATCTTCCCCGATAAAATTTCCGAATCTGATTAGAAGAGTTAGTATATATGTGGTTACTACAATTGTTAGTATACATACTCATCGTAGAGGTCATCCATGGCGTCAAACAAATCGGGTCGTATGTCAATGGGATTTTATTAGTTGATGCGACGGAAGTGAATGTTAAGCTTGAAAAAGTTACAAAAAGTTACAGAGACGCGATGCAAGGCTGGATCCACTCGAGCTAAGCTTGTGCTACCTAGGTACTTTAATGTGGCGGCTCACAAATTTCTATTGTGGCTCAACATGAGGCTAGAGCTTTGCGCAATCGGGACCTGCTTTAGTGGACACTGGCCGATAAGACATGTGGTTTGCACCATTATCGGCATTTTCACCCCGCCAACAACCTTGGAACTAACCACGGCCCGCTCACTTTTATTTCCATTGTAACCAAGACCAACAGTTCCAAGGTTAACTGGTTATATCACTTTCAAAACAGCTATAAGACTTATCTTCCCCAACATGATTATATATCTTCAACCACATGTTAAATGAATACTAATCCCCTCAAGAACTGTTGATAAAAATCGAATGATCGGTTCCTTTACGTAAGAAAATTAGCCGATATTGATTATATCAACCGTACTAATCTTAGAAGAGCATCGGGTGCCCCACTACCGAATTCGGCAAGACCGCAAAAGACCCTTGATTAGAACCTTAGAAACCTTGTGCAACCTTCGGGTGGATTTATGTTTATTGGTGGTAGAAAATAAAAAAAAACCCAATAAAGTAAACAGTTGGAGGAAAGAGGGGCGGTGAAACTCAACACTTCTAAATAACTTTCTAATACCAATTAACCTTAATAGCTTTAAAAGCATTCTTACTTTTACCCCCCTTTTCTTCAAAGCTCTAAGGCCGTTTTTAATTCCTCCTTAATCTAGTCAATCTAATCTACTTCATTCAAAATGTCTGGACTTCCTCCCGTATACATTGTCTCGGCCGCCCGAACCCCCGTCGGTTCCTTTCTAGGGTATGCTTTTGCTTTTTTTGCCCCTCATCGTGAACATCTTGCCCCTCCCCCTTTTCCACCCAAACCAAAACTATAGAACTAACTCTTGAACTCCTAGATCGTTGTCAAGCCTAACCGCTACTCAATTGGGTTCTCATGCTATTAAGGGTATGTTCAATTCCTTCAATTCTTCTAACCTACTATATTGACAGAACTGCTTTCCCACTAACACGATCTGTCCCTCCACAGCTGCCCTCGAGCGAGTTCCCCAGGTCAAGCCTGAAGATGTTGAGGAAGTCTTCTTCGGCAATGTCCTGTCAGCAAAGTGCGTCTTTTCCATCAACTTCCATCATCCCATCCCCGAGCAATCCGTGAAGGAGGTGTAAGCGATGTAAGCAATAGATAACGGGAACTAACAAGACCTACGTACATAGCCTAGGACAAGCACCCGCACGACAATGCGCTCTCGGCGCCGGTATCCCTGACTCTGTCGTCTGCACGGGCGTCAACAAGGTGTGCGCCTCGGGTCTAAAGGCTATCATCCTCGGCGCCCAGACTATCATCACCGGCAATGCCTCCATTGTCGTTGCTGGTGGTACCGAATCCATGTCCAACACTCCTCACTACCTTCCCACACTCCGAAATGGTGCCAAATTCGGCGACCAATCCCTCGTCGACGGTATGCTTAAGGATGGTTTAACCGACGCTTACGCCAAGGAGCACATGGGTTTATCTGCTGAGTTGTGCGCCGACGATCATAGCATCTCCCGTGAGGCCCAAGACGAATACGCTATCGAGACCTACACCCGTGCCCAGAAGGCCACCGCCGACGGCATCTTCACCAAGGAGATTGTTCCCGTCGAGGTTAGCGGCGGCCGCGGCAAGCCTGCCATCAAGATCACTGCCGACGAGGAGGCTAAGAACCTGAACGCCGACAAGCTCAAGACCGTTCGCCCCGTCTTCAAGCCCAAGGACGGTACCGTTACGGCTGCGAACGCTGCCCCGCTCAACGACGGTGCTGCTGCCCTTGTGCTCATGTCTGAGGCTAAGGTTAAGGAGCTAGGCGTAACACCCATTGCCAAGATTCTTGGTTGGGGTGACGCCGCGCGTGAGCCTCAACGATTCACCACTGCTCCTGCCTTGGCTATCCCCAAGGCTATCAAGCACGCTGGTATTACTGCTTCCGACGTCGACTTCTACGAGATCAACGAGGCCTTCTCAGTCGTTGCCCTCGCCAACATGAAGCTCCTAGGCCTTACCTCCGACAAGGTCAACGTATTCGGTGGTTCCGTCGCCATCGGCCACCCGCTCGGCTGCTCCGGCGCACGTATCGTGACCACCCTAACAACCGTCCTACGCGAGAAGAAGGCCAAGGTCGGTGTTGCAGGTATCTGCAACGGTGGCGGTGGTGCTAGCGCCATCGTCATCGAGAGTCTTCAACAGTGACTAGATGAAACCGACACCAACACCGCTACTACCGCTCATCGAAGAAGAGATTCTCGAATATGACGATATTAACGTTGATGAATGACGACGACCGGGCCGCAACAATACACCGAACGCATTGAACCATGTTTCAACACATCGAGGGGAAGCGAAGGATTTACCACCTACCTACTTAACCTGCCTTACCTACCTAGATCTACCCCGACCAATAACCAAGCGAGCGAGCGAGTTATGACGCTGGAATGAAGAAAAAACAAATAGAAAGGTTCCAAAACTTGCGTTTTATATGCGGGTGGGGAAAGGGGGAAAAAGATAAATGCTAGACGTAAAATGTTGTACTTGAGCAATCTGCCCTGCCTAGACAGATGTAGGAAGGTATCTAGACGAGAACTCGAATTTCCCCATGATTAATTAATTACTTTGGTATAGTGGATTGATGTGATGTATGCTTTGTTGAAGGGTTGAATTTAATCCTTTAATTTTACGATCTATAAATGCTTACGTCGCTTTTACCGGATAACAAACAAATCACTTGCGGTCTATAAACACCTGCGCTAAGTAAAGTTAGAAATAAGACATTCCATATTTGTCTTAAATAAAGCCTCGAAGACGCCTAGCTATAATACAAGCAAGCAAGCCAACCCTCCACTCCCTCCTTTCTGTAGGTAGAAAAGGCAAAAACAAACGACTTTCGAGGAACTTAATCCTCTGGTCTTGATTGGCTGCGCTGCTCTAGGCGTGCATGCATAACATTAAAAGAAACAACACATCGCGATAGACCGATTATGATTCGGCCAGGTAAAACAAAGGAAAAAAGCAAAAGCCGGATTGATGATACATCCCCTAAACGCCTGTTTATGCCTTTTTGACCAAGCTTATGCACCGATGCGTCGTCACCTGTCAACTCAACTCGGGAAAACACAATCACTCGTATGAAGCTGGTCGGTTCCTGATACGAGTGGAACGACGAACCCAGTTCTGAGACGCGGGGTTGGAAGAATTGTCTTCCTATTCCACTCCCTCCATGTCAGCGTCCTCCTGGCTGGTAGCACCTGGTAAAACCCCATCCTTCAGCCATTTCTGGAATCCCTCGTTAACCTTCTGCACCTTATCTTGGCTCATACCGCGCATCCAGGCGTTGTTCATCACCATCTTCTCGCGGAATCGTTGTTCGCGGTGATCGGTAATAACGCGATGCTGCTCCTCAACAGCAGCCTTCTCGTTTCCATCCTCTGGTTCGGTGTTGTAGACAAAGAACTCGGAAGTGCCCTTTTCCCAGACGATTTTATTCGAGTTCAGGCAAATGCGAAGCACTAAACCCTCATCGTATGCGAGCGGCTTCGGCACATCTCCATCATCGGAATCTACTTCGCTAGACGGTAGATTGCGGGCAAGGACTGTCTTTTGAAGGCGAGATCGAGGGACTCCTTCCGTAGGTTCTACACGCATGTACGAAGAAATGTAGTATTGCCATCTCTCGCGTAATTCCATCTCGTCCATGTAGAATGTTGTCTCATCGCGCTGAAGCCAGCGAACCGTAGCTTCGTGCTTTTGCGGGAACTGGAAGAAATCGTTAGTGATTAGACATGTAAAAATTAGGAAGTGAAATGAAACTTACCCAGCAAATGACAAACATGTCGCCATCTTTGATACATTTCTCGGCGTATTTACGCGCACTAATTTCGGTTTGATAACTTGTCTCCTCCTCCTTGCGACTGTTGAGGAAGTGACTGATTAAATCTGGAGTCTTTTCTTTTGAATCGGAACTGGTGCATGTTAGGGAGAGACGACAAAGTGTCTTCAGTAGATCTTGAATCGTATATAAGGTCCAGCCCTTCTTAAGATAATAATGGCGGAGCACTTCTTGGTAACGATTCTCATCAATCTCTCCCGTAATGTAGTCCTCGATGAGTTCTACCGTCTTCGGCCAGAAGGAAGCAGGATCGTTCTCGTCAAAGTAATTCAACTCGTTGACAGCGATTCCAAGCTCCCTAGCTGGCTTCTTGCTCTTCATACGGGCGATTTCTTCGGAGACGCTTTCCTTGCTCTCCTTCACATCCTTAAGACGCTTGTAGAGTGTCTGGAACACGGTAAAGAAGACGTAGATTGTTTGGTTGCAGAAAAAGTTGTACCAAGGGCGAGGGAAAAAGCCGTCGGCTTTCAATTCGCCATCCGCATCTAGTAATGGATTGTCGCCCTTCACAACCGTCGCTCGTGGAATTATGGGCAACCAACGCTCGTTCGATTGCTCGGCAGGAATAGATTCCTCTGGAGCATCGGCCATCTCTTCTTCATTAGCAGATCCAGCGTCCGGCGTTGTCTCCTTGCTACCAGAGGCAGCGCTGTCCTCCTTCTGCGTTCGAGTCTTGGCACCATTACGGCCGGGGTCCAATACACCACGAAGTAAGTCTGACTTCTTGCCGTTTCGCCGGGAACGCCCGTTTGTTAATTCTGCTGGGAGCTGTTCCTCGGCATCCTCCTCGCCTGACTCGCGATCAATGTCATGGAGTCTGTCTTGGACCTTCTCCTCAGACAAATCGAAGAAGCGCGGGATGAAGAGTTCGAAGAAGTCGACGATTCGTTCCTTCTCTGTTGCGCTGTGGTGACCGTTGTTCGTTCCGTAGAGGACCATGAAGCGTAGTAGATCTAATATGACCTCCTGGTCGCCGAGCTCGTAGGTAAACTGGTTTCGCGGTACCGAGTTCTTTGAGCTGCGTAGGCGTCGCTGCTCCTCATGCTTCGTCTTGATGACATCTACGAGATGCTTTGCAGAAAGGTTACGCTTGTCGTTCTGTCTTACTTGGATACCCATATGGTCAAGACTCTTGAGATGCATGATCTCGGTTTGTTGCTGCCACACTTTCTCCCACTCTCGTTGCGTAAATCGCCATTCCTCATCTTTCTGCTTCAGGCGGGCCAGGACAATGGGAACCACGGACCAGGGCTCTGTTAGCATTTCGTTTACAACGTCGAGACCTTTTTCGCTCCCATAAATCTTTTTTAGTACTCGTTTAAAGATCGAAGTGCTGGAGCCCCCAAGTCCTATGGGCATCTGGAATGTGTCGCGTTCATGGGGTGCTAAGTTGAGCATCTGCTGGGCGATTGGCTCCAACAACTGGATGCATTTAACATTAGCCTCGATGTTGAAGTCATAGTCGTGCCTCTCCTCTTCTATGCGGTGGAGGCCCTCTTCAAATGCATTCTTGCGGTGAGCGACGAATCCGGAGTCTTCGGAGGCCCAGGTCGGGTGGGATGCCCACTCATCGTTGAGAACAGCGTTGCACATTTCGTCTCGACCGCCGCAAGGCTTCAACTTCTCCTATAATTAAAAAATTAGTTGTATTCATTAGCAAGGAAGGAACGCGTTACTTACCCTACGAGGCAGTAGCCGGTAGCTAGGACCAATAGCTCGGCAGTTACTCAATGAAACTTTCTCAGTCGGTGGTCGTGGTCTATTCTCAATAACCTCATCGAGACCTTCATAGTTGACGAAGGCTTTGAACCATCCTATGAGTTCCGCATTTCCACCAATGAACTGGCTCGCCTTATGAACAAGGTCGTTGGTATCAATAAGACTCTGCGAGTACATGTTGCAGAGCTTCAGGAATTCGTTCATAGTAGAACGATTCCCAATATATTTCTTGACTTTCTCGAAGAAGCCAAGTTCATCAGCTGTCGCATTTGCTGAGGACGTGGGTGGTAAAGGTTCGGGTAAGATTGGGGTAAGGGTGGGCTCGATGGATGGCGTATCCGCAGTAAGTGGTTTGTGGTTGAGCTTGGGACGCTTGCTCGCAGGGCCTACTCCGGGAATTGCGCGTGAACCAGAAGCCGGACTATCCGCCATGGCAGGCGCAGGAGGGGGTGCCTGCTTCTCATTGCGCGGTCGCTTCCTATTATCTTTGCTCGCGCTGGCAGGAGGCGCGAAATTCCCAACTGGAGGCATTTTCTGGCCGTCTCTTACGCTGTGGCTAGGCTGTGGCGTGGTTTGGGCAGTGAGGCCGGACATAGCGAGAACGTCCTCGGCCTTTGCGCCGTTAGCCTTGTTAGACGCGGCAGATTCCGGTAGGAACTGTTTAAAATCTTCGAGAAGGTCAGGAGCAGTGTTGAATAAAGTGGTAACTTGTGCATAAACGTCCTGAATGGGTTTCTGTTCCCGTTGGTACGTCTGCAAGATCTCAAGAAATTGTTTGTAGATTTCAGGCTTATCCTGAAATCGATTCTAAGTGCACAGGTCAGCAAACGATCTAACAATAATTTTTTTTCAACTATTCTCTCCATCCGATTATTGTGGGGACATCACCGTGCGGGTGGGTTAATTGTGTATGTATTTCAGATGCTTCTCACCTTTATCTTATTCACGTAGCTAATTGCATGGTTGAATTCGACTGGTCCTCGCTTTTCCATGTTTGCTTGTTGATTACCACTGTTAGGGCCACCCTGAGAACCGCTTGGGGTAGGTGTGAGAGCATTGCGAGTGGTAGGTGCGTTAGGAGTAGTTGAGTTATTTTGCACTTGTGGTGTACTACGGTGCTGCTGCTGAGTGTTGGCAGCTGGGCCGTCGAAATTCGAAGTCTGCGGTTGAGCAGTACCAAATAAACCAGGGCCGCTCGTCACGGGCGCACTGAAAGAAGCTTCGGGACTCTCAATACTGTGCTGCGGTTGCGGGTGTTGCTGCCAGTTGCTACCGCGGTGGTTAAAGAAGGGGCCGTTGGTACCGGGTTGACCATGCGCGTTGTCGCCTTGGTTGGCTCTACCAGTTATCGATTGAACCGTCGTTCCCATAGGCGTTGTGACGCGGATGGTATTCGGGTCGTTACCAGCACCGCACTCGATTCTGTAACCGGGAGGAAGGAATGTGTTGAAGCCTTGAATGAGGTTGGGATGCCCTGCAAACAGCTCTGATACACGGTTGATAACTCCTGGAGTGTCAATACTAGATTTCGAAGTTAACTGATAGGTTATTACACGATTACTCTATGATTGAACTCACGTCTGACTCTTGAAGTCTTTCATAATATCAAGGAATTTGTTGTAAACATCTGGCTGATCGGCGAATTGGACCTTAACCTGGTCTAGATAACTCAAGGCATCCTGAGGAGACTATATATTAGTAAATAATAAATAGAAATAAAAATAAAAAATAAACAAGATCAACGTCAAAGTGTTCGCACGTGGAAACTAGTGAATCCAATATGTAGTCTATCAAAGTATTTCAATGGGTCTGAGAGCTGAGATAAAATGCTCTATAGCTCCTTGCGGTAAACTGGATGTTTTGCTGAAAGAAAATCAAATGTAGAATACTACCCGCCAGTTGCATATGGGGTGCGAAAAAGGCCACGTGAAAATCCAAATATTATTTCTTTCATATGAATGATTCAGACAAGTTTCGGGGGTGCTTAGAGGGGATAGAGTGAACGGTAGGGTTATGGTAAAGAAAATGTGCTTAGCGACGGCAGCTACCCGTCTGCGTAGGGAAAGGTACGGCGGCCAGGGGAAAAGAAACCAAAAGGCAAAGGAGTGTCTTCAACCAAGCATATACATATAACTCACATTAAGAATAGGTTGTTGCCCTTGTGGCATGCTGCTAGCATTACCACTGGGCATAGGATGGACTCCTGGTATCCCACCACCACCACCACCGAAGGGGAGATTCTGTGAACCTCGATTGCCCTCCTGTTGTTGTTGTTGTTGCTGTAGTGGCCCACCAAATAGGTGGCCCGCAGGTCCTGAAGAGCCCGAAGGAGCTTGGTTGTGCCCACCTATAGCTCCAAACATTTGGTTCGATGCGTTCTGAGCATTGTGTGGAAGTGGGCGATTCGAATCGCCTTGTAGGGGACCGCCGAATGAATTTACGGGGCCCGAAGGGGCGCCGAGAGGAATGGGAGGACCCGAACCTCCATGGGTAGCAAGGAGGCCCCCGGGGCTGTGAATGGCGCCGGGGAGACGGGAAGCAACAGGTTGATGGATTTGAAGAGAGGCAGTGTTGCTCTGTCGAGGGGTTCCAGCTGGAAACTGGTCTCTTTGGTGTCGCTCGGCCGACTCGCGGTCGCGGTGCGACATGTCCTCGGGATGGGAATTCATAATTCTTCAAATGCGCAGATCTAATAATTAAAGAGTCTGTTAGAATGATATTGGATTGAAATGCGCGCGACAACACGAGCGAAACCCAATGAATTACCCAAGTACATAAGGTCAGGAGATTGTCGGCTGAGTGCTGAATCAAAGACCATCTAGCTAACGAGACAAAAAGGGAATTTAGAGGTCCGAGAAATCTGATAAACTTACTTTCTACATGGATACAGTTTCGTGGAGGATGATAGAGACTCAATACAGAAATAGAAAGGCTATGTGTCGCCGAATTTGTGGTGGGAGGATGAAAAAGCTTGGATGAGATCAAGCTGTCGCGGCTTGGGGGAGATTCTGCCGTGCGATCGGCGACGCGATAACAGTCGGAAAAGCGACCGGCCCGCTTTATTTTATTAGTTCTGTCAGCTCACGTGAAGATAAGGGAGCGAACACTCAATGGGGACTCTTCTTCGGCACAAAAGAGGATTAGCGTGGTAAATACTTTGGTATTTTACCCCTTTTAGTCTGCAATATATGGGCCTTTCCCTCTTCCGCGTAGTTTGTGCATTTTATGCGTCATTGAAGCAAAAATGCGGCTCAATATCGATAGCTTCAAAGTACAAGAACTTTAATATCGATAATGTGTGCTAAATCAGCCTAGGGCTAGGGAATCAACAGTCTGTACTAACTATAGCTTTATCTCGATAACCCTAGAAACCGATATTTGCTTTTTTCCATTGTGGTCGAAAATATTCCTCTTGTACATAGGATTGTGCCATCCAGAGTCTTAGAGTTAGTGATTGGCCTAAGGAATTTCATGAGACAATCTTTGACATCGCATTAAAAGTAGAAGAGTAAAGACGGTATTTTGTCCAACAACTAATATCTCACTCAAATATCTCATAATTAGACTTAGACGCTTATTCTTCTAGGCCACCCTAACCCTAACATGCTCAGAGATGACTATCCATCGAGATATCACTCTCTAGTTATGTCAGTCAGGAGACTACATCTACCGCGTAGCAATGCCGCCTAGATGATCAACATTCTTATCAAAAAGAGAAAATACCGGTGCGTCCCATATACCGACCCGGATCCCATAAACTTTGAGTTATTGACCCGGAACCAACACTAATATCATAAAAATACAGGCCTTACACCTCGAAACGCCTAACTAACAATCATAATATATCATGCATTAGGCATAGTTTCGAACACCTCTTATAATCCATAGTTCACCATTGCCAACTCTGCTGGCGATACTGTCAATCTCGATCCCATCGGGTTGGATCTAAGGACATCATTAGCAGCCGCTCCTCATCCTGAAAGGTAGGAATACATACTGTTTTGACACCATCTTTCGTCTCCCACCATATCTCCCTATCCCCATCTAGTAATGTCTTTACCTTCTCATTCTCAGGCCACGGGCTAAAAGGAACCACGTGCGCCTCAACAAACCTCCTCAGATTCCTATGTGCCCTATCTTGACCATCACCACCCTCGTATGCATTAGCACCAAGTGCCTCGTAGTCTTTAGGATCTTCCCAAGGTTTGCGCGGTAGTTGATCGACGGCAGAGTTACGCGGGGCGAGCACAGTGCTATTCTTCGACGAGTCGTCGAGACGCGAGGATATCGATTCGATATCGCGGGTAAATCCGGCGAATATGTTGATACTCCGATCACGACCCATTACATCTGAAATCAGCACTCCTCCTTGGGAGGGAGGTGGTTGCGGTTTAGAGCCCGCGGGTTGCTTGGAAGGTGGTACGACGGGACCGACGGGATCCATGAGGGGCTGTTGATTGCTGGGTTGCGGGCGGAGCTTGAAGGGTAAGGCGACGAGTTGGGCAGATGCTGTCGCTGCTAGCAGTTGGATACAATATAAAGACGAGAGCCTCATCTTTAAAAGGTTGAATGAGGTAGAGACTAAGTTAATCAAGTTTAGGGATCTTGATACAGTTGAAGGCTAATGGCTCCAGTTGTCTGGGTCGCATGTCGGAAGGTGCACCGCTGGTGGGCTAACTTTTAGTGGGACATATCATGACATCACCAGCTGGATGTGCCAAACATTTCAGGGCTTCGATTTAAACTCAACAATTTCAACATTCTTTTTTCATCACTTAGCATAGTTCTATTCATATGAATACCATATTCATTTTCAAGTCAGCACCGTATATACTTCCTAGCTACTAGTCGACATTTGGATATTACCAATAGTATGGATCGAGCCTTAATCAAACCAGATGTCTACCTCAATTAGGTACCTACGTGAGTATCCGAAAGTAATCCGACAGGCTGGTCGTACTACTGCGACGTGAGAACTACTTGAACAGAAATAATAGTAAAAGAGCTTAAAACAGCAGCCAAGACTAAATTTAACATCATTTTATCATTCACTCTAGAGCTATACGAATATCATTAAGAAGACCGTATATCAAGGCCTGTTTATTGGCCAGTGCTTGTTAGGTACTGACGTGGTAATAGCTAGTCGGGATGCGAAGCTGAAAATGGACGAACGTCGGCCTAACCCGCCCGGCCGCTCTCTGTGGTCTGGCAGCCTCACTTCAAATTTTCAACGTAGAGGTTCACGAAAACAACCGTCGTACTAAATTCGAATCGTTTTATATTGTCTTGTTTGTATGCAGACATATCTAGTCCACGTCTCTCGGCCCTCTCCATAAAAAGTACTAAGAAAAAGGATGTGGCTTATCAACACCAAGACCCTAAAACTTGAATATTTTATGAACCCAGAAAGCGTCTCTTACGCTATATTATCACACACCTGGGACGTTGGTGAAGTATCCTTCCAAGGGTTTTCACATCCTATATTGGCCCGACGCGAAAAGGGGTATACGAAAATTAAAAAGACTTGCCAATTGGCTAGGGACAAACATGGATTGGAATACGCGTGGGTAGATACTTGTTGTATCGACAAGACCAGCAGTGCTGAGTTGTCGGAAGCCATAAACTCGATGTACAGGTGGTACCAAGGGGCTGCTGTGTGCTTTGTTTATCTTTCCGATATGTCCCTCAGACTTGTACAGCCCAAGAGTGGGACCAGTATGAATGGCGTTGAGGAAGTGCTGAGAGGGTGCAAGTGGTTCACAAGGGGTTGGACGTTACAAGAGTTGCTCGCGCCTAGGGATATCGAATTCTACAACAGAGATTGGTTTTTCATCGATACAAAGATATCG
The DNA here is from genome assembly GCF_022578975.1 of Hypoxylon trugodes. Classification (NCBI taxonomy): domain Eukaryota; kingdom Fungi; phylum Ascomycota; class Sordariomycetes; order Xylariales; family Hypoxylaceae; genus Hypoxylon; species Hypoxylon trugodes. The sequence goes on from NW_026250025.1 coordinate 1,476,037, forward strand.
TGGCTCCTAGACCCACTCTCTAGGATTACTGGAATCGAGCCTATGTTTCTGGGTTCCGCTGCCATGGTACGGACGGCATCGGTCGGGACCCGTATGTGGTGGGCTTCGAAGAGGCAGACTACACGACCGGAAGATACCGCCTATTGTCTGCTTGGAATTTTTGACATCAATATGCCAATGTTGTATGGCGAGGGCAGTGGGGCGTTCCTTCGGCTCCAGGAAGAAATATGCAAGCAAACTAACGACTTATCTCTATTCGCATGGACAGCACAGCCTGGCCACATGAATTCCTCGTCTGAAAAGTATCGAGGTATTTTCGCCATGCACCCATGTGAGTTCGCTGGATTTCGGAGGTTAGAATATCAAAGTAGCGGTCGCTTTCGGGGCGAGCTGGCTATTACGAATAAGGGTCTTCGACTCGATGATATTCAGCTGCATAAAACACCCAAGCGCCGTCTATTCTTGCCGCTTGATTGCTACATTCGGGGCTCGCGACAAGTCTCGTACGGTATCTTACTCGCGCTAACTTTAGATGGTTATATACGAAGAGAGCCCAAAGTACTCGCCAAATTACCAGTCGAACATACTTCGGATATACCAACACATAGAATTTACATTCAGAAACGGCTACCTCCGCAATGGCTAGGGAGAAAACGATTATGGAGTCAATATAATAACGCAATCTGGTTTAGATTTCATCAGCCTTCAAAGATTACAATCATGCACGTGGTACCACAAGAGTCGTTTGACTATACCAACATGGCATTTCTAACCGGCGGTAAGAAATTCTTCGGATACCTGCGTGTACGAGTAAGCGACATTGAGCTTGTAATCATATGCTGGTTTGGATCACTAGATAGAGAGGGTATATCTATTCTTACACCGTCTTATACTTACGCACTTGAAGGAGATGGTGGATGGGACATATTCAAAATAAGGCGCCTCGAGGCCGAAATTACCAACCACGCAGTCCAGGATGAGACAATTCCGTCGTTATTACCGACACCTAAATTAAACTCTTCCCATCGTCGGGCTATTGTCCATTCCTCGGGCATGTATATGCTCATAGAAAGTCTCGAGACGCTCGGCCGATATAACATACTTGTCGCGTTTGGAGAAGAACTTATTGACCGGATGACAAGTCGAACCAGGAGCGAAGAGAAAGGGCTAAACAGACTCATATATGACAACATAGACGGAAGTACAGATGAATACACCGAGTACACCGATGATTCTGCTGACGAATCCGCAAATGAGTCCACAGATAAGCCTAGAAGGGAGCCTAAAAATGAACCTACGGACCCAAAAAGCAACGACGGAAATTTCGCATCCAACGGTGTGTCCTTCCATTTGCCTTTCATTTCTACGACAGACCCATCAACAGGTAGACGTAGCGCCTTTTCCGCCTGAGGATGGGTCACACCGCCAATTTTTTTTCTGCAATTTTATTCTCCGAAAGGGTCAGCAGCCGGGTGAGGGATCCGATTATACAAAGTGATAGGTGACAGCCACCACTTAGCTTCAGTGAGCTGAAATCGCGCACGGAGACAATGGCGTCCTTTTTCTTTTGGATCGTGCCCAAAGCGTGGGTATGTGGCGATTACTTATTCGTCATCTCCGAAATTACCTGCGCATTGTTCTGCGGTTTCTTCGTATATCAGGGCTCTCCCCCGTTCTAAGTCCGAAGAGATCACTCTTGGTTTTGGGCACCTTTAACTACTCCAACGTTGTGGCTATTTTTTTTTTTTTGGGTCTATTTCACACATCGATCATCATGTCTACCTCCGCACAAGAGCTCGTTGCGACCATTAGGAGTTGGTTGAAGTGTGTTAATGAGAAGAGATGGGATGACCTACCAAAATACATGCAGCCTTCATACAGTCAAAACGGCATCGACTACACACCAGAATCATGGGCAACACACATGAGCGAACATGTAGCCCCTCAACTTGGAGGAGATGTTCGCATCAACGAAGACAGCATTATGGTCGACGAAGACGCACAGTGTGTCGCATTTTCCGTGTGGCTCAAATTCAAACCCGAGATCCCGCTCTTCGGGTACCAACCTAAAGGCCGCGACGTCCTATTGGTGGAGCACGGCTTTATCTGGTTCACCCACGGAAAACTATCAAAAGCTTTATTCCTGATCAACAACGACGATATGCGCAAACAACTAGCAAGTCCGAACTCCGAATATGTACCTAGCCTTATCAGCGAATATTTGGCTCCGCGAACAGATGCTCCACTTCCCCGTGAGAAGCTGGAGGAGCTTTATCGGGGTTATGTTGATACTGTTAATTTTCGTCGGACGGCGACGGATTACGCCAAGTATGTCGACCAGCCGGAGATGTTGCTTAACAATGGGGCACCGGCGCGGAATATTGTGGAGGATACGCTAGCGGCGATTCCCGACTTGCACGTGGAAATCGAGACCCTCATCGCCGACGAGGAGTCGCAGCGGGTAGCTGTATGGTTGAAATTTACTGGAACGCCGATTAAGGAGTACGGTGGATTGGTGGCGAACGGTCGCTCTGTCGGATTCACCGAACACGCTACGTATCAGTTCGTCAACGGCAAGATCCAACGGATATGGGGTGTCATGGACCTGGACGAGGCAAGACAGCAGCAAACGCAGAATCCGATTAAACAACACTATGTATCAGTGTTGTGAGCGAAGTTTAATACCAAATTGATAAGGAGATGGGAGATGAGGGATTTAATGATTAATCGATAATCGTTATTGCGATCTATTTTGTGCGGTAGCTATCTAAGCTACGAAGTTATGGTTGATGAGTCTGTACCTATCTGTGAATTTATATATACTATCTCAAGAATATTGTTATTAGCTTGTACGTTATGTAGTTGTCAGCCTCATATATTAGATGTATTATACCTTAGTCTTTGTCATGAACTACAAGGTATCTAGGTAATGTAGCTTGTAACACAGGTTACTTTGTTACCCTGCTACATATTTCGTTACTCACCTAAGGTCAGGTACATCATCCCACATTCAATTTCACATGCTAATCCAGCATCACCATTACTAGCACCACCTTACTTTACGGCTTACCAGTGTCACGGCTCTTAACTTCAGGAGTAAACTGTCAGCGGCTTCTAGTTTTAGATCAGGTGGCATGCGACTATGCCTAGCTACGGTAATTGCGTAGTTAGAGGCAATCATCTGACACGCGAGACTCGCATGTTGTGGGGGAAAAATGCCGGTTTCGTCTTGCCGGTCTGGGGGCGCAGTAGGGTATTTTTTTCTTTTGCTTGGGTGCTGAATCACATGCATCCGTGGTATCTGGTTGTATGTATGCCTTCATTCAATATCTATAGACAGGTACATCAGGTTAGTTCCTGACAATCTGGTCTAATCCCGTTCTTAACCTTGACCTTGAACCTTACCCCATGGGATTCCCGCTGCAAGATTTAGAAAATTTAAATAGCCATCTAGCTCGTGACTGTGGGGAATAAGGTTCAACACCGTCGACTTTGCCCCTTCTTGTAAGTCGTCCCATTTTGATCCTAGTGTGGAGTGCGGAGGAAGTAGAGGAGTAAGAGCAACTGAAAAAAGGGCGAGGGCGAGCCTCGGCATTCCGCATTAAAGTGATCAGGTACCTGTACTAAATTCGGAGTACTTGGGTACAATAAAAACGGGGCTGGCTAAGTGACATCATGTTCCTCGGCCAAACATTGTGCGAGGGAAATGTATTAGACGATTTGTAGACAACTTTTTGTTTCCGTCAATGAATTGGGGATGCGAGTAACTAAACTTCTATTGCGATAGCTACTGTAAATTATTGAATTATAATGTCCTGAATCATTAGCTCGATTTATTAAATTCTTTTGGTATTTTAAGAGGCGAATAGCAACAGTATTGTGGAATTACGTACTAGACTTGTACTTTCGTATCTCGTACGACAATACAAAGTACCAAGATACATTGAAGACAACCCCGGCCCGCTAAGCGTCGACCTCGGCTCACCTGTGCACGAATCAGAGCGTTAGCATTTTCAAAGTCCAGGACCTCGACTCGGCCTAGGAAGTAGCAAGGTCAGCTAGGATAATCTCGTCGCAACGAAATATCAATCCCCGACATTCCTCTTTACTTTTAATTCTTTCCGTCTTAAGAACTTACGAACTTCTTCTCTTTTACATCCTCATCTCCTTTTTTTCCTCCTGCCTCTACTACCATATCCCCATTTTCTACGCAAGTAGCTCGGCAGTGTACTGTATATATACATCTCATATAACCAATCAAAATGGCGCCGAGAGTAATTGTTGTCGGTGGTGGCTGTAAGCTTCAATTCCCCCATCCCCGCTCCCATTGTCAGCGTCATGACAATCCGCGACAAAAAAACTAATAACCACATCCAGTGTCCGGCTTGAGTGCTGCGCACACGATTTACCTAGCAGGTGGAAATGTAGTAGTCCTTGACAAGCAAGGTAAGAATTGAGCTTCCCCAATATGGAATCCACCAAATTAGGAACTAACACGAATGACTTCCTAGGCTTCTTCGGAGGAAACTCGACAAAGGCTACATCCGGTATCAACGGTGCTTTAACGCGGACACAGGTCGACCACAAAATCCAAGACAGCGTAAAGCAATTCTACGATGATACCCTCAAATCCGCACGAGACAAGGCGAGACCCGACCTCATTAAGGTCCTCACTTACAAATCTGCCGCTGCCGTTGAATGGTTACAAGATGTATTCAACTTAGATTTAACATTAGTTTCGCGACTTGGGTGAGTGCAGAAAACTCCATCCATTCATCTTCAAATTGTGCTAATTCCCTTAATAGTGGACACTCCCAGCCCAGGACGCATAGAGGGCACGATGCCAAGTTCCCCGGTATGGCTATCACATACGCTCTAATGCAAAGATTAGAGGAGCTAGCCGAGACCGAACCCGAGCGAGTGCAAATAATCAAGAAGGCTCGTGTCACAAGTTTAAAGAAGGAGGGTAACAAGATCACCGGTGTTGAGTACGAGTCAGGTGGCGAGAACAGCGTTGTTGAGGGACCCGTTGTTCTAGCTACGGGTGGTTATGCTGCGGATTTCGGCGACAACTCGCTATTGAAGCAGCACCGACCCGATACTTTCGGCCTCTCCACCACTAACGGTTCGCACGCGACCGGTGACGGACAGAAGATGGTCATGGCCATCGGAGGAAACGGAATTGATATGGACAAGGTTCAGGTCCACCCCACGGGTCTCGTTGACCCCAAGGACCCCGGCTCAAAGTGGAAGTTCTTGGCCGCTGAGGCTCTACGTGGTGAGGGTGGTCTCCTACTTAACGCCGATGGTGACCGATTCTGTGACGAGTTAGGCCACAGAGATTACGTCTCTGGCATGATGTGGAAGGAGAAGGACAAGGGCAAGTTTCCCATCCGATTAATCCTTAACTCCAAGGCCTCCAACACCCTGGACTTCCACACCCGCCATTACTCTGGCCGTGGATTGATGAAGAAGATGACCGGCAAGGAGCTCGCTAAGGAAATTGGCTGCTCTCCCGAGCACCTCCAAAAGACCTTCACCACATACAACGCTATCGCCGATGGCAAGCAAAAGGACCCTTGGGGCAAGAAGTTCTTCCACAACATGCCCCTGGATATCAACGACGACTTCCACGTCTCATTGATGGAGCCCGTCCTACATTTCACTATGGGTGGTATTGAGATCAACGACAAGGCGCAAGTCCTGAACAAGGAACAGAAGCCCTTCGAGGGTCTCTTCGCCTGTGGTGAATTGGCCGGTGGTGTTCACGGTGCCAACCGTCTTGGTGGATCCTCGCTACTTGGTTGCGTTGTCTACGGTCGTGTTGCCGGTGACTCCGCCAGCAACTACCTCTTCCAACAAGCACTCACGGGTGCCGGCGGCGCCGCGCAACGTCTCGGCCAGATCTCGTTACACATCGACCCCTCGCAGCCGGGAAAGGTATCCGTCGAATGGGGTAACGGCGCGGTCGGCTCGTCCGGCTCTTCATTGCCCGCGACGGGTCAACAGACGAGCGCGGCTGGGCCTACGCCCACCGCCGACGGCGGTAAGTCTTCCCAACCGGCTGCGAAGCCCCAAAGCGCTAAGAAGTTCGAGGTGCCTGAGAAGGAGTTCTCAATGGAAGAGGTAGCCAAGCACAACAAGAAGGAAGATTTATGGGTTGTCGTTAAGGGTGTCGTTTTAGATGTTACGAATTGGTTGGATGAGCATCCTGGTGGACCCCAGGCTATTATGAATTTCATGGGTAGAGATGCGACGGAGGAGTTTGAGATGTTGCATGATGATGAGGTCATCCCGAAGTATGCGCCCCAGCAGGTTATTGGACGGGTTAAGGGGCAGGAGGTTACACTGGAGATCTAGAAATCTCCTGGGTACCTGTTTTTGTCTCATTACCCTGTCTAACTACCTCCTGGACAAAAAGCTTGGGCGGCGCTGAGGGATCATTGTGTTTTATATCGATTTGGCAAGTGTTGATTTTGTTTACTTATCTACCCTCGTGCGAAATATGGCGAGGCTGCCTTCGAGCCGATTATGGGCTAGGCTGTATTGATATGAGATATTTATCTGTCTATCTAGCATTGTTTTGGATGCGCTGTGGTATTTATCAAGGAATATATTATTTCGATCCCAGTACACAATTCTTTTTAGCTTGAAGCTATCTTACGTTGACAAATGGTGATACAGTAGCCGAAGTCGTCATCTCGCACGGCCCTCTCCAAGAAGCCTAATGCTGCCTTTCACAAAGCACAAGCTTTCACTTTACTTCTACTTCCACTTCACCTTTATTTTCACTTCTACTTTACGCATATAAGGACTTTTAATGAGTTGAGATGTTCTATTATGCTAGATAAAGAACTTCTATGCGCACTGTATCTGTGATTACGGTGCACTTGGTAAAATCAATCGCTATGTGTATCATCCGTCCATTTCCTCCCTCCGCTCCCCTATCCTTCACTCCCCCCTTCCTTTATCCCCCATCCTCCTAAAACCACCTAATGCCGGGGTCTAAGAGCAACAACTCGACCACCCTGAGCATCGACCTGTTCACCGGTGACCGTGAATGGGTGAGCGGGGTAGCCGGAGGGACGGTAGGGGTTCGCGGTTACAGCTCGCGCGGCGCGTCCCTCGTAGAAAGGGAAGGGCTGAGGTGGGGGGATGAAACCGGGACAGATGGTTTGCATGAAGCGTAGGCCTTCGGCGGAGTATGGGCCTTGGCCCTCCGGGCCGAAGTGGCAGGCTAGTGGGTAGGCTGGGTGGATTTGTGTCTTTTGGGGTTTCTGGTGGGGGTTAGTAATGTGGTGGGTTTGGGGAGTTTGGGGGGCTTACCTTGCGCTCAGTCTGGGGCCGGACTTGGAGCTGTTGGCCGTGGTGTTGCTGTTGTTGGTTCATCTTGGTAGATTTCAAGGTGGAATTGAAGTTGAAGTTGAAGTGGTTTAGACGATGAGTGCAAAGTTGTGGTGGCTTGGTAAGCTCTGTAGATTTAGTTGTCTTGATGGCTTTGAATGTTTGGAAGTGTTCTTGTAGGTTTATGTTCGTGATGGGGAAGAAAAAGAAGGATTGGTCTGGAAGAAGACAGGCAGGTTTATATATGAAATCCCATAGCGCCAGTCTACCTGTACACCGAAATGAGTCATGGCTATAAGGCGGCCGAAGTGGTGATAATTTTTGGGGAGTCCATACGCGGTCTCTACTGAGCGGGTTAACATTGGTCGTTAAGAACTACATAGGCGAAGACTCGCCCTATGTTAAATTATTATACGCGTCTTTGTAGTCTATGGTATGGTCGCGCTCTGTGTTAAGGGGCCGTCGTATCGCGGTCACTGACCGCATGAGATGACCCGTAGGAGAGACGATGGCCCAAAACACCTATTTGGCCAGCTCAAATGGTTAAATGTGGACATCCCGGCAAGAGCTATAGAGCCACCCGAAATAGGACTTAACTCAATTTTCATTTTTTCCTACATTCGAGACGAGATGTCGAGCATCGAGGTCCGTTTTGCCGAGAATTATGATTGTTGGTTAGTTCCATCACAGATCTGCTCTTGAGTCGATCTGTTACTTACATAGTCTATGTACCTACCTAGGTAGGTATGCATTAAGGACGAAAGCGATATATGAGCAGACCTAAGCTAACCACCTAGGTATGTAAAATCACAATTCATGAAGTGTGAATTCCTAAAGAGTGACGTATCGATAAGGGCCCCCTGATATCGAAAATCCAGAAATACCTAGATCCTAACTCCCAAGCAGAACAATCCTATGGCAATTATATTATAACTGGTCGACTAATCTAACCCCAAGGAATACGATTCTTGAGCAAAGCCCTATATCTAGATGTTCGGGTGGTTACAATGGTGTCCGTCCCGCCCTGTTGGTCAAGAAGTGCTTCCAAAACTGGAGCCCTGTACTACGGGGTGCTTCTTTAGCTACTTCCCCTTCAACTGTTTCCCAAAGATCATCATACACCACTTTAAGTATCTCCCTCACATGGCCTGGCGTCAATGCTTCGTTACGACTTTTCGCTAGAATACTAGAAAGCTTCACGGCATTTCTAATATCTCTTCCATTTATATCCCTTTGGGTGAAGGTATCGAGGTCGGCTTCGGTGAAAGCTGCATTTTCTGGAAAGCGTTTGATAAAGTTACGCCAAATGCCCTTCTGCAAGGCCTGTGTGAGGGGTGGGTAGTTAACCTTCAGGTCAATTCGTGACCCGAAAGCCGCATCAACGGTTATAGCTTGGTTTGTCGTCATAAATAGTATACCTTTATAATACTCAAGAGTACGCAGGAATACTATCATAAAGAAAACGATGTTAGCTTTACATTCCGTGGCATAATTTATGCTTGCAAGCCCATTAATTCAAATTAATGTATAGGAATGAATAGGCGACTTACCTGCGACCGACCTATTTCTTTCGGTTTCATGGATTTTGCGTTGTCCAAGAAATCCATCGGCTTCATCTAAAAGCAGCACGGCTTTCCACCGCGCAGCAAGGTTCAGCGCCTCAGTAAGAGATGTCTCCAGTGAATAGACGCCAGAACCAAGTTCCGTGGCAGTCACGGAATATAGGGGTGCATGCACCTCTTCGGCGACTGTTGGTGCCAATTAGTATTGTGCATTCATTAAACTCGAGCTTTATGATAGGTACCTGACTCTGCTGTGAAAGTTTTCCCAAGGCCTGGCGAACCGGCAAGAAGCATTATGACGCCTTGGCCTGTTTCTTCGTTAGCAGTCGAATACAACTACCTAGGTAGATAAAGACGGAAAAATTAGTGACCTTTCCCTTTGACAAAGTCATCGAAGCCATCTAGTTGCGCGAGCCTTGTCTTAACAAATGCGAGAATCAACTCTTTATACTGTTTTGGCAACAATAGATTGGCGAAGGCGTCTGGGTTCCAATCAATATCCGTAACCTCACTAACGTCTAGCTGCACTAAGCTATGTTAGGATTTATGGACAAATATAGGCGAGATTGAACTGACCCCATTTTTTACGAGTGAGAGAGTATCCATTTACAGTCGGACTGCATATGAGTAATTGTTCCTCTGTCAGGCCTAGCATTATTAAAGGAAGTAAGAACGATGTTCTATTATCAGTCATGCCTTTATTAAAGGGAATAAAAACTTACCATTTTTAGAGGTGGTTTCGACATCTGAACCCTGAGAATCATCCTGAGGGAGGGAGGTCAAACGAATACTAGCGGAGGTATATTGATAGTATCCTTTAGCATCGACGACAACTCGACCATCAACCTACAATCAAGTCAGTATGGTTTTGCGTGGGACTTGCGATCGAATATGGCTGTGGGTTCGTACGTCTTCGGAGACTGTTCCTTGATATAACATGTAGTGTATGCCTCCTAGCGAATAGAATTTCCTGCCGCGGGCAGAAATCTGATCACGGATGTGGCTACGGTTTTCCATGAAACGTTCAGGATATACGTGCAAGTCTGTGATCTTTTTTATCCCTTTGAAGTCGTCAATGGTGACTTTGATGGTCTGGAAACCAAATTTCTCGCCGTCCGTATCGATGCCCAGATATTTCAGCTTAAACTCTCTTAACACTTTTCCCATTATAAGAGGCATGGTTTTATGTTTAGTCTTTAGGAGCCGATACATGCGAGGCCTTGAATCTCCTGGTTCGAATAGAATATCGCCTGGTTTGAACAATGTCCACAAGTAATCGAATGTTATTAGCGATTTTGAGGTTAGGTCCTTATAATGATCGTATGCCTTGTTAATCGTTTTGTTTAATAGGTCGAATAGTAGTTGGATATGGCGGATTGATTCCTCGTCGTGATATTCAGAAGCAGCTTCCTTGAGCTCTGTCCAATGATGGAAGATATCCTTGAATGGTTCTTCTAAGACTGCGCTTTTCAGGCTCAAACTAGGGTCGTCCTTGATTACGGCCTGGAGAAAGCTCTTGAGTAGAGGACTTTGCACAGTGATCTCGTGGATTCTTAACGGATCATCTTCCTCATTGCTGTTTTTATACTTAACAACCAAGGCGTATCTTTCTCTGTCCTCTATGTTGACCTTCTTGACGTTCTCGGGATATACTTCAACCCAGGTTATATCCCCCCACTTCGTCATAGGTCCCTCGTAGAGATCCTTCACTTTGCATTTCATTCCCACATTATCGACCGAATGTTCGTGATCTGGTTCACCTGAGATTTCGTCAAGAGCTGCAATTTCCTCAGGGGTAGGAAGGGTTAAAGTGTCGTCGTCAGCCATCTTGTGGTGTGATAATCGATCCTTATATAGATAAATAAATGGGAGAAAATGGTTGGTTCGCCTATTACTGAGTTACTCAAGGGTCTCAATGTACATGCATAAGTATCTAGAGACGTACGGTAACCGGCTGTGACAAGGATAATAAGTCACTGGGGTTTCCTGATATTCCAAGGGGAGAAAATGAACGAGGAATTTGCCTGATATTAATATTAGAACCAAGCGGCCAATATCCCAGATCCTCATGGAAAGTTTTTTATTTCGGATCGGCGCGACGAGCCTGCATAGATGCCTGACACACGTAAGTGACGGTCATATAAGGATATTCGTTGGTTTAACCCCGCTGCTCTTTCTAGAGCCTGCCTATGTTCGTTTCACATAGAACACTGTGTGTATCTCTAGCCAATGGGTGTATTACTAGCGGACGTAAATAAATTGCTTATCTCACCGCTTGGGCGGATATAATTGAATGAGGCTCGCCGCGGCCATTCTAGGGATTTCCACGTCATTACCTCTATAACTCAGAATATAAGCTACCAGAAAGACAACTAATGCAATGAGTACGATGAATACACCCGTCGCCTCACTAACTCTAGATTTTGAATCCTATTTCCTAGCGCACCTACTAAGAAATTGTATCATCGAAGCTGTCCGCGAATGGCGCGAGAAAAGAGAAGAGGAACCTCCGTGGGATCATGAATTCGAAAGACTTGAATCGGCGTGGCTTGCTTGTCTTGACTTTTTCATCAAGAGGCTACCCGACACAACGCAGCACGTAATCCGGGAACATAAAGAAACCCGCGACACGATTCTATCAATGACCAAATCATGTATTCCGGACACATGTCCGTGGGAAAAGATTCTTGTTCTGGCCCTGCGTCCGTCCCAAAATCCAAGTACAATGATCAGCTGTATAATTTGCGAGGATACCCTAGAGAACCCTCGCTCAAAGTATGATATCTTGACATATGCGCGAGGAGACCCATGTGACACCACACGCATCAAAGTGGACGGAAAGATCATTCAGGTCACAGAGACCCTCGAATCTGCCCTCCGACATTTGCGGCAACCAAGCAAAACTCGTTTTCTCTGGGTCGACCCCTTCTGCATCAGAGGACACGATGAGGAAGGATGGCAAAAAGATATTGCTACGATTAATTCTATATTTTCGAATGCCAACGAAGTTCAAGTTTGGTTGGGCAAGGAGTCGAGCACATCTACCGAGGCCATATCATTTCTAGAGGACTTGGCTATCAAAACAGCCAGAAAAGTAACCAGAGAGGAAGTCGGAGTTCTGTTCACCCCGGATGAAGGACTGGTCATATCTGCTCACCTACAAGCTGTATCAGCATTGATGTCTGTGTCATGGTGGGATCGTGCCGGATTACTGAAGCAACTTATGTCTGGTTGTAAGATCAGAGTGCGGTGTGGAAATAAGTCGGTTGATTGGAACATACTTGCTATCGCTCTGGTAGCTTTAGGTCCGAAAAGCTTTGAGTCTCTCGGTTAAAGCAATCCAGCCTCAGAATATCTCATTCATTTGGTTCCACGTTTAAGCATCTTTGGGTTCCGTGGACACTTCTCTCGAGCTATGACCCGCGACGACAAAACTATTGGGACACTTTCTTTGGCCTTCGAGAGGATATTTGCTGGCCCAAGAATAGCTATTAACTGGACGACAGCCTTAGCTCTCATGGGGAAGGTCTTTGGTTTGTTTCTAACGCATCTATCCTTTACCGTATCGTGTTATAATACACGGCCTCGACCAGGCGTTGAGATCCTGGCGTATTTCGTTGACCCAGAGCTTCCATCTAAGGTTTTGTCTGGGGATAGTGCATTTGAACATGACCGCTTTTATGACCGCGACATGAAGATGGCTGTACAGGGCCGGTTCGACGAACCCAATACGATGGTATTCTTGAGAGAGCGCTTGGAATTTTTCAGAAAATTTGTTACTACGGCCCTAACAACTCCCAAAAGTGACTCGGCTTTTTTAATTGATGCCTGGGAATGTTGGTTCAATATATTTGATCGATTCAGTCGAGATTGGCCAACCGTGTCAATAAGAGATCCCACCCGAATTGAAAAAGACCCCATAACCGATCCTGAGAGCAAATTACATCAACCACTTAGTAGTGGGAAGGAGACTATCAGGCTGCCAGTGCTTCATCCCAGCATGGGTGTGAGTTCCGATATAAGCTGCGAATTAATCCTGACGGATCTATCCGTCCTATCGGCGCTTGGTGTGGAGACAGTGCCTTATTACATTCTCCCTTACGTCTGGACAATTGATACGGGACCTCGGGAAAAGATCTATCTAGATGGGCAACAGCATCATATACATCCTCTTCTCTGCGAAGCTTTCCGAAACTTTCGGGAATCCGAGGTACCTGTCCTACTATGGATCGATTCAGTATGCAGCAACACAGAAAGCGCCGAAGAAGAAGCGCACCATTTTGAAATCGCAAACTCTATTATTGACCGCGCAGCGGCTGTCATCTACCATGACAAATTACCCACAGATCTATCAACCAATCCTAGGCCAATAGAAGATGATCTAGTATCAAGGGAGTTAAAATATCTTGGTGTTTCGTTAGAAGAGCCTGCAGTGAGATTTCCTGTCATATTCCCCCCAAAATTACCTTCTGGGGAAGCTGAGAACTTTTTTCCTTATGAGGACTATGGTCTACCGACCACTACGTCTATTCGGCTCCTCATTATACTTCCAATCGATAATATCGATGATGAAGGGCGAGAGCATTTTCCAATCAAGTGTTCCATGCACACCGTGGATCTCAAAGAGTCTCCCGAATATAATGCTCTTTCCTACACTTGGGGTTGCCCACTTGGATTGCAGGAGAATGCTGAGGACGAGCGGGACCATAAGGCATGGTCAAGGAAGGATTATAAAATTGAGTGTGACGGACAGACAGTGTCTATAAGTGCCAATCTTTTTACGCTACTTTTGGCTCTTCGTCTGAAGTTGAATTCGGAAGACCAAGAACACTTTAAAAATGGGCCACAGACTCGATCTATCTGGATTGATGCGTTATGTATTAATCAAGATGATACGGAGGAAAAGAGCAAACAAGTTGCTATGATGAGCAACATATATCGCCAAGCTACGTCGACAATAGCGTGGCTAGGGGGCGAAGACGAGCTAACGAGAGATGCCCTAGAGTTTATACGTCTCCTCGGTCGTAAATATAGGGGAATGTATTATGCCCAGGAGAGGACTTTTGCCCGGGTATTTTTCAACTTCGAAACGTTAATGGATGTGGATTTGTTTGCATCTCACATGCTTGGTCTCCCACTCCTTACACCAAGGCGGTGGGCTGCATTACGCGCGTTCTTTTCCCGCTCGTGGTTTGAACGAACTTGGATTGTCCAAGAAGTTTGTCTTGCGCAGGATGTTATCGTAATGTGTGGCCTGGAATTACTTTCCTACCATTCGCTTCTACCCATATTGCAAGTGAATTCCGGGAGAAGTAATTACTCAGTGGATGATTCGGCTGAGACTATATCCCAATTCCCAGGTAGACACGATCCGCTATGGAGAAATTTGAATCGCCAGACTGATAGAGACTGGACAAATTTCCAAAAAGGGCTAGGGTTGGCCGTCAGGACGTATTTAACTAGTCTGCGCATTACATTCGCCAAATCAAACGTGACTAGCAGGGAAGAGGGCTTCCCTAAACTCATTGACAATATATCATTCTTTGACGAATTTCGGGCAACGGACGAGAGGGACAGAGTATACTCATTGTTGGGCATATCGGCTGAGACACAGGGCAAACTGCCTGTAGAACTTGTCCCTGACTATAAGGCGGACGCGAGCACGGTCTTCATTCGCGCCTCTAAGTTCGTGATCAAATCGAGCAATAGCCTTTCACTTTTAAGCCTTGTTCCAGATCCCGGTATCGAAATCCCTCCATCTAAAGACCACCCGACATGGGTCCCGTATTTTAGCCTGCCTCTAACTTGCGGTCAATTAGATTCCCTAACAAATCCCCGCTTTGCAGCTGCATCTAGCCTCAGCCCTATACATATTGACTTCCCCGAAGGAAATAGACTGGAAGTTAGGGGATTTTGTTTTGGTTCTATTGAATCTAGGGGCTGCCTGAAACAAGGCTGGTTATTATCAGACTTACTGAGTGTTGTCCTTCAGCTCCCTGCTTTTCCTTTGGTAGATAAAGACATAAATGATGAAATGAGACAGCAAGGCCGTTTTGAAGTCTTGTGGCGAACTCTAGTATCAGATTCGGTTGATTCTGAGAGTCCTGCCAAATCCGAGCATGGGGACACAGTCCGGAAAATTTTTCGAGCGGGGATGAAACAGCTCCAGGCTGAAACAAGAGATATAGTTATTGAACAAAACGACGATCTCAAGAAACGCGAGCAGCTCGAAAAATTCTCAACAGAATATAAGGCTTTACAACAGATACTTGGCGACGCTTCAGGCATAGTTACCCAAGACTTCCCGCCAGAGTTTCAACAATTCCTTGAATCTATTAGATTAAACGATTCCCCAAAGGAAACTATCAAACTTGTGCATGACGCTGCGCTTGAGAAGTCTTCGGCAGACTTGGGCCGCCCACTTCAATCCACCGATGATGAGATTAGGGAAACACATAGGGGTAGATCATTGTTTCGTACCAATACAGGATACCTAGGCCACGGCCCTAGGTTTAGTACAAATGGTGATGAAGTATGGGTTCTAGCTAGCGGAAGCGTACCGTTCGTTCTCCGGAACGTGAATGAGAACCAATTTCAGTTAGTCGGGGAGTGTTATGTCCATGGCATCATGCATGGAGAAGCAGTCCGGGAAGGGGCGAAGAATGCTAGGATCATTTCTATCATATAAAGGTTAGTTAATGGGTATTATTCCACTTGTTTAATGTCTAGCTGAAAATAATTTCGCCCTTAGGTTGCCTAGGTAGTATCAGAAGGAAATGGGTCGGGTGAAGGCTCGCCGCGGTAATTTTTGGGGTCTGAAGGTTTGTTTGGAACAAGGAACTGGTGTGCGAAAATATAGGGTACCATTCGTTGATAATTCAAACTATACCGTGATTTTATTCACTTATGGGATCCCGTGAATGAAACTCCTAGTTTTCTTTAGCCATGATGAGGTGCCTTATAGGATTGTGGCCCTTCGTTGTTTGAAATTCAATCGTGGGTGAGAATAACACGTGTTGCGACGAGGTCCTCGATGACGTAGGGGTAGAGTTATGTTGGTACGTGCGCTCGGGATAACATTACACCGAACCAGGAAAGTCTCACTTCAACTTCTCGACGGGACTATATCAGTTGAGGACTATACATACATGATCATGCACGGGAGAATCAAGATAACCGGCAGAAGCCCATTAGAAAAAGACGTTATAATTAATGGACCTGAATGTGCTGTCTGTGTTTATAGACGATGTCCGATTACGACACCCTACGCCATCCAAACCACGCTCCTACCAGGCGTCAGCGACACGACAGACATAGCAGTGCTCCGTACCACACCAACGCGAACCATGCGTCCGGCGTACTGTAAAACGATTAAATCCCCTGATCCGCCGAAAACGCTGACTCGGAGCTGAACAACACCACCGATTGAACCCGACGTCGTTCCCCCGTGCCCTGTACTATGTTCAAGTTCGGTGCTTATGTTGCTAAGCGTCCTCATACAGCAATCCCATATCAATGTCTAATACTCTTTAAGACTCGATGCCCAACCGCGCCGTCCTTTTTAGGTCTTCCTTTTTTGGAGGCACTTAGGAAGAACTCGAGTCGGTATCCGAAGGAGTAAATTCGTGTTGGTGAGTGGTGACGGACTTTAGTAGGCATACAACAGAAGGACATGCTTATTGTCTTTGCTGAATACCTAGCACCATCACCGCCAACGTGTAGGTTTCTCCGTGAGGGACTCGCTTTATAGGTGTCAATGAGGTCGATTTGGGCTTTATGTTAAGAACCGCCGGAGGTCCTTTCGGAGATAAGTACATACCGGATTCGGCCGCCACCGATACGAACCGTTGCTCTCTCTCCCGGCCGCGCGGACTAGGCGTATTAGTATTTGCGGGCCATTTTTAAGAGACTTAATGAAATGTCTGAAGACCAGAATTATGCCATTAAAATATTATGAGCTTATTATATTTATGTTCTTTAGGATGAGGAGAAGAAAGAAAACTGGGTGTTTTGAGAGACGGCACGAATTTATATCGAAGGGTTGATTTCACAGGTACGACGTCCTCCGAGGTACTTTCGTGGAGTTACACATCTTGTCAGTCATGACAATTCCCCCGCTAGGACTGAGTCGGGTTGTTTGGGGACTACACCAAATACCTCCTCTTTCATCCTCTCGATGTCTTCAACTCAAACTTGGTATTTAGACTACGACTAGGGGACAGCGTCACGGTTTCAGAGAGATTATACCCATCTAGGGTTGCAGTGGGTCGGTCTGACATATTGTGTATCTTGGGATTACTAGTCAGGTACGTAACACTGTCACTATCCTCATGCATCCGAATTGTTTGGCCACATTAAATGAAGTTGAAGAATCGTGGTGTTAGGAAAAACTTGTTGACTGGGAGGTGTTCCCGGGTCGTTCCGAGATGGCAACCCACCCCTTCACCTGTAAATTACTTCCTTGTGGCGATATCCTTGACAACATATATTTGACCACACAGATCCGTGACATTGACGAACAATCGAATAGCATCCATCCACTTGCCGTTATTCCCGCCGCCGCCACTCATAAGTTCACTCTCTAGTTGATTTAGGGCGAGGTTAAGACTGCGCCTTTCATACTCTGCGATGTTCATGAGCTGTTCCTTGGCTTCTTTCTCTTCTAAGCCCCCAATCTTCGCAGCACGAGCGAACTCGGGGAAATTGAGTGAATTCAAGTTTAGTTCGTCGGCATCTCGTGCTAGGGAACCATAGTCGTTGTACATGCGACACAGGCTAGCGAGGTGCCGACACGCGTCCTCGACGAGATACGCCGTCTTGGCACTGTGGCCCGCGACGTCGCCGTGGGTGGCGAATAGCAGACAATGGAAAAAGACGAATGAGAAGGGGCATGATGTGTGATCCGCAGACGTGCTGCGCACCCATTTGTAGAATGTTCGGCCTGAATCCCTGTACCTCCTCGGATAGGATGCGGGTGTAGGAGGTTCATGTACTCCATCGGGTTCTCTCTTCCTTTTCTCTCCTTTTTTGTTATGAATGCCGTTGCGGGCCTTGGGCAAGGTTTCATCGTGGAGAGTAGATGAATTCTGCGAGCTCCCATCTAGCTGACGAGCAAACTGGCTATTGTCTTCGGCTTGATCGATGTGAGCCAGGAGGAACGTCTCCAATTCCCTAGCGAGTCGGACCTGCATGTCTTGAGTGCTTTTCAACACCGAAGGGTGCTGAAGAATATGGGCAATGTATCGACTAAGCACCGTCTTCATGCCTAGCCTGCCGTAATTCTTATGGCCATTGGCCTCGCCGTTGCCGTTGCCGTTGAAGTCTAGAGATTTTGGCGTCGACTCCCGTAGGGGAACGCCTCGATTCCTGAGAGTTTCATTCTGACTATCCTTGCTAACACCCGCCTGAACAAACAATTGCCTTACCACATCTCGCGCTGACTGGAAGCCTTCTTCGTATTCCCACCCGCGCTCAAGCACGTCCTCCATATATTCATCGACCTGGTAATTCAGCATTGACAAGACCATCATTTCGGAAAGTACAGCAAGACTAACACAGTCTTCTCGCAGCGACATGCATGCTGTCCAGGTCAGCGGGATAAATATCAGATATTTGTCTTCCCCCATCCCTGTTCGTGGAAAGATGTCTAGGCGACGACGCTTAAGGTCTGATAGAGCGTAGCACGCCTGTAATTGTGCAGCGGAGATAAGCTGGGTATCGGCTTGGTTGAACAGAGGCGTGCAGCTGATTAGATGTCCTGCTTTGCTCATACCTCCTAGGATTTTCTCAGAGACTTGAAATGGTGGGGGTGTGCCTGGAATGGTAGGTGTTGCTGTGCAATTTACAGTCGCCGCAAGGCAGTAAGCCTCCGAAAGAATTTCTGAAGAGTATGTGACTTTCTCGGTCCATAAATACGCACCATCCCTCCACTCGGATCTGTGCGCGGCGAGGAAGACTTTCCCCTGATTAATACTCTCGTATATCCGGTCGCGTAGTCCTGCCGCTATTAAAGGAAGTTGTGCAAATGAGGATAGTGCCAAAACAGCGTAGGCTGTGAGTTCGCACCCTTCTTCCCAATTGCCATGATTCTGCATTTTTAAGATAGTCATCACGATCTGAAGCGAGAGGATAAGGATCTGCTCCTTTAAGTTCGGTGCGGCAATCAGGAGGCGTTCGCGAAACGTCTCATTCTCTTGCATGCGTTTATACAAGAGTACCACAGCTTTGGATAGAAGCATCATCCAGTATAGCCGATGTATATGCTACTCTGAGTGGTCAGATGCATGCAATATCAATCAAGGGGTTGCGAAAAAGCGGGGGGATGCTCACCCACTTCTCCTTGACATCTCCAACGAATACTTTTTTGCATATGAAACTGGCAGCTTTGGCAACCTGAGGTACGTACGGAAGGGGATCATCTATTAGGAGCAGACAGGACAGCACGTTAATGTTAGTACTTAGGCTTGGATTACGCTCAGCCAAGTAAGTTTGGAAGTGGTCGGCAGTCTCGAAGGCGTGAATAAGCGCTTCGATGTAAGGCTTTGGTTCTCGACCAAGATAGAGCAGACTCATTGCACATTTGGCGGTGTCATCTGCATCTGCGAGTGATCCGGGTGCTAAATGCCGAGTGGTCAGCCAAATTTTTGAAAATTCGATGGTTGAAGAATTGAGGATACCAAAACCAACAATGCCTTTCTGCATTCGCAATGATGTCTCGAGAAAGCCCCCTATAGTCGACGCCTCCACCTCGCCAATGGGAATGTTGGACTCGGCTAATGTCGTAATGGTCTACGCGGGTGAGTGTCTTGTCTCATGCTGCTAGATAGTCACCTCGAAGACTTACCCAGGAGACCTCGAAAATTGAGCTTGGCCACGCCGATGGCACACCCCCGCACCCTTGTCCACTACCATTCCTGAGGGCATCTCGAAGATACGTCTCCGCATGGTCATCCCATGTCGAAATATTCATTAGATACGCAGCGGTTGACGATGGGGAACCCATCATTGATCCATTAGGTTCACGCCACTGGGCGATATTATCGAAATCGATGTGCCCGATTAACCCTTCCAGGGAATGATATAAAGCTGAGGGGCCCTTGTATACTAGCGATGCTGGCAACCGAGATAATTTCAATTCACGCAGAGACTCCAGCTGTTCAATTTGCGGTACTTGCAAGGCGACGCCCTCTTGCTTCAGCAAACTCAAATGAGCCGTGACGAGAATCTCGTAACCCACTTGGTCACAGGAGAACACGTCCCACCCGCGGATTAACTCTGTAAGTGAAACTTCCGCTTTGAATGATACCTCTTGAAGACTAGGTGACTTTGGGTCGTGAGATAAATGCTTTCGAACAGCTAGTAATGCCGCTGCAGTATTCAGAACACCATCTAATACCGAAGCATAGCTCGGCCAGCTGCCATCTTCTAGCTGATTTCTGAGGATGTAATCGAAGCACTCGGGAAATAGCCATTGCTTGCTATCTCCCGGCTTCTGAAGCATCGATAGCCAAGCCGTGTCATATACGGATACGGACATGGTACCGAAATTTCCATCAGATGAGTAACATGATGCGAGCCTCTTCACAAGAGACTGGCACGCGTCGGTATCGCTATTTCGGATGGTCATTTCGGGCAATAAATGCACGTATTAAATTAGACTGAATACGATAGTAGAAGGGCCGTTACAAGATAAGACAAGGGACGATGATGACGTACAAGACGCGATATCATAATACAGCTTTATGGATTCTATGTCTACCTAGGTATGTATATACTTGAACTTGCTATCCACCTCCTAGGTACCTAAGTACCTTCCTTGGTAGGGGGCTTCCATCTACTTGAGTACCTTGGTACCTGGGTACTTATTTCGGCAGGCTGGCTGGGTGACATTTTCATATCGGAGTGAAGGAAGCTTGGCATATTCAGCCACTGTCACATTGCTTTTGACCACACAGTCTAGGTAATACTGTGCGTCTGTGCTACCCACCATTATTGGTGTTTGTCTCGGGCTCTAGGCTTAAGAGAGAGTAGCTCACTAAACTCCCATAACCTCCTTTCTCCTAGGCGACATGCCATAGTTCTATGCTCATGGTTTAGTAAAGCTATCTCACACTATGGCCGACTCTAAGATGGACGAAGTAGAGATGGCGCGCATCAATAGCGTCCAAGAAGCTGAGTCCTCCAAACTCGAACCTGATCCTGAGCCTGGAAGCAGCCAGACCCCAGAAGAACACACGATAAACCCCAAAAATGAAGTTAAGGGCGTCAGGCTCATCCCCGTATTTGGTGCAGTTTGCATGTTCACATTTCTTGTTGGATTGGTAGGTTTTGGTTGATGGGCACCTTGGGGGTGGCCAATCCCAATGTCTGTATCTAATGGGGAGCTTACGGAACTAATCGTATACTTAGGACCTAAACATGATAGCTACAGCTATTCCTGTCATCACCAGCCACTTTGATTCTATCACAGATGTAGGGTGGTACGGATCGTCTTTTATGTTGGCCTTGTACGTTCCTCTTACCATCACCTCTCCGTTTTTTTCTTCATTCGTACTCACATTATTACAGATGCTCGACTCAACCTCTCGCAGGGAAGATCTACGTCCTATTTCCCAAGAAGTTAGTCTACCTAGTATACGTCGGCATTTTAGAGATCGGTAGCCTCGTCTGCGCGCTAGCGCCTACGTCAAGAGCGCTCATCGTAGGCCGCGCCATCGCCGGCCTAGGTGCCTCAGGCATTTTCGCAGGAGGCTTCGTCGTGGTAACCACCATAATACCACTCCATAAACGCGCCATATACACCGGATCCATTAGTTCAACTTTTGCCATCGCGAGCGTCGTCGGCCCTGTGATCGGTGGTGCTCTAACCCAACACGCTACTTGGCGATGGTGCTTCTACATTAACCTGCCTATCGGTGGATTTGCTGCCCTACTTTTCGTTCCGTTCTTCCGCATACACTCTGATGCAGGAGAGAAGGCTCCCCTCAAAAATAAGCTGAAGGGTCTTGACGGAATCGGCTTCTTCTTGTTTGCAGGTTCCATGACTATGCTACTACTAGCGCTCCAGTGGGGCGGCGTCACATACGCCTGGAACTCATCTATCATTATCGGACTTTTCGTTGGATGCGGCGTATCTTTCGTGCCTTTTGTTGCGTGGCAGATATACATGAAGGACGACGCTTTGATTCCTCCGCGCTTATTTACCGTTCATCGAAATGCCTGGCTTATCTGTGCAAGTTCCTTTTTTGTGAACGGCCCATTTCAGGTTATAATATATTGGCTACCTATCTGGTTTCAAGCAGTCCTTGGTGTCTCACCTACGCAGAGCGGCATCAATTATTTCCCAACGGTGATTGCTGATGCAGTAGCTGCATTCGTTGGCGCCGGCATGATTGTGCAAGCTGTGGGATGGTGGAATCCATTCCTCCTACTCGCCGAAGCGTTAGTGTGTATAGGGGGAGGGCTTTTGTCTACCATATACCCAGAGGTCTCCAGTGGCCATTGGATTGGCTATCAGATTCTCGCTGGCTTCGGGTTTTCTTTGGCTGGCAATTTAGTAAGTGATGGCATCGAAACCCCCGCTCTCTGTTCTCTTCCCTCTGCCTAACGTCTTGTCGCATTTTCTTTATCTCACTCCTCACCAGACGTACTAACGCACATCATATATCAGGCCCACCTCGGTATGCAGGCGTCTTTGCCGAAGGAACTCGTACCCCTAGGTGCCACCACCCTTCTCGCTGTTATTTCCACTAGCTGTACCATCTTCACAGCCATCGGACAGACAATATTCCAAAAGCGGCTAATGGCAAACTTATCGACTACCGTATCGCCTGAAGTGGTACAAAATATTATATCCGCGGGTGCCACCAACCTTAACTCGGTCGTTGACGCTGCTGTGTTGCCAACAGTGATACGAGAATATGGAAAGTCGGTTACGCAGGTCTTTGTAAGTTGTCTACCCAATTGTGATGAGTGCCGTTTGCACGGAACGACGTACTTACGCTGTGTAATGTAGTACGTACCTGCGGGAGCCCCCGTCCTCTCTTTCATCCTCGTGGCTTTTACGAAGTGGACATCTACTAAGAAGCGACCAACTCCTGCGAAAACCGAAGACCAAACAGTGCAGGAATAGCTTGCTCATTCATTTGAAATATACTTATAAAACTAAGGCTGCCTCTAACAAATGCTTTGTTTGAAGTAGAGTGGTCTGGATGGGCATGGTGTGAGGTAGACAATAGATAGTAATAAATAGTTCATCTTTGAGCGGTAGAATTTATCACAATTTAACGGCACTCTATGCGGCCTCTGTATACTGCGAATAGTGGGGTTGCTGTCGCGCCCTATAATTGATGCGAAAAGATGATGATTTATCAAGCATTCATATTTTATGTGGTGTAGCTCTGGAGCGATTCGTATCTAGGTAATGTGGATGATGAGTAGATTTATCTAAGAGCACTTCTATTTTCCTAACTTCTTGATTGATTGCTCAATTCTTGGGTTAAGCGTCTGTACTCTCTCCTCTGGCAACTGCTTCTTCAAATTCTTGGTGGGTTTTAAACCGGGCTGGTCTTCCCGTCTCTTGGTCCAAGCCCTGTTCCTTCATCAGGGGTTCCCGGACCTCCATACATCGCTTCCACGAGGGGCGTGAATTCATGCGCTCATGCCAGGCCTGCACATGTGGGAATCCTGCAAATTTTTCCTCTGGCTTGCAGAGGATAACAGAATCGATGCGATCATTCCATGGCACGAAAGCTAGGTCAGCGTATGTCATCTTGTCCCCGACGAGCCACTGTCGGGTCGCAAGCCATCCATCCAAGACGCCAAGAACACGCTTTAGCTGGTCGTTGTAGCGTGCTATCGCCGAAGGTACCTTCTCCGGGTGTAGGACGTTGAACCTGAAATCGTAGTATGCAATGTAAGTCTCCAAGGTATTGACGACATACCTGAAGCACTCGGAACATAGGATGGGAGAACTCACCATGCAGATACACCGTAATATGGCCCTTGGCCACTCATTTGAAATTGAAGCCACTGGTTTAATTGATGTCTCTCTTTTAGAGTATCATAAGTAAGCTTATGGTTGGTATCATATTGCTCAATGAGGTATTGAATGATGGCTCCTGACTCCCAAAGAGTTATATCGGTATTCGAATCGTAGATAGCTTAAAGGGTTTAATTTCTCGTTCCGGTAAAGTCTTAGGCGGAAGAGCAGGGATGTACGTACCCGGAACGCGACCGTTTGGATTGATGTTAGTATAGGGCTGCTTTTTGACATCGTCAAATTTGATCGATGTGATCTCGTAAGGTATGCCAAGTTCTTCAAAAATGAGAACCACCTGCAGAATTAGTTAGATCAAGGTGCCTTCGGGTGATATATAATCATTCCGGCTATAGCCTTAATCAAAAACTACCTAGGTAGCTAACCTTCCAGGGATTCGGGCCAGCGGCTTATCACGAAGATTATTAGTGCATATAGAAAATTGATGGAATGGGCTTTCCATGTTTGACTTACGGATAAGCCAGATGCGGATAGGCTTCATGATGGGCGATTTCGGCTTTAGGGATAAGAATAATTACTTTTACGGCGGATGAGGGAAGACTTAGACGGGTAAGACGAAAGATCAATGGTGAAAAGGCGCGGGGGATTAGGAACACCCATTCCCGTACAGTGTCTCACAAAACAACGGACACGGTTCCGAGCACAGACGATCGGCATGGTTACACAGCATCGAAAGCTGAATCTCTTTAGGTCTGCGACACACTGTGTAGCATTCGACGAATGTGAGGCTACACAGCATAGCATCCTCCAAATTGCGCGATTAGCATCATGTACCTAGGTAGGTATTCAAGGCAAATTACGATACGTGTCTTCGTTTCTTCGCTCTATACACTAAGCAATATGTAAGTTTACCATCTAGGAAGGAAGGCGCTCAATGTGGCTGATTTCTCCGAGCCGGGCTTGTGTGAATCTCATAGGACTAGTCCCACGAATCTCCGTAGACATTGTACATAATAAATGATAGCTCCTTAATCTCAAGTAGTTACTTGCCTAGAAGTCAAGTTAGGTACTTACAACAGGAATCAATATCTCTTCGTATCATGGATAACAGCAATTACTGGGCACTTCCGCTCATCATTTTCTTTGTTTATTGTGTGTATGACGGCTTAGCGACAAGAAAGGCGATCGGAAAGCACTCCAATATACCTTTTGTAGGCAGCCCCTTTACGGCAACGCCACGGTTTGTTCTAAACCTCCTGTTCGCCGTTAAGGCCACGGATATTGTTGGATGGGGCTATCGAAAGGTACGTAAAGCCTATCGTAACATAAATGAAAGAAGAACGCAAGCCTTACTAGAAATAGTTCAAAAACGGATGTTTCCAACTTATACGAAGTAATGGATGTGTTTTGTTTCTTCCATTATCGGTCCTTGAGGAGCTTTCAAACCTGCCTGCTACAGTGGCTAGCCCCAATACTGCCTTAGAAAACGACCTACTTGGACATTACACAGGACTGAGCCTCATTCTAGAAAGTAGAGCTCATCACTCTATCGTTCAAAGGAGGGTAACGCCGCGTCTTGGCCTGATGACACCTCGCCTCGAGGCAGAAATACATTCTGCATGTAGCGAATCTTTCCCCAACTCCCAGGAATGGGTCGAGTTCCAGCCTTACAAGACATTAGCTAAAGTGTCGGCGAGAATTTCTGCACAGGCCATTGTAACACCCGAGTTTGCCCATGACCCCAAGTGGTTGGAGATTTCCGTTGAGTATACTGAAAACTGTACGTCTTGTTTATTTATATTACAGTGCTGCTGTATATGAGGTAATTATGAATAGCCGACGCTAACACTGGGTGGCAGTATTCAAAACTATTGTTATCACACGGCTCTTTCCTTCGTGGATGTACTCGTTCATCTGCCGTGTTCTACCATCCTTTTGGGCGGGTCGAACATATTTGCGAGAAGCCAAGAAACTCCTAGGCCCTAGAATCGAGGAGTTGCTCCGGATAAGCGATGAGGGAACCTGGAAACCAGAGTCCAATGAATCTGACTCGAATGTTCTCAACTGGCTTGTAGACACTGTAAAGGGGCGCGACCGCAATGCGGACACTCTGGCCCACGTAGAGGTGCTACTCGCCCTTGCTTCTGTCCACACCACCCTTTTGAGGATGGTTAACGTCTTATACGATATAACAGCATCAGGACTCGCCACAGAGCTTCGATTAGAAATTGAGGAAGTTGCCAATCGTTCTAGAGTCTGGGATAAATCATCTTACGACAGTCTCTATAAGCTTGATAGCGTACTGAGCGAGTCGCAGCGCATGTCCCCCGCCTACTACCTTGGGTATGAAGCGTATGTTCAACGAAGACTACACGTTTCAAAATGGCTTGCATGTTCCTAAGGGTACGTATACGGCGATGCCAATCTACGCTATCGAGAACGATACTGCCCATACCCCCAATCCTGATAAATTTGATGGGCTTCGAAATTATCGTCTCATTATGGAAAATCAGGCCTCTGACAAGGCCGACGACGAGGGAAGAAGATTTTTCTTCTCGACACCCGGCCGGACTGTTCTTAATTTTGGGTACGGACGACACGCGTGCCCGGGGCGTCACTTCGCGAGCCTCGTACTGAAAATCCTATTTACTAAATTCTTGACCGAATATGAATTCAAGTTTTTACCTGGAGCTGGGAGACCTAAGAATTTATTGGCACACGAATTCCTTTTCACGGCTCCATGGCAGCGCATGCTCATTAGGAAGAAGGAGAAAGGAACTTGCCCCTTTTAATTCAGAATCATAGTGCGTATTTTTGACATCGGATTGACTCAATGTATGGCATTCAGAACGCCAAGGCAGTCCCCCTTATTAGTATACCGCAATATAATGTTTGTTTGAACCTCGTTGGCCTAGTTAAAATAAATACTCTGCTATTTAATTACCTGCATGCCTACTTAGTGATACATGAGTAACGAATCCCTCCGAATGTTTTGAACAGGGGACCCCCACACACTACTTGTATGGGGCGAGTACATAATAACAGTCAAATGCCCAGCATCCGTACTAAGCAATATATCGACGCTCAGACGTATGAAACCTCAACACCATTTGTGACCTTGATTGATTCCTTCGTCGGGTTCGCCGGCACAATTCCGTCATCCACCACGGGTCCCGACTCCTCATCCATCCCCGGACCCCCCACAACGTGTACGTCATGGTGTGAATCGGGCCATTGCGATCTACTAGTAAGCTCCACCTGACTTTCATCATGGCTCGTCTGGCTACTCTTCGCTGGGGGGGCATCGGTACTTTTCTGTGTCTTGCTCTTGCTGCCTCGAGACCCACGGGAGCCGCGAGAACCCCAGCTCTGGAGCGATATCATGGACCGTACGCTGCGCACGAGGGACTCGGGCGCGCACCCACCGAACTTAGCAAGAAGGGACCCGTAGCATGGGAGGCAACCGGCGATTATGGAGCAGTGTGGTTCGATGAGGAGGAAGACGAATTGCTTGGATTGAATTGCTGGAGATGTCGCGACGAGTCAGTCTTCGTTATGGCAACAAGAACCCAAGTAGGAATGGGCGATATTTACCAATAGCATCCTTGGCTTGAATAACCGAAGATAGAGATTGTACGAGGAGTACCACTCGTACAATGGATGCGACGCAGCAACTATGAGATTCTTGTTAAGAAAGGAGGTCGGCAATAGGGACAAGGGAAGAAAACCTACAAGATTCCCAGCCAGAAGATAAGCGAGACGGATATCTTCCGCGTGAAGGCCATTTGAAGTCTCGATATGAGGGGGAGTGGGAGACACAACACAAGAAAGTCTAAGGCGATGCTGGAGCCGACTTGGGCATATCCTACAGTTGCGACGTTGTAGCGGAACCTTCCAGTGTCAAGTTTCCACGGAGAGTCGAGCGGGTCGCCCTGCAAAGCCGTCAACTAGAGTTGGGGCGTAGTTAGTCTGCTGCCGCACTTCTCATCGCTATCGGGATTAGGGCTGCTTACGAGGAGGAAAATGATGCACCAACAGGGAAGAATAGATACCAAGGTCCAAACAGCAATTTTGAACCTTGGCGTGTTGAAAACTCGCTTATAGAAAAGTAGAATGGCAATCTTGACTGAGGTCAAAGCCGGCAAGGTAAGAATGGAAGCTACGTATAAGCACTGATATGGTACTTTGATTAGAGCGTGCCCGTCCAAGAATCCCCAGATATGAGCCAACCTGAAGTGACAATGTGGTCCCCCTGAGAGGGTCGATCTTGTAGTAGTCGAGACCAGTGAGTGAGCCGAAAACCCAAATATCGATACTTAAAAAGAAGGCTAAAATCTATATTGGCATTAGTAGTTAAAACATCATTGACTTCGATGCTTAACAATATGGCGATGGTGATTCAGCATTGTGATCACATACCCATGATGCGACCATCCACCAATCATCCGCAAGTAGTTTCGCGCGTTGCATTCCTCTCGCTTTAAAGCGGAGAGCTGTCGCTGCAAGTGATAGAACGGGGAAAATGACAGAGACAATCACCAAAGCTTTAGTGACTAGGCATGGTGTTGGCCCTGCAGCGGTGGCTTGCCGTTTAGTTGAGAACATCGTGACGAGCGCAAGCAGCACAACAATAGCCCGTAGCGCCGATTTCTTAGGAATACATTGGTTTAAGAGCGATGGGTAACAGGAAGACCTGATGGGTAAAAATCCCATTTTCTTCTTGAATTTGGAGACATCCCATCCCCCCCTTGTGCTACCCAAGCTCTCTGGAAAGGATGGCGGCGCCGCCCCCAACATCCCCCCATTTAATGCACATCTATTCCTACTACAAAATTTCATTTTTATTTGAAAGTACCTAGGCTCTATAGGTTACACAATAGCAAGCATATCAATCCCTGTCTAATGCTGTCTCGCACTGTTACACGTCTACATAGGTACTACGTATAGTACATATTACCACAGCCACGTATTTCTTTCGATGGGATGTTGGAGTTGTTATAGATATCACAGCCAGGATTGCTATATAAAACACTTTTAATGCACACGAAGAAGTTATTTCTACTTATGTGTAGGTGAGTTTACCTGAGCACATACTCTTCCGCGCGTTGTCTGAACTACAGGCCTTCTCAAGTATAGGTACCTATTTACTGAGCGCAAGGACCAACATGAGCTACTTCGCACGGGCGGTTACCGCTGCTGGGGCACTAAATAGACAGCATCTATTGGGAGCTGGATTTTTTTGCTTTTTCCTTGCCCTCTTTCTACTCGTCCCAAGGGATCCGAAACACGCCACAGCAAAACAGTTACTCCTCATTAACAAGCCCTTCACCTGGGAGCCTAGGTTATTCGCTCGGCTTCGCTGGGCGATATTCGCTCGCGAAATTCTCGAATTGGGATATAATAAGGTGAGTAGCATTTTTGGATTTGAACACCAGTATTGCAATACCTGAAATGCTGGATACCTAGGTATTAATACTACCATTAGTCTGAGGGCAAACCCTATCAATTAGAGCGCGGAGATGCAAACTACGTGGTGCTACCGACCAGCTCCATCCCCGAGTTGAACCGTCTGGGTGTGGACGTTCTCAACACGAGGAAACACCATAGTTTTAGCCTTCTAGGCCATTTGACCGGCATGGACGTCATACTCAAGACGAGCTACCATACGAGGACACTTTTAAGCCGAGTCAGTCCAGCCATGAACGACGTCACGCCGCCAATGGCCAAGCGCATGACGGCAAGACTGAACCGCTTATTACCCCAGGAACTTGGCCTATGGGCGTCAATCGACCCCGTAGATGTACTGGTACAGTGCATTAGTGAAGGCTTAGCCTTGACATTGTTCGGCCCACCAATTTGCGACAACCCTGAACTTATAAAGGTCTGCCATGAGCATACTAAGAATGGTAAGTAACAATGACGAGAAAGAAATTTATTTAATAATTATTATTCTAACTAATGGCAGTATTTACGCTTGCGTTTTGTATGCGTATAGTACCATACTACCTTCAACCTATCCTCGTCTGGCTGCTTCCCGCCAAGTGGCGTCTCGTCAGTGGCTGGAAAGTCTGGGACCGCATCGTGATCCCTGAAGTACGCCGGCGGCAGCAGGAAAAGGATTCTGATCTCTCTAATAGAGGCGACCTGATCTCGTGGATGCTGCGCGATGCTAAGACCCCTATTGAACGCGATGAGCATAATTTATGTCATCTTTCCGCCGCGGTCATCGCCGGTGCAACCTACAGCACAGCGAATATCGCGTCCGAGGCTCTGGTGAACCTTATGGAAAACCCGACTACTTTGAATGAACTACGCGAAGAGATTAAACAAAAGCATACAGAGATCGACGGACATGTTACAACCCAACAGGAGAAAGGCCAGGGAATAAGGACCTGGTGGGGCCAGGGTGACCAATCAGGAAAGGGTCTCTGTGGAGGTGACAGAGACTGCGTATTATGGCTTATGTAATACTCTTTGGAGGTCTCTGGGTGTGTCATAGAGACAAATAGAGAGGAGGTTTTTGTAGGTCTCTGGGGATGTCATAGAGACGAACAGAGAAGAGGTCTCTGTTTGAGGGATAAAGACCATTTTAATAGGGGATATATAAGAAGGAGGTTTCTTATGTATCTAGTTATTCTTTTAATAGTTCTTTAATTATTAATCTAAGATTATTCTTTTGAGTATAGTGAGAGGATTCCAAGCCTTTCTAACGAATAGAATGTATTTAATCACTTGACCTATTATTAATATTGTTACTTTCAAATCAAGAAACCCCGGATTAGTCAATCCAGCAACGACTATACCTCTCTGAGGCATAGGTTCGTCACAGGACAGTGGAATCTTGCCGCGTTGGACAGCCTCTACAAGCTAGACTCGGTACTCAAGGAAACATCCCGGCTCACACCGGGCGCTGCGCTCGTGTACCAGCGTGCCGTGCAGAAGGATGTTCAGCTAAGCAGCGGCGTCCAGCTGAAACGTGGGCAATTTATTGCTGTAGCCTCGCAAGAGGGTCTCATGGCCTATACTGCCAACCCAGATTCACATATTCCGAACACATTTGACGGTATGCGATTCTACAATGAGGACCTTGAACGGCACAAAGCAACTCCATTTAATGGAATAGCCGGCAAACTACTTACATGGGGCTCCGGGCGCTGGGCGTGCCCGGGCCGGTTAATAGCGAATATGATGATCAAGGTATTGATGGTGGAGCTGCTCGATAAGTATGAGTTTGAGTTCATAAAGGGCAAGAAACCAGGGGTTATTCGCATCCACGAATTCTTGATGCTGAATCCTATGGCAAAGATTAGTGTACGTAGAAGAGAAAAGCCACTCTGTGGGGTTTCGATCGCCCTAAGTAGGTAGGTAGGCAGAAACCATGATGCGAGTCTCAGTTAGGGGTGATAGGGGTAAGGGATTGAATGTGTCACAAATTGCCTACCTACCTACCTAGCCAGGTAGGTAAGTACCTATGAAGGAGTAGTAGTGAGGAATCTTCATACGCAGATAGCTCCTTTGTACTCATCTCTTAGGTACCGGCCCTCCTATAGCAATAATATAATACTAAAGGGATCTCACAATACCTCTTATGATGCAACATTTTCTATTGCTAAACTATTAGCAGAGCGGTGAGTTGTAGTTTTTTGCTTTTTGCGATGTATCATTAGACATACCTCGCATTAAATTTCCCCGTTGGTAATTATTTACTACCGTCTTCGTTGGGCGCAATTTCGTCCTCCCTTTACAATTGAAATCATAATCACACATAGCAACAAACAGCCGCCACAGTGCAATTTGGGACTATTGGAAAGACGTTGCACAACTGTTGGCAGCACGACATTTTAGTTCCCGGGAAGTACTTAATTACAGGTCGCAAATGATAATACCACGTTACCCAATACAACCAACCAGCCAATTCGCACTGTCACACAACATCATGTGCAGAAGTCTGAAAGTGTTACCCGATGGGTGGATGTTGCATACAAATGATGCCTACACGATATAGACGCCTTCAGGACTGGAAGTTTTGGGATCTGAAAATGGCATCCCCTATATCACATACGATCCACAGAATGAGCTGTCCCATGTGACTCTTCACCCCATCAAAATTGGACGCGGTTGTTAAATCTGGATATTTTCAAAGGCATCACTTCTTATTTTTAGAATTAAATAAAGCAGTTCAGTAATATGATATAATGTGATTCTAGAAATACCAATATTACTAAATAACTTTACTTTTCGGTGTTATGAATATAGATTTACAATTAAGAATCCACGGTTAACAGAGGGAATGGCTGTGGCGCTATTGTGGCGTTGAGCTTAGTTACAAAACAGAAGCAAATGGAGAGAAAAGGAGAGAAACGGCTATATTTTAATTTATAATGTGGTAATATGGTTATTTAGTTTGATTTTGCAGGGGTAGATAGATGCCTACCCTACAGGGTATCTCTAATATTTCTATGTGGAGACTTATTATACCTATTTGGACTTAGTTTAGAACCCTAGATAATACGCTCTTGGCCATTTAAGATTACCTATTATGGAAATATTTATTCATTATAAGGCTCTTCATTATCTAGGTGAGTATATATATGATAAATTATAAGGCCCGCTGTCAAGTTGGTTAAATTTCAGGAATCTACTTGGGAGGGTTTAAGTCTTTATAGCATTTTTTCCCCCCTATTAGATGGTTAAATAATAGCTCGAATTACATACATTAAGAAGGTTAATTACAACTTCGTTAATAATAACCCTAGAGTATGATCCTTCAAAGAGACCTTCACATGTTAGACCTATCAGTGATCCTAGATGCTTGAGATCATGAATTAGGCTACAGCCACATATACCATAAATGTTTAATTGGATACGCCAATGTTACAAAGGGGAACCATAAACTTTCGAGGATGGATCTGGCCTACTTCTGTAACTCTATGGAATCTGCCATGTCTGCCTTGTTGATGCCAATCTTTTGGCTGTGGTTGGGAATAGTAACACTTATGGGAAATGATATACCCTGTCCTATCCTCCCTTTTCAGACAAGGCATCCTTAAAATCACAACCACTATCCTTCCCAGCTCCTTATAAAACCCCTAACATGGTATCTTAGCCCATATTCCTAATAGATAAAGAGTTAGACCAGTGGTTACAGGGATTAAGAATAGTTCCTAACACCTTATTGAGCTATACAAGATGGTGTGATTATTTTATTTTTGGACACGAAGTCAGGCGGGTGTATTTGACAAGAAAGGAAGTAGCCAGCTTCCACTTATCTGGCGAAAGGAATCTGATAGCTAATGTATCACATATTACCCCGAGGCTTGTGAAAAAATGCCACGTCTGAGTGTTTTCTGGTCATTTCCCACGGTACTAATCCTCAAAAACATGACTAGATCATATTTACCTTGCATATTGGCAGAGAAACGGGTTCGTCAGGAGTGCCTAGACGCTGATATACAAGGAATAGGTGTGCATGGTT
The DNA here is from genome assembly GCF_022578975.1 of Hypoxylon trugodes. Lineage (NCBI taxonomy): Eukaryota > Fungi > Ascomycota > Sordariomycetes > Xylariales > Hypoxylaceae > Hypoxylon > Hypoxylon trugodes. Next base: position 1,509,416 of record NW_026250025.1, read on the forward strand.
ATGCAGTAAGGGTTAACATGGAACAGTAACAAGGAAAGGATGCCAAAATCATTATCGAGGGATTTTCTCTTGGAAATCATTGGCTTTCTCCCTACTCCCAAGTTAGCCTTGCAGTCTGCTTCCGTCATAATAAACACCGAAGTGCAATAGTTGACATAAAACCCAACGGAACCTATGTTATCTTAATAATTAGAAAAACAGAATTTTAGTTAGAAGATCTTATATTCTATTTGCCCTTTTTTTTCTTGGGTTATTTATTCTTCTCTTTCTTATTACATGATTAAATAGTAGCTTGCTTCGAAGACGCCTTTATATGTCTAACCTAGCCGTGAAACTAAACGCTCAAGGTTATAGATTTGGCCATGACCACGTTATAAAAGAGTACTCGGATATGCCGACGGGAAAACTACAGCAATTACCCAATCTAACTAATCTATATAATCTAATTAATCTAGAACCAGATCACTTAGATCAACCAGATTAATTAGATCACAATAATCTTACAACTTAAGAAAGGAGGAAGGAAAGATATCTATATAACTATAGCATATCTCATATATCTAGTCATTCCCTCAACTATCAATCTAAGGCTACAACTTCAACCGCACTGAACTATAGTGAGAGGACTCCACGCCTCTCTTACAAATAAGCAACTGTATTTTACTCCTTAATTCCAGCATAATACTGTTTAACCTTAAAATCAAGAATACCCATTCCAACTATATCTAAGCCATAGATATATATTTGTAATATATGTAAGAGATCCCCATAATGAATATTGGCAAGAAACCAAATGACGGTTAAGTATAGATAGATATTAGCTATATGACCCATATAAAGCTGCTAACCCAAAGAAATCCTTAGTATTTTCCAAATTCAATATCTTCATCACTTTTTAAAATCCATCATCTGATATAAAGAGGGCTGCGTGAAAAACAAACGAGTCCTCATCTAGATCACATATTTGACAACCATGCCGAACGAGAAGCCTCACTGTCAATTCATGAAACTTTTGCGCAACCCATATTAATGGTGTAAGACCATCATAATCCTGTATGTTCTTATCTATCCTTTCATCAACAAGAAGCAACTCTACCACAGCTTCGTAGCCCTTATAGGCTGCCCAAGAAAGTGCCATGCAACCCTTATTATCACCAAAGTATGGCTCCACATTATCATATGATAATAGTAGTTTGACAATATCTCCATGGCCCTTTTTACAAGCCAATATGAGTGGCATCCATCCGTCATTATTGGCAACTGCAAGATCAGCTCCTTTCTCGAGTAGCAGTCGAACCACTTCGAGGTGGCCCTTAGAAGAAGCCCAGTTTAGTGGCGTCCACCCGTTATTATTGGAACTGCAAGATCAGCTCCTTTCTCGAGTAGTAGTCGAACCATTTCGAGGTGGCCTTTAAAAAAAGCCCAGTTCAGTGGCGTCTATCCGTCATTATTTGGAACTGCAAGATCAGCTCCTTTCTCAAGTAGCAGTCGAACCACTTCGAGGTGGCCCTTAAAAGAAGCCGCATGAATTGGCGTCCATCTGTCATTACTTGGAACTGCAAGATCAGCTCCTTTCTCAAGTAGCAGTCGAACCACTTCGAGGTGGCCCTTAAAAGAAGCCCAGTTTAGTGGCGTCCATCCGTTATTATTTGGAACTGCAAGATCAGCTCCTTTCTCAAGTAGCAGTCGAACCACTTCGAGGTGGCCCTTAAAAGAAGCCGAGTTTAGTGGCGTCCATCCGTCATTATTGACAACTGCGAGATCAGCTCCTTTCTCAAGTAGCAGTCGAACCACTTCGAGGTGGCCCGAATCTGAAGCCGAGTTTAGTGGCGTCCATCCGTCATTACTTGGAACTGCAAGATCAGCTCCTTTCTCGAGTAGCAGTTGAACCACTTCGAGGTGACCCTTAAAAGAAGCCGCATGAATTGGCGTCCATCCGTCATTACTTGGAACTGCAAGATCAGCTCCTTTCTCGAGTAGCAGTCGAACCACTTCGAGGTGACCCTTAGAAGAAGCCCAGTTTAGTGGCGTCCATCCGTTATTACTTGGAACTGCAGGATCAGCTCCTTTCTCAAGTAGCAGTCGAACCACTTCGAGGTGACCCTTAGAAGAAGCCGCATAAATTGGCGTCCATCCGTCATTACTTGGAACTGCAAGATCAGCTCCTTTCTCGAGTAGCAGTCGAACCACTTCGAGGTGGCCCTTAAAAGAAGCCGCATAAATTGGCGTCCATCCGTCATTACTTGGAACTGCAAGATCAGCTCCTTTCTCAAGTAGCAGTCGAACCACTTCGAGGTGGCCATTATTTGAAGCCGAGTTCAGTGGCGTCCATCCGTTATTATTTGGAACTGTAAGATCAGCTCTTTTCTCGAGTAGTAGTCGAACCACTTCGAGATGGCCATTTCTTGCAGCAACGTATACAGGCGTTCTCCCTTCGTTGCTTGCAATATCCGGGTTCGCCCCTTGTTCTAGAAGACGTATGATTCCCAAACTCCAACTTTTACTCGCTGCTGCGAGCAACGCTGTGCGATTAGATCCATCAATATGGTCTATGTCTAGCCCAGCATTTTCTATCAGGTATGTCATTGTTTCTAGCATACCAAGCAACGACGCGTAGAATAGTCGACTTCCTGATTGAATATTGCCTTGATATTGCAACATATCGTCCTGTAAGCTAGGATCGCCTAATTTCCTCCACCCTTCCCATTTGGTACAAGACGGGTCGAAGAAAGCATTGGCATGTTCAATCACCCCTTTGAAGTTAAAAGCGCTGCGTTCGGTATGTCGATACCACGAATCTGTCGCATATTGCCGAAATGCTCGGATCATACGACTCTTTTCTCCTTGCCGTGACTCTTCCCATGACTCTTCCCATACTTCATTGTAATTTGTTAAGTAACGCAAGCATATTATAGCCAGAACGTTGCTTTGCACTTTCTCGTTTCCGGCTCGTAACTGCTCGTTTGGGAGTAACTCGTCTCCAGGAGCCGGCATACAGCAAAGGATATATTGTCTGACGGAAAAATGGGTTAGGTGGATGGTTAGCGCCGCGGGATCCGAGCTTGTTCCTCGAGTTTCGATCAGAGATGCGCAAAGATCTAAGATCTCGGTTGCGATATATTCGTTGTCAATTGCATCCGGAAGCTCTTCCAATAGGTCATCGCATTCTGCGTCAACAAGAAGTAGTGCGTTGGTGATCTCGAGAATCGTCATCGGACGCAAGGCGAATGTAGCCCATCTGATAATCGCCATTGCTCGGTCTCTATCGGCATCAGGTAGCTCCGTGATTCTTCTCCAGTTTCGATCGTAAAGACTACCCAAGTTCGTAGGTGCTTGCTCGACTGCTCGCTGTAGCTGTCCCTGCCCTTTCCCACCCCGTAGCTGCCCGTCTAGCATTTTAATCCATAGGAACATCGACTCGGACCGATCGACCATCTTCCGTGCAAGATCTTCCCGTTGGGCCTGGCTTTTGTTCCTTAATTTTTGGTCGACTATGCTTTGCGAGAATAGGGTAGCGTCGGGCCGAACATCGTCGGGGCCTATACAACACTCGACCAAGTCCCAATTGGCACCACTTACTTCTGCACGCAGGCCATCTCTAATATCGGGTTCATTGCGACTAACGACAATCAGTCGCGATTTGACGTTAGAAACGGCCTGCTTAAGAGACGTCAAGAATCCTATGAGAGAACTCCAGTGATCTGCTTTCCCGTCGTGCCCGGCCCCAGCGCACTCATCAAGACCATCGACAATAAAAATGCAGTTTGGCGTGCTTTGAGCGATTAACGTGAACAGCTCCATGATTTCGACCTGCGATGCGGGTCGTCCCTCGGTGGCCTCCCATCGTCCGCGCGCCAATGCGAACGCTTGTTGATCTTGAGAAATCCTCTGGGAAATCCAGGACCGTACAATAACCAAGGGGTCCGCACGGCTGTCGGAGTCAGACGAAAAGAAGTAATAGGCAAGTGGAAAGTGGGCTGCTAGATGTTCAACCACTCTTGCGCACAAGATCGTCTTGCCGTATCCGGCGGGCCCGTGGATCCACAAAACCTTGGCAATTCCCGACGAATCTGTAGCCTCCCAATTACGAAATTCGGAGCGTTCGAAGATCCAGTCGCAGGTATCGTGCAGTCGCCTCTGGATGAAGGTATCGTACATGGTGGTTGTCCAAGTGGTTCCCAACCAAGAAGCTAAGCCTCTTTTGAAATCGTCTAGGTGGATTGATTAGAGCTATCCGAGTTAAAGAGAAGGTAGCTACTTACCGATTCTACGTTTCTCTTCGTTGTCTTCGAGCATCCTTATAGTTTGTTGAAGTCGTGAAGACAAAGTTTCTATTGCATGGGCCTCTATTTTCCGTTAGGTCAAAGTAAGATATAGGACGTGCTATGTGTATGGGAACTGTATTACCTGGACCGATTTGCGTATGACCTGTGTCGCTTGGTTGTTGAGGCGGAACCAATTCACGGAGATACTGGAGCAAGGCGGCGACAAGTTCGGTCTGGTTCGATATCTTTTCCTTGCCACCCAAAGCCCAGGCAAGCTTGGTCCTTCGTGATGCCGATCCTTGGAACTTTTCAAGTTGTACCGGTTTTTTACGGCGACTATGCGGGTCCCGGGACGCCGGATCTGCCGGGCGAGACTGAGACGATATATGTGACGCGTTATTCCCTGCGTCGCCGTCGATCTCGTGAATGCATTGTACGATCTCGCGAACGATAGAGAGCACCGCGGGGCTATCGAGAGCCTTGTGGTGGTTGTCCTTAAGCTCGCCTTGGTCATATCCCACACTCTCACTCCATTGCTGGTAGGAAGCCTTAGCAGCGTCGCGCTGGACGAAATGAGGCCGTGACTCGAGATCAAACTCCTTATAAGAGTTGACCGCCTCGTGGATATCCCGAACGGTGCCGAACAAGCCAGCTAGCCCTACGACACCGATGCCCAATCCAGCGGCTTCCATAGCCGTAGATAACTCGCCGTCCTACGTGCGCAGAATTAGATGGTATCTAGTAACGATGCAAAGAGGTTGTAGGAAGCCTAATCGGCTCATTTACGCTGAGAGACTTGGAATAGTATCCAAGTGCTTTACCTTATTTCAATAGGTTGCAAGATATGAAAGCAAGTCATAAATGTCACCCTAAGCAGGCTGGCAGAGCCTTATCTGACAGGCTTGCCGGAGGGGGTGGTGCGCAGGAACCAGGCGGCGGGCAATGCATAGGTTTTGCCAAGTGGCAGTGTTTTCGCAGTGCTCCATACATATACGTCTACAACCAATAGATTTGCATGCACCACAAGAGAGACTTCAATCGATAGGCTGACATGAAGGCATATTGCTGAGTACAGCATCCATACAGAACATAGCGACGAATGCTTCCAAGGTTAGGATGAGCGATTGGAACAATAATTCTTTTGATATTAAAAGATAAGCTTGAGCTTTTCAAGCACCATTTTAACCGTGTGGACCCACTTTTGTATACCCCACGCGAATAATACCTTCTACATTAACTTGACACTTTCTCAACCAAAATAAATAATAAAAATTAGCAAAAAAGTATCTACCTCTTCTTAAGCCACTTCTTAGGTCGACTACTTACTTTTACAATAATTTCATTAGCGTCTTGTGGCTCAGGCACTTCCAACGCTCGAAGCCTCTTGTCCTGAGCCGCCCTAATCTCTGGCAAGCTAGCAAACACCTTATTAGGATCAGGGATAACTGTCTGACGTACGTCACTGGCATATCTATCGAGTTTGATACGCAAATCCTCGTTTTCTCGGCGGGCCTGTGCAAGCTCACTTGTACTAGTGCCGAGTGTCATACGGGGATTGGTGACAAGTGGCTATTGGGCCACAGAAGGCGGCCACAGCTGGCGGATAAGTCTGGTACTGGGATATTACTGGTGGTCAACAGGTCAGGAGGACAGCGCCTAATATGCAAGCTGCGCCAACGCGAGGTTATTCAGAGAAGCCTAATGTATATTGTACAAATTACAGATTGAGGATAAAAAGGTTGATTGATTCCTCTCATCTTCTGAGAAGATCAAGGACCTTAGGACCCCTGAGATTTATTAGTTGAATTGAGACTATTGCTCAAAGTTATTATCCCTTGTCACAGTAGGATCTATATAGCCAGTTTTCCAGGGACAGCTACATTCTCCTCAAAGCTTCGATTGATGAAGGTTTGAAATTGGTTCTGATTATTATTTGCTTCCTGTCGTAGAAATTCCCCAAGAGAAAAGCAGGCTGTATATTTCTGAGCCAGGTGTTTGCATTGGGTATCTTTGCTTACCTCAGGACTACCTTAACTTTAATTAACGCTTAGCTTATTTATGCCATAGATTATGGTATATTTATTAATTAGAAAAATATATTGGACGTTTGGTAGAGAAAGATTTTATTGTTCTAGGCTTGCCTTGTCAATATTAGCTAAAGTTGGATCTTTGATGTATTTAATATGAGTTTTAAAATCTTCTAGGTCTTGAGTTTCCAGAAATATTTTGCTGTATCGTAGAGTTTGGACCAAGGGTTTAAACTTGTCGGCCTAATAAACAAGTCTTGAGATTGGAGTTTGATGTTCATTATACTCTGCCAGTCGAGCTCGGAGAGTTTCGATAGTAGGGGAAGGAGCCAGGCATTGTAGGAAATCCATGGTAAGGTTTTCTTCGGTCCTTTTGTGCTTTTTGTTGACATGATCTGCCGGGGTGTAGTCACCTATGATGGCCTCAGGAAGGTCATACACGATAGCCATTTCCAATGCCTTGAGTCTGGTTTCCGCAGGCAGCTGTTCGGTAGCCTGTAAGATCAGTAGCAAAACCCCAAAAGTGTAGTCAGCGACCGACTCCCCATCCTTGATATCTCATTGGACCTAGCTAGTATATTAGGTTTCTTTGATTTGTATGTATATTTAAAAAAATTCTAGACTCATGTTATCTATCTTTATGCATATAGTAAATTGATAAAAGCTTTTATTACGTTAGAGGAGACCCCTCTTTACCTTACTTAACCTAATAAGACTTAATTAATATTATTAATTAATCAATCCTGAAATGACTAATGGATTAATTAAACTGAAATATTTAATGAAATTTTTAGGGACCCCTTTATTAAAAAATGTATAATAATAACCTTTTCTAAAAGATAATTAATTATTATTTGTTACGTTCCAAGCTGCGGGGTAACACATATAATATAGAATTGGGGAACAGTGACCAATTGGTCACTGGGAAGCTTTTGCTTTATGGCTCAACTGGTTGTCCCCAAACTAGTTCGTGACAAATTAGTTATCTTTAAAATAGTTTGTAATAAGCTATTTATCAATAAGATATTAATAATCAAATATAGATTAAATTGAATTTATAATAGATTATTTCATTCAGGCCATTGGAATAGTTATTTGTTATATAGATATTAGAGCCAATGCAGAAATCAGATAACATTGGTGAATATAATTAGGTAGCAATATTGAATTACAAATTGATGTTATTTTGTTGTTAGGTGAATGAGGTGGCTAATGAGGCCATCCCTATATGTATAGTTAATAACATAAGAAAACCCTCGTTTATAACAGCAAGGGAGGAACTACGAAAAGCTGCCCCAGGCAGCTCAGAAAAGCATAATAACTAAGTTCAATTCCCTTTTATAAAGGAAAGAAAGAAGCAAGGCACTCGTCAGGACCATAATCAATTATTAGATTGAATCATCAAATTACCTATTCCAAGCTCTAAATCACTAACCCTTGTTACACCATTGAAGAAAGCTTACAATTTGATATAGGATTGATGCGTTTACATGTAAATAAGTGGCTGATATTTCAGTTTGCTAAGAAATATGCAAATCTCACGCCTCCGTATATCGAACCATCTTGCGCGGCGATATCCACGATATCCATCAAGAGAAAAATTCTCAACGGCGGGAACCATCAAGCGATAATTCTATTTTGTGTCTATTGTCGGAAAAGGGAATGAGTACCTAGGTAGTCTGCCTCGAGGGGATACCATTATTACCAAATTCAACGCATCATTGTGGCTTGAACTTGCAGCAATGCACCCCCACGTTTTCATCACCGATGTCTCTTTCGAGCAAATGTCGTCAATGTCGTCCTAATTGCCCGTCGTCTACGGTTAGTTGTTTGGTTTCTCTAGCGAGTAGCTGGTACCAATTTGGACCCTTGCATACCTAGGTACTTTGATCAGCCAAGGCTTTCCTTAAGTCATCGTTGAACTTGATCCCGAACTTGCCAAGATGGAAATATCAAGACATATTCCCAGCTCAACACGTACTAATTCCTCGAGCTAAACGAGATATAGATATGATTTCTCAACTGCATCGTCGATATCAATCACATCAACATCATATTGAGTGGATAAGAGCTGTGATGCAATTGATAGACCACCTCCTTACCGTATTGTGTGGGGGGAGCATCGATCGATAACACCATCGGGTTACCACATGTTAATTGCTCTGCTACTTTTGGGTTCTGGCTTCGCATTAGTTTCATTTGGTCGTTCATCAAAAAGGTTCAATTCACACGTGCTCACGACATAAGGCTGCGTCGCATACTAACCGGAATAGCCTCTATTGGGCGACAGACGAGTTCTAGTTTGCTTCTCGTCGTTCTAGAATGATTCTATTGTAGGAAGGCAAACGGAGACAGAAGTTCTCGGTTGACCCGATGTCTGGTTAGTTTTCTTTAGCTTCAGGGCCTCCCTTGTCTGTAGGTACCCGGGCGTCTGGGCGGACAGGGGATCGCGTACCCCATCACACTCCATAATAAGCCTTTCAGAGCGGGAGATCTATCCACGTGGGGTCAACTATGAGTTTCCATTGGTTGATATTGACATCCAGGGTCTACGGGGGTGTTGTTCCCCGCCAAGAGCCTCAGCCCACAGACGCGCAGCGAACCAGGTGCACTAACTCATCAACCTTCAACTATCATCGTCGGATATTGAAATCCTCTTTGATGCGGCCAAGCTGCGCCAAGTCAATTCATTCTACCAAACCTACCAATTCTGCCTCGACATCCATCCCCTTCACCAGGTCGGTATCCAGCCGGGCAGGCCTAGATGGAATGTAATTGGCATGATGAGTGGATTAAGCGAGGGAGGGGAGGGGGTGAGAAAACGGCCGACACGGGCGCGCTTGATTGAAAGAAGGTGGCTTGCCGAGCTGTTCTGGAGTAGGATATCATGCTTTACGAAAGTACCCAGCGTTATGATAGTAAGTTATTAGTTAACCTGTTAGTCAATATCCTCCAAAGCTAACTAACTAATTGACTAGCTAGCCTGGCTTTGTATGTTTACATCCCCCATGCCCGTGCCACACCCCTCGGTGAGGCCATATGAGGTAGCAAGTTTAGGTAAAAATGCCAATACATGTGCCAATACTCTTGCGAGGAGGGTGTGAAATCCTAAGGGAGAACGAAACCGATCTCTCCAACGTAGGGCATATATAATCTTCCTATCTCTCCCTATCTTTTTCTTCACTTCTATCCCTTGTTTTGCGACAACCAACCTCATCGTTCTCGAGACGACATCTTAATCAACAATAGCACGGACTTAAACAGTCACTTGTTTACTTTCTGCTGCTAGGTCGACGCGTCAAAATGGCTCTCGATGAATACACCTACGTCTTCGTCATAGGCACTCTGTTTGCCATGCTCGATGCTTACAACAACGGTGCCAGTAAGTCATTAACCCTCTCTTGTCTAAGGCACATTATATACACACCTAAACATGATACTAACTGCTTATTTCAACAGACGATGTAGCGAATTCCTGGGCAACTTCGGTCTCATCGAGGTCCATCTCGTACCGACAAGCTATGGTCCTAGGCACGATATTCGAACTTCTAGGCGCGATAACAGTCGGTGCACGAACCGCCGAGACTATCAAAAACGGCATCATCCCCTACCAAGCTTTCAATGGTAACCCTGGTGTTCAGATGCTCGCATTTACATGCGCTTTGGCAGCTGCTTCGTCCTGGGTTATGTGGTGTACCCGACATTCCGCTCACGTATCTTCGACATACTCTCTTATATCCGCCGTCGCTGGTGTCGGTGTCGCGACCGTCGGCGCCTCACAAGTGGAGTGGGGTTGGAATAACGGTAAGGGTCTCGGCGCTATCTTCGCCGGTTTGGGAATGGCCCCTGTCATCGCCGGTGGTTTCGGCGCTGCCATTTTCATGCTCATCAAGCTCGTCGTTCATATCCGCAAGAACCCCGTTCCCTGGGCTGTCTACACATCGCCTTTCTTCTTCCTCATCGCCGCTACCATTTGCACCTTGTCTATTGTCTACAAGGGCTCTCCCAGTCTTAATCTGAATAAGAAGCCCGGTTGGTACGTCGCTGCCGTTACGGTAAGCTGCGGTGCCGGTGTCGCTATCCTATCTGCTATCTTCTTCGTGCCCTTCCTACAGGCCCGCATCATCAAGAAGGACAAATCCGTCAAATGGTGGATGTTCATCTACGGTCCCCTTCTTCTAAACCGTCCGGAACCCGAGTACTCCGAACGCGCCATCGTACCCAACTACGCCGTCATCCAAGAAGACGAAGAAGAACAAACCTCCACCAACTCCGAATCTCTCTCCGACACCATCCGCCCAGCCTCAAACCCCTCAGAAGAAAACGAGAAGAAGGCGGCTACCCTCGAAACCAAGACCTACAAAGAAATCGCCGCCGAAGGCGAGAGCCGTCTCCACGCCAAACTCATCCAAGGTCGCGGACCCATGGGCTGGGCCATGCGCACGCTCCGCGACAACCCGATGGGAGCCGGCGAAATCTACGAACTGCACAATATCCGCATCCTCCTAAAACGCATCCCGGCAATCGTAACATGTGGTCTACTCTACGGCGTCCACTACGACATCCACGCAGCACAAACCGGCATCGCAGGAACCCCCGAAGGGAAACGCATGCAGCGCGTATACGCGCACGCGGAGAAATACCCGAATGAAGTCGAACACACGTATTCCTTCGTACAGATCCTAACCGCGTGCACCGCGTCTTTCGCCCACGGGGCTAATGATATAGGAAACTCGGTTGGGCCTTGGGCTGTGGTGTACTCCGCGTGGAAGACGGAGAGTACGTCGGGATCTTCGCAGCCTGTTGAAGTATGGCAACTTGCGGTTCTGGCGCTTATGATTTCACTCGGCCTTTGCACGTATGGGTATAATATTATGAAGGTTATGGGGAATAAGATTACGTATCATTCGCCGAGCAGGGGGTGCTCGATGGAGATGGGTGCTGCGATTACGGTGCTGGTTTTCTCGCAGTACTCGTTGCCGGTCTCGACGTCCATGTGTATTACCGGTGCTACCGTGGGTGTGGGGTTGTGTAATGGCACGTTGAAGGCGGTTAATTTTCAGAGGGTGGGTTTGTTGTTGTTGTCGTGGATTATGACGATTCCGGTTGCTGGCACGTTGGGTGGTGTATTGATGGGTTTGTTTTTGAATGCGCCACATTTTAATCAATCGTGAGGAGTGGATTGATCTCTTGGGTGGGGTGGATAAATGAAACGAAACGAAACGAAACGAAAAGAAGAAAAGAAAAAAGACTCAGGCACTGACTCGACTTTGCGCACGGTCGCAAAGCGATGCGATGTGGTGTTTTGATATTGTACAGATACGCGATCATGTTGCTGTATGAGGGACGCATATTCTGGTAGATGGGTGTTGCATACCACATAGAACGACACGGGATACTGGATGGATGGACACATGGGTTGTGTCAGTCAATTAACGGTTCGAAAAGCAAAGGGGTGTTGTCGGGGTAGATCCTATTGAGGCATTTTACGATCTCGAATTATCTGATACCTAAGAATATCAATTGGAAACTTCAATATCTCTTGAACTTGACCGTGTGCGATGTTTGACGTTACGTGGAGATAGTTCGAGTTGGGGGTTCCGCAATAGGGGTGAGTTGTCTATTTAATCCAAGAACTTCAACCAATCCAACATGTTAACTGCCTAGGATAAAGATCTCGCGAAGAATTCAATTGAGTAGCGTTAGCTCATGTCAAACTTAGGACAGAAGTAATTTCAATTGAATTGGAATTCCATTCACCTATTCAAATCTTCAACCGCAGAGCAATTCACCAAGAACAGAAACAGTAGGTTCAACATAATTAATATCAACACCTGCAGTGAGGGACATGTGAAAAAAATAGACTATAATTGACACTTCTAATAGAAATCGAACCTAAACCTCTACTAAACTAGAATACAATATCTATATGAATGCCCTCTCATATCAGAAACCACCATCCAACCTCTTAGCCGCAAGACCAAGGCAGTAATAGGAACAAGCCTAACCCTCGGCCTCGGCTTCCTTTGTGGATTTTGACGGCTATCCAGCCTGTCGCCCCCAATGGCACGTCCCAGGACATGCTGGCGCTCCGTGTCGCCGCAGCTTTGCGTGCCGCCACGGCCGATCTGACTGACCCACCGGCAGGCCTCACCAACGGACTTGTGCTCTCGGATGATGTGGTTGCCCGCCTGAACGGACAATTGCGGGTGTGCGTTGCTAGATGGTGTAGTCGACTCTTGAGCTGGCTCTGGTTGGCAGGGTATGTGCGGGTTCCAGGGGACGTGAGCTACCAGTCGAACTCCAGCTTGGTCGGCTTGGTCCTTGACCATGTAATGGCCCTGGAATCGGTCGTCAATAACGATGGAGAGGCACGCCCGATCCCTAGACCAGTTTCGTCAAGGGAGAACCGAAGATTCCGGGAAGAATTAGAGGGCGAAATCCGGGTCACGCCAGAGCCTAGCATCGTTAGCTTCGTTGATGCCGAGTGAACTCGCTGAAACTGCCCTGAGTGACTGAGTCGCTAGAGATTGCAGCGGGTAGTGTATCCTCGACTTGGACTGAGTGCACTCGGGCTTGTGTTGAATCTGTCGACCTGCCTTCTGGATTGTGGTGCTCAACCTGCTTTCGTGCTATTGAAATTGGATATACTTCTAAGCCCGGTATATTTCCAGTACCAGTACCAGTAATGAATAGCTACCATGGGTATTGCGACAGGAGCAGTCCTGGTTGCAGTGAGAAATGCGATCATTGGCGACTTGATTCGTATTGCTGTATAGTTTGCCGGTGAAGAATAAAGATGTTACAAAAGAGAAGGATCTAAAAGAGCATGGGCAAAGTTGGAGCAATACTTGTGGCTTCCCGTAGTTGCTGAGGACCCAGTGTTGGATGACTGATATATGAACAGTAGCGGACGCAGAGCTCCTGTAAGCCCATTTCCACCCCCAAGGGTCCACCTGGTCTTTGTTGTACGACGAGTCGGGTCGATTCTAACTAGGTCGTCGAAGATCAGGCTACTAGGAGGGGCCAAGAGGAGGCGTAGAGGGTGGAGAGGGTGGGGAGGTTCTCCTTCAATCTCATTGCCCCGGGCAAGAGACTCACGCAAGGCTAATAAGGGTTGCTGTGACGTTGCAACACAGATGACAGGGTTGTTGACTATATGCATGTGGGTAGGATTGAGTTGGGTCTGGGTGGGCTACTCTTTCTCTAGGGTCGTCTTGGTGATAAGGTAGGTTGGGTGCAGTTAGAGGTAAGTAAAGAAAGTGGTGACGAGACTTGGAGCTGTTGGGGTTGTTGGCTGGCTGAAGGCGAGTGCTTGGCCTGCTAAGGGTAGGTGCTCGGTTATCAAAGACAGTGAAGCGAGTGAACCCGGCTTGGTGATGGCGCAGTCGACAATGAATAAGCTGGTTCCAATGCGGGAGCAATCGAAAGAGAGAGAGTTCGATTAAGTAAAGGAGTGACCAGGCATGAGCGTGCTCGCTCCATGATCGGGGTGTTAGTGCTCGCCTCCCATGAAGCAGGTACAGAAGATGCGCGGGTCCCGTGATCGATAGATGGAAGTGAAACCTGTCTCATGGGCATCTCAATCGAAGGCGTATAGACAAGAGATGAGAGGATACCTAGGGTGGTAGTGGGAGCTGTCGCTGTTCAGGGCTGGATGAGTGTTCAGAAGACCATGAGTAGTTGGAACAGAGAAGTTATCGTTAGTTTGGATACCAGACATATTGATTCGGAGAAGAATGATGAGAGAAGTTGAGTGAAGATATTAAGAGGAATTAAGAGGGTGATGAGAGGTGAAGATGTTGGGTGGAAAGGTGGGAGAGAAATCTGGGATTTCCGCGGGCTTTTATAGCTACAGGATGGAATAACCGTCGGACCATCCGAGGAAGCATCAATGTCGTAATAGATCGCGCAGCGTCACGCGAAAGTTCTTTCATATTTGGCGAGAAGGTCTCGTGGACCTGATGCTCCTGTTTCAACTATGGGGTGGCTTCCCAAAGGGTTGACAGACGCTGCGTCTTACGGGGTATCTTCAGCATCTGCCTAGATGTATATGTAGGTGAAAAGTTAACTTTATATTCGAAAAACGGCACTTAGGAGTTCGTAATTGCACTTACAGTACCGTGATATCTACAAGGGACGATCTGGTCGACTCTGGACACTTACCTGGACATGTGTTCATTCATGGCTAGTAACAATGAATCCAACAGCTAAAGAGCGCATATCAAAGGGGTAAATAAGCTATAATCTCTGGAGAAGTCACAATATCATAACAGGTACCGTTTAGAGATAATCGATTCAGATACAAAGGTATAAAAAACGTAATATATTCCGTAAAAAACGTCATATACCTCATATTACTCACAAAATAAGCGCAAATCTTAATAGATATCGCGCCATATATGTACGTAAGTTCACTCAGATGTAGAAGTCGCGAATGAGGGCACAATGTGAAGATATATTAACTCGCCAGACACACCCATGGACGCTACTGCTCTGTTTGACGGGATCTGCCATCGTGACTCGATAGTAGCGTGATATAACGTTTGAACTTTGGCGTCTAATTTTCGGTTATTCGGCTCCTGTCTGCCTTGGAAATAGGTGCCGAAATCCGTTGCCTACATGTATGTGGTTGTTGTACTCGCCATACAAGGAAAACTGATATGGAAGCAGCAAAGACCTCTCAAAGAAGTGTGATAGAGGCAGGCATGAGCTAGACGCAAGGCGATAACAGGGCGAAAAATATTAGGACGGTAATGACCTATCACAGACTTGGGTGGTGAAGCTATGTTAACTCAGCATGAATGGTACCTGGATTCTTAAGTGGACAAAAAATTCAGGTACCCACTGATGGGGCCATAGCTGTGCCTACCTTAGCGTAATTGTAGTATTTTCAGCTGAGATCCCATAATTTCGTGCTATACCCAATATTCTCGTCCTAGGAGTGGGTGGTTGGTGCTGAGCCACTCCCTCGACACCTTCACTTCTCACAACAACAACAGCGCCCCCACACTTCTTAAACAATTTTTAAATGGTATATATGCATTGTATTGATCATCGAGAACATTTGCGCAATTCTCAATATTTTTTTTTAATTTAATTCACCATGCGTCTCTTGAACGCGCATACCCTAAAGCTGGTTGAATTTGCTGGTCGTGATGTTCCTGAATACGCCATATTATCCCATACTTGGGGGCAAGAAGAGGTGACCTTCGAGGATTTATCTACGGGCGCGGGAGGAATAGATATCCGTAATAAGCTTGGATATGCCAAAATCGAAGGATGTCGGAGACAGACGTTGGAAGGCCGATACGAATGGTTCTGGGTCGATACATGCTGCATTAATAAATCTAGTAGCGCCGAGCTGTCGGAAGCACTCAATTCGATGTATACTTGGTATCATAGGGCTGCTGTCTGTTATGCGTATATTTCCGATGTTGCTGGTTCCCCAGAAGACGATGAGGTTCTTGGATCGAGAGACTTAGCTTTTCGACAAAGCCGTTGGTTCACGAGAGGATGGACGTTGCAAGAGCTTTTAGCTCCAAGGCTGATATTCTTTTACGATGCTTCGTGGACCTTTATTGATGATCGACTAGGCTTGTCCAATATTATTAGCGACATAACTGGTATTGGCATTGATTGCATTCGGGACCCTCACATCCATACACCGAGCGCAAGTACAGCTTTGAAGTTATCTTGGGCGTCGCGATGGGAAACACTACGGGAAGAAGATATGGCATATTGTTTAATGGGTTTGCTGGGGGTGAACATGCCGCTTTTGTATGGCGAAGGCGGTGTTAGAGCTTTCCAAAGGCTCCAGAGTGAAATTATGAAGGATCATTACGACCACACCATTTTAGCTTGGGGATTGAAGACGAGAAGGACCCCTCTGCGATACTGGTTCGGACACATGCCACTGTTAGCTTCGTCGCCAGCATTTTTTAGTGGTTGGGATGCGCTCGTTGAGCCCATACCACCCGAAAGTACGCACTACGTCGCGACAAATCTGGGATTGCTGATCCAACTCCCAATAACATTCCTCGACACCCAAGAAGAAATCGCGTTAGGACTCCTCGAATGTTGCGGTAAATCGGGTGGAAAGCGTGTCGCCTTGCCGCTGACCGTTAAAAGCCGACCCAATGCTGCACCACTTGGAACAAGATGCCGTGGCATCTCCCCCTTCATGGTTCCCCAAGAACTTACTGCGTGCTCGACGACAAGACTTACCACCCTTTACCTCCGCAATGCTGAAATTAACGAGACATCCAACTCAAATTTCCACGATACCATTGATTGGCGTCGTCTCGACGAGAAAGGTTACAAGCTTGCCGATTACTTCCCACCCAACAAATTCCACCCGGCATACCCCTACTGTGGATTCTTTTCCAGTGGCGATAACGTCGACCTCCTCCTACGATTCCGACATAATTCCCTCGCCGATTTGCTCCTCCTATACTGCCGCGACGCGATCGGTCTTCCTAAAGATAGCTCGGTGCGAATATTTAGAGGCTACGCCGTCCTAGCTACCACCTCTTCCAATCCTAGTCATCCAGTTACGTCCTGGGAACTTCTCTTGCGACCAGACTTCCATAACATCGATTTTGAGCAGCTCAAGACGTCTTTCCAATGGAATTCCACCATTAGCGTTGCTCTAAACAATACCGACAAGATCCACGACTCTTCCAACCATATTCTTTCCCCTCCATCATCAAAGAACAATCTCCAATTCGTCTTAAAAAGAGTTCCCGGCGAAGAAGGCGCAAGCATTCTGTTGGTAGACTCCGTTGTACCCTAAGCGAGCGAGTTACGAGTAAAACCGGATTCCTGTACGACATGAGGGGTTGGCAGGTGCGACGATATTCACCCTTTATGCACAATAGCATCGTGAATCTACCTTTGATTGGTTATTGAGTGTCTATTTACACTTAAGCATTAAGGACCATTAGTGGCTGCGTTGTTAGTAATTGACGAACAGCAAGAGCTCAGAACACATAACGCTTTGCTTCATCGCACCTCCCATCACGGGTTATGTTACACAGGTGTTGTATCCTTGAAGACTTACCTAGGTCTCTTAACTCCTCCGCATCGCACTTGCGTCCTATTTCGCCTTTGGTCAAACTCCTCGTCATTGGCTATATGCGCCTTTAGCTAGGAGTCCGATCAATTACGCGAATGGTAGGGATGGGATAATTGTCTCTCTCCGCATCGACGCACAACTCACGGTGCAAAATGACAACTCGAAGCCTGGCGACTGAACTTATCAATACCCAAATAAGCAACCCGCCTATATACACCATATCCAACACCGCTCAAACCACTGCGACTACGCAGCATCACATCAAACCCCCAGTACCTGGAAGCTATTAATCAAAGGCGTAGCATTCGCCTGTGTGATACGCAAACGTATCTGACTCGTCTCAACCGGCTCATCCAACGTATCAATCCTTTTATACCCCAACGATGTACCCCTGACAAGCGTCTTATAATCACCATCCACAAGCCCATCGATCACATACCCACCGATTCGCTGGCCTAAGGCGATATGCTCCTGCGTAATAAACGCATCAACAGTATGATTACCCCCAAGGTCAATCTCAATCGAACCAGTAGTTTCCTCGTCGGTAATTGCCCAGTACGTAGTGAAATTGCCATCGAGTACGTTACCCGGTCCAAAAAATGTGGAGTTATCATCGCGAATGCTGCTTGCGTTTACCTCGAGACCTGGAGTGAGGAGTGTGCGGTTGAGGAATGCGTCCCGTTGGGCTTTGAATTGGAGAAGAATATCTACGTCGCTTTTGACGATTTGACCCGTGGTATCGGGTGGGACGTCAAGGAGTAGATTTACGCTTCGCCCTACAGATTGTAGGTACATGTCCATCAATGTGCTGGCGGACTTGGGTCTCTCGGTAGCGTGGTAGAACCACCCATTCCGTATCCGCGCGTCTGCTTCCGCTGGTGTCCAGTATGTGCCATCCCGCACACCAGTCTGCAACTCGTCACCGGAGTAATGCTCCTGATCTTGGGTTCGGGAAATGGAGTGCCAGTTCGTGGCTACCGTCACCCCATCCTCGTTTCCTACCCATCGTGCATCCACACCTTGGTGGCCCCACATAATGGCACTTGGTTGGTGTTCACGGATGATGTTGCGGAAGTTGGTCCAATTGAAGGTCTGCACGGTATTAGACCCGCTATTTCCGTCAAGCCATAACTCAGATAGCTCAATGGGTGTGCTATCTTCGTATTTCATGGTGACTAGCTCCGTCAATTGTTTGGCGTAGAATTCGTTGTAATCTCCGGGGCTGTTATCTCCGAAGATTTGTGGCTCATCATATAATGTGTCGGCCAATTTCGCCTTGGGCATGGCAGGGTCGCGGTGTATGTCCCATGGAGATAAGTAGATGCCGAATTTGATACCATATTTCTTCGCGGAAGCAGCTGCTAGTTTCACCACGTCGGCACTGAGGCCTTGGGCGGTGCGGTTTTTCGCCCAAGCTCCATTGCCAATTTTGTATGTGGTAGTGTTGGTGTCCCACAACGCCATTCCATCATGGTGTTTCGCAGTCAGAATCATAGCCGCCATACCGGCATCAGCGAAAGATTTGGCCCATTGGTCGGTGTCCAGCGCCGCTGGCTTGAACACATCAGGAGTGCTCTGACTACGTCCCCATTCTTCACCCGTAAATGTATTGGGACCAAAATGAACGAATGCATAGTATTCTAGGCGATGCCATTCAAGCTGCTCAGCAGACGGAGTCTGTAGATAAGCAGCAGGCGGATCTTGCCCACAAACCGTCGTCGCGAACCAATACACAGCAGCGATAAGCAGCACCGCCCATCTTTGACCTGACGAAGATCTCATCCTTGTCGAGATCGCCATTACAATCTATAGAGTACGGTGAAAGTACGTTGCGTATGTATGTTGCGGCTGTAGTGTATGCTTGGCGAAAAGAAAGCCTCAACATTATTTTAGGACCATGTTTTAACTAACAGAAAAAACGCTATCAGTTGTGCTATTTCGGTTATGTAGCATTCTGATATATTTTCCCGGCTTTTCTTTCCCGTATCGGGCGGGGACTCTGGCTTCGATGTTGCTGCTGTGCACCATGACTGGCGGAAGTTCGCCTGATATCCGCCGTATTCCATTTTGGGAAACTGCCTAGAATGTGAATGTTACTAGAAGACGCTTAAACAGTTCTCGGAGTATTAAAGCTTTAGGAGTTAAAGATAAAATATTAGTATTATTGGATATTAGTAACTGAAGAAGCTAGTCTTTTGCTTATAAGTTACAAGATCGAATCCCGCCACCGGAAGGGTGACTGAGGGATAATAATTGCAATGACAAAACAATAAGTTCACCTCGTCAATTGTCGCAACCTGATAGAAAGGATGGAATATTATAACCATAACTACCTAGGTAGCCACAAGGCATTGTCGAATATCTCGATAGCATATAGGGGAATATACTATGAAATATCTAAGTCTCGCACTAAAAATGAAGGCATTCGATTTGATTCAGTAATAAATAGTACGAAGGTTATTAACAATTGTTAGAGGGAGACCAATTTGTAAGCAGCACTAATACAAACGAAAATTCGGTGGCGGGGCATCGCAATTCGCATGCCGAAATCTTACACCATATCACGTGATGACGTCATCCTCTAGGATCGTGCCATCGGCGTTTGGAGCTCGTCCGACCTGAACCGACCTGAACGAACCTTCGTTGACTAAACAACGGCAAATCACATTTTATCTCAATCTTCGAAAGAAAATATCCGGGATCTTGAGTCTTTTCTTTCTCTACCACTCAATTGATTCTCTATACACATCCATTTCTTCCACCCAATCCTCTTATTCCTCTTTACCACATGAAAATGTTTGCCAGATCTGCATTCCGCGCGGCCCAGCCGTTGAAGCGGGTAAGTTACATCACGCAATCTCTTCCCGGAGCTCCGAGCTCTGCCTTGAGCTCTCGGAGCTTCATCCCATCATAGCTTCTACTCAATTGAATTCAATTGGATGCTAACAAGTGCACTCTACGCTCTAGAACCTTATCTCCCGTAGCTACGCTACCGAACCCGCCAAGGGCGGATCCTCCAACACCCTCCTCTACACCCTCGGCGCTGTAGGCGTAGCGGGCGCCGGTTACTACTTCTTCGCATCGCCCTCGGCGAAGGATTCGGTCGCAGCTAAGGCTAAGGAGGCAGCCAGCGGCCCACCAAAGAAGGCTTTCACGGGCGGCGACCAAGGCTTCATTTCTCTGTTGTTGAAGGATGTCCAAATTATCAACCACAACACTAAGAAGTTCATCTTCCATCTACCCGAGGATGACCAGGTGTCGGGTATGGCAGTCGCCAGCGCGCTCCTAACTAAATACCAATACGAGGGACAAAAGCCCGTTGTGCGACCGTACACTCCTACAAGTGACGAGGGTAAGCTCTTTCCATATAGGCGGGGTGAAGGCACGGTGGACTCTAGCTAATATGCGACCTATATAGATACCAAGGGCTTCATTGAGCTCGTAGTCAAGAAATACCCCAATGGCCCCATGTCGACACATCTCCACGACATGGTTCCGGGCCAGCGCCTCGACTTCAAGGGCCCTCTCCCGAAATACCCGTGGACAGCCAACAAGCACGACCACATTGCGCTAATCGCCGGTGGTACGGGTATCACGCCCATGTACCAGCTTGCCCGCGCCATCTTCAAGAACCCAGATGACAAGACTAAGGTTACGCTAGTCTTTGGTAACGTCTCTGAAGAGGACATCCTGTTGAAGCGCGAGTTCGAGGACCTCGAGAATACGTACCCCAACCGCTTCCGAGCTTTCTACGTCCTCGATTCCCCGCCCAAGGAGTGGACTGGCGCCAAGGGCTACATCACCAAGGACCTTCTCAAGACAGTCCTCCCCGAGCCCAAAAACGAAAACATCAAGGTCTTCGTCTGCGGTCCCCCGGGTCTGTACAAGGCCATCTCTGGCACCAAAGTCAGCCCGACGGACCAGGGAGAGCTCTCCGGTATCCTTAAGGAGTTGGGATACTCCAAGGACCAGGTTTACAAGTTCTAAGTTTTGCCTTGCCTAAAGCACACGAAAGAGCAAGATTGGGCGAGAGCGCGGTTATAGACTAACTGGTGTCGGCGCGAGAGGCGTCGGCTTTGCTTTTTCGTTCTCGCTTGTATCCGCTGCAGCGAGTTGATCTGGTTGATTAGGTATCTAGACTCTTGCGTGGAATAGATGGGGAATTGCCCCTTAGCAACTCGCATTACCTGTACTTTGTAGCTTGATCCTGTGTAGCTTAACACTACACGGGTTTGATTACCGAAAGACTCTTCACGACATCTGTTTCTCCATTGGCGCCATTGATGATGTTTGCTCGTTCTTGTGTTCTCCGCGGAGGTTCATCGTGTCAAGACACGCCCCCGTTTACGATGATGTTATTTGCTAATCTGATCTATTGACTAATGCTCATCAAATACAGGATATCGTCAGCCTCGCTCTCCCCGATGAGGTGATTCAGGATAATTCGGCATCGTCATCCCCTCTTTAACGTGCTCGCCAAGATTCCGCATTTAAATTGACACCGGCCAGGCCATAACCGCCCGCCCCCTTTCTCTCCACGTGAAATCGCCAACCTCGCTTTCGGTCTGAATCTCCCAAGACAGTAACTAGCTCGCCAGCAATATCGCGGGAGCAAAACCCGGTCGGTGAGCCTCTCAACGATTGCGCAATCTGATAGATGACGAGTCTCGCGACGAGAATAGCAACATCAAGGCTGACCGACCGGGTAACTATATCGCTCGCCTCTTCATATCGATGTGTAAGACTACGACATGACGCTAGAGCACAGCATATCGAACAAACCTTCTAGACCTGACTCTAGAAGCCTTTCCATCTAGAATGACAGCAATTCCATTAGTAACAGAATTGCTAGCACGCGTCAGCCCAATATAGTTCCTGGCCCCCGGATATATCCTTGCATTGAAGAATCACACCAGAAGGATGCTGGAAACGACGTTAAGCTTGCCTGTCAATTTAACTTGCTTTCCTACTCCTGAATTCTAAGCACAGGAATGCTCACGATGTATTTACTCTTACGTACAGGATGGAACTAAGCACGGGATCGAGACCGACCCAAACCTGACCGGACCGAACGAACGAAACGTCTCGGCTGCAGAAACTGTATCGCGACCGTTGACACACACATATACTAAGACGGGAGCACCCGCCGTCGGACTAACTCAAAGTAACAAATGAATAGGAATGCCCCTTAATACGCGGTACATGTAAGGTTTAAGCCCACGCACGCAATGGCAGACAGCGCGCCATTGACAATTTTCCGGGATATGAAAGATGGGGGATGTGAGATAGAGTCGTAGTCGTAGGTACGTCTATATGCCAGTATGCCTGTAAACACTACACTGCACTTGAATGCTCCCCTGAGGCAACACCTTCTTCATCGCGAAATACCGGAACGTGTTAAGCTAGGTAGGTAGGTAGGCGCGTCGAGCGTCTATTTCCCAGACCGAGCCAAGTACATAGGAAGACATTGGGGAGTGAAAAGCGAATAACGCGCACTCAATATATGCCGTGAAACCAGCAGCCGCGCTCTGCACACACCTTGACTTTAATATATTTACATACTCGCTCGCTCTCGCTTCTGCTTCCCTAATAACAGGGGCTTTCTGAGTCAGATAGCGCAAATGAAGCAAGAAAAGTCCCCTTTCCCACCGAAACATGGACATATAGATTGACACATGTTTGCGGCAGGTAATCAAGTAGGCACATCCACGGTACAGGTATGAAGGCAGCAAGTTAGTAGGCAAGTAATTGGACTGCCAGATCGAAAAACACAACCCACCAACCGGCTAAACTCACACTCCCCAGAACTCGCTCGCGCGGCGCCGACATGTGGCCGACAGAAAAAAAAACTTATACAGACAGACGAGCGTACATATTAATTAACAATACCTACATTGCAGGAGTTGGTGCTGGGCCGCGATTCCATATATACATGTTGGCCTTCGGTAGCTTACTACGTACTTACATGAGCGAGATACATTTCTTGGCATCGGGCGATTCACTGCAGTATCCACGTGCGACGATGCGGAAAGGGAAGAAAGGAGAGTGGAGGAAAAGGGGCAGCTGGGCGATGTCGGTACGCTTATTGGTGGAAGTGGGATGTTACACAATGATTGGCGACATCAGCCTGCCGATTGACGAAATGACTGGTTCTCTTTTGTTTTCTTTTCATTTTCCACGGATACCTACCAATATACGTACCCAAAAAAGAGAAGAAAAAAAAATGATAAGTCGAACGTGAGCGTGTAGATCCGGGGAATTTCTATCCCCTCTTCTGCCCCCACCCCTTTTCCTGTCTAGGTACCAGGCTAGGCTCAGACAACCCGCAACCAATCCTTCGACCCAGGTGGATCTGGGATCTGGGAAACGGGACTGGGGAAAGAAATGGACTGCGGGAGCGAACGAATGAACGCATGAGAGGGTGAGTGAGATAGGGTCGTATTGGGGAGCATTTATCCAGCCGCGGAATCGGTTCGGATGGTTAAGCGAGAGGCGCCATGACCACTAGAAGGGAATTCTTTTTCTTCTTTTTGTCCTTTTTTTTTTCTTTTAGTACCGAGGTATTTTTTTGCTTTTTATTCTCGCTTTTTCGCGGGTATACAGAAGTGCTGAGTCAAGGCCGGAGTATCAAATCCGCTCTTCAGGTCGGAGTTCGGAAGCCCTTGGTCTGTTTTCTTAGAGGAACAAAAAGAACACATAAATGCCCAGCCTTCCATCATTCAAACAGGGCAAATAATGCGATTGGAAGAAGATGGCGATGCGAACTCGGTTTTGAGGTCGTCTTGCATTATGATAGATACGGTAGCAATCCGGCGTCCAACGGTAACCTCCGAATGTTGTAGACAGTCGCAGTTGGGTTAATTGGATACTATCGCTGACTCAGTTTTGTTAGTTGCGCCACGGACTCGGGATTCGGAGCGCTACGTGATAAGCTTAAAAGATACACGAATAAAAGTCCGGCACGGTATAGCGCTATGATTAGTGACTTGCCCAGGTACTAAAGTTACTTGCCTACAGAAGTAAACGAACGAACGCAGGAACCAACACACTATACCTTATCTTTTGCTCGGGATATTCCAACCACCACATGCCCAAAGCCATGCAATGCAAAAGCGTATCGTAGAAGAAGTTCGAACACTAAAGGCATTGTTAAGGACCAATGACGTTGTCGCAAGCATAATTCTAAGAAAGCCCAAGCACCTAGAATCTGGAGACGTCACCAGCCCAATGCTAAAAAGAACTTACCTATCAAGGCAAGAAAACGATCAAACTAACCAATTACGATCCCCTTCCAGATCCCTCGAATCCGGGGTCACGAGACAAAATACCGCTTCTTTTCTTTTTCCCGCGATTTTATTGGTGCTTCTTTGAAGTCTTGAGCTGGCATGACGTCAGCATTTCCTAGGTACGCGGAGCTAAGTATCCGCCCACAACAGTGTACATCGTCATCGTATAAAGTCATCGAGGCATTAACGTGACTTTAATGGGGTTGTTTCGTTATACCTGATGTTGTTTTTTTCTAAATTTTATAATAAGACTACCATAATATAATAAACTAAAATCCCGAGTTTCTATCTAATAATTTCTACAATTCTGTGATGAGCTCATCACCGCCAAGAACCCAATCCTTAAAATTAACACACACACAAAAATGGAGGGTGAAAAGCACCAACCCAATCCCCAACGGCAACGCCAACCAGGCGCCAGTCCACCACGCACACTCAAAGAGCGACTCTTCCACACGCTACCAAACTACACCGGGCCATACAGCGTAGGAATGCTAGAAATCGAAGTCCCCGTCCGCGAACCGCGGCCCTTCTCACGCATAAAGCGTAACCACATCCACGCATTACGTATGGATACGGTGTTATTCGCTATATACTACCCCTGCGATGCATCCTCAACAACCCTCCAGGGACAGAAGCCGTCGAAAGCCACGTGGTTACCTCGGCCGCGCGCGTTAACTAGCAAGGGGTACGCCAAATTCTTTAATGTCCCGCATTTGCCTGTAACGGCGTATATTGCCGCTACCACCATGTTCACCAAGCTTCCGGCCTTCCGGAACGCCAGACTCACCGAGTCCCGCGTCCACACGGGTCCTTCGCCTCATCCAGCGCAAAGCCAAGACACTGTCACAAATAACGAAGAAGAAAAACCCAAGTTCCCTGTTATCATCTTCAGCCATGGATTAGGCGGCTCGCGGACTTGTTATAGCGCGGTGTGCGGGGAATTAGCCAGCAACGGGTTCATCGTGGTGGCCATGGAACACCGCGATGGTAGTGGTGCTAGGTCGTATGTAAATATACCGCCTGGTGTATCGCCAACGGTTGAACAGGGGATCGATGAGTCGGGTGGGAATCGGCATTACAAGGTTGATTACATATTCCCTTTAGACAACGCGCAGGATACTTCACCGCATAACGCGCGTGGCGTAGATACTGAACTCAGACATGGGCAGATTGAGATGCGCATGGCTGAGATCGAGGAGGCGTATTATGTGTTACAGTTGCTTAATAATGGGCAAGGTGATTTGATATATAAGAATAACCAGAGGAAGAAAGGAAACGCTGGGTCGAGTTCTAAGGGGTTGGAAGGCATCGATTGGTCTGATTGGGAGGATAGACTTTTATTACGAAATGTCACAGTAATGGGGCATTCTTTTGGCGGAGCAACGACGGTTGAGGTTGTTCGTCAAAACGATCGGTTCCCCTACATTGGCCAAGGTATCTTACTCGATGCGTGGGGGCAAGCGACACCGAAAGCAGGCGAGGTAACTCACCAATCATTAAGCAAGCCTCTCTTGGCCATCAACTCTGAAGCATTTATGCATTGGCCTGAGAATTTCCAGAGATTAAGTGACATCGCTAGGGAGGCTAGAGACGGAGGTGCCCTCTGTTGGATGATGACTATCAAAGGGTCCACCCATTTATCTCAAACTGACTTCGCAATATTGTATCCTCATTGGATGTCACTGTTGATGAAAACAATGGTTAATCCGAGACGAGCAGTTTACCTAACTGTGAATTCTTCCTTGGAGTTCTTGAATAGAGCACTACCCCCTGAGTATACGACTGGAAATTGCTGGGTTGATGAAGGGATCCTGCAGACGAAATTGCTTCTTGCGAAAGAGTTGCCTCATATGCATCGACCTGATGATAAGTGGATGGCTTCTCGTCTCAGGATACCTAACGAGCTATGGCTCCGAATTACCAGATGGTTCCGGCGAACACCTAAAACAGCGATGGTGGCGACTGATATAAATGGGAAACCATTGGTGGGGTTGATGAGCTTCGAGCTTGGAAGTGAAGTTTGGATGCATCTCAGTCCACACCAAGATGAGTTGATAACATCCGATATGGCTGAGTCAGAAGCCACTTAGAAAAGAAAGGAGGAGGCAAATGGTCTTTTATTTTTGCATGTTTTAGCGAATGGTTGCTCTTTGGCGTTCACGGAATGGGAAAATCATGTCGGATGATTCGGAGATACCCTTCAACGAGAATCTACTGTACATACATAAGTGATCAATACCAAGAAATAGTCTGCATATTGGTTAAAATCTGCGACTAATATTAGTGACAACACCCAGTAAAGGGCCCGAATTCAAGTGCTAAGGTACGCTGTGTCAAGTAGCGGCCGAAGTAGAACCAATACATCTGTCGTGGTCGTTACACAATGTGCCCACGACTGCAGATGGAGTACGATACATACTACATAAGCGTGCAGATTTGGCGTCAAATAGCCGCTCTCGCCTTGAGAATGGACAGGGATAATGCCGACTGCAGCTTGGGAAGCCAAGACACCAGGAGCAGAAATACGAGCTGAGGCTCCCAGCAATAAAGGGAACTAACGATACAACTAAGTACTTCGGTAGCGCCTCAAAAAATGCAGCTCGAATCCAGTGCAGGAATGCAGGATTTATTGAAAATTTCTCCTGTCATCCGGCGAGGCGTACTAGCTATCGAAAAAACTCGACGGGCTTTGAGAATTAGGCTCTGAAATTGCCCCTTCGTAGCCGACTATACAAGCTCGAAATCCTTCGGAATGGCGTCAGATCTCGCTTAGATGTTAGTTAACGCGATGTAATGGATCTCGGAGGAAGTAATGTCTTCGCGAGGTACAAATCATTTGCCGTTCTAGAACGAGATCTTCTAATGTTTGCATCGCAATTAAAAGCATCAGGGGCATTTGAGACCCTGTAAATAAATAGAGTAGCAACTCATGTGGACTGCTTGCGCGTCGTCAACTGGGGGAGAGAGAGCTGATGGTTCACGCATCTTGCTGTCGGCTTCTAGGCGTGCCCAGATTCAGAGTCCCGGGACTGTTGCCATCTCGTGGTTGCATTGCGTGAAAGGGCATATGTAGGGCAAAATTGACAAGCGTGGCGAAATGCGGAGTTGGAGGGCAGCTGGATGGTCAGAGGAATAGTCGGATGCTAAGTATCCTAGGTAGCGAATGTAGCGAATCGAGCGAATCGAACTGGCATAGGGGCGCTAAACGGCTATACCGGCTAAAGATGATATAACGCTGTTCCGATGAGATGGATTCGTAGTGCAGCATCGTAAAGAATGATTTTTTTTTTTCTTCGACGACGCGTTCGAATTAGGGGAGTTCTCTTGGCACTTCCGGCTGAATATAATTATTTCGTCCATTATTACTAATAGTAGAAAAGCCTCGTCGATCATGGCCTGAAATGTGAATAGCGAGTAAATGGCCCCTCTTTCAATGTCCAGGCTGAACGTGGAGGCTCAACGGCAGTGTGCTTCGTTGCAAGATGAGGATGAGTAAGAGGATCAAGTAAGGAATCCGATTTCCGAGGAGCTAGAGAGATACTTAGATAATTAACGAAAAGATCTAACAAGATTGCTGAAGTAAGGAGTCTACGGAAAAGCGGTGTTGAATACGAGTTATCATATTTCATTATTGCCCTTCCCACAAAAAGATCGTATTGAGAAAAAAGATGGTGGGCAGATGTATTTTGTTGCATTTGAAATAGGTAGGAGATAAGTGACTTTTTACAGGCGGGATGCGCTAACTGCCCTATAGCTAATTGACTTCCACGCTAACGTTTACATCTGAGCGCTGATGCCACTATGGGCAGTTTCTACCTTCAATGTTGTAGCACAACCTACCACTATCCGATACTATGTACTTCCAAGTACTTAATCTCTTCATACTCCATACAAGTGTCGTATGAAAGTATCTAGCCGGTACTTATTTTAACTGCAGCTGCTTACATCATGACCTACATATTTAGTGGTGGCAGTGGAGATTATTAAGATGCAACTTGCCGTGAAGGACAGATGCATTATGTACATTTCAACGGTATACCCGGTTCTACCTAATTGATATATTCCACTTATGTCTACCTAGGTATTTATTGGTAAATATCTAGTTTCCTAGAACATGGGTCTCTCCTTTTTTACGTCGTAAGTGCCTCGTCATCGGTAAAACGCAGTGCAGATTTCCCTCCGATGCAGCATGTAAGTAAATAGCGACATGATATTTTAAGATCTGCATACAGCAAGGTACGGAGGAAGATGTATGTGTATACTTCACTCGACGCTAAGAGAATTAAAGTAGTGGATGTTTAGATCTGGCGGATTGTGTTGGCAACCTTAGTAAATGGGGGGCAGGGCAGGCTATGCTATCCCTGTCATTCCGGCCCGTACCTGTACCTAAACCGACTTTATTTCTGTTTTTGGCATCAATTGCAGTCCACTTACGATTTTAAGTTCCCTACCGGTGGTGTATCTAGCTGTCCAATTGACTGAACTGACTAGGAGGTATTGATTAACAAGTAGAAAACTAAGATTAATCGAATGGTTTAAGCTCCGACAGGCCGTCAGCTAGTCCCTATTCCCCCATCTCGTGTCGATCGTAGGGCCACGATGCTCCCTGTTTCTTTTTTGTATTCGGTTGGTAACCCGCATACAATGTCTCTCTACGGGGCGTGCGTGAATGGAAAAAAGGCACCTAATGTAGGTAGAAAACAAACGCCTCTTCATTCTCGTCACATTTTGCCAATTATTTGTTCCTCTCTTGTTTTTTTTTTCTTCCTTCCTTTCCTCTTTACCTAGTTCATACATACACCTCAACAGCCAAGTCGATTAGTTTCTTGTTTCTGTCGTTCGTTTTCCAGGGAGTTTGCTCCACGTACTATTCGTTGAATGTTTAATACATGACAATATTGTCGTATCTATCAAACTACATACATACATCTCTAATTTGATCCCGATCTGACCCATCAACTCTGAACCCCCCCCACGACGCTTGCAAGAAAAAGGAACAGTGCATCATCCCTCTCGTTAAAGCCAAAACCACCAAGCTTTATGTTCGTGATACTCAAGACCACCTACCTAATGTCTACCTTTACCATCTTCGTCCCAACGACTTGCCTACTGCACGTCTAGCCCTACTACCTGGTAAGCAAGATCAGGATCAGACAAATCAAATAAGGCGGACAAATTCGCCCCTTGCTAATTTAGTTACTACCAGTCAAGCAAGTCCCGGACCCCAGACAGAAACCCGGCTATACGGACATACGCATCTGGAAAAGCCAAGACAAGCGGGATATATTCAACTATTTTCTTCCCACCCTACCTACCACGCCGATTTCTTTGCCGCTTCCGGGCCTTCTATCAATTAAGAGAGGGCCCGACCAGAAATAGAACCATCCAGTTGGCTTATTCTCTTACCAAACGTGCTGCATCGAGACCCACGGCGACCCGGGCCTTTTTCCCAGTGCCCGCACATTCCCCAATTCCCTCTCAATCTATACCTGGGAGCCGAATTACTAGCCCAAAAATAATTATCGAGATTACCTCGCTACGGGCCAGTTTGACGCGTAATCCTCAATATGACAAAAGTACAGAGTTCAGAGCCAGGCCTGCCATCCAGATCGGATAGCTTCCTGCGCATGCTGGAGCTGGAGAAAAGGTACAAGGTATGTGCAATTCTCGGCATGCAACCCTCCTTTTGATCCATTTTCAGACACACTATTTCCCCTTTTTCCCTTCTGCCCCTCCGCATTCCGACGCACCATTAATACGCCGCCTACTCACGTCTTATAGATGCAACGCATCCATGGTCATGACCCCGCGACGATCACCTCGCCAAGTACAAGTTCACCCTCCGCCCAGCCAAATAGACCGTTTAAGGCTCGGCGTGCGAGCGGACATCCTCCGCTTTCACACCAAACCCAGATAATGAAAGCCGTGCGGCGGAGCTCTGCCCTACCTTCGCTCTCAATATCTATACCGCCTTCACCAACCGAGGGCCCTGTCGCCGGAGCGAATGGACTTCCCGGGGACGTACCATCGAAAAAGGAGGAACGCACCAAGACGGTGACATTTTCGGACCCCGAGGAGGAAGACGACGGCGATTCTTCCGATCAATCCTCCATATGTCAATCGCCTAGTTGGGAGCAGTACGGTCGCAAGAAAAAGAAGAAGCCTAAGAAGCGGGACTCCGAGCAGGGTTCAAAAAGTAAGGAGGACAAACCCACGAACACCCTAAAGAAAAAAGGGAACAGATTGAGCAAGGTTCCGCCACCGGGCGTAGAGTCATTAGTGACGGCGGACCGAGCGCAATCAGCCCCTGAGTTAGATCTCTATCTTAAATCTAACGCTGCGCACCTAGACCACTCAGATCCGAATTTACCGGGCGCGATGGCCAATCCGAAGCTTGATTCTAAGCCGAAGGGCAGAGGCTTCCTATCAGGTTTTAGATTACAGCACGGAAATGTCGCGGCCGTACAGAAAATTATCGAAAGCCAGCGAGTGAGCAACGATGGCAACCCACCTCATCCTTCTATTGCTGGGGTAGAACCCAGTTTCGTTAACCCCCGGAAGCCTCCTTCAATTCGGTCAGGTGCATCGAATTCAACTCGATCTATTTCTTCGCTAGATCAGCTACCACCAAGTGCCCGGCATTCGTCTAGTTCAAGCCATGGACGCTCTCAATCACTCCTCACGTCTACCTTGAATAAGCTAAAGGGACCGTCTTACTTGTATTACCGACCCGGCGAGGGTCCCGAAGGTATCCAATTTCAGCGTCCCAGCAGCTCTCACGACCAGGATATGACATCTGGCTGGCTGAGCGATCAACCAGCACAACAGGCAAGACGACCTGCAGAAAAACGTCCGGAACGTGTCAAGGAGCCTCCCGCACCGCCCCACGAATCTACTCAACCACTTCCCGATTTTACGTTCCCGTCGAAACCTAAACGAGTCACTAGCCACCCCGCGCCCGACGTTGCTACTCGTCACGCTCGAGACCACACCCACCGGGAAGAAGCAAGAGACATAAATAGTGGGTATGAATCCGCGGAGCCCACTTCGTTCCGCAATCGTCGCACTCAGATGTCACCCCCACGTGCGCCAAGCCGTGAGCCGGTCATTGAAAAGGAGAGACAACCCCGACCGGAACGTGTGCACCGAGCTCCGAGGCAACCTATTGAATATTCAGAGGTCGACGAAAACCGCCCACAAAAGGCTAGGCAGCCTGAACGGGAGGTTCAGCAGATTCAACACCAGCAACGTGTTCCTCGCCAAGTCAATGGTTACGTGCAACCACACGTAGAATCCTGGGCGGAATCCAACCATGAACCCGAACACATCCCTTCTAACCACTACCACATTTCGGACTTTGATGGCGAGAGGCCCGACCAATCCGATGCTAGCCTTAGCCGGGATGAAGACGATAAGGTCTCAATCGGCACCCATGCGTCAACCATTCGACCAGGGTCCCGAAGACAAGGCCATGGATCGCCTCTGACTGATGGAAGGAAACACGTGACATTCCCATCCGGTGCAGACAATATAGGGAGAGCCGTTACATCTGATGAGGAAGCAGAGCCAAGACCTCCAAAACCGTTGAAGTCATCGAAGCCGCAAAATCCGGAGCAATTTGACGAGGTAGAGGAGATTATACCAATTCGAAAACCTGCGCGGTCGGAGAGATCAGGCGATTACTTTTCATTCATTAGTCAAGCATACGCACCTCCTACTCTTGAATTGCGGTCGCCCATGGTAGAAGGCAAATTCCCGTCTCCACGAATTGATGAAGAACCGGAGGAAGATGATGATTTGGATCACATACTAAGACATATTCCGGTTAGAAGCCAAGTTCATGAGATAGCCACTCCATCCGAAAGCTCAAATCACACTGTGGCATCGAACTCTAGCGCTGCAAGCAGAATCGCAAGACAAAAGCCGGCTAAGAACTCGCCCTCTCTATCATCTCATTATTCCGATAGCGATGTGCCCGCTCTTGAACGCCTAGGAATATCGCCGAAAGCCGCGAGGATTCTTGCAGGGGTCGAGACATCAAGTACCTCCACGTCGCAATCAAATACAAATCCAAGCCGAACCAATTCCGAGAGATCCTTATCTTCCACAGGCGACGATACCCCTCCATCTCCAGCCTCAGCGCCAACACCGGATAGTTCTCGGCCACAGTCGCACAAGGAACTTGCACTTCGTGCAGATACGGGTAACAACGTAGTAAGATCGAATATTGATGACGAAGAGAAGACTCCACGAGGAAACTATCGAGCCCCGATCGTGGAGGCGCCCGTAAAACACGTCTCGCGATCTGCTAGTAGGGACCAGAAAATTCAGGATGATAATTGGAGTCGAACCGCACTACCGATCGACCTTGACGCTCATTCCATCGCCGCACCCAAGACCAATGGCTTACCCTCAAGCCCTCCATTGGTTGCATCCCCCACCTCAGTCAACTTTACGGAAGACATTAAGGGAAGTCTTAGTGAGGAGGAACTTGCGAACAGGACCCCGTACCCACATTCCATCCCACCTAGGGCTCAATCTGCTCTCGATATCCATTCGACGAGCTTTTTACCCGATCTAAAGCAACAAAATCCGTACCCGAAAAAGACCAAGGGCGGTGCGTCATCGATCAGCTTGCCTAGTTCACCCCCAGTTGAATTAGTTGATGGAGCTCCACGAAAGTCTGCATTAAGGACATCACGCAAGAACAGTTCCAACAGCGAAGAATCATCGGCCTTGGTCACTGGGGCCGCTTACCTCCAAGAGGCCAGGAAAGCTGTGCCAATTCCGCCTGTTTCTTCATCCCGAGCGCTGCGACCACACTACGCGCACAAGAACTCGTCGAACAGTATTAAGAGCGTCGTTGGGCCCGAAGGTCGTGCGGATCCACTAGCTAAGATGCTAGTGGAGTGCTGTAACTGCAAGTTCTTCCACGACATGCCTTCTAGAGTATATGAATGCATGGCGAAGCCCGATTCCCTTGTCGAGGATAAACTTCTCGGTGTTTCGGCTACGATCACTACAATGGTCAAGTGCCCATGGTGTGCTCACGGCATGACGACACAGTGTTGCTCAGGCTTTGCCGCCGTTGTCTATCTGAAGGAAAAGCTACACGGAAAGTGAAAGTGAAAACTAAAAAGGAGGTAGGATGTTGGGTAAGGATCCAAAGAAACGTTTTTGGTTGAGTAGTTGTTACGGAAGAGAACGAGACCCAAGCCGCTCCTTCACCTTTACATCTGGGGAAGACGACCAATCGTCTGCTTATTTTATCTCTTTTGTTGCCGAGTGAGCAGTTTTGGTATGCATAATCTGCATTGCATATTTTTTGAGCTTGAGGCATCCGTCATATGTTGCGTTATGTTTGGATTAATTGAAATTGAAACCAAACCTCGATGTGAGGTAGTTGAGAGATTAAAAATATTGGTGGTCTAATTTTTTCTAGCGCTAGAAAACGAATGATATCCTCCTCCCTTGACTTGATTATTACTTAGGCATAAGACTTGATAGGAGTACGAGCGTGAGGTATGAGGTAATTATTTGATGGGAGGAGATGAGAGGAGGATGAGCGTGTATACTAGATGAAGTTGAAGTTGAAATTAAAAGGAAAAGTACATGGGTCTATGAGAATATGAATATGAGCATCAATGGGATATTTTTAATGTCAGCTGAGTCCGTTCGTTTTGTGGTGTGACACTATTCCGGGGTAGTGGGTCGGTGCTATGTGGGATTGTTGGTGTAACTGTGTTAGATGGATGTTACGCTAGTTAACTCATCGTAGCATTTCGATGTTATATCAAAAGTTCTTTAAGCTCCAACAGCTAAGAGTCACAATATTAGGTACTTATAGAGACTTTTTCAACTATCACCTATGATCATAGCTACTATCTTCAGTACGTATACCCGTGAACCCCTATCATCAATTCAGCTCTACCATTTCACTACATACCTCCTCATCCGCATACCTAAGTACCCAGTATCCTTAATCCCAAGCCGTCTTATTCTCCTCAAGGAACTCCTTAAAAGGTCTAGGTTCGTTGCCGGTAAGAGTACGCACAACGTCGCTCGTACGGTCCTCAGATCCGCCCTTGATCTCCGTCTCCAGCGCGGATAGCATCTGCGCGTAGGTGGGTGGGATCCCGATCTCAACCCAGTGTGCCGATAGGTCGGCTTCGCTGAGTTCCTTGTAGATAATGGGGCGCGAGAGCACGGATGTGAAGATCTTGGCGAGCTGTGGGGGTGTTAGTCTTACGGAAGAAGAAAGGGGGGGAGGAATAGAGGTTAGAGGTAGATGGGGAAGGGGGGTATATCTCACATCATCATATGTCAATAACTCCGGACCGAGGATTAGGAGATCGGTGTTAGGTGCCTTGGGTGTGGTTAGGGCGTGGAAGGCAACTGCGGCGATATCCCTTGTCGAGACCCAGGGGATTCTGCCCGCGCCGGTTGCGGAGTACATTTTGCTTTCTTTCTTGAGGACATTGACACGAGGGTCGTGAAGGAAGTTCTCTACATTCCAAATGATTTAGTAACGAATCCTGAGTAAAACAGTGACAAAGGGTAAATAGGGGTAGAGTAGTAGGCCACCACTCTTGAGCGCATAGACACGTTGACTGCATTTCGCTCGGATGTATGTTTCCGCACACTGCTGTCTCTGAATTAAATCAATCCGCAACTCACCTTGGAACCAAGTCGGTCTCAACACCGCCCACTCAATCTTTCCCTCATCGCCCAATTGGTGCAGATACTTATGCGTCTGACCCAAAAACGGGCCTCCCTCCTCAAAGCAACTCGCACTTAACAACACGAACCGCTTCACGCCCTTCTCACGCGCGAGATCGATGAATTTGTGCGCTACTTCAATGGCGTTTGGTGAGGTTGAGACTACGAGGTAGACGGTTTGGATGGCGGGGGAGTGGGTTAGAGCGGATGTCCAGGTTGCTTCGTCGTCCCAGTCGAATTTCACGCCTGTCGGAGCTTTCGGCGATCGCGATGCGATGAGGGTTGGTACGCCGGCGGCTTGCAGGAGTGGCGCTATGCGGCTTCCCACCTTTCCGGTGCCGCCTAGGAGGAGGACTGTGTTAGTTGAAGACATGGCGTTTTTTAAAAAGAGAATATTTCTTGGCGTCGTCTTAATACATCTTAAGAGTAAATGAGAATATGATTGATACGATTGCAATTGATGCCACCAACGTCATCCCTACGATGCCTTTTATACATATAAACTCTC
This sequence comes from Hypoxylon trugodes, assembly GCF_022578975.1. NCBI lineage: Eukaryota > Fungi > Ascomycota > Sordariomycetes > Xylariales > Hypoxylaceae > Hypoxylon > Hypoxylon trugodes. Next base: position 1,545,301 of record NW_026250025.1, read on the forward strand.
CCTTTGTACCTTCGCGCTCGTGAGCCGAATAACGCCTAGGAAGCGACCCTTACATAGCTCGGTATCTCATTTGTCATCGGCGCCGATGAGATTGGTCCACCACGGTACAAGCCAGCCAATTAAACCCTGGTCCATGTCTCAACTCCGTAATACTGCCCAATAATTACTCCGTATACCGTCCCCGTTATAAATAAACGGATTTTAGACCGGACTTTAGCACCACTCAAGAATATTGCGTAAAGTCTGGGTATAGCTTCATAAAACGCCAAGTCTGACGGTTGAACCATTTCGCCGGTCATCCGGTGTTAACGTTTAAATACGGGAACTTCCTAGTGAATACCCGTCTCCACGATGTGTTTTTTCCCAGCTTTGGGGGGCTGCGGAGGGTGGTTACACAGGTTGTAAAAATTATATAAAGCGTCATGTGGTTGTCAATGTAAGGCGCAGTAAGCACATTGATTAGAAATTCGGACAGATCATTGAAACCATGGCTGAGTACGATATTCAGACCTACCTACTCGACAGAGCCAATGTGCACGATACCGTCACACGGCTTGTAAGTAACATCGCAACGCCTGACAATAGTAACGCTAGGAACTAATAAACTATTTCTGGAAAAGTGTCTGAATCTCGACCTACGATCCAACGAAGGCCTTGTCAACGATGTCTATGCTTCACAGGTAGTCATTGACTACACCTCCATGTTCGGTGGCAAGCCGTTGGAGACGACGAGCGAGGAATGGGCCACGAGCCTCAAGCCTAGCATGAACCGATTCGATGGGCAGCAGCACATTGTCACGTAAGCCTTTCTTCCCTATTAACCCCCTATTCCTACCATTGTGTGCGGATTGGCAGCTAACAGACATGACGAAAGTGGCTTATTGATTAAGCTCCCGCAGCCTGCGAAAGGAGTCGCCAGACCTGACAAATGCTCCGTCGTCGCGAACGTGACCGGACACTTAGTCCGCAAAGCTGCACGAGGTGGTCCTATCATGCATAATGGAGTAAGCCTCTAGACATATTTTACTGTCCAACACCACAGTGGCTGATGACTTTAAAAACAGGGCCGATATGTCCTCGATCTCGTGCGGCTACCGGAGCTAGAACAGAAAGGGGTGAACCCTTGGAGAATCAGCAAACAGGTCACCGTCTTGTCGTGGGAGGATGGTAGCTCCGATGTCATGGCCGCCGTTGCGAGTATCGGGAATTGAGCCGCAACCCGCGATTACGGCGACAAGGATTGGCTTGAAACATGATGCTCTTACTTGGTCGCAAGTGACTAGATACATCCAAGAGAGCCTCTTATGCGACGACTTGATTATGCCATCAATAAAATATTGATTATATGTCCTCACCATAGCCTTTTCCATCTGACCTTCATCTCTCTGTCTGGTGGAACAGATCCAGCACCAGCATACCTAGGGTCGTTCTGAGCGGGGCGCTGAGATGGGGATCCGTCTAATTTCGTCCACTCAATGAACTCGACATCAAACCTGGTGACAATCATGGCTATCGCTAGCAGGATCTCTTGCTTTGCGAAGTTCCGTCCTGGGCACGTATATCCCCCGCCCCCTATTCCACATCATTCGTAAGCGGTGACATAAGAATTGAGTAAGTGGCTTGCAACAGAACTCACCATATGGGAAGAATGATCCCGCACGGCCAGAGATCGAATATTCTAATGTATGGCCGGATTTCGTCCCCGCATCCCTAGCCTTCGACGACTTCACGTGTCTATAAGCCCAGAACTCAGAGGCCCGATGGTCTGGTGTCCCCCAGACTGCCTCTTCATAGTGAGAGATCTGACTTGGAGCTTGGATGGTGCACCCTTTTGGCAATGTGTAACCTGCGATAGCGATATCCTTCAGAGCGGTTCGGGTAAGGTTGAGACTCAAGTGGAGGCGTAGGGACTCTGTATAAATAGATTGGATTAAAGGGAGCGACGCTAGCTTCTGAATGTCAAACTTCCGCTCTCCAGATGTGGGATGCGTAACGAGTGCTTGAGAGACTTCTGCCCGCGTAGCTCGGAATAGATCTGGATCGCTAATGATTTCCATCAATGCCCAAGTGCAGACCGGAATGGTGTTGGTATTCAAGCTAATTTGTTGAGCCTCGCTAGAAATAGGCAGCGTTAGACATCGGAAAGGTAAGCTTACCCGAGAAAGAGGAACATGTAGACGCTTGCTATGCTTTCTTTCGAGAAATCAAACGACTTTGCCCACTCTCCAAGCTCTTTCGAGAGTTGTGATCCGAATGGGTTGTCAGCTTCGCTATTTATCTTGATCTTGTCATTTTTTGACAATGTTTGCTCTACTTCTTCATACCATCCAAGGCACATGGCACGTAAGTCTTCTCGTACCTTGATGCCCTTTTTGTTAAGCCAACTTGGCAGACCAAATGCCAAGCTTTCAGCATAGCCATCGTACCCCCACAGCATATCTATGAAATCTGGATTGCGATTCAAGATATGCTTTCCCACTACCGAGCAAACCGACGCCGAAGCCATCTCACGACGGACGAAGTCAAATAAAGACACTTTGAGTCCACTCGCGAATTTTGAAGGCACTAAGTGTCTCATCGAAAAAATGCTGGAAGGATGTAGCAAGTGTTTCTGTGTATCGAGGCATCGCCAGAAAGTCATTATGGACTTTATGCTTAAGATACCAGATACGCTTTTCTGCTAGGATAGACTCTTTACCCGGGATCGGTACCTTTCCGATACCTGATTCATCCACTGCCAATTTGGCCAGGTCTCCGTCAGTATAGCCTGCTACATTCTTGAGTATGAGTAGCATCCATTGTTCAGATATAAGGTTGATAGAGGATTCCCGGAGCACAGTCGAAACGCTGGCCTCCCCAGTGACGAAGTATACTTTCACTGGCCCGAGTTGGCATCCTACAACAGGGCTATCCAAAAGAGCCTTTCTAAATGCATTGTGAGTAAATACTCAGGTATTTATGAGTTACCACTCAGGGAATAATTCTTACTCTATTTTCTCAAGAAAGCGCTTCTTACTTGTCATGTATATCCAGATATTAGACACATACGGGATGGGATTGCCTCCCTAAGCTGCGGCGGCTGTCGAGTATCGTTGCACCTCAACAACGAAGCCACCACGATCACCAAAGATGCGGCTAGACATGCAGCGGGAAGACACACCCCAGTGATGTGATATGCGTACGCGGCAAGGCTATGGGTCGCATCCATATTCCTAAGTTGGTAAGTATACGTACCTAATACTTCACGTCAGTCCGCTATTATGATGCTCCTCGTGCGATAGGGATTCGGTCAAAGAAGTACGGTAGTTCGCGGGTGAAATAAAGAGATACTCCGCAGAACCTCACGGTACGTGACTGAGGACTTCGGGACTCAATCGGCATCATGAGGCTCAAGAATAGGAGCGAGTGTAACGGATACGGTTCAGGGACGGTAACACTAGGCGCTCGTGTAATATATCCGACACCTTTACTGGACGATAATGATAATGAGGCGCGAATTATTTTATCGCACCTGCCAAATAAGGATAATTCGACCGACCCAATACTCCGAAAGTTTTGGGTGAGGCTACATGTCTTCCTATGCTAGAATGGCGGGCCATTGTAAACGTCCTCCCATTCCTATTCTTATCGGCGTAATGCATCCTACTCAGTTAGGAATTGAGACATGATTCGTAATCGATATCCTAGGAAATAACTTGATTTTGAGACTCTTCCTTCGAAGTGGCTTCGACGCCACCAAGGGTGGAATGGACGCGGCCTGATTGACACTGTATTTTCTACCCTCCTATCCGCACAGTTCATCGCAAAATGGACAAGAACCTCAAAATGCGTGTCAAATCACCACGTGCTTGCTCGAAGTGCGAAATGGAAAATATTTAAAAAGAAAAATCAAGGCCTTTGAATCCTCTTTCTTGCCAAGTCAAGCCGAGCCGCTGGAACGGCGTGGCAGTCTATTCTAGACTGTGAAAACTCGACGCCATTTACGCTTCATCCGAAGCTAACGTGCATTTCCAAATTAGTCCCACATTAGACTTTTAGACTGTAAGTTTATCGAAACTCAATATTTGAGGGAAAATCAAGCTAGGTTCGACGGGAAGATTAGCTAAGTTTGACAGAACTTAAGTTGAGTTGATCTATTCTCATTCTATCTTGCTTCGACTCTGGCAGGGAATGACAGGACAGTGATAACCTAATTACCGTAAAGCTTGTTCCCGACCGTAACTAATTCTACGGGGCGCGCACACTCCCCTGGTCACCGTTAATGTCAACCGTTCACTCAGAATTGAAATAGCTAGAACGATCTTTGCCGCATCATACGCCAACATCGAGACTCAATTCTGTTATTATTCACCCATATATATTATTCCCGACCAGTTGATTGCAAGTAGCTTTCTTCAGTTTTGCGGGAGGCGCTCTTCATTCAGATAATTTACAAGCTACGCCTATCTCTGCGCCGTATCCTCATTGGCACCTTACCAGCCGGATGCGAAACACCACCGCCAAAACCCTTGAGTGTGAAGTCCTCCTGCACGTTTCGACCCCCCTCTAGTATTTCGCAGTCAAAGAGACTCACCATTAAAGCAAGTGTTAGCAAAATCTGGCGTTTCGCAAAGTGTCGACCAGGACATTGTCGCGGCCCGCCACCGTACGGAATCCACGACCCTTCGATTTTTTTCGTTGAGAATGCCGGAGACGAAGCAGAATCTTGCGGTTGCGTATCGTCTTGGGCTCCCTTTGAAGGATACTTGAGAAATCTTCCAATCCAGAATTGATCAACGGGATGCTCATTATTCGGACCAGTACGCCATGCCTTAGGATCCATGTGTGCGACCGTCGTTGGCGTGACGATAACCTTCTGTCGCGGTATTATCCAGTCTCGTATATTCATGTCGACTCTATCCGGCATCCTGATAATGTAAAAATGCATTCTAAGTCGCAAGGTCTCGGCATATACGGCTTGCAGAATGGGTAGGCGAAGCAATTGTTCGACATCGAACCGGATGCGACCATCTGCGTCCTTCAGCGCACAACCGTCAACCTCAGCCTTTACGGCAGCGAGCAATTCGGGATCTCGGTATATCTCGAATATCGCCCAGGATGAAGAAACAATGGAATTTCTTGCTCTGTGCAAGAAGTTAGCCGGAAGTAATTCTAACCTCAGTTGATGCATCTATTCTTGCTTACGCCCAAACTGCTCCAAAATCCTGCGATGCGATGGCAGCATAGTCGAAACCGTCCATTTTGAGAAACATTTCCTGCCGCTCTCGGAAGAAGCTACTACCCCAGAACGGGTCGTCGCCATCAGTCCCGACGGCCGAGTCATCGAAATGATCTCTTGCATGTTGCTGCCAGATTTTCACGGCATCTATTACCCTCTTCCGAACTGCATAGGCTTTTGGCGCGAGAAACCAAGGCATTCCTAGACTATGTTAGCTTAATGCCCAAATATGCTTTCTAATGTCATACCTTGAAGGTAAGTCTGCAAGTTACGGTCAAAATCCCAGTAGTCTTGTAAGAAGTTTGGGTTCAGACTTAAGAGGTATGGGCCACAGAGGGCATTGATGATTGAGATGGTGGCCTCGTCTCCAACTACCTTCATCAGGTCGTCATGATAGCCCCAATCAGACCCGACACGACCGTAGAGGCCATACAACTGCTGGGTGATATTATCCGCGAACCTAGTCCAGAAGGGCAAAAGCCCCTTTCCTTCTAAAAACCGGTTCAGGGACTGATGCACATGGTAGTCAATTCTATTGCGGGCATCAACCGTACTGCCAGGATGAGGTACATGGTTACCACCAGAGTCGTCCTTGTCGTACAACCTCAATGCCTTGGCTGGCAAGCCGAAAGCATATCCAAGAGCGAACTTGACGAAGGGGATTGACGTGCACAGCCCTGAATTCTTGAAGAGAGCTTTGACATTCTCCGGCCCGCGTACGACATAAAACTCCTGAGTAAGGATCTTCACGAGGACTGGAGGCACACTTTGGAAGAAGTTGCTTCGACAAATTAACGAATAGTTCGTCGGAAACTTCAATACACTCACTTCGGATTCAGTACAAAGCCTCTGGGATCCCAGAGATACGCGATGGGCAGGCTTCCTAATATCGGAAAGATATGTGGAAATACAAAAGGCGCTTCTTTACTGTTAGCGCGCTTCTCATACGCTAAGAAGTGGTCGCGTTTGAAAGTATATCGCAGCCATAACGAGGAGGTTAAAAGAAAAGATAAGGCCACCAGGTTTCCTACGCCTAGCGGAAGGAAGTTCCAAAACATTTCTTGGAAGAATACATCAATTGCAGGTGTGATGTTTGTCTTCGGCAAAGAAGGGCGACTCGTGGATGAAGTTGGATATATCTTCGTGAAAAGAGCTAAGCTCTAGGGTCTCGGCTCGGTCGGTACCTATCTAATCTTATGCCAATGGCCCGTGCCGTGCTTGTGTTACAGAAAACATGGAGGGATAGGGTAGGTTGAAGTTCTTTTAAGTACTTTGACAGTCTCCGATACACTGTGTGGTGCTTTGTACCTACCATCTGGTACCATCTTAGGTGGGTTACTTTGACCGAATGCTGCTGAGCCGCAAGCCAAACCAACATATCATTTCACTCGTCGATCGCATGCATAGTCACATATGTTGGTCTTATTCTATGCCTATTCTTGGGTTGGGATGGTACAGTTGGTCAGATTTACGACCCCAAAATGGTATTATTGTCAACTTTTTAATTGCTGATATATCTGCCAGAGAACGCTGCTTTTAATATCCTATTTTTACAGTGCATTGTACTACTAACACTGCCCCTATCTCCTCATTCAAGACATATGTTCTTGTCTTGGCCCCTATCTAAGCTGAAGGTAGATAGATGCGTTTCATATACGGGCTGCGATACCCCCAATTGCAGTCTATACTAGCTTCATCGGAGACTGATGTGGGTGTCATTGAAACCGGTTGTCTACCCTACTAATAGTTACCGCCATGTATTGTGCTGAGGCATCCAGATATGGTGTCTTGTCATACTCAAAAATGGTTATATAAATTCTTCTCGTCTTCAATTTAACCAAATATCTATCCAGGCTCCTTAATCATCAAAGGCTATTAAAAATGGACATGGAAAACATGGAAACTCTTATAAGTCCCCAAGAGGCCGAAAGCCTCATCGAGACTGCTGCTCAGATCCCCATGCACGCCTTCCAGGTATGGTGGCTTCCAAGGCTCAAATCCTTCCTTTGCATATCTAAGCTAACTCTCTTGTAGGTGGCTGTTGGTGTCTTAACGGGCCTAGCGCTTTGCTGCTTCATTGCGCGGATGGCCATACGACTCACATATCAGAAGCAGCTACGCCTAGACGACGCATTTTTACTGCTGGCTGCTGCTTGTCTATGCGCTGCGACCGGAATTTTGTACCATATCTGTTACTTTCTTTACCTACACTCGGCTGCTCTATATGTCCCGCAGGTCCTACCATACATCCTTCGAGATTACGAAGAACTTCTCGGCTTGCAGAAGAAAGTGTACCCGTTTCTAGCCCTGTCATGGACGACGACGTACTCTGTCAAGGGGTGCTTTCTAGCGTTCATGCGTCCGCTCGTCTGGCATATCTCGCGGGCTGTCAATCAGTATTGCTGGTTTATAGTGATCTTTTGCGTGATATCTTGGGCGTTTGCTGTCTCGGATCCATTCATAATCTGCCCCTATTTTGGATTGGAAGGGGGTAAGTACTCTCCGTCTCATAACAAGTCCGTACCTCGGCTAATCTGTATGTAGTGCAATGCTTCAGCTCGACAGTTGATCAAAAAAAGACACTCGGACTCACTGCGGCCGTCACAGCTCTAGACATACTCTCCGATATAATGGGTAGGCCTTATTCTGACCCTTGTCATATCCAACTCCTTAGTTCTAGAAACTCATGTTATATCAGTCATCAGTATCCCCATTATCATCCTCAGGGGCTCGTTCCTAAGCCGGTCTACCAAATTCGGTCTAGGGGTCTTCCTTTGTCTCTCCATTTTCATGGCAATTTGTGCCATTATCAGGATATCTGGATTCTTCTACAAGGGATTCGAGGATGATGTCTGGGAGTTCTTCTGGCAGCAGACCGAAGGCGCCGTGGCGGTTATGATGGCTTCAATAACAGCATTCCGTACGCTATTCGTCAGACGCGCGGAGAATCCCGAAGAGAGTACGCCTCACAGCCCAGCCGAGAGTTTTTTCCGCAGGTTGTTCAATCACTTCCAATTTCTAGCCCGAGCACAACCTGAGGAGAAACCAGCCTCAGCTCCAGGAAACTCGAATTTCAGGCTTCCTAAGATTCCGTCTCCTGTGTTTACTGGTGTGCGAACGTTTATTCGTAAGAATAATCGGACTAATGCGAGCGCTGCTACGTTTGCTACTTTGGATTCCGGAATTGATGAGTCTGAAACGGATTATCACGGCGCTCTTAAAACACAAGCGCAGGTCGCTGGCAGCAATAACTCTTCTCATGGCTGATATTGAAACGTAGAGAGCGCAAGTCTTCGGGCCTCTTAAACCAGCAGACTACCAAGGTTTTATTTGAACGCTAGATTTTTTTCTCACCCCACCCTCGGCAATTTAATCAATCAACGCTAATCGAGCTGTTGTCGGAAGAAGAGCCAAGGCAGAGGTACACCAACTATATGTTAGTCATTACGAACTTGACGTCTTAAACAACGACCATGAACTTACAATTCGTTTAAATAATTCCTATGACACGTTTGGGCTGGTAATGTATCATAATATTATCACAAATACTCCATACCCCAATTGAAGTACCTACCGTGTGTCAAAATGGGGTTAAGGCAATATATTGAGTAGCTATAATCTTTTTACGATCTGCGTGCCGTATCTTTCTTCCCTCAATCTCTCAAGGAGAAGCTGCTCTTCTTTATGCCGTTTGATAGTAGTACATGATGTTCAGTACAGCTTCCTTTCTTGGATACGAGATAGCCAAGAGCTGTGTTGGTGCCTTATGTATATTACAGCGCCTACAGCGCTTCCTTTTGAGCCTATCATCTCTCACCCATACATGTGTTGGTGATGGCTTCCTATCAGGATGATACAGGTGTCATAACACCGTGTGGTAGATGGAACAATAATATATCTGATAAGATGCCGAAATGCTCTAATCCGCAACTCGGGTAATCTTTTGTTAATGGGCTGATTTCCGTTCTCCTCGCCATAGTGATCAAATCCTACAAATTCACGAGACTCATCAACTAAGAAGATCACTTAAAGCCAACGCCAGCGGGCCTTCCCACCTATTGGAGCGTTATTATCTACAGATAAAGTGCAAGTAGATTTTATGGAAATTGCCTAATTACGGGCATGTTCCGTCATATAGAGGGAGCTTACGAGTAAAATTGGCACAGGATATTGTATAATACATGATAAAGTTTAGAGATGACAATTCGAGGTGCTCATTTCCACGGTCTCGGTAACTTTGAACTGGGATAGATGGAGAAAGAATGACTATTCTTGATACTTTGGGTACATATGAAACCGCCATGGATAATATCTTCACTACTCATTTCCTGATATCTTCGATGGGCCTATAATGTTCAATGGGATGTTTTTAGTTTGCCACGAATCCTCGGTGCTAACTTGGTTGACCAGTCTTGCAGGGCGTGTGTCCCTCCCTAAATCGGTCGTTCTTGAAGAGTGACTCAAAGGGGTGTCAAACCTAGCTAAGGTATCCGGCAGCATCGCTTCGGACTTATTGGCGATTTGACTTGGAGCTCTATCCATCTGTAGTTGCTCATCAATATTATCAGTTACTAATGATTGAACGGAGAATGGCCTGGTAGTGACAAATGCTTTAAGTGTCTCAACCACATTTGGATTAGAACACTCATTCGGAAAACCAACAACGATATCAAAGTCGCAATACATTTTCCAGTCGACTTCCTCAAAATCTTTGTTCTTTGGGAAAATCTTGCTAATACCCCATATTGAGTCGAAGTATAGGACAGAGAGAAAGAGTGGAACCACACTTTCGTTCTTGAATCCTAATGTTATCTGAGTTCCATAGGGAACTTCGATGCTCTCATTGGAAATCTGGCGAGTTTCTAGCGCAACATTAGTACAACACAATAATACGGTGGGTCAGACCTACCTCTAGAATATCGACCAAATTCAAATGGATATCGAGGTGCTACGGCGTTTTTCAAACCTAGGTAGAAATTATATCTACCCAAGTGCGCCGCAGCTATAAGCGATGATTGGAGTGCGTCATATAGGGGCACCATAGGGATCTCAGATTGTGTCGAATCGAGTAGCCTATACTGGGTTTCACCGTTCGTGGCGATATACAATAGGGTTCCTCCCTTAGGAGCGCTCGTATCAGTATTAAGGAAGGCTAGCCCATCGACGCTTTTCGATCGTTCCATTACCATGTTACCGAGGTGTTCCGGAGTTTGCGGTAGGAGCTTTATATACACGCGGGGGCATGGAATATCTCTTTTGACGAGGACAGCTCGACAGCCGGAGATATCTTCGATTTCGTTCTCCCCAGATTCAAATATGACATCCGAGTCCATCGCGCGAACATCAGTTACGCGAACTTTCGCTGTCGGTAGAGGATTATAAGTGCTATAATCCTCGTTCCCCCAAGGATAAATCGCATAGATATCCCCTAGGCAGACCCCGTGTACATTACCTGCCCGAAGCACTATGTTAGGGTGGTTTCTATACTCAAGGGAAATAGTATAGGTCACATTAACCATTTCCGTGAGGAAGAGTAACCTCCCCGGATTACCTATTAGTATAGGCTCTTGGAAACGATTCAATTTAAGTAACGCATATTCCCGAACTAGTGGGCTGACTCTTTGAATTAGCGCTTGAGGTGACAATGGGCCAGGTGCGGAACGAAGAGTCCGTATCAAGTAGTAGGAGAGTAATCCGTTGATAATGCCCGTATTAGTCCCCTCAATTCGATCTTTATTACAATCTTCTTGTGCGTATTGGCGAGAAAGGCATGCGGCGATCAATGTATAACCATGTCGTACGAGTCAAGGGTCACTTACTGAACTCTGTGCCCAGATTTCAGGTGTCAGTGCAGACTTGATAATATCCATACCAATGTCAGACTCCGTATCGCCCGGCAATTGCCGCCAATCTATACCTTCTGCATCGGTGCCCCCAATTTTTCGAACACCAGCTTCATTTCCTGGGTCTCTATCGTCACCACCCGAGTGGCAGCAATCTAAAACCATGGTCACATATAACTGTTTCTCAACCATTGCCTTTAATAGAACTGCTATCTCGATATCTCGGACATATCGGCCACCGAGATTGAAATCGTAAGGTACTAGTGTTTCATCGACGCCAGGACGGTTTGGACGGTCAGGATTGGGCTTTTTGATATGCGGGATTAAAGTAATGGCTCGGGCACCGTGCCCGGCGTAGTGGATAAAGACGATATCACCACACTCAGCCTGTTCCAAAATATGAGTCAACGCGCCGATGATGTTCTTATAAGATGGCCGTTTCCGCCTCTCTTCTATAGGCTCAGGTGAGGTTTTTTTGGTCCCTTCGTCCACGGTTGGTGGGTGAGTGGACGTCAATCTTTCAATCCGATTCTCTTCGAAGCCCTGTTGCTGCACAAAATAGTCATAGACGATACCAACATCGTTGACACAGCCAAATAGACTTCTAGCATGAACAGGATGCCTGGCGTCACCTGGGACATAGAAGTTAACACCAATCAACAAAGCCCACTTCTTGGGGCGTTTTCCTTTATCGCTCATGTGTGCCTATATTTTATAACCCAGTTAGACCCATACTAACATCGAAGGTCATGTTTATACGCGCGTGTGGTTGAGTACTTACGTTTACCGCCTCCAAGTGCTTCTCCAAGTCTTTTTCCGAGGAGCAAGCGAGTGATGCACAATACCTATTCTGGGTATTGCAGTGTGGTATGATTGATAAGATTCGATGTCTACACTGAGCTAAACGATAGATAGTAGAAATTCGGACGAAAAGTGATAATAGGAATGAAAACGAAGAGCCAAGACGAGGACGAGTTGTTATATTTATACAACTAAAGACACTAGAATTGTGCATTTTGTTCTGAGGCTTCTTCGGATCACTGATGCCGCCGATAGGTCAGTGCAGGTAGTAAAACTTCTTGGAGAGATCTGCGTTCCTCGGGAGAGAGCCTACATAGGCGCCTGGAGTGCTGCTTTGCCCAACGTCATATTGCATGCTTAGCAAGAATATGGATCGATTCAGAAGTTTTTGCCGAGGTGGCGCCCAATTAAGTAATAATAAAAGCAAGGACACCAGCTGAAAAGAACAACGAGGACTTCTCACATACATAGATGTTAGGCCGGAGCATGATTCTGTTGCAGGTATATGCATGTACTATATCATAATAAGTTGCCTCTATCTTGTTTTCAAAGTGTGCTTCTCCTCAGATGGCAAAATGTGTATGCAGGCCGTCATTATGCCAGTAGATGCGATGAGTGGCGATAGCAAACTCGGCCGCAGTCACCCAAATAACCCAGTCAACTTTAAACATCTAGAAAGTTTTCTAATAGCTACTAGAAACCACCGTTAGAATTCCAGCCTCGAAGATATTACATCATAGGAAGTATCAGCAGGCACCCATTTCGTCGAAGGAGAGATACTTATATAAGGATCCAGGCTTCCGTAGTAGCTACCGACGTTCTCACCATGCAATAGGGCTGCTACCAGTCAACCTCGTGACAGGCGAAATGGACAGCAACTGGCGGGCGTCAATAGGTATGCAGCGTAGGCGGCTGGCAGCCCTAGTTCTATTTTGGGTATTGTTAAGGATAATGCCGCTGATTTCCGTCTACGATTTAGACGTACGAAAAAAAAAAATTAGCACATATATAATTGAAAAAGTTTATAATTCTTTAGAGGTTTTGTGTGATATGGTAGAATAATAAGCATGTGTAATCAAGAAATGCCCGCCACCACTCGAAATGAAATGCTTCGATACCTAGATACCATGATATATATGAAAGACCGATATTGACAATACCTAAATGCAGTGTACATGTCAAATCATATATATATAAACCAGGAGTCCTGTAAATATTCAGGGCGGTCTAGTGATTTGAAGGGCCTTAAATCTCGCTAACCGTAACATCCTCGTGGAGAAAAGGATGCATTCCTGTTTGTTGGATCAGTCAACTTTTTAAACACATACACGGAGACTAGTTCTCTCTAGGATGAGTGAGCCGGGTCTAACTCTACATGTTAGCTGTCAAATCATATATGAAGGGACATCCTATGATGACTTACAAGCTCGCGCATCGAAAAGGTAGAGGAAGACCCAAAGCGCTCGAACGGCTGTTCCGACAGCGATTACTAAGGCAGTGACCTGTCCAACATTGTATATATGGGATGACTTCCGAACGCCATTGACATTCATTGTGACTTCGGCCGAGATCATACTTAGTAGCGCTAAAACGCTACTCTCCAAGAAATTGGCGCTAATCGTTACCGGCATTGATGAGAACCGCTCGCCATCCAACAAGACTGAGTTGCTGATATCAAGGTCGCTATGCCCGCACTGCCTGCACCGATAGCAGGTTTGGCAGACATTATCATTATGCAAAACTAAGTGATTGTTATGTGTGTTTGGGGCTCGAAATATAGGCGAGTGTCGGTCGCAGCGAGCCTTTCTTTTGCATACTTTGCAATACGAACACCTAACGCAGGGGTGACATCTGCAGAGGTCGTGTGGCTCCCTTTCCGGTGATATCTCGTCGTCGCAGCAATAGTCACATGGGTCACACGGATTTGCCTTGTCCCATTTCTCTGCGTTGCTGAAAATCCTAGTACGGGAGATGGCGTAGTAGGACCCATGGGCGATGTTGACAAGTCGATAGCCGAAATAAACCCAGTAGGCCGCAACATCGTTAGGGAACACGGATTGGCAATTGCTGAACCAAGTCCACCAGAATACAGAGAAGCAGTTGCAGCTTTTCGGGGGAAGTAGATTGGTTGTGAAATTACCCACAAGGATGCCTTCGATAACTAGTCCAAGCAACTGGGCTGTAACAGCAATCGCTACTTGCCATCGAGCAGCTAATGTTTCTTTCGTAACTAGTTGAATGGAAAGAGAATTTCCTTGGGCATCGAGAATTAAAGACCCAAGTATTGCGTCGATGGGAGATAATTCGTGACGGGCCAACGGGACGAGGAGCGCAATAGCCAGCGATAAGTGCGTTACAATCAAACCTCCACCAATCTCCTTCACGGCCGTTTTACAGCAATGGACAATCCCCGTCAGAGTTATGAAAAATAATATTCCAACTTGCGTCCAGGCTGCTGCACGAACTCCGTCTCCCACGATGTCAGCATCTGCATTTTCGCATTGATCCGGCTGTCCTACCCCTTTCGCCCGCAGTCCCGCGAACGATACGCAGCCGAGAACAAGGGCCAAGAACGCAGACGCACAACCGAAAAAGATTAGGAAGATATGTTTCGGCCCCCCAGGAGACTTCGACCTGCTGAAAAGTATCTCGAGTAAAATTAGTGCAATTTTACACGCCACCAAGGTGGTGACAGTGATAAAGCCTACCTGAGAAGGCACCATTTTCCCGGAATTGTTGAGTAAGGAGGCATATTACGGAACGCCTCCGGGCAGGACAGACAAGATAATCTTTTGAAACCATTGACGCCATTGACGCCATTGCGATACTTTGTAACCTACACACCTCCGAAAACTCCGTCTTGCAGAGCCTCAGAGTCGGTATATGGACGCCTCTTGATATGCCTTGCATCTATTTTGCATCTCCATACCGCTCCGTACGGTACAAGCAGGCTAGGAACCGGCAGGCTCGCATCAAATTCCAGATTGCTTCCTCATTCCGATTCACTCCGCTCTTTTGTCTTGCATGTAATGCGACGTACGGGCCGCACTCACATATGCGAGACTTTATTATTCTCAGAGCACAAAGCCAACGCGGCACCTGACAATTGGTTCATGGGCAGATTTGGGGGCGGTAAGCTCTGGGCTTCTACTGTGGCGTATCTCGCAATCTGCCCGTGCACCAATCATATATAGTCTTCAATACTCGCTGCTCCCTCACTACTGTTCGATTATGTATGCGACCATTTGGGGCGCATCGTCGAATTACCATCAATCTCTCGAATGAAAATTAGCACACTAGATGGCGCGCTATGCATCCAATGCCACACCATGAGCCAATCGGTCACCATTTACATCATCGTCAAATCACCGATAAACCATTATATAATACATCCACACTTTCCTCTAATAGAAAAAATAGGGATCCCCAAGCATTCCCTTCGTTGAATCTCATAATCGATCGATTTAGCAAAAGCAAAATGTTTTAGATCACAATCGTCCCCTATGACCTGCTTCTATGACCAAGAACCATTCGTCGATCGTTACCCAGAAAAAACCAACAAAAAGCAAAACCCATATAGAAGGATCATGCCTGGTTCCCAGACATCAGGATCTTCAGATTCATCAACACGAACTTCAAGATTCAAATGGCCATTTTCCATACATCATACTACCAAATTGGACCGATACAAACTACACAACTTCAACGAGAATTCTCGACGCTCAGCTTCTCGCCCGTATACTACGCAAGCCCCCACCGGGCAAGAATACCGGCGCAATTAGGAAGTTGCATCTAATTGCTGACGGGCTGCTTACAGACATATATATTTACAGGTACACAGCATATTTCCTTTGGCATACGAACCACTCACGAAGATGGAAAAATCTGACCTAGAACTTCGCAGGCTCAGCAAGTGGGATTTCGTAGAGATTTTCTCGGTATTTGAAATTGGGCGTTTATTAGTCATATGCGAGCTTCATCGGCTACGGAGTTTTTCTGTATAGGGGTTTCCTTGATCAAAATAGCTAGTGAAATGTACATATCAAATCAAAAGTGAGCGGCGTGAGACATGTGGCTGGATGGAGAGGGGTTGGTGGCTTTCATCTATCTTGGCACTGGTAACCTGTTTTCCTAGGAAAAACTGAATAGAAAGGTTTTGTCATGCTTCTTTGCTTATGGCGCCTGAGTCTTATGATCGTGTGGCCTATTGGCGCGTGATGATGATGATATTAGCTCCTTATAGGCGCATCCGTAGCTCTTCTCAGCTGGTTAGACTGAGGCAGTGATGAGATTGTATATCTGTTTGGGATCAAGGGGCGCGAAGGCCAGCCCCCTAAAAGAGAAATTCGTCCGAGTTAAGTCTACAATGCATTGGTTAGGATGTAGTGAGAATAAAGGGCATTGGTCGTGAGGGATGGGGAGCAGAGCACACCGAATCTCACCAATTCTTGTGCGGATGACGAGACTGGTTGAAAATTCATTTCTCTAGTTCTTACGAGGGCTGGATCAATGTGATATCGATTACATTCAAGCAAAGTTCCGGGCCATGATCGTCGTTTAAGAGGCCGTATCCGTGATTACTCATCATCGTTGACCCTTATACCTAGATATCATTCGTCAATCGGAGACTTCGATTACATTTATCGCCGATCCAACGCGGTTTCTCTCAGCCAATAAAAACTCATAAAGCTGCCTTTTTCGGGTATCGTAAATCTCCGCTTTTCCCCCTTCCCCTCTCGTCCAATTTTTTTTTTTCAACCTCGCCAATGTTATTCAGGCTACCTAGGTACGGTAGAATTTAGGAGTCACTTACATCTCTAGAGGGAGTCGAGTTACCTATGTAGAACTACGAAAGGCGCGTCTGAAGTCAAAGTAAATTTAGCATGGTTTAACTTGTCTCCTATCCCTAACTACTGTAATATCTCGATCATAAGAATCTACGTCCTAAAAAGGTGTGGTTGTACGACATAACTACCGAGAGTAAGAGTCGATTACTTGACGTTAGTGCAATGATGAGTTGGGTATATGGTATATACATGGCTGGAGGGGAAATTATCATAAATCGTACATAAAAATACACGAGATTCCGTCTAGTCATAACGCCTCAATCGCCTCTCGCCTCTCGCCTCCCTACCCATCCAACACAGCCTTCACCCCCCTAACCACCAACCAACTCGCCATTAGCGTATGCATCCACCTACCCAGCCGTCCCTCTAACAAAGTCGGTTTCTTCTCATCCTTTCTCCTCCACATAATCGTCTCATTCACAAGCCTCACATCCTCCCCTACTCTCTCAAACCCAGTATCGATCACCCCAGACACAACCGGTCCCTTCCATCCCACAGGTGGTGATAAATCCAAAACCACTCTCCCTGCCTCCCTCGCGCGTACGACATAAACGCCACACACGCGGTCTCCAACCATAAATCTGCAGGTATTGAGATAATCCCTCGCGAACGATCTCTTATACCCAGCTGGGTCTTGAACCGAAGACCCCATCCCAGCCATGATAAGCGCCTGTGGCGTCCACGAGAACGCGCGCATAGTTGCAGCGAGGTATGCTTCAAGGAGGCCTTCCAGCCTGCTCCCACTTTCCTCTTCCTCCTCCTCTTCGCTTTCACTTCCACTACCATCCTCGTTTCCCGTCTTCTTTTCGCTTTCCTTCCGACCCCTAACTGGTCGTTTCACCACAAACTCCGGCTTCAACGCACTAATCGCAATCCAATGCGAAGTTACACGTTCCCTCGCAACAACATAACCCCCCGGATTCTTCGTAACGTCCGGCGCTACCGAATCCCCAATTCCATTTACCTTCCTATCCCCCTCTCCCTCTTCTTCCACCTCCCCGTCCTCATCTTCATCTTCATCCTCCTCTCTTTTCGTAGATAAAGTCGGCAACGGTAAAAACGCATCCGGCGGCGAAACCCTAGCCTCCACAACAGTCCGTAGCGCAAGCTGGTATTTAAGCAGTAACAAATACGCCGTCGGCAGCGCCACCGGAGCTACCGCCAGCAGTACACGTATCGTCGTATTCGCATTCCCTCCTGTAAAAACCGAGAGTGGGAAAAACCCCAATGTGCCCCGCCCCGGGGTGGGTTGGATGAAATGTAACAATATCATACCCAATCTGTGAAATCTGGGTATTGGAATGAATCTGGGTATTCACAGTAATTTATTTAATTTAGATATGAATCCTTGAATGTAAAGTGATGCGAAGCAGAGTCAAAGTGCAGTCCAAAATGCGGCTGACAGACCCATCTCCGCTCCGGCAATCTCAACCCAATCTACGCCTAAAAAAGCTCCGTTATATTCCGTCTGCAGCTGCAGACCCTCACCCTCCTCACCTTCACCGCTACTAAATCTTTCTTTCTAGAACCCAAAAACCCTAGTATCTAACGGGTTTAGCGAGCTGCATGAGTCAGACACCTCACATCTTCACTAATTTATTTTATTTACTTTAACCTATGATATAAACAAGGGGAATATACGACAAGACGACGGTACAATAATCTACCTATTGTACAACAGTAACGACACCATACAGACACATCAATCAATCAATCAAGTAGATATGAATTCTACGACTCCCTAACGCGATGCATCCCTTTTAATAAAAAAAAAGGTTAAAAAAAACGCCTTGCAATCCAGAATTTCATTGCACAAACAGCATCATCGACTGACTAGGTCCCTACACCTCCGGGCGATCCAAAGTATCTAGTGGGACGTAACCCTCGTCTTTCCTAGTCCTTCTACCGACCAGTGCGCTTGCGATATCCTGGGCGCGGGTAACGATACCGTCTAGACCCCAACCGCGGCCGCGCTTCTTAAGCCCGCCCTTGTCCGCGAGTAGCGCCTCTTCCATCCACTGCGGACGTTTCCAGAATCGGAGCAATAGGGAACTGACAACCACGCTAACGCTGCTGCACGCCATAGCCGCACCGGCGGCCATGGGGTGAAGATGCCAGCCAAGAGGGAGGAATAGTCCCATAGCAAACGGTAAGCCAACGAGGTTGTATAAGCACGCCCAAGTAAGGTTAAGCTTGATGCGCGTAAAGATGGTACGAGCGAGGTGAAGAGCCGCGGGAATATCCATGAGATCGTTGGGTCGCATGAGAACAACGTCGGCAGCTTCCATAGCGACATCGGTACCACTAGACATAGCAATACCGACATCCGCTGTAGCTAAAGCGGGAGAATCATTGATACCATCACCTACCATAGCAACGCACTCACCCCGTTCTTGAATTTGCCGGATGATATTTTGTTTCTGGTCTGGAGATACACCAGCATAAACATTGTCATGTGCAATACCAACCGATGAGGCGACAGCTAATGCGGTAGAAAGCTGATCGCCTGTAACAATGGCAGTCTTGATGCCCATTTGATGTAGCACTGAAATCGTAGCTGCTGCCCCTTCCTTGATAGTGTCTGCCAAGCAAAGGTGGCCGGCATATTTGCCATCGATAGCAATGAAGACGTTTGTGGTACCGGCGGAGGATGTAGACTTTGACTTGTTTGCTTTGGCGTTGATCTCTTCTGAAGCCTCTACAGCGTCCTCTGGTACTTCGACTTTGTTCTCCCGTAAGAAGCGTACGCTGCCAACAAGCACCTCGTATCGAGTTCGTTCAGCACTACTAGTAGGCTCAACACGTGCACTGATACCTCGGCCTACAACGGCATTGAATTCGCCAACACTTCCGTCAATAGCCGCCTCGGCATCTAAACCGAGATCGTTACGTGCTGCTGTCAGGATGGCCTTGCCAACTGGGTGTTCACTACCCATCTCAGCCAGTCCTACAATTGTCCACCAAAGTCGTCTCCGCCATTCGTTGTCTTGCCAGACAGATGGCGTCTTAATGCTAGCGACACTCATTTTACCATATGTAAGTGTACCCGTCTTGTCTAGAACAACTTGAGTGATTTTCGTTGTAGTCTCTAGAGCTGCGCCACCCTTGACTAGAATACCATTCTCAGCACCAATTCCCGTACCAACCATCACCGCGGTGGGGGTAGCTAGACCAAGCGCACATGGGCAGGCAAATACAATCACGGCGATACAAAGTTTGACACACACCATCAGCTTACCACCACTTTCAGCTTGTAAGAAGATTTGTGGCGGGTTAGTAAGAGCATGGCTGAGGACCATCCAGGTGACGAAAGTTAGGAAGCCGAGAACGAGGATGGTGGGTACGAAGTAACCAGCAAGTGTATCAGCCAACCGCTGGATAGGGGCTCTGGTGGTTTGTGCGTCCTGCACGAGTTTTACGATTTGACTGAGTTGAGTATCCCGACCGGCTCTGGTCACACGGAAATCAACCCGACCGTGGCCATTGACGGTACCACCAATCACATTGCTTCCCTTTCGCTTTTGGACTGGAATTGCCTCACCAGTGACCATACTCTCGTCGACATAGGTTTCGCCTCGTACAATAGTACCATCAGCCGGAATCTTATCTCCAGGACGAATAATGACGATATCGCCGACAGAAATGAGCTCAGTGGGAATAACTTTGGCTTCCGCTGCATTGCCATCGCGGGCTGGTGTTTCTGGCTTTCCCGAGGCGGTAATAGTATCCCAACCTTCGGCGGCCTTCTCTGCAGCAATTGGATCCGCGTATATAGTAGTCATGGAAGGGGCTAAAGACATAAGTCGCGAAAGAGCCTTCGAAGTCTGACCCTTGGCGCGGTTTTCTAAGAAGCGGCCAAGTGTGATAAAGGTAATCAACATAGTGCTTGTATCGAAGATGGTCTTTGGTCGCGAGTGTGGCGGGAATAGGAAGGAGACGACCATAGCAAAAACGCTGAAGAAGAAAGCAGCGGAAGTTCCGAGCACGACAAGTACATCCATCGTCGGAGACTTGTGTTTAATAGACTTATAAGCGGAGACGTAGAAACGCTTTCCTATGCCAAACTGAATGGGTATTGTAAGAACCAAGCAAATGATATCGCCAAGGAAGAGACCAGGAAGAAGTTCCAAGCCACCGAAATCCAAGATAGGAATAGCCATAGGGAAAACCATGCCGATGAAGAATACTGGGATGGCGAAGGATAATGAAACTTGGAATGCCCTTCTCCATTCTTGAATCTCTCTCGTTTTGGCTAGAGATTCCAATTGCGCATTGTTGTCATCGTTATCGGCAACCAAAGCATTGAATCCTAACTTCTCAATCTCTTCAACAATTGTCCGGAGGCCCGTTACTGTAGGTTGATGAGATACAGTAAGCCTAGACGTAGACATGCTCAACCTGGCAGAGCTGACACCGGGCAAAGCGAGTAGAGTGTCCTCTATCGTTTTGGCGGCGGCAGCATCTGGGTTTCCGTAAATCTTAAACTGCGCCGTTGAAGACGCTCCCGAATGTTCCAAGGTGTCGGACTGTGTTGATAAGATTTCGGCGCCGAACCCTCTATCTTCGATGATCTCCGCTATTTGTTCGGGTGTAATTTTCGTCTGATCGTGTGTGATGACAGCCCGTTCTGCTAGCAAGCTGATATTAAACCGTAATATCCCATCTAGACCAGCAAACCCGCTTTCAATAGCCGAAGTACAAGCGCCACACGTCATACCTTCAATCGCAACTGTGGTCGTCATGTTCATATTTCTTGTTTCGGAAATCGGTTGTCCCGTCTTCTTTGCTGCTTTCGATTCCTCACTAGATACCAGCGTCGCGCCAAATCCCCGATCTTCTATGATCTCTATTATCTTGTCTGTCGGAAGTAGGGCGGCATCATGTTCTACCACGGCTCTCTCTGAAAGCAAGGATATGCTGAAGTGCTTAACTCCCGTGACATCCGCGAAACCGCCTTCAATAGCCGACGTACAAGCGCCGCAAGTCATACCTTCAACGGCGATCGTGGTGACGGTAGATGCCGATTCGCTGCTATCGTCCGAGGATCCGAGTCTCGGAGTTTGTAATGGAGTCGGTAAATCGGTTGCCAGAACTTCCGCATCGAATCCGCGATCTTCGATTATCTCTTGTATTTGCTCGGCGGGTACTCGTTGAGGGTCGTGCATTACCACCGCGCGCTCCATTACTAAACTAACCGACACACTACCAACGCCATCGACGCCTTTGAAGCCCGCTTCAACGGCTGAAGTGCAAGCACCGCATCTATTATAAATCCATGTTAGTTCGGGAAGATCATTTAAGCAAGGGATTTGGGAATCTTACGTCATGCCACCAACTTTCAAAGTGGTAGTAGCCCACCGAGCAGGCGACGGACTTCTCGGTGGGACTGTGATACGTTCAGGAGCCATAACTGAGGAACTGGAAATTGCGCAAAGTTCCGGCTGAGAGTATTGTGGCGAGCGCGGCTGACGTCGGCTTGGACCGATTATTATATTACTTTACTGGCGTCTTACACAATAGGCGACATTATCTTATTAGTATTGTTTGTCGTCGTTCGGAAGGACAAAGAACAATGTCGGGACGCCGGTAAAGGAGAAGAAAGTCGCGAAACGACTAGAAAAACCCCAGCGCCAGGCGGGTGGTGGGCAGGATTATATTAAAAAAGGGCCGGGTTGGATGTAGTTGTAGAGGGAGTGCGTTGCGTGTACTACGGCAACCCGGAAAATAGACAAATAACGAAGGAAGAATTGAAGGTAAAAGGTCGAACGATGCGATTTCCTTTTGGGAATTTGGGAGACTTGGGGGTGGGTTTTGTAAGCTTGCCGGAGATACTTACGATACATTGTACTGTACATTGTGACACTAGTATGTATTGGTACTTATCCAGGTAGCGGTACTAAAATATGAAGCATTCTAGGACGAATAGGGTCTTTTATTCCTTAAATGGAACCGTGTGAAAAACGATGAATTAGCGGACTAGCAAATAGTTTAACGTCTGACCAACGCTAGTATCCACAATGTAGCCGCGTTCACGAGTACGGTGATTAAATCCTTGGCATGAACTGGTACAATACGAAGCGTGGTTTCCTAGCTGTCGCAACCTTCTAATCCCGGCAATTGAAGCGATCTACGGCTTTCTATGTACCTCATGTAGATCCTGACTGGGTTATATCTTGTATGTACTTGTATTTTGTGACGAGTACCTTGCTTACACTTACGTACGCTTGGAGGCTTTAGCATATCTTTGTTATGATTACAATAGCCTGTCTTCTTTTTCACAAAGAAGAATAAATGCTCGGGCAGCTTAGAAATCGAGAAAGGCAAACCAACAGAATCAAGACTGAAACATATGCCGATTGTACTTCCGGTAAATTCGGACCATACGGAATATACAAACTTATTAGACATCGTTACCAAATTTGGTGCGGTATTTCTATTGGTTCGTAGACTACACGTAAGGTGTAAGTGGTATTATCCGGTGAATCCCATATACATATCAATATCCCCTAGCTTGAACAATTAGTAGTGAAAGGCGGAGGGTAATGTATAGTACTCATAGTGTTAGTATTTCGGCGCAAATTGGATTGCGAATGGGGGTAGGATGACGCTGTGTTACCAGCTAGTAAGATTTTTTTTTTCTTTCCTGCTATCTTCGAAAGAGGTTGTTGCCAGATTGAGCAAGATACTTGATTGTACAATGAAAACATCAAGAGTCTCGTTACTCTTTCAGGCATCGGGTGGGTTTAATTGGCGTTGCTAAGTCGAAGTTTCCTAAGATGTATATAACTGGCACTTCCGAAGAATGGAATACGGTCGATAAGATAAGGGAAAAGGTACCTACCTAATCGCGTGTCCTAAAAAAATACCCCACATCGATACTAGTAACTGGATTGAATGTTTAGGGGATAGAGTGGCTTTAGCGTACTAGGCCAGGGAACCTTGGAGGAGCTCAAACAATGATGATACAGGCGCCACTTCAAAGTCAACCTCAACATCACACAGCAACAAACCCTCTTTCAGAAAAACCTCCTTTCTAACCGACTGATTCCTTGTTCGATACCTGAGCGAACCCTGGATGTTTCGGTTTTCTTTTCCACATTCTACGATATTGAAACGGCATTAAAGAAGTGACTCCACAATCTATACATCATCACATCGTTAACGTCCCGCCGTTTCATCATCTCCCACATCTCAGGACAGGGCTAGCCGATCAAAAAAGCTTAGCTTAGCTTAACCGCTTTACCCAGGTGTTTGGTCCTGGTCCTACCTTATATCCCTTCTGTCAGCCTTGTACAAGCTTGACGCCGTGAATACCACCATTCGCTACGACGAGGCTGTATTCATCATGGAGCAGACTAAGACGTTAAACGCTCTCGAGGTAGGTCCTTCATACCCATCATAGCATATATCCAGACTTCTCTTAAGCCCATACTTATACTAGAATTCGAACTTGATCTAACTAATTCATAGCCCTACCTCGCTCTCACCAAATCCGCCACCTCCCCTCGCGCTGCCGCCGACCTAGTCACACAAGCAACATCGAACCCGAACGCCTTCGTCTTCGCAGAGCTTCTCCAGACGCCTCAAATCCAAGCTCTTAGCCAGTCCGCCGAATATGCAGCCTACCTCTCGCTTCTCCAAATCTTCTCCTACGGCACCTACGCCGACTACGTACAAACCGCCAGTAGCGGGACCTCCCTCCCCTCTCTCAACGAAGCCCAAACCCTAAAGCTGCGACAACTATCCATGCTCACCCTCGCAGCCCGTGGACAAAGCAATCTCTCCTACGACGTCCTCCAGCGCGAACTAGATCTCCCCGACTCCCGCGCCGTCGAGCAACTCGCGATTAGCGTCATATACGCACACCTCCTATCCGCCCAACTCGACCCACGCAACCGCACAATCCACGTATCCAGCCTATCCCCGCTCCGCGATCTAGCACCAGACTCCGTACCCGCACTAAAAGCCGGACTCGACGAATGGAGCGGACGCATCGCAGCATCCCTCGGTGATCTACAAGCCCAAATCACAGCGTACCAATCCGAAGCCATCCGCCGCGCCAAAGACCGCGCCGCCACCGAAGCAACACGCACCAAACTCATCGAAGAAACTCGCAAAAGCGAGCTTGCCCTAAACACTGGCGTACACACCCGGGGCCAGAAAAATATTATCGGTTCCGCCGTTGCCCATCTCCGCGCTTCTGGACTTAGGAGTGGGAAGCGTGGAAGTGGGAGTTTAGATGGTGGATTGGATTCCGATGAGGCTATGGATGTAGATGAGGAGGAGCCGGAGGACGCTGATTCGGGGAGTGGTGGGGGTGTTGGTGGAAGTGGGGGCTTGGGAAAAAAGCCGAAGTCTAGTCGCCGGAAGCTACAATCCTAACGGTGATGGTGATGCGTGGGAGTATTGCTTATGAATTTGTTATGAGGTTACGAAATACGGAGGCAGAAGTTGCCTATCAGGGTGGGGGCTAGTGCTATGACATTGGCGGCAGAAGTATTCAGGTCGGTCGATACTTCTTGCTAGTGTATTTCGACGTAGAGAAATATTCACCAAGTCAAGAAATGTAGAGCTGGACTATTCGTGAATCATGATGTTTGGTATTAGCAGTCCACCCAAAATGTCACTGGGAGTATTAGATGAAGCACACAATCAATAAAGCAAACCTATGGATCACGGATAATGTATTGAACATCCGAGATGGTTATCATGTAGAAGGCATTCATAGGATTCGACTCCCACCCATTAGATCAGGGGCACATTGACATTGACGTTGATGCTGATCTTGAAGACTTAGACTGCTAAACTAGCTACCTTTCTTCCCCTTATATTGCTATCGTTACAGAAGGCAGACACATAGATCAATCAACTAGCGAGTAGGTAAAACTATCTTTCTTCGCCATCAGCGAAGCAAATTTTCCAGCTCAAATTCCTGCCTGACCGAGCAAATGAGGGCTATCGATTAGGTAGGAGGGATGAAGGGGAAACGACTTCTCAGACAAACACCTAAGTATTCGTATCGAAATCAGTAGTTGGCTTTTCAAAGATCGCGGTCCATCCATCCATACGCCAACATTACCCTTCCTATCTTCCCTCTTTAATTTTCCCTCACTTGCACACGTACGACAGACAGACAGACCAGACGAACGGTTGACCATATCTCTTTCAGTTCTTTCAGTAATAGCAAAAACAAAATAAATAACACCGAATAGAAAAAAAATGTAAAATAAAAAACAATCAATCGGGAAAATTGCTTGCTCGTGCGTTGGTGGTATCACAGTATCCTCCTCCTCCATCCTTCATCTCCTCCTACTTTTAAAATTCGTGGCGGAGTTATTATTCAAGACTTTGTGGATAGGTAAAGTCTTTCAGACCCGAGATCTCGCAACTCCGGGGAAATTGAAAATGGTCATGACGTCGTAAATTGGAAAACCGCAGTGCAGATGAAAAATCATGGTGAAAAATACAAGTGGTGTTTTGCTTTTTTGCTTATAGTCTGTGGCCGGGTACTAGGATGAACAACACACAGAGTGCTGCATCAACTATTGCCGTCACAGCTAGTACCATGAGTGATCGTCTGATGAGCAGCTTGCGGACGTACGGCTCCCGGATACGAGTGAACTCGAAGGGTGTCAATTCGGTATAGCCGACAAGTGCCATGATAGGGTCTAGAGAGTACTGATACGAGGCGAGGAAGTATACACCGATAGTAAAGGGTAAAATTTCCTGTAGGTTGTTAGATGATGATTCATATAATATGGAGTATAATGGGGAGTACATACCCAGCATCGATCTAGGCGAGAACGGTCAAGGAAGATTAAGTTGAAGCCAGTCCAGAAAGCACCGAATAGAGCGACGAGACCGATGATTAATCGCGCAACAAGGGTGGGAGGAATCAAGTTTCCGAAGGCGCGGGCGCGTAGGAAGCCAGGAAAAGCATCTCGTTCCATTGCTTGGAATACGTAGTCCTTCGCGACATCGAATAGTTCGGGGTCATCACGGTTGTTCTCCTCGATTTCTCTAGTGATATCCGCCGCAATAGAGCCATCGAGAGTAATCTCACGTTCGGAACCAGGGAGTAAGAAAGTGTAAAGGATCTTCTCTGCGGATGCCCGAATATCCTGTCTGGCTACGGCATGCTCCGGGGAGTTCGAGTCGGTAATCTGATGCGGCGTGCTAGAGCTAAGCTGAGTGCTGGCGCGAGCTCTTCGTTCTTGGCTGCTAGCCGGAGAATCTTGGTTCGGTTGCTCTCGTAGGAAGTTAGACACCTGTGCATCCCGATCCTTCTCTCCTTGAACTCCAAATCGCGCCGGTCCAGAGTGAGAATAAGACATGTCGCCCATTGCGTCCAAAACTCGAGATGATCGCTTAGATTCCTCTGTCTCTAGGTCAGGTGTTCCTACTAGAACAGATCGTCGAAGTTCTCGGACGTAGTGTCGGCAAAGTGACATGTGTTGCGCAACGTCGAGCCTGTATCGTATGAGTAAAGTTACTTTAAATCATTTATTACTAACACCATACCAGAAGTCAAGATAATCAACAGATCGTTGTTGATCTCGCATGTAAATATAGAACGAGAATAAATCGACCGGAGGATGCGTAAGGCGACATAGTACTTCGAAAAGCGTAGGAAGTCTGTTTCGTACTATGGTGTTGGGGATCGCCGGAGCATTACCCGCCTCCTCTAAGTTGCTACTAGCGTACGCCATCTTTAAGAATGTTGATGTATGAGTCGTGTAGGATTGAGGGAATTCGGAGAAATCAACTGGAGCAGAGAAAATCGAAGTGCCAATATTCCGACGAAACAATTACAAAGTGAGCTCTCCCATGGGGGGAGGCCACTATTTTGTCTGTTGATAGGTGTCGCGTAGGTAATGGGTATAGTAAGGAGGTGTCGGTAATAGGAACAGGAACAACTGCGAATCGATTGCGTTGGCTTAAGGTCGCGTGAAATTCATCAATTGCGTGGACCGAATCAATTGATGGGGATCGGAGTGCAGTATACAATCGAAGCGAATGAAATTGCGCTCGGCGCAGGGTTGGTGATTGTAGATACCTAATTGTTAAAAAGAGAGGTCAGTCAGTCGGTAGGTCGACGACGTTGGGCGAGAATTAAAAAAAAAACTGGGCAAAAGACTTGCAGCGGACTAAGAAGACTGGGCAGTGATATGATGGTGAGGCGGTTGCTGGTTGGGGTGCCTGAACCAGCAGCCTAGCAGGCCACCTGTAATGCCGTACCTGTACCCGCAATTCCAGTACGTAATTTACGGGCTGTCAGGTACCTATCCTATCAAATTAAAGGGATGCGGGTACGAGAAACTGTGGCACGGTAACAGGTACCGAAGCATAGCCACATCAAATCCGTTAAATTACATACGAGAGGATTCAGAATTGAAATGAAAATGAATGAAGAAAGATACAATATGAATTTAATTGATTTATTTACTTACAGATGTTGCGTCGCAGTAAGCTATGCCGTAGTTCATAGCTAGAATGAGCTCGCTATTAAAAATTAGGTGTTGTTTTCTAGAGTCTTATCGGTTGATTTAGGTAGCACGAAAAGCGGGATCTAAATCTAGCTTACGTCGACGGATGCACGTTCCACATGTGGTAAAGCTTGGACCACCTTCGTCATTTTGGCCATCCAAAAATCAAGCCCCAAATACACAAGCCACATGATCAAATGCACATCCCCCACAACACAAAATTTTATTGGTTCGCCTAGTCAAAATTGGTCCTGCCCTCAGTTTCCCACATCGACTTGTACAATTTTCAATTTCGCAAGAACTAAACAACAACCACGACCTCCGAACTTTTTTTCGACAAACATCTAGACATTAATCTAGTAAGACATCCGCACCCGAAATAATTCCCACCGGTCAAATCGACATCTCTAATCTCAATTCTCTATTCAGAAATGTCGTCCAAGGGAAAGAAGCCAGCGACCAAGTCGGCCATTGAACAGGTCGTGTCCCGCGAGTACACCATCCACCTCCACAAGAGAGTACGTCCACCTATGCAATAATATTCAGCGTCCCGCTGGCGCAAATTATCGGTCATATTAAAAAGAAATAAAAAGGAAATTTGCTGATGGATTAAATAGCTACATGGTGTCACCTTCAAGAAGCGTGCTCCCCGAGCCATCAAGGAGATTAAGGCTTTCGCGCAAAAGGCTATGGTACGATAACCCGACCTCCCATAAATCCGCATCCACTTCCTCGATCCATTGCCTCACATGTCTCAACCCGCAACCCGAAAAGAGGGAATAAGATCCGTCGACTAACTCTATTATTTTATAGCAAACCTCCGATGTCCGCCTCGACCCGCAACTAAACAAGAAGGTCTGGGAGCAAGGTGTCAAGGGTGTCCCGTACCGACTACGCGTGCGCATCAGCCGACGACGAAACGACGAAGAAGATGCCAAAGAGAAGCTTTATAGCTACGTCCAGGCCGTTAACGTTAAGAACCCTAAGGGTCTAGTGACGGTCGTTGTGGAAGAGTAAATTTTCGGGCGGGGGCAATGGTTTAAGCAATTCGGCACCAAAAAATTAACAAAGGCAAATGTTTCGTTGAGATACCGGCTGGGTTCGAGAAGGGCATGGTTTCGGAGTTCCTTCTGGCTTCATGACACTTTATTTAGATTCACTACTTCGATGAATCAAGAACCGTGAACGACATTTTCCCCATTTCTCAGGACCATTGTGCTTTCTATGCTAAGGGCATTGCAACGGGATATACTCACGAGCAGCTTATTTATCATCTAGATTCAGGGCACCCAATCAACGCCACGGAAGTAGGTGGTAGTAATGTTATTGATAGGATAGCCGCTATCGTTCCTTTGAGAAGTTCAAGGCATCCTCATTACCCATCCGAAAACAACCTGTAAATGCAGTGCGCGTAGGAAGCTGGGACAATAGTGGCCCAATTCGACCAACTATGCAAGTGCTGACTCCAGTGCTCCATGCTAGGCGATCCCCAATCGCCCGGCTATATGATAATCAACCTATGCTGGGTATAATACAGATCAACCTAGTCGTCGTCTACGTCCCGGTGACGACCTAGGACCTTCCGCTTGAATTCGTCCGCATCCTTATCCCATAGCTCTGCGGCCTCTCCGTTCAGTGGGGAAGCACTATGATTGTATTAGTAATGGAGAGGATGCATTTGGCATAGTATGAAAAACTAACTTGTTTGGCTCTCCAAGCAAACTTTGCAGACTTAGAAGGACAGTCTGGATGTTGTATGCAGCGGTCCACTTATCCTTTAGAATATCGAGACAAATACGGCCGGAAAAGTCGACGTTGGGGTGGTAGATTGGTGTCTTGAAGAGAACCGTCGGCGGGGCGTAGGGGTAGTTCGACGGAAACGAGAAAGAAAGCTTGAATGTGAGACCTGCGTACGGAGTGTCCTCCGGCCCCTCAATTGTAGCAGACCAGGACATCAAATTTCCGTCTGCTGAGGGAAAAGCAGAAACTCCAGGTGCGGGAGAGGTCATTAATTGCATCAATTCTGTCTGTAATCTACTCAATTTGTTAGTATCGTGAGTTTTGGTTGTAGGTAGCGGTTTTTACGCCCTGCATACCTCTTCGTTACACTCTGCGAATCGGGCCCCTTTCGTGTTCCACCGAGCTTAGCAGCTTGAACACTGCCAGGTGCTGCGTTCTGGCTATCCTCGGCGGTGTAATCCATATTGGCTAGCAATTGAACTCCGTCGGTATTTCGGCAACGTGAATTCTATTGTAGATGCTAAAGAGCAAAGTAATTATTATGAAGACTCGAGTCTACAATTACTGCAGTTGGATTCGTACTCTCGAAGGCAACGGAAGAGCACAGGGGGAAGAAAGATGACGAAGCACGTATCGGTCTGGAATGCAGTGGAGGTCAGTGATGAAAGATCTAAATCAAATGCACCACACCCGATTGATAAAAGTTCCAATCCAGGGCAGAAAGAAAACCTAAGGTTCAGGAATGTTTGTACGAACCTCTTTCTAAAAGAAAATATTGTAAATGGTAATTCTTAGGGAAAAGAAAAGTGAGGAATAGAAGAAATTGGAGAAGAGAAGATTGCGAAAAGAAGAAGGGCAGGCTCTACGTAGTATGTAAACATTACTGCTGGTTGCACCCACATTGAACTCCTATGGCAACCGCGATGATGGGTGATTGGGGAACCCCCATACGGTTTAGCGCCATCTCGTCCCATCTAATGACCCTGTGGCTTCCCAGGCTTCCTACGTTAGTGGACGAAACAGCCACCAGAGCCACCTACAGGCACCGGTGACAGGGGTGTAAAAGGCCATTGCGGCCACTGCGGGGAGCCCCTAGAACCCCTAAAAGGAACTAGAAAGAGCAGCCCATGGCCAATAAACTTGACTCATCACGATCCTGTCTCAAACAAAAACATTTACACGATCCCAACTCACTTCTTAATTGATATCACAACGCGACGGGACGCGTTTACGGGCCAATATGGTATGTATTTCATATTTCGTGTCTGCCAATGACTACATACCACCCAATGACTTACCTATTTCCATCTATAATACCAACTTGAAAATACATATTGGTGTCGAACCTCTACTCCGTCTATCCCTGTTCAAATTGTATATGCACTAGGTTGGGTTCACGACGAATCATTTCATCAGAATACCACCAAAGAGAAATCGAGTTTGCTAAAGAAAATGATGCAGTCACAATTAGATCCCCTACCAAGCGATTTACCCTTCCGAATAATATCTAAGACTATAGGAAGAGGAGCTTATGCATCGTGAGTCTCGTGCCCATTGGATGCTGCTTACATAATCGGTACCACATTCTAACCCCTATTATAGAATCAAGAAGGCCATACCCCTAGATTCAGGGTCACCAATATTTGCTGTCAAGTTAATCCATAAGGGCTACGCAGTTAAACATGGCCGTATCTCAGCAAAACAGATTGCTATGGAAGTATCCTTGCACTCTCACATTGGTCAACACCCAAACATTATCGAGTGGTTTGCAACAGGCGAAGACCACGTCTGGAGATGGATAGCCATGGAGTTCGCCGAAGGAGGCGACCTGTTCGACAAGATTGAAGCTGATGTTGGTGTGACCGAGGATATTGCCCAGCTCTACTTCTATCAGCTCATCAGTGGGGTCAGCTTCATGCATTCCAAGGGTGTGGCGCATCGAGATCTTAAACCGGAAAACATATTAATGTCGGATAGCGGCAATTTGAAATTGGCAGATTTCGGAATGGCGACAATGTTTGAATACAAGGGCCAAAGGAAGCAGAGCTCGACAATGTGCGGTAGCCCTCCATACGTTGCCCCTGAGGTATTAGCTTGCGGTAGAGTCGACAAGCGATCTAATGAAATCGTCAAGTACTCGCCCGAGCTAGTCGACGTGTGGTCGTGTGGTGTTATCCTATTCGTCTTGCTCGTTGGTAACACCCCATGGGACCAACCAACGGGAGACAGCTGGGAGTATCAAGAGTATAAACGGACAAAAGGACGAAGTTCAGATCCGTTATGGGAAAGGATCCCAGCGGAGGCTCTATCCTTACTCAGGGGTATGATGAGCGTCGAACCTAAGAAACGATTTTCTTTCGCACAAATACGTCAACATCCCTGGTATACTCGTCATAACAAATTCATGGCTGCAGATGGTCAAATCATAGACCCTCTCAATCTAGCAACCAAGATGCTGGAGAACCTTCACATCAACTTTAGCCAGCAGCCCCCTCCCTCTCAAAGACAGTCCGCAGATGCCATGGATATAGACAGTGGCCCTTCAAGGATATCGTCTACTCAACCCGAGACACCAATTAACGATGTACTATTTGATTGGGAACGACCCACCCTAACTTCTCTCCGCACCCTAGCCGTATCTTCTACACAACCTATCTCTCGCGCCGACGCAAGCCTACCGCCCGCCACACAATCCAGCAACTTCTACGAAGCCCTCGCCGAAGAGCCATCCATGAGCCAATTTTCCCATACCCCGGGCGTACCCTTAACCCTCACCCAACGCGCGCAGCGCTTCAAAGACATCGTGCCCGCGCACTCCTTCACGCGCTTCTTTTCGCATATGCCCCCACAACTACTTGTCCAAATGCTCCGTGACGCCCTACACAACTTGAATGTGCCACTGCCGTCTGCACCGCCCTACATCGGCCAAGGCGACCACGTGTCTACGCTCAAAGTCAAGACTACGGACGAGCGCAAGCAGGGCTTACATGGTGAGATCCTGATCGATAGGTACCATCTCCCAGAGCAACAAGAGTTGCTAGAGGTGCGCTTTGTGAAGCTCAAGGGTGATCCGTTGGAGTGGAGAAGGTTCTTCAAGAAGGTTGTGCTGTTGTGCAAGGATGGTGTTTTCAAGCCGGATGATTAGAAAGGCTGGCTCAAAAGACACTTGCATGATGACCCCCTACGTGAAGTAATCGTTGGCGCAGGCAGGGAGAGGCGGGTTATATCGTCGTCTGAAATGAAGGGTGAGGAAGAGGAGGGTTAGCGTTGTGCTACTAAGGAGGTGATTTGTTGCGCATGGGTTATGGGATAGGGAAAATTGCATTATATATGGGCTATCGCGTTACGGAATTTGCTTCATTGACTACTTATAGATTTACCACCTAGCTAAGTACCTAGCTTGGGGTGTATTGTTTTACTTGCTGCCGTTGAGCGTGGCGTAATACGATGTTTTTCTGCGTTCTCTTCTGATATGATCTCAATGGTTAAGTGGCATGACTATTGTGAGGGAAATATTCGTCGACACGTGGGGTACACAATAGATGAAGTGATAGCTTTGGTAAATGCAATTCAAATTCCGATTTTTGTCGCCGCAATACGTTCGACGATGGCTTCATCCGCTCACTGCGGTATTGATTACGTAATCGATATAGGAGAAAAGGGGTTACCTACTACTCGACACATATTCAACAACTTCTCCGTACTTCATTTCTGTCGTTCGATTGCGTTGGATCGTATGTTTTACCCTCGTTGTATGGCCTTACTATGATGTCTTGATGATCTTAACGGCGATATTTTATCAAGTAGACCGCCAACCGCCCACCAATCTACGAGCACGAGATTCCGCGGACGAAGCTCAGTCGTCGATCCGAGGCCTATCTTATGTTCCTTATTTCATTTTCAAAGCACGAGACGATTCAGTTAAACAGATTTATTATTTTCGTATGACGAATAATCCATAAATCAAACGCGAATACCACCCGAATGCCGGCGAGGCAATGATCAACTCCTATCAGGCGCAGCGCCTAGGACTCCATATCCCCGAACTCCACTAGTCATCCTATGAAATAACTATTTCTAAGGAAAACAAAGACCAGCACCAGAGAGCAAGGCATCGTTTAACGATTCTGCTCACTTCTTCCCTCACCCTGGCGACGAGTCTGGGTCTCAGTCGCAGGGTTGGTGGGTTCAGTAGCAGTTCCAATAGGAGGAAAAAAGTGGTCCTGGGTTACCCAGAACGGGCCGTTGAATTCGTTGACCCATACGTTCAACGCGTCTTGCATGCCTTCGGCGGATTCATCACCGCCCACTAGGAAGACAGAAGTTAGCTATTTGTTTTGTCCACGATAGGCGAGTGGGAATTCGAATAAATGAGCACTTACTAGGACGACGAGGGTGGAATATTCCAGAGAAGCCCTCGGGGTAGCAGTAGTGCCAGTAGTCGTTATCATGGAAGCGCAAGATCCCAGCGAACAAACCATCGGTGTCGAAAACCACGCGGTCGACCATTCCGGCTCGAGTAAGCGCTCTGTCATGATTGACTAGGTCATCGTAGTATACCCTGAAGTTCATCGGGTACTCAAAGAGACGACCAGTTGCCTCGCCGACTTCAGCGGGGCGGATAGCAGGACGGCGAAAGCCTAAAGCACGCGGCCAGCCCGGGAACTGAGGGTTCGCAGGTGAAGCAAGGTCGTGGAGACCTAGGCGGATGGCTTGGTAGATCTCACTGCGGGTGTACATATGAGGACGACCGCGGGAGGAAACACAGATTACGAAGTGAGGGATGTGGTTTTGAGGGTGCTCGCGGTTGTACTGTAGCACTTGTCTGGTTACATCTCCCGGATCATCGGCGAGGAAAGCTCGAGTCGGGCCATAGTCAACGTTCGTGAGATGAATAAACGCGGTGACATTGCCAAGACCCTGAACAGGCGCCATGTGAGGATTAAGCTCCGGTGTAGTGCTATCGAAAGCGCCGAAGATGTCACCGAAATCAGCGAGCTTGAAGTCCTCACCCTAGATGGGGTTTGGGTCAGTATATTTAATTTCTTAATGAGTGTTTGGGTTATCGCAGAGACTTACAGCCTTAATCGCAGCGTAGTCAGTAGGGATACCGGCGTCGATGAGAGCGACCGGGGTAACAGGTGTCTCAATAGCAGTGGTAGGAGTAGGGGTGACCTTCTCCAAGTAGATGGTGACAGTTACAGGAGATGCGGGAGCACCCACAACGCCAACTACTGCTGCTAAGAGCAGGAAGAGGGGTTGAAAAGCGAACATTTTCGAAATGGGCTTTGGGAGGATCGAAAAATTACGAAATTCGAGTAAAGTAAATTGTGAGTGAAACCCAATCCCTCAAAGTATTGAAGTTGCTAATGCGAACTTGTAGGAGCCACAGAAGAAGGGAACAGAGGTGTGCAAAGGGTTGGAATGGGTTTGAGGAGAGGGAAAGAAAAGAAGAAATGAATTTCGAGAGAGGAGCACAAGAAATACCACTGAGGGGACAGCTACTCGTCCCGGTTATGCGGATCCGCTTAGCACTCGCCTTAGTGCGCTTCACCTTGTGAGATGGCAACTACATACGATAGGCTACAGCCCTGTTCGATCTGAACTTTAGGGCGCCGATGACCCCTACGATATTAAAACGAGGTACCTAATGGGACGAGGAAGTTAGGCACCAGGAGCCCCACCGAGAGTCCCCTAACACCACTATAACCTTCAATCACCATAGGTACTGTCGCTTTGTCATCCTACCTTTTGGTTTCTGCACTATACCCTGAATAGGCGATGATGATGTCGTCTTTGCTAATTCGGACGAGCAAGCCAAGGACCAGCAATTTACAAGTTCGTAGACTTAGGTACATAGTTTGAGGTTACAGTTTGAAGCCACATACGCAGATTCATGACCAAATATTCTTATGCGTGAGATCCTATGAATTGTTGATCATGTTGTGAATATCCTTGGAGTCCGCATTCAACCTCCAGAGGGTGGACGATTTATAGGCCTTCTTTTTTCACCTATAAAGAAACAATATGTCTTGATATTCAATTCAAAGTTTCACTTTCTAATTAATACATCAGCGTGCTCAATCTTCATATTATATTGGGGGTATTTGAGTGACGCCTCTTGCCGCATATCTCGCCGGGACAACGAAAAATGCGCTTTCGTTAGCTCAGAAACTTAACAAAAGGAGGTATTTGTTAGCAACTAGAGTACCCAAGTAGAGATTTACTAGCCAATACAAAAATCCTCGATTCCAAGGAAAATTCACATCGTTAAACATGTCATCCCTTTCAGACGTGCTGTTCAGGGATTGGCGGATAGGTGCGTATCCGAGTTTATATGGCGTCTATGAAGATAACTATTTATGTACGTGAATGTTATTATCCTAACGGCAATATGGATTTAGACAGATAATTAACCTTACGTAATTAAATCAGGGAAGAAAAGGACATGCTTATCTAATAGAGACTCTGACCCCTTTTTGCTGATTCACATATGAGTCATCATTCACCCGATTTTGTTGTGAAGCTTCGAAACATTAGAACAGAATATCGTTCAGAATAGGGTAATCGAAAATTTGAGCCATTTTCATGCCTAGGTACGCTTACTTGTCTTATAGTGAGGTTAGTTAGGAATTTAGTTAACATGTTCAACTACGGCGAAGACTTTTTGAGTCGCCTATTGGTGAAGGAAGCAGCATTACGTAATTCAACTATTATGTAGCGGATGCTTAATCATTTGTGACTAAGCCATTCTATTGGTCTCTTTCCTCTCTCATTCTTATCATCAGTCCAAACCTAAAAAAGGACCTTCTGATATATATACTATCGAATTAGAAGATATTATACACCTAACTATAATTTCAATCGAAGGATTTATTTCGACGCTGATGATGTTAGTCCTGAGCCGGCCATAATTTGGATGCTTCTGATTAGTCATAATATCTTATCGATAATTGGATATGCCAAGCCGCCCTAGCTGCCGAGAACTTTCCAAATCTTCCGCCCAACCGGATACGTCATGTAAATAATTCCATTTCCAACTCTTCTATCCCATCTCATCCCATCCCATAATATTTTCTTTGTTTGCGTTATCGAACCTACGAAATAGGATTGAATTCCCCGGAGTTTGCACCAAAATCATCCCGATTTTAATATCTATTAGTCATATTAATTAAACCCAAAGATAAGAAAGCGACGCTGCCTTTCACTTGAACCCTTGCCTCGTTCACGTTTGCGCTAGCATAATCTTTCAGCAACATCCCAACCGCTAAACGAGACCGACTTACCGCATGTTCTACCCAAATGAAGGGGAATAACTGGAAATAATAGCACGAATTTGAGAACTGCCTACGAAAACTCCTTGTAGACATTGAGCCTACTGGGAATAGCTCATACCGTAGCAGGGATCTGTCCCCTTTGATCCATACACATCGAATCGATTTTCCCTTCAAACATGGCGACCAAGGGGGATGCCTCTCGCGCGGCTTCAAACCGCTCCTCCCCGATGCGCTTTATCTCTGTCGACAATGTCCTACAATATGCCTCCGAAATCCCATCAGGCCAGCCACGCGTCCCTCCCCAACGCGGCCCTCGCAGTATATCAGGGGTGCGACGAGTAAGTGGTGGAGGGCTTCCTAACCTTGCATCACGTACAGGACAGCAGAACATGCCGTCTCGAACCACGCGTATTAGTGAGAAGCTGGTCTTGTTACCTGAGACGATTGATGAGACGGACGTAGCCGATGAGGAAGCCGAGTCCCTCCTTCGCGAGGATGAAACAAGACCATTGAAAGACGAGGAGCTAGATGTACTGAGGAAAAGGGGCGGCCTACGCGGGAAGAGCTATGCGGAGCGACTTCCCAAGTTCGAAAGGACTGAGAAGTTGTCGAGGCTAACGGCATACTGTACTGCACAGTCGTACAAGATGAAGTCGACCTCGGAATTCCTCCGCAAGAAACACGATGCCAAGACCAAGTTATATGACGATTGCCTATACGCCGTATACCATATCCCCCTATTATCTGGTGTAGACGGTTACCGCGTGAGAAGCCGACCGATACTTAAGACTCCCGGTACCGGCAAGACAGTTCTTGATCTCGAAATCGAACGAAGCGA
Organism: Hypoxylon trugodes; assembly: GCF_022578975.1. Lineage (NCBI taxonomy): Eukaryota > Fungi > Ascomycota > Sordariomycetes > Xylariales > Hypoxylaceae > Hypoxylon > Hypoxylon trugodes. The sequence goes on from NW_026250025.1 coordinate 1,583,351, forward strand.
ACGGAGAGATGAACATATGGGATACTACGATGAATACTATGGGGAACGAGCTGGAAGTCCCAACCAGGAAAATGGTGGTTATCGTCCCGGGTCCGAGGATAGGGGTCGGGATTCCGAAAGTCACCGTTCGGAAGATGATCACCATCATTCCCTTAGTCCTATTAACCGACTAGCACCTGATGCTAAACAATTCGCCGAGATGTTTGTCTTCTCTTACGGTGTTGTTGTCTTTTGGAACTTTACCGAGGCGCAAGAGAAGGCTATTTTGGCCGACATCACGTTTGCGGATAACGAAACGGGAGCGCCACTTGTCACACGTCCACTTGATCAGAGTGATGTCGAGACGGAGGAGTTCCACTTCGAGTACAATGCGGACGTGAAGAGACCCCGAATTTTCAATGATATGATCACGCTTCTTCCGCGGTCAGATCACATGGTCAAACTCACAATTAGCCATGCTATAGCGCAAAGCACGAAGCTCTGCTTTTTTGAAGAACGAATGTCCGAAACGATGCTGGATGCGCAGCACGTACCTAAGCGGCTGGCTCTTACGGGAGAGCTAAACATGACGAGAACAGAGATTGTGATGATACTAGGTCGTCTGTTCAAGAGCCGCGTGGAAATTAATCTCTGTAAGTGATATGTGCCAACACATGGCTTCCGAAGAGTACTAATGAATCGTAACAGCATCAAATATCCTTGACGTCCCGAATTTCTTCTGGGACTCCGAGCCTACGTTACACCCCCTTTATGTCGCCATTCGCGAATATTTAGAAATCGATCTACGTACTAAAGTACTTAACGAACGATGTCGTGTTTTCCTAGACCTGGCCGAGATACTATCCGACTCCGTCGCGGACTCGAAGATGAGCGCGATAACATGGATCATCATCATTCTTATCGTCGTTAGTATTCTCGTCACTGTGACCGAGGTGGCGTTGCGATTCGGTATTCTCTCCAAAGAGAGGAATAGCGGGAATAGTGTTACCACTCCGGATGGTATACTTGAGCCGGGATGGGTTGCTGTGAGGTCGAATGCGACACTAGAAGAATTAAAACGGTGGGGTGTGACTCTGAGTGAAGAGGAGAAGACGGCGGTTTGCGGCGCGAAATACGTTAGTACTACCTTTGCGGGTATCTGATTTCTGTTCCGTTTCCTTACACAGCACACGCATTTTCGGAGCATGGACGGCGCAATGGATAGAAAACTTTGATACCCTTACATAAAATCGTTTAGAGCGCGTATCTTCGTCTAGGATTCGAGGTACGTCTGTGACGCGTTATATTACTCTAGATAATAATAACTTGTTTATCTGTCAGGGCCTCGGTGCTCACGAATCCTTGATATTGAGTGATTTCTGCTCATATCCCTCAGGTTATCAATCTTTGAATTATCTATATCATAATATGTTTATGAGAATTGAAATATGGAGCAACCGGAATTATTCTATCATGGTATTCTCAGTACATCGTCAACGTTGACCACTTTTCCCGTGGCAATGGACCTATTTGCGGCAATTCCCGTCAAGATAGATAGGGCACCATCAACGTGGCTAGCCGCACGCATGTACTCGTCTGTCGTGGGTTCGCCGAATAGGTCATTCAATAGTACGGTATCACCACCACCATGGGCACCGACACCATCGTCGATCTCGATTTCCTGTGGCTTTTCAAACAATTTCCGAAGGGTGATTGTCCGCCTTTCTAGCGATCCTTCGGCTGCTTGATCGCCACCGGAGTTAACATAACTGTTTTCAACCACTTCCATCTCTAATCGACCGCCCGTACCGTTGAAGCTTACTCGGAATCCCTCCCACGGCGCGTACGCCGTCAAGGAGTACGTCAACACGGCACCATTCCGATATCGCACTAGCAGGTTCATCGTATCTTCGATACTGATACCATCCCCAAACACGCTCTGATCCCGGTAATAAGCATCCTCATGCTCAGCATCCAGGTACATAGCCTTCAACTGCGGATGATCCTCAAGGTGCAACGCAAAGGGATCTTTCCTCGCCGCCTCACTCCCATTCGCACGCGTATAAAACGCCGACGGCGGCACACCCCTCAACTCCGCGTTCTCCTTCCCGTAAAACTTGAGATCACCCTGTGCATACACAGTAGCAGGTCGAGTCCTTAACCAGAAATTCACTAAATCAAAGTGATGCGTGCTCTTATGCACGAGCAGACCCCCGCTATTCCGCTTATCCCGATGCCAGCGACGGAAGTAATCCGCGCCGTGCGATGTGTTCAACATCCACTCGAAATGCACGCTTGTTACTTTGCCAATTGCGCCGGAGTGCAGGAGTTCGTATACTTTGGTGTTGTGCGGGGCGTACCGGTAGTTGAAGGTTACGCGGACTCGTTGCTTTGGGTTCCGGGACACGGCGTCGAAGATGGATTGGCAGCGGGGCGCGTCGATTGTCATTGGTTTCTCGGTTACCACGTTGCAGCCTAGATCTAGAGCGCGTGTTATGTAGATATTGTGCGTTCGGTCTATGGTTGTTACGATTACTTCGTCGGGTTTGGTCTCTGCGATCATACGGTCGAAATCGGTGGCTAGGTATGTGGGTACGGAGCTGTGGCCTAGGGACTCGAGTTTGGAGTTGGCGTAGTTGAGACGGGTTTGGTTTACGTCGCAGAGCCCGACTATGACGGAGGTTGAGGAGTAGTCTCGTGCGATTGCTGTGTAGAAGAATATGGAGCGCCCGCCGGTCCCGACGATGGCGTATTTTTTGCGGGTGTCGCCGCGGAGGGGGGCTGTGAAGTCGGCCATCTTGAATGATGGTTTTCTGAGATGTGAATTGGAACGCTGGAAATGATGTCTGCATACAATGAGCCTACTCTCGGACGAACTTATACGACACTCAAATTCCTATCGAGATATTCTTGCGATCACTACCCTCACTTATGGCCGCTATCGGGTAAATACCCTGCGAAGCACGAGTTGGAGAACGTTGGAGAACGTCTCCGCTGCCCCCCAAGGCCAAGTCTATAGTTCTGTTTAAGGCTTGGCGTCTTCTCTAGTTGGGCTAGCTGAAGAAGGGAAGCCGTATCGTGAGTGAGGTTCTCTCTCACATGGATGTTTAAACGTGGGAAGTGAGCTAAAGAGTTCCTAAGCTGTTCTTGGGTATGATACTATAGATTTTTACGGGTCGTCCAAACCTCTAAGATATCTGCCGAGGCCGAATAATGGAGTCCCAGAAACGGCGGGGGTAATCCATCTATTGGATAGTCAATTTAGCCGGATCTGGGGGGCGTCTCCGCCTCCACTATCCATCCTGCGGGGATTCTGGGGTTGGACTGGACGAAGTCGTCACCACCAGACCAATCGCGTCTTTTCATCTTCCTCTTCAGTCAACCTCAGTGGATCACTCCCAAGTCAATCGCAACCCTGAACTATTTCACTAAGAGGTACAATAGTACGATGCCGGTTAAATATATTAACGTTCGCTATGACCCGGATTCGTAACTCGGCCTCGGCTAACAAATGACGAGGTTTAGTCTTCGAGAAGGCCAGAGCTATGACTTCTATTGTTTCTTCTAACGGAATTTAATATTTCCACCAATCAGAGGCTATGATTCCCCTATCAACCACGCTTCCCACATGTTCAGTTCAGTAAACTTCACGTGGCTGTTTTATTAAGGATTCAACTGCGAAATAATGCAGTCGCACTATCGTATACGATCTCATGAGCTGTGTAACTGTCCGTCAAGGTACGGGTAGGGTCGGTATGGCTCAGGAGTACGCGTCAACCGTCGGCCTCACCCCGAATGATACTGAATCTTGTTGCTACCCCCGAAATGTTACCACGCCCAGCCACCAACGTTCCCTCGACAAGGATCTCCGCATCCCCAGCTTGTCACCATCCCAGGTGTTCGGAACCACTCTTCATATAAGGAGTTAAATTTGACCTCTACCCGATTTCGGAAAGTGATCGTCGGTATCTATAACTACCTATAAGCCCTGCCTTTCCTTCAGCTACCCTCCACATCGTCTTGTGTTACCTACTTGTTCCTCGATAGGCAACTCAGACATAGACAAGATGGCGGACAATACAGCGAAGCCGGTGTCGACGGCGGTTGACACCGATGCCATAACACCTGTTCAAGAGCCCACTGAACGACTTCACGCCGTTAACTCGAAAGCGGATAAAGCCGCTCAGTTCATCGCCGAACATGGCGAAGTCGCTTTCACATACGAAGAGGAGCGTAAGGTCGTACGGCGCATCGACATACGAATTCTTCCTCTGATCCTCGGCGCCTACTTCTTCCAGCAACTCGACAAGTCCTCCCTATCATATGTGTCAATCTTCGGAATCATGGAGGATGCCCACCTCAAGTCTCTGGAATACTCATGGCTCGGATCTATCCTATACCTCGCACAACTCATTTTCCAACCTCTTGCTGCCTTCCTCCTCGTCAAACTTCCCACTGGTAAGGTCATTGGGACGGCTGTTGTCTGTTGGGTACGTAATTCAACTTTCCGTTGGCTTTTCGGATGTGTCCGGTGGACTGACATTCAACTATAGGGCGCTTGTGCAGCAATTATGGCTTCATGCACCACATTCGGCTCACTTCTAGCCATGCGATTCCTACTCGGCTCTTTCGAAGCTATGATCGCCCCGTCGTGTCTGGCAGTGACACAAATGTGGTGGCGACGGTCCGAACAGACTCTTCGGGCATCGTACTGGAACGCGATGAACGGCGTGACTTTCATCGTCGGTAGTCTGGTAACATACGGACTTGGCCACATCGTTAGCGATAAGATCTACCGGTACCAGACTATCTTCATCTTCTGCGGTGTTCTCACCGTCATCTTCGGCATTTCGTTCTTGATTTTCATGCCCGACTCACCTATGGAGGCCAAGTACCTCAGCGAGCATGAACGTATGATTGCCGTTGAACGTCTACGTGCGAATCAGATGGGTGTTGCTAGCCGCCAGTGGAAGTGGGACCACGTAAAGGAGACGTTCACGGATTTCAAGACGCTGTTGTGGTTCATCCTCATCGTCGCGATTTCAATTGCTAGTGGTGGAATCAGCACATTCGGAAATCTTATTCTGAAGGACTTCGGCTTCACTAATTTCAATGCGATTCTATTCAGCATGCCGACGGGAGCAATCCAGGTTGTCATCATTATTGGATCTGCATGGCTAGCTACTCGATTGTCCCGCAAGGGCATTGTCATTACGGGACTCAGCTGTCTGCCTACCATTGGTACCGTCCTTATGTTGACGGTGCCTCGCAATGAGAAGAACAAAGGGGTTCTTCTGCTAGGCTACTATTTGGTTCAATGCTTAGGCGCGATTACTCCGATGGTCTATGCCTGGTCCGCGCAGAACACAGGCGGCGACACAAAGAAGAAAACGAGCTCGGCGATGATGTTCATGGGGATGTGTACAGGTTAGTAATGACCTATGCTCCACGCGGAATTTTTGTGTTCTTTGTGTTTCTTTGTTCGCCTATTGTCTCATGTTTAGAATCAATTTGGTGCTAACTTCAAGCAGGAAACATTATTGGTCCTCTTCTGTATAATACAAAGGACGCGCCATTGTACCGTCCTGGTCTTATTGCCAATCTAGTCATGTTTGTCACTGTTGGCGCGCTTGGTTTGTAAGTAATTCTCTTTATATCATTCCTAAATCCCCAACCGTATACTAATTAGCGATATAGACTTATCCCGATGTATCTCATGGTATTGAACAAGTGGCATGCGAAGAAGCGAGAAGAGCTTGGAAAACAAGCTAATATTGTTGACGAATCCATGGTGAGAAGGAAGGATATGCAGGAGAGCAAGGCCGTCGAACTTGAGCAAAACGAGCAGACCACAAGCAACATCGAGGACGATAATGGTCTAAATGATCTCCCGGATTTGCAAAATGAAGACTTCATTTACGTGTATTAGATACAATAAGGGGAGTATGAAGCTCTCACGCCAGAGAAGATAATGCTACAAAACCCCATTTTACAAAATTTAGAACAAGTTCATTTAGAGACCAGTCTGAACATTGTTTATGGGTATAAACTATAACAATAATTATTGCTCACCTTTGTCTAGGGATGTATTCTTATACGTCTAAGCCTCCCTTTAGAACAAGTAGCCAACTCATGTCATGACAAAGGCTGACTGACTGGTCACTTGCCCAGAATAATTTCATTGTGTCATTTTGGTAACCCTTTTCAGAAATCGGAGTAAGCTTAAACAAAAAACAAAGCTACGGTTGACGGACCAAAAGTCATTTTATACTCATACCATCGCAAACACCCTTGTCACCAGCCTAGGTCCCGCGCAAACGGCATTCGTTAAGGTAAATCATCTATCCTACTTGAGAGTATCGGCATATACTCTTATGGAACTAATTTAACCTATTTAGGTATCCTACACAGTAATAATTAAAAGCCTCAACGACAAGTCGCTTATTCAAACACGCTCAGGCAAACCAGAGGAAGCAAATAACGCAAATATAATAAGGGGATTAAGAAACAGCAAATACATCATGTGTTACTTCTGGATCGTAACACAATTCGTATGCGGGCACCAGACGACCCACGAGGACAGATTATACCAGTTCTGTCTATTCGGCAGACAGACAAGTATATGCGAGCGGGAGCTCGGGCGCTTCCGGCTCATAAACGTAGCAAGCGGCGAGTGGTGTCCGAAGTGCCAGGAGTCGTATAGACGATGGGAACATAAAAAATCCCGACTAGGGGGTATGCAGTTGCCTTTTGCTACCCCGAAACCCACCGTTTTGGAACAATCGATGCAGAATGATGAGAAGATAGAGTTGGAGAGCAGAGTTATGGACCGCGAACCGATGTTGCGACGGAAGAATGAACTTGATAATATCGTGTATATGAATTTGCTGGAGAAGTGTAAGTTATACCTGGGTATTCCATTCGAAACCACACCCTTCCCCTTTTCCATGTCAAGACATGTCTAACACCCTGAATGTCTTTCTACCCCACCAACCCAAGAGGGTATCACTGGCTAACCCCTTGTTTTAGTAAGAGACCAAGATGTATACAATCCACGGATGTACTTATGGATTCTACGATACATATCTGGGTTACCGAAATGGATTGACCGCTTGAAATTGGTAAACGAGATGGAACCGTGGTTTGGGAGGATGTTTCAAGAGGATTGGCATTGCATGTTTCGGCCAGCTCTTAAGGTGTTGGAGTGTGAGTATATGTTAGAGGGTATGATGGTTTGGACGTTTAGTGAACCCGCCGTTTTGTGATGTAAAAGTTAGTTTTTTCTATTCGTTATACGCATTATAGGATACCCAGGTAGATAGATAAGTACATTTCAAGAGATATACGTATATATGTAAATCATGTACTTGCTACTGAGTGTGATGGAATAGGAGTAAGATACGTGAGTCATGAAATATTGCACCTGGGCCGATATAATAGGTATTCTAGACTGAAGAAACACAATAAATTAAAGTATCTTCGATATATTCATGCTGAAATTTCTTAGGAATGCATAGTGTCCCTGTTTCTAAGGCTATTCTGGTTTATTAGTAGAATACGCTAGTAGGCTACTCAGCTAACAATAACATAGATGATATCCGAAAGCATCTTGATTATTTGGCGGAGAAGCACAAAGAACCATGTATCGACAACCCTGGAATATCCCAATTCTGTTGTATTCCGCATGCGGGATAAGAACCTTAGTGTCGCAAACTGTGGAACAAAGGACATATTGAATTTAAGTATCATAGTAAACATTACCGAAAGCTGCAAAAGCTGCAAAAGCTGCGATTATACCTAGCGTAGGACAAAATATCCGCCGGAGAAAGTCCTTTTACATTTCTACTTTAGCACTATTTATCACTTTGCGAATTCTTTGGATCGAGTCAACATGTCAGGTCCAGGTGGAATGGGTCCGGGTACCGGGATGAGCGGCGGAATGGGTACCGGTATGGGTACAGGTATGGGTACAGGTATGGGCACGGGTATGGGAACTGGCATGGGAGCTGGCATGGGTACGGGGATGGGCGTGGTCAAGAAGAAGAAGAAGAAGAACATAATGCCGAAGCAAGGGACGAACCAACAAGGCCCGCAGCTAGGGGATCCTGTAGTAGGGAATACTAGTACCGCCCTAGCGCTCATTCGCACATGCGTCGTGACGACGGAGCCCGAGAAAAGGAGCGGGAGAGTATGGTACCCAACTCGTTGGTTACGCAGAACTTTTGACGGCAAACTTCCCCCTAATTGGAGATCGGATATGAATCTTTTGAGAGAGTACGATGCTCTCCAGTTACTTCGTAGGTATATTCCTTCCCCCCTTTACGCGGTACATTGCTGATACAGAACCCTGTAGAGTCCGCCAACGACAGCCACGTTAGCGCCTCTGCCTTCGCAGTGTGCGAGCACCATTTATGGAGGGCTTTGCACATAAATGTGAGGTTCGACATCAATACGCTTCCAGCGGGCGCGCCAAATCTCTTTGGCGTAAACGACGCTGTCTTCTTAGCAGAATTAGACAGGTACTTCCCCCAAGGCCAGCCAAGAGACAAAGACCATACCCCTCGTGAGTTTCACACCTTTTTCGGGAGACAATACTGTTTCTGGGCGATAGACACCGCCGAATCTGGAATCCCCGCCTGGATGCTCATCATCATGCATCTTAAGAAGAGCCAGAGACCAAACCCAGATTATACACCCGAGGAAAACAACCCCTTCCTTGTCAACGAATACTACGATAGGGTCGAGTCAATCGCCATCGTGGATCCAGATCGGATGCAAGGAGAGGTAAAGAAAGCGCAAGTTTATAGGAGGATTATGATGATCCTCACGCGTTGCGGCATTCTCGGTTCCGGGGATTTCGCTGGAAGGAGAGAGTTGTGGAGCCCACTCGAGAATCCCGATCAATATAAAACACTATATAAACCGAATCAATGGGGTCTTGGCTTCCGAATTTTCGATATACTCCGGACGCTTTTCGATCGTATCAGTCAGCAGTGGTGTATAACTCCCCACGTACATAATGACCATTCTTTCTGGAAGCCCATCCCAGGAACTTTCAGCGCAGACCGAGTGCGTTCGGAGATGATAGGATTTGCTTCTATAGGGTGTCTCTATACTCTAGATTGGAATGCAAGGATAGCCATTGAGCCTATTCAGGCTATAAACTATGGCAAAGCACAGTTACCGGTTGATGGTTTGAGGCATCGCCAGGTCCCCCACGACTTATGGGTAACGGGCGCCTCTGATAAGAACAAAAACCCTCTTGTGTGGGTTGATTCGAAAAAGCAGGATGAGCCCGACGACGCTCCAGAAGTTCAGGTAGACCCCGACCATGCGTATGGACCCCTTATTGGGGAAGATTATTACGATATAGACCACGACCGAGATGGCAATTATGTAAGCGGTGCTGCTCCAAGCTCAGGAGCTGTTGATCCAACAACCTCAGGAGGTCTTGCCCCACCAACAAGCGACGCCGGCGGTGACGCAAGTGACGGTGGCAGCTCAAGCATTGGTGGCGGCGCAGGAACTAGTAGTAGTCCCCCAGGTGGTGGGGGTGGTACTATTCCACAAAGTAGCAGTCCGGCGGGCGGCGGCGGCAGTACTGTTGGCGGTAGCAGTACAGCTGGTGGTAGTCGTGGTCGAGGTTCGCGAGGCCGTGGCGCCCGCGGTGCTCGTGGCAGTCGTGGCAGTCGTGGCAGTCGTGGCAGTCGTGGCAGTCGTGGCAGTCGTGGTAGTCGCGGTGGTCGCGGTGGTCGTGGCGGACGTGGTGGTATAACCATGGACCCTAGTACTCCAGCGGTGAAGCCGAAGGTGCTGGCCGCGATTGCCGCACGACAACCTAGCCCTTACGTTGGCACTCCGCCTCCAGCACCTCAAGACGCTAGAGCTAGTAGGGACGAGAGAGCAGCAAGGAGAGCACAAGCCAGAGAAGATAGAATGAAAAGACAAGAGGGAAGTGCAAGCTTGAAGAGAGCAGCTTCGACTTATTTGAGCTCTCCAAAACCCCCGAAGACACCCAAGACTCCCAAGAATCCCACTCCCAAGACATCAGATAACCCATAAAAAAATAATAGACGCTCAAAGGTTCTTAGTCATGATGTCTTTTTTTAGTCATGTATATACCTACTTAGGCAGACAGTTATGGAGAGATCTACTGGGACGGGTACCCGGGCTCACCAATTATAGCGTTACATGTATAATGCATCTACATAGACGATGGATCCATTAATGTTTATTTCCTCTTATGGGATGTCATATCTGAGAATTGACTGAATAAGTAACGAATTACTCGCGAAGTGCTTGTGTATATGTATGGGTAGATCCTATGATGTTGTGTCTAATACATGTTACTTAGATACTTTAATTGATTATGGTTGGTTGGTATATTTAACGCCAAGGCAGTGATTAATTACGGTTTGCTATCGTAAGGATCTACTTTTAATGTTGGCAATAGCATGGGGTAGTATTAATCTTAAATGGTACGATGTGAGTGAATATTCACACATGAAGGAGGAAGTCACGCTGTACCTAACTTGCTCATACCTTATTGATTTGGAAAGTACTATCCTATAATACTAGGCCTATCATCTAAGTTTGAGTTATCTTACCACTTTACAATTTCTATCACCATCGCCCTTCTCCTTTCTTCCATCTAACTCTACCAATCTACCCACCGGAGAACCTGATACCTCAACCACAAATCCTGATCTCGGTATATCATCCGAATTTGTCACAATGAAGGTCATTATCTCTATGTTTACCGGCGTGGCTGCCTTTGCAAGTATGAGAGCTATTGTAGGATGCTTCCATTCATCCAAGCAGTCACCAAGGCTGACTAGATCTTAATAGAATACGCTTACCCCATTCAACACTCCCGTTTCGCCAATTGAAGGGTACACCGTCGTTCCTCTTTCCATGGAAGGAGCTATCGAGCCAGGTGGTGAGGTGATGAAGTTTAACGGTAACTTCAGGGTATGTGAGATCAAACTCTAACGCATTCTAAAAGAGTTCTAACACATGGTAGAGCATCTTTGCCCAGATTCGAAGAATCAAGCCCGATTTCGAATGGGATGACTTCCAATCTGCTGCTCCGCCGACCAGCCTAACCGGTAGAAGCAGTACAGAGAAATCTATTGTATGTTCCCGTTAGTTACTTCCTCTGGTATTTGATATTGACATCTTCGAATAGACTCACTCTCTTTGCACTCCTAATTGCAAACCCGGGTTTAGATCACTAGCTCTAATGGGCTACGATTACTTGCAGCAACTTCACAAGAACTGCGGTGTAGACGCAGGCCCCCGCAAATGTTCCGTGGTCTATTGTTTTCAATATACTAAGATCTGGTTTTGCAACGACAATGACAAGAGCATTTCCTTTCCCTGCGAAAACCTAAACCCTTACATCTTGCAGCTCATTGGAATGACGAATTGCACCCAGTTTCCAAGAGAAAAGGGTATGGAGACTCTAAAGGCGCAAATATTCGATAGCGGTGGATGGAATATTATTGTTGGTGGGGATGGGGATCATTGCTGCGAACAAGATGATCCAGATTGTTGATTGCTGCGATGGAACCCATATCGCTCGGCCTTATTCTCCTGCAATTCGATGCGTTCTCATCAAGGGAGCCTCCTATATCTTAGTACAACCTACATGGTGTAGCTCTTTCGCTATGGGATCTTCAAATGACGCTGAGTTAAAAAGACAAATGGAAGATTTACAATTATATCATGCTATCGCTTGTCTTTGATTCATTCTAGCACTCATTAGGTACCTAATATACGAGCAGTAACATATCTTACATGATTGGAATCATACATTGACTGTCCCTTTTCGTCATGTTCGACCAGCAAAACGAGTTGAACATATAGCATAGCCAAACTATTTAGTATTTCAAGCGCTAATGAATTTGGGCGCCGTAATAGAAATTCCCGCTGGAACTAGACATGCCATCTAATAGTGACCGGAGTTGTTACCTCATTGAGGGTGTAGGATGCTCCACCGAGGTGGTAGATTTGTATGAGGCACTGGGAACCTTGACTAGCTCTAGGGATAAAAACTACTTTCGTCGTGGCGGTGTGCCTTGATACATCCAAAGTAAGGAGCTCGAGCCACGAAAACGTGACCTTGCGTACATCATCTTCGAAAAGGCCAGTATAATTCTTTTCGAATGTGTACATGTATGACGAAAGCCTCTCATCTCCGACCTAAGAGCCTCATTTCAAAAGACGGCTATGCGTCATCGGCTCTACGGGTAGTGACGTAAAGCTCTCGCTATCTATCGGCAAGCAAAGTGCCGTGACTGGATGGATATGCGTGTCCTCACGTCGCACAGGGGCGATGGCAGAGGTAGATAGAAAAAGGACACAAGATCGGCGTGAGTAGGCGTGACCGACCGACGTAGGAGACGGGCTTTAAGCTAAACCCCGACAGCGATGAGAGACTGACTAGTCCCATGTGGAGAGCGCCCCGTTTCGCGGACGCTAAGGTGGTGGGAGGAGTGCAGGTAGCCTTTGCGGACGGGTGACGGCTGCTGAGATGCGGCTCCTTGCGCCGTAACGGTGCGACGTAGATGGGGTAGACGACGCGTGAAGCCGTTGCGCAGCGTTCCAGAAGGCTTCTATGCTTTCGTCGGTGTGTAATCTACTTTTTTCTTTTGCTACGGTTGTAGTCGGTCCGCTGGGTACGGACAGCTTGGATGTAACGCGTTTGCCGACGTCTGGTCCCATCTACGCGCGTAAAGATGATGCTTCAAGGAGGTACTTGGTTACCTGGGATTATGGGCTCGGTGTGGGGGAGGCCGGAAGGACTGTACCTTTGTTGTTGGTTGGACTTGGCTTGGCGTCGCGACTTGGAGGAAGGTGGACGAGGTGATAATGGACGGCGTTGGTTCACATATTTTCTCTGATATCTTACATACTTAGCTCACGATGTTGAATTAGATAAACTTGAGTTCATGATCATCGTCGGCAAGGCGAGACTTGTTAGGTGGCCGATATCTCAATACTGGTAGATCTATTGCCTCGGCTTTCAAACTCGCCCAGATTGTTGCTCCAGCCAGCGGTGGAATTTTGTCGCGGCGGTCAAGCATAATGGATGCTTCTGGATTACGGCACCGTCTCCATATTTGGAGATACGTAATAAACGATCCCTAAAGATTTAGCAAGCGGGCGCTGTATTTCCAAAACAACATTCTCGTTTCATGGACTGAATTGGCAGGGCTTGATGTGGGGGTAATCGTCCGCGTTACCTCCGTGTCTACTAGAGAATAGGTTTTAAGAGAACAAAGCACATTCTAAATTCATTTCTAAGTGGAATGTAGTACATGACTTAACTATACGCGGCTTCGGCTTCATTTCGAGGGTGAGGTGATGGTATCGTGAGAAAGGAGGGAAAAAAGAGGTGGGGCGGGGAGTGTTACTAAGCATCGTGAAATTGAGCCTCAGATTACCTAAGTAGGCGGTGTGATTGAGGCGCAGCGATATATGCTCACGTGACACCGTGCGATCGCTAGGCTGCAATGGAAGGCACTGTACGCCGCCGACGATGTGGCTGCCTCATCATCGCCAACTCAATCTTCAACTTTTCATCATCTTGCCTCTTTTTCGCATCCACACATTTCGCGATTTTATGTAAACCTTACTTTGATTTACCGTCTCCGATGATTTGTGCACGATTTCGAAATACATAATGGAAATGGCGTCGGGTTCAAAATGGCATCCTCTGCCGGCATTTCCCGACCTTCCGGCTCTCATGATCTCACCACGTTTCGGTACTTCGTCGTACACATTTCATGTCACCGATCTTGCCAACGTGTGGGTTGAGGCTCTTGATCGGAAGGGTATCCTATTACGAAGTTTACAAGAGAACACAAGTATTGACTTGAGCGACGGCGATCCCAATCAATGGATCGTCTTCCTCTCCAAGCTTAACGCGGCCTTCGATCCCGCGTCACCGGACCACCCCACAACTAGCCTTAGTATATCCGCTTCGTCGGCAGATAGGACAGTGGAAGGCGGTCTGGTCCTTCACGTCACATGCGTGTTACCCGAGCCCCTCAAGCCGCTCAAGTGGCCCATCTATTTGACAAAATGCCCACCGGTTGGACTAGCCTCAGAACTCGTCCTACCTCTCATCCAAGCACATCATCTACGTACGTTGGAGATAGAAGACCTTGTAACGAGGCTCAAAGAAAAGGATGCTGTGATCACGAAGCTCGTCGACAAGCTGGAGGCCAATCAGACTGGATTGGAATACGTATTCAGCTCGTTGTCCGGGAAGCGCAAGCTCTCCCGAACCCGGGCTGAGCAACATGTTAAAGGTCTTGCTGCCTTTAACGAAGACGAATGGAGGACAGGAGCTACTAGTAACCAACAGTTTCCTCCGGACGTATCGTCCCTGATGCATAAATTCTTCGCCGAAACGGGGTTACAGTGTAACATGAACCCAGAGGTCGCCCCCTCTGCCCAACTTAATGACTGGTGGACCAAGCTTAGCTCCCATCCAACTGCCGCCATCATACCCCAGAAAGAGACGCCAGAGAAGCCGCAGGATACGCCTCCGTCGGATAGTAACACAACCAAGGATGGAGATGACGACTTTCAGGTACAGGCCATTCCGTCCGACTTGCAATCTCGTAGGCGGAGATATGCCGGTGCAGGGGCCGCCGATGAAAACACGGATGACGACGAAGACGGGCCGGTAAAGGTTTCTGGAAGCCCTCCGGCTCCGGCTCAGCAGAAACCTCGTTCCCGAATCGGCGCCGTTGGGGGCAAGAATAAGGCTAGTCGAGACATTTCTGCAAGTCAATCTTCCCAAACTGTACCTGCAGATGATGAGGATACACCATCGGAATCTGAAACAGAGCCAGCAAAGCGAGAACCCCAAAACAGAACAAACAATCGAATAGGGACTATTGGCAAATCTAAGGAATCCTCGCCGCCAGCAAACGCTTCATCTCCAATACCCTTACCAAGCAAGGATGATGACGAAACAGCATCTGGATCTGACTCTGAGGGCCATAATGAAGGACCATCTGATGCTCAGACCCGCTCGTCGCCACCACATACTGCCAATCAACCAAAGAGGGCTGGGCTAGGGAGGATAGGCGGCAAATCTAAAGCTAGAGCTACGCCAGAGCCACGTGAAGAACTGAAAGTGGCAAGTCCCAAGGTGGGAAGCCCCCTGACTACGACAAGTCCGGCGAAGCCCGTGGCACGAAAGATTGGGGCTATCGGCAAGAAGCCGGATATCGATGGAAAACGACCACGATCTGAATCGCCCTTGGTGGCGGCAGAGCCCGAAACAGAAGAGCAGAGGACCGAGCGCAGGCGGGCCGAGCTAGCCAAGGAACTCGAACGCAAGGCGGCTGCCCCGACGAAGAAAAAGAGAAGGTTCTAATGCATCGTCTAGCATCTGAGTTATTATCGTTCGAAGTAGATACCCTTGATTTCATTGCGATCAAGATTGAATTATATCCCGTACATTCCTGCTTCATTCTAATCTGGCTTCCTGGATAACCATTTCGGGCTGCTCTATGGTCTATTCAACTAGCGTGAAACTACACCCTTAGGAATCGTGATGAAGTTTGCCTACAACTCGGCCTCGCCTACTACCAAAACCATGGCAGGTCTGCAATGAATCCTTACTAGTCGAAGAATTTTCGAGATCATCGCCGTCGTATTCCCTCGATTAGCGTCAACTGCTGCCTGTCCTCATCCTTTAAGGTCATGCGACTGCAACAGGGTTTCAACGTCACGAAAGAAGAGAAGCGCGCCATCGCCCTTGCCAATTAGCACAGACCTAAGAATATCACACGCGAGCTGAAGTCACATAGAGACGAGATCTTCCGTTACACACCTGCGAACGGGGCGGTTTGATTCGATTTCGCGCTTAGGTAAGGGCACTCATGACAGCTTCCTTCACGAGAATGCCAAGACAACGTGGCATTTTATGCTAAACAGTCCGGCGGGATTCGATGATAAGCCGGTCGACAGCAAGCCTTTCATTTCCTGGTAATCCTCTAGTAGCCTCATGTCTTGGATGCCAAGACGACTAAACCGCGGATTTACGCCTTCAATATACCACTCAAGTTCACGATCCGATGAGATTGCACGTCTGAGTGTCGGTTGACTATGTACGTGTCGGATAGGGCGATTCATCTCGTCTAACTTCGATCCTACGGAAAAGACGGACGCAACTACCATGGATGTCATGTTGACAAGCGAATGAACGAAGCGAAGGATTCTATTTCCTGTCGATCCACCTGTCACGCTACCCGGTCATCGCCTCCCACGATCTCGAAAAGCCCCGACGTCAGTGCTGCCACCCGACTACCTACCATCCATATTGGTACCCATGACATAGCATAAATTGATTGTCGCATGGGGGATTCACTTCCTAGTGCTGCTTCTCGTCAAACCCCTTGACGCCGTGTAACTATTCCAGACCTCCTCTGGAGGCAACGCTAATGCACGATATGTACCCAGGTCGTTGCCCTGTAAGTCATGCTGTCTAGTTTAAGTGATGATGGGCTTGATGCAGATTCTGATCCTTGCTGGTGGCGGCTTGTTGTCTCTTGAGAATGTTCATCACGCTATTGTTTCACGTCCGCTTTTGACTCTTTCTGGTAGGTGTAAATTGATATACATAGCGTACCGAGAGGTTGGTGGACGAATGAATGGGAATAGGTAATGAGGCACGTTTGGAGGTATGCGCCAGTGACCCATTACAGTACCCCAGCTTAGTTACACGAAATATAGTTCTTCTAGGACAATTATGTCCTGTATGTATGTACCTACCTAGTAACCCAGTAATCATTGGAGGCATATGTCGATCATAGCATATTACCTACATGCAGCAAGTAACGTATGAATGGATGTATGTATGCACGTCGCACAATGGACTGTCCCTGGCCGTCAACATTTCGCTCCGTTCCCGTCCAAAACACGTCAATCATCCACCTACGTCCGTCTCTCATTACTCCCTTCTTATTACTCGCGCTCTTTTATCACCCCGAAATATTCTAGGCTAGGTATCTAGGGTATCGTTAATTCTGCCTTATCCAAGAAAGTGGATATGCGCACAGATCTACCTATGGCAGGACGGCTCTGTGCTAGGGCGCAGGGGTCCTGTTGTCTCGGAACTTTTCGGTAGAGATGGACAGCTAGCTATGTACTAGCTTCATAGGAGGTCGTTGTTCGTTCGACGTTTTCGTGTTACCTGTATCTACCTATGTGGATGGGGGTGTCTAGGTGGTACATGGATGTCTGTCCCTACGCGTCTTGGAGGCAGGTAGCTGTGGATGTATAGTAAGATGGGATGTAGGGTGAATATTATGCCTGTGTAACGATAGAAAGATGGACATCCACCCCCTCCCGCTGCGCTGTGCTGTGCTCCGCCTATGTCGCGCCGGGACCAGGTGCTCTATTTACTTACATACATGCCTAACGATAGAAATCGCGCACGGGCTATGTATAGGTATTCAGGTGCGAATGTATGGATGACTTATGGAGGTAAACAGAGCCGCCCACCGGGTCGCTGTGGTTGGAGGAAAAGAGTCCGCAAAACCTTGTCAGGTACATACATCCCAGGGACGAAATTAAGGCGTTTTGAAAGCCGAGCGCTAAGTACCCAGCCTCCAGTGTCGTCTCTACCCGCCGTTGGACCCCTTCTTGTTCCCTTTTCTTTTCCCCTACTGCCGGCTTATTACCGTTCGTTCGTTCGTGCGTGGCGTTATTCGGTAGATAGACTTGTAACGTTGGGCACTAATGATCATCGTGACAATTAGTCTATGCTTTGAAGATGACATAAAATGGAGGCTTAGTTTAGGCAGATCATTCGGGGTCGGTAGGCTAACTGTCGATGTAAATCTTTCTCGTAGGGTTTAGTTACACGCCGGTATGGGTACCTACGTAGGTATCTAGCTTGAGTGTCAACCGTAAGACGCCCTGAACGCCCTCCATATCGTTCTGTTCAGCGCCCTGTACCTTAGTGGGTCGGTATTCTTTGCCGACGGTGCACAGGGATGTATGGGGTGTCCCTGATGCAATGCAATATTACCTAAATCATAATTAACGGCTCAGGCCAGTCTATACTGTTGGAAAGAAAGACTTTGTTCTTCTCTCTTTTCTCCCCTTTTTTTACCACTACTGCGAGTGCCTTACTCAGGTACGTGGAACCTTGGCGGGGACTAGGGTGAGATACGTGCGTAGGCTGTAGGTAGAACAAGCATGGATGATGTCGCTTCCCGATGGGAGACCTCTTTTTCGAGCTACTTGAGATAGTTAGTAAACGTCCTATGACACCGCTAGGAAAGTGTGACGAGGCCGTCGCCACGTGGTCTTATGACACCAGCGTGGGTAGTAAATAGCAGGCACAAAGCTTTTGTCTCAGAAATCGGCTGTTCTTGCTCACTGAAAATTACGTAGCCACGGCCCCGGTGTGCCTTTTTCAGGGCCGTTAGGTAGTTGGTTAGGCGCTAATGGTCTCCAGCGGAAAGGTGCCTAGGTATGTTCTCAGGCCGCTAGAAAGCAGCTAGCTGTAGATCAGTCTCTCGAGCTTCAACTGTGTTAGGTTCTGATCAGATGACGCTAGGTACATGTACATCACCCACCTGCGACTACTAGCTTCCCTATCTCAGGTGCCTACGGGCTAGGAATGCCATGTATGAGTCTCTTAGTTAGCTCCATCTCTATAATACTCACCCCACGCGGATCCTTGAGTGGTTTCTCCTCTTCCGGGTCTTCTCTAATGGTTAATTACAATCGAAATAGAAGTAGAGGGTACAGAGGACTACGGACTTAGGGAGCCAATAGACGTTCTGGGAGCCCTACGTGGTAGGCGATCTTTCGACGTGTGTACTACGTAGCCAGGGCGAAACAGGATATACCCTGGGTAACATAACTGACCCACGGCTGTTATTTTATTTCCCTCGTTACACAACCGCTTTCGTAGGAGGTTAGACCCGCCAAGTAGAAGCAGGTAGGTGCGCTAAAGTCGTTCATCTCTTCATATAGCCAAGGATATGAAAAGGGGTACATGAGCTAAGAGAGTGGGAAATAACAGATGACCCTGTTCGTCAACGGTAGTAGCGCATCAACCACCTATAGCACTGTGGCAACGAACTGAGTCCCACAAGATCGCGAAGCTTGTGATTTTGGAGTACTCAGCTGTCCATATTAAAGCAATAGTAGCCAGTCTCATATATACAGTCAACCAGTGGGGGTGGAGATTTTTTAATCTGCAGAGGACTAGTTTGGTTCTTTTCACTCTATTTCACTTGATTATCCCCTATCTGCCGACGCCTAGGTCTTCAAGTAGGTAAGTCCTAGCGATAGCTACGAAATTGAGTAACCACTATGACGGATGTGGAGGAGTTAGGTCAAGCATTATCTAGTGTATTTCCATAGTGCTAAATATTGGGCTACAAATACTAACCACAATGAGATACGAAGCATAGTACTAACACGCTAGAACCGTGATCACCCCGTAGCGTCGATTCATGGGGTCCACCCCCTGAGAATTTTAGGTAGGAAGAAATAGTCCGTTTCTTGATAGATCTAGTCCCCATAGAGAATATTCGATGGCAAATTTTAGCGTTCAGTCATTTAGTTTTGCCAAGTTAGCTAGACCGTTATTCAAATACCGATGTGGGTAAGTCGGTGGGTGCCAGATATGTCGCTTCTAGAATCGCTGGTGATCTCGGGGTATTCTGAACGCAGAATAATGATTATTTTTACTTAACTGACACAATTAAGCCGATATAATAGATCTAGCGTATAATATAATACCGTAATTTCGGTCTTACACTTATCGGGGCTTCAGTATCTCCTATCATAATCTGTATGTGACTTCATTCCGATATGTGATACTCCTAGCTTACGGACGTATTGACTGAACTAAAAGTCCTTTATCAATTCATGATAATTTTGTAGGTGTCATTAATTAATGTGTGTGTATAAGCGCTTCACGCATTATATACTACCGCGCGGCGAAGCAAACATTCCAAGCACCTTCTAATACGCGCTGTCCAGCGCCTCTAATATCCCTAGCCATGGTATCTCATATCTCACCTACATCAAGGAAGGGCCTATCCGCCGCAGAACACGAGGGGCTAAGGGGTAACAAGATAGTGCAGTATTGTGTGTGTTACTAGGCCCGATGAATCAACATAGTACATTTAGTCTGGGTACATATATCCCACATTACAGGTACAATTTTAGGCCTCTTGGGTCCCTGACTCGCGGGCAAACAGCGCTAGCTATGTGTCGGATAGAGCCCTAAAATTTCAGGTCTACTGACTAAAGCGCATTATGATGGGATGGAAGCCTATGATGATTTGTACGACTCGAAATGAGCGACTGTAAGATAAGAATGTAGAATTTGTAACATCGGATGGCAAAATTTCTTTGATCGATATTCGGCAATTATTTTTAATTTCCTAAGGATCTGCGAGAAACCGTGTAAGGGGAATATTGCCCTGTTTTACTCGCTAATAGCGACCCTGACATACCAAAAAATCGTATTACAAACGGCGTCGTATCAAAGCCTCTGCAAAAAGCCACGAAATGAAGATGACAGCGAATCAAAGGCGAAAGGGAGAAAATGGTTCGCATGTGTGATACATCAGACGGGTCACAACAGATGTCATCGAGAAGCGAGGTTACATTAGCGGTCTTAGTATACAGCATGCTACACGAAAGAGGCTCTGCGGTGTCAACTCCGGAAGTTAGTACCTAATATGGCATTCTTGGGGGGACATTTTATGGAATTGCCCGTGTCATTAATGAGTGTGCTGGTGACCCCGATACCGGATAGAGATGAAAGCGATACGGAGTATTGTAACTATTCAGTCCTAAATCTCAGCCATCTACACCAGCCCAGATCGTGTTCATTTAGTGTAATGCGCCTTCCATTGAGCTACGTGTACCCGATTTGCATTCGCACCATGCAACGCGAAACTACGTGTCTGTGAACTGCCAGACCATTATCTGGTAAGTCCATTCTTGGTTTTATTGACTTTTAGAAAACAGTATCACTACTTCAAGTTCATTATACAGGATTGTGATACTTTTGTGTTCTAAAATCCCGAATCCTGAAATGTCTCGCTCTCACTACACTACATAGAGGGGGTAGACGAGTCTACGGGACCGAACGGCGACCATGAGATATTTTTGGCAGAGATATCTACAACAATGTATATCATAGCGAAATATAGAAGAGTAGTTCTCCAAGATGCATTCCTTAAGCAAGGGAAAATAAGATACAACAAATAAGAATGGGTATAGGATACCGTAGTTAGCGATATAGAAATAAATAACCGGTATTCAAAATCTCCAAATTCCCAGCTACCCGGTCCTTATAGATCCCATCAATGCGAAATGCATGTCCTCTGAATGTCACAGACACACGGATTCGTCAATCGGTCAGCTCTCACTTGTTTCAATGACCCAATCGAGGGTTATCCCCCTCATCTTAATCGAGATAACGCAAGCGATCATGGATTGGGATGTTTTTAACATTGTATCTACCGGAATAGTACCGACTTAGTAAAAATGGCTCGAGAATGTGCCGGAGTGAGAGAAAATGGACTGCTAAGGCTAGGGTCCGCTCAAACGGTAGTGCTACCATCGTGTTCGATGAAAGACTCCTTGGTACACCAAATCGAGCGTCGGAAACAACACCACGAGCATCTTATTAGAACTGTTAGCATCATAGACTTAAATGCTGCGACAAGTTAATAACAGCTACTCGCGGTTCTTCCGGCGAGCGAGCTGTCACATATAATGTCTGCCGGATAGAATCCTGGTTCGTCCCTATTAATCGAATGCCTAGAGCAGAAAGAGGCCCAGAGTTCCCGTTCCACATTTAGATAGAACCCGCAAAACCGCTAGGGATTCTCATGAGAGTAACGAATCATAACTGATGATCACCGTATGCAGAACCAGTGGCTGTTATGCATGCTGGTTATAGAGTGAAGTGTTTCAACTCCAACAATTTCATTATTACACTATTAATTACGTACATAAACACTATACCATGTGGCCGGTACGTGAACGCTGGTTGGAAGCTGGAGTGCGAGTAAGGTGGGTAGGTAGGCATAAGAATTGCGGGAGCTGGAACTAGAACCAGCCGACAGCCCCTCGAAGTAGAAGAATCAAAGGGGATACTGAGGCGTTGTGATGTGTAATAACACCTGTAGTTAGCAATGGTCTCTCGGTCGGCGACCTCGATCTACTCCCTCTTCTTGTCCTCTTGATCCCACCATCGCCGCGTCATCTGTCACTTTACGGGGAGGTTTTAGAATATTCCTAAGCAACCAACAGTCATGCAATAAAGTAACTCAAGTCGGCCCTCCCGTGCTCCGCTCGTATGCACCTGTACTACCCCCGACGATACTTTCCGCGTTCGTTCACTCCTCCATGCGCATGCCCCTTAGTAGCCTTGTAGCCTCTATGGGAGGGGAAAGAAGAAAAGCCATCTCAACTTGTCCATCGTCGATTCGTTACCTAGAACTCGAGATGTGAATCCTTCAACACCGACTAGCGCACTACGACATGTAAGAGGTACATAGGTGCAATTGTGCGCGTGCGCGTCGAATAAGCTTCTCCATCACCCGCGCGCAAACGGGACGAAGCCATACCTTGTTCGACACGACCACGCAGGGTACAGATACAGGCATACAGTGCAAGGGTTGATCGTGTTAAAACAACGTTACTAGCGCCTGCGATGTTAGTCTACGAATGGTGGGATCACAAAGTCAACATATCCAGAGTCCAACCTCCTGCTCTCCAATTCATTTAACATCGCATTGGTTGTGTACAATCGAATCCTAAGTCCATTCTGGGGGTTAGAATGCTGCGAGGGAGCGCCGTTCTTGGTGATTTTTTTCCTCTTTTATTCTCTTACATATAGAAGTTCAAGGCGTAGCCATGTTCGTACAATAGTGATGGAGACGAAAATGTAGAAAAAGATGGGTTATCCCAGAAACAAAACGCGGGATGCTTGCAGAACGTGTAGGTCCAGGGAAAATCTACCTACAACGAGCTTCTATTCTCAGTCTAGCAGAGCTTCAGATAGAGTAGCCTTAAGCACGTAGCAATACAACTACCAGACTGGGCCTGACGGATAATGGATAAACTATTCGAGAACTCGGTGTGGAAGGATTCACGATAGATATCATGAGATGGTGGTAGGCAATGTTCGAACCAATTGACATCGATAATTACCTGAATAAAGAGCGGAACGCATGGAATGGACTGTTGTTACACACGCATGCGCCTGTTTAGAGGAGAATTTTGAAATGAAGGGTTCCACTCCGCTCTGCTGCAGTAGCTAGCACATGTGAGTAGACAAAATAGCTTCGTGCGTAGACTAATTACACTCTTTCTATCGATAACATAGAGGAAAGGGAAGAAGTGTATGGTCCAGCCACCATCTACTCCTCGCCCCCTTCCCCATTGTGCCACTCCTTACCCCGTAATACTCCACCGAAACCCACGAAGAGAGAAAGAACAATATCGACGGAAGAAGCACTGGTTTGAGGCATTTTTCTCTACCTCACCGGTATGCCTTAGGCCGACATATTTCCTGCTCCTGTTCCTCAAGCTTTGATCATCCTCGCCCCTCTTTTCACATCATTTCCAGCGAGGATCAAGGCACTTGGACGAGGGCCGAAACCCCGGGTCTTTTTTCTATGACTAGTGCACTATGTCGGAGTGGTCTGAGTGGGGTTCGGCAATGAGTCTAGTTCAGCAGTATGTCTTACAGCAACAGCGCGAAGGACCGACATTGGCCAGGTAGCCACGCAGTACTCTATCATCTTGGAGACCATACCATTGTGGGAAGTGGGTTTACAAAGAGGCACACCGGTAATCCGTACAGCCCCCCTGCCGCGAACTACCCAGTCACCGTGGTACCTTACGACGCAGTTAGGGCTACGTGGTGGTTAGTCTGGCTCCACGTTAGCTACGAGTTACTGAGATGTACCGTGAACCCTTTTCAAATCTGCCTTGGGCTAGCTAGTGCTATGTCCAAGTGGACTGTTAATACAGAAAGAATTGTATTATAGCATCTAATTCTGCCATCGCCTTAGAACTCAAGGCCTTACAATTGGTCCCGAAGCCTACTGCATCTCTGTACGGAGTATGTACGCTGCTGCAAATGAGGTTGTTAAGAAACGCCTCGCGGGATATTAAGATAGTAGGGGTTTCCCCTGTATTTCAATCTATTCCCGCATGCTCTCAACACCCGTGACCGTATCCGTAACTTCACATTATCACTCGCATATAGCCTCTTGGCTATTATAGGACATAGCTTACGTACCTAGGTACTTATTTTGCTCGTGGGGGCCAGCCAACAGTAGAAGGGGAATAGAAGATGTATTAGAACATGAACGGCTCAGTCCGTAACATTCTTAGTAAGAGTCTAGGAGAATTTGAGAAACCTGAGCTAAGTACAATGTTTTACATTAAACGTGTTCGCGCCCCATCCCCACGTATGGAGTTAAGGGACGTCGGCACGCGACGATAAGGCTGAAAAGGAGACCAACCTATGTAGTCTAAGGGCCGCAAGCCATGCGAGTTTGAGTCATTATTCAGTGAAAAATACCTAAGCACCAGTAGCCATGCTAGAGGAGTCTGTCTCAAGTACTATTTTCTAGGGGGCATCAAAATAGGAATAAGATTGACTTATATTCATTGAATTATTCACCTAAAGTTAGTATATACACCACATAAAATAGTATACCTTAGGATATACATAATTATCTTTCGTTCAACATCACGTCATCACGACTGATAAACCCGTCGTGACAAGAATTGCTGTAAGTGCTTCCCACAGTCACGTATGTACAACAATAAACCCCCCCCTATAATCCCGTAATACTACCAAAATCGCAACCAAGTACCACACCAAAATATCAAAATCCACGACCTCCGGCAAGTTTTTTCAATCTTCAATCGCCAATAAGCTAGTTAGCTAGCTCTCCACAGCATCACATATCACCTACCTTGTCGTCCGCACTAGGGGCCGTATCCACCTACCGCTCAACCCACCCACTAGAAACTAGACACCCAAATCTCCACAGGAAAGGAATTCCTACGTCCATATGAACGAGAAATAAAGACTAGAAAGACATCATCATAGTATAGTACCCTGTTCTACCCCACAAGTTTCACCTGCATTGCATGAAAAGCGCTCTGCGCTCAGCGCAGCGCAGCTCGCGCACCACAATATGTACGCATAATCCATGCACAGATCGCAGCAACAACCCTCGAGAAACAAAGGAACAAAGAAAAACCAAAGACCATAGCATTGTCTAGTCCCACTGGTTCCGAGCTCCCCCAAGCCCCTAGCCCATACACTAACCCATCTACGTATAAATGAGGGAAAAAAAAAAGATCGAACTCGAACAGGGCTACGCTACCAAGTGACCCACCCCCCTAAAGAAGAACAGGACAGGGTACTAGTACCGGATACCCAAGACCCGCGCAGCGTAGCGCGCACCAACGGTTCCTTTGTTCTGCCTTCTCCCAAACCCGGCCCAAGACCGGCTCGACAAGATCTCCCCGACCCACCGCTACCATAAATATCACGACTGATCCCCGTCACTCGCGCTATAGCCGATTCCGCGCCTCGATACTAACACCATATCGTAAGTATTTAGATAAATAAGTCAAGTAGTAACGTAGATCAAGTATGCCCAGTTGATCAAAAACTAAGCCCCATGCCATCCATAACCCATACATCTACGCGCAAGAACAGCCCCCGGTCCCGGCCCATCGACGATACCCAGTACACCCATGGAAGTATCCACCAACCATCCCCTTCCCCTGTCACCAACGCCGATCTCTTGGACCCGACAGTTTGGTAAAGGGAGAGTAGCCTTCTAACCTCATCTAGAAGATCCATCGAGTCCTATCAACCAATAGGAAACATCGTAGCCAGATCACTTCGTAAGTACTGTAGAAATGGGAAAGGATTGGTGTTACACACTCGTCAGGAATACCTAAGTAGACGAATATGTCAAGTCACTTTTTCGGATCTGTTGGAGTAATTGTAATGGCACTATATTGTACTGGGGCTACCGTATCTAGGTACAGGTAAATACCTGTAGCATCACCTTCTAAGTAGGTAACACAACGATACAGAAGATGGGCGCAAGTGCTCAAAGCAGCTAGCTAGCGCCTCCTCTCGTGCTTCTCACCCTGAATCCTGATCCTACATCTCCTTCCGTAGAAGCCAGGTCGGTGAGTAAGCCCTGTCCTACCCGGTAACCCCTAGTAAACCCTGCCAAATATAAACGCACTGCTGTAAGTAGGTAGATTAGGTAGATGAGCCATTTCTCATCTACCTTTCTTCCCATGGGCAGATCCCTAAGCTAGCCAGCTAGTAAACTAGCTAGCCGGCGCATGCTCCTCCTCTCCCCCCCTAGCATGACGAAGCCCTCAACCAATCCAGCGGAAAATAAATAAAATCAAAGCGAAAAAGAAAAGAATCGGCAAGTGGTATTCGCAGTAGCACCGTAGCCGTCTAGCCACCTCCTTCTCCCTAACACCACCACAACTCCTCTATTCAGTAGTGATTTCGTTCCCTTTTTTAGAGTCGACTCGTTTTCCACCCGTCCAGATAGATGATGACTCATGCTCTCATGCAAATCAATGAATCATAAAAGCAATGCAGAACCATGCAGAAAGCAGAAAGCCTGTGCGAGTGGAGGTATTGGAGAAGGGAAAAAAACCACGCGACGATGCTAGAAGGAAGAACGAATATAGGCGCGCGTCAAGGACGGCTCTGAGAAATCAAAGAAAAGAAAAAGGAAAGACGGTTCATTTGCATATAATAAACCGAAGACGTCCGCATGAAGACTCAAATATATCAGTAGACGAAGCCTACTATCACCTACCCACTAGTTTCGCATATGTGGGATTGGGTCATATTCGCGACCGGTAAAATCATCGACCAGTGGCGATAGCTTCAGAAATCTGCGGACTGCCTAATAAAGTATTTTGTTCGTAGGTCAATGGACCCCTCGGCAACGCAAAGTGATGCGTAAGGGCGAGCTAACTGCCGCCTTTTGTCGCCGATCGCGTTGGCAATCGTGCCAGGAAAAAATTAGTGCGCCATGCCACTATATCTCTAGATTCATCGTTGGCATTCGTTGTGACGTATTTGTCAACGTCATATCATCTTTTGTCTCATTCGTGCAAGCAATTCTTTTGTTCATTGCCTATCTTGTCGTTTCTCTGCATACCTGGCTGTGTAGACAACCCATAATAGAAGAAGGTTCAAAGCAAATAGCTTCGATGGCGGAGAGGGTTGCCTTTTCCATAGCCGAACTCCAAAATAGCTACCAGATATGCACATCAATAGTCCATAACATCCTTACGGTTGGTAAGGAGGACCACCCTGAGTTTGGTCATCCCAATACTGGAAGGGGTCCGGGTTCCTGTTGTTGCGATCCGTATTACCGGGGTTCTCCTCAAATAGGCCGTTGAGGTCGGGAGCCATTGAAGCCGGTAAACCTTGGCCTCCCTGGCCTCCCTGTACGGGTGCTGGTGCTTGATGTCCATGATACATTCCAGTGACATCCTCCATATACACAGGGTGAGTAGGGTGGGTATGATGGGGCTGTTGTTGAGCACCTTGGTACTGAGGGAAAGTAAAACCATGGTGGCTTGCATCATTAGTCGGCAGGACTGGGTTATGCATTGAGTGAGCCAAGATCATATCATGGCTAACATCGGGAGGCGTCAACGGCTGGAGACCCACACGTTGGTTGAACAACATATTCTGCACCTGATTGTGCATGCTCTCACCCATTTCAATAAACCCTGCACTTAGACTTCGTCGATGGCCCATTGCCCTTCTCATGGCTGCTGCCTTAGACCTGCTAGCACTCTGACCTCCCTTGCGACCAGAATGGGCTCGTCCTGATAGTCTAGCGTGGATTCCGCGCCCGTGATGGCCCGCTCCACCGCCGCGACGACTCGAGGTCGGCTTGCTCCGATATCGTGTAGTGCTTTGCACGCCACCAACAGCCCAAGGCTCCAAAACCCAGACTGAAGCCTTTTTTGATTCGCCAGCTTCAGTCACAGAGTCGCTCGATCTACCCTCGTGTCTGACAAATGCCTGTTTGTTAAGAGTAAGTTAATCGTCTAACCAAAACAAATGAATATACGCAAACTCCTAAGCAAAGAAGTCAAGTAAAGAGCAATCAAAGAGACAACTTACGTGGTTCATGCTCAGGTTGTGTCGAATACTATTTTGCCAACCCTTACCACTACTCTTTCCCTTGTTCGTGTTTTCGCGAAACCATTGGTAGATTTGCTGCAACATCATTTGGTGGGGAGTCACACTCATGAGGGCTCTATGTATCAGTACCGCGTAGGGTTCGTCGATCTTTGCTCCATCTTCACCACTTCCCTGATCCATTGATTCCGGCTGTACTGAGGCTTCGTCCACCTCCATGTTATATGATCCGTACGAAATGTCGGCATCCCGAGTCTGTTGGGGTGATTCACTCCGGGAGGCTGCCGCCGGACCTGTACCGGGGAATCCAGTAATGGTCGATGGTACTTCTTGATGGACCATATTGCTCGCATCTAAACCGGTACCTGTGAAGCCCGTTGACTCATAGGATGTGGTACCCATTTGCGGGTGTAGCTGTTGTTGCTCATACTGGAGCGAGGGGCAAGAACGAAAGCCGTAAGCTGGCATTTGATCCGACTCTCTGAGGGATAACTGCTGGAAGTTGAGGCGATGGAATTCGTTAGGTGACCAGTTTCCGGGACTGGGCACTGACGAGTGGGGTCCAGCAGAAGACGCGCCGCCTGGGTCGCTCGTGGGTGAGAAGCTGTTGTCGCAAGTCGAAGGCGGGGTTGGCCATGCACCATGCGACGAGCTAGCAGAGTGTAGGGTGTTCTGATAGCCCTGTACCGTAGTGTTAATGGGAGCAGGGAATTGATATCCAAGATCGCCGATCTGGGTGGATGGAGACAAGATATATCTCTCTGAGTCTTGCTTCGGTTCAGCGGGTGTACCCGTTGATTGCGTCGCGCTGTTTCGGGTCTTCTGTTGGTCTTCGTCTTCGAAAGACTGACCATTGACGGGCAAGCCGCCAGAGAATGCTTGCTGCATTCCGAAGAGTTGAAGAGTGCCGGCAACAAAGTTGGGTCTTGGTAACGCGATGTCTTGTCTTGAAGAATCACGAAGCAAGTCCAAGCTTGTGAAGCGAGTGTCAGCCCTCGCGCAACAATCGCAATGGAATAACAATGAAGTTGTGAATCTAGAGTAGAAGTGTCAATGGGAAAGGGTGTCAAGGTGAATTAATAGGTGAAGAGAGGAAGAGACAAGGTAGCTTGTGTCTGTGTAGTAGTGGGCAACCTTTTTGTAGTGAGGTGAAGGTGGGCAAGTGAAAGGTAGTGGGATGGGTTTGGAGGAAGGTATGAGGTAGTGGATAAAGTAGTAACGTATGGACGGGTAGTTACGAAGGTAGAAACGCAGTGGGCCACAGTAGGTACGTAGGTAATGTAGGTATGTACCTTCCACCTGGCACTGGATGAACTAGAGAAACTAGAGAGATAAGGGAACGTACCTACCCCCCCCGGGCTTTAGGTTGGATAATGAGGTGATCTGGGAATTACCTAGGTACCCTCTCATCAACTTGAGATTGAGAATAATGGGGACCGATCTGGACCCTTGTACCTACCTAAGCTGCAGAACAGCGTGGTCTGACAACCCTGTACAGTGGCACCTAGCTAACTAACTGGTAGCAACTACCTGGCTATGCAGACAGGTACCTCCTCGCGTACCCAGCGTCCTTGCAAATGGATAACCGCCTAGGAACCTTGGAAGAGGAGAGAATGAGCCATGGAGATTGGATGATCAGACGCCCCGTCAAATTTGAAAAGTGAGGTACGTACTAGTAAAATGTACAGTAGAATAGGTATTGGAGGTGGGTACATATGTAGGGAAGGGAAAGAACTTCAGGGCTCACACGACCCCAATAGAGCTAAGGCAACCAGTACAGAAAAAAAAGCCTTTTTTTTACTGACGCAAAGTGGGGCGCAACAGTGCCAGTATACATGTAAAAAAGATTAGGCAGTTTCGTCTGGTCTGCTAGTGGTCAAGTGATAGATTAGAGATTTACAGTAGAAAGAGAGAGTTGGGTAAGTACGAATCGTAGACCGTTAGAATACCCAGTAAAGAGCGATGTGGCAGGAGCTTAACCGGTGCAGCTTAGGAGATTTTCTCAAAGTCCCTCAAAGCTCTTTCCTCGAATTGATACAGACTAACTATCATATGACTATAGTTAGTTCGATACTTCCAAGGTTAGTTTCTCTATGGCGACGAATGATGGCAGGTGCTATCCTTCGTGCTATAGATAGATCGTTCTATCCTCTTTACTGGGTAGATAACGTTTCGCCCTATTGATGGGGACTTCGCGACCTGCCAACGCATTGGCCGGTTGCCTTTACTGCTGGAGCGACTGGACAGAACGAAACTTCTTCACTTACACGGAAAATTAGGTCCCTACCTAGCGCTAATTGAATTCCTCTCTTTCCAATTCTCTCCTTCCCTTTTCTTTACGATATGTAGTTTGCTACTCCTTTTCTTAAATTTTAATTTTACTCTTTTTCCCTTAACCTTCTGTTCTTCCAATTTCCTTGAGTTTTTTCCAATCTTGTTTATCCCGATGAAGGGAGTCAGACTTCGGTCGTATGTGTAAGTGCTATTCCGTCTGTATTCCAAATAGGTAGGTAGGTACCGTACGTACCTCTTACAACCAGACTGCGGTATTCTCTTCTCTTCCCCCCCCCACATACATAGTACAATCGTACATAATGTATGGTTGTATGTACGTATGTGTGTGTGTATATTATTATATATGCGTGTATGTGTATGCGTCAGCACATGTATGTGCGTAATATGTATGCGTGCGTGCTTCCTATGCATATAAGTACATACATGCACTTGCGTGCATGCGGCGTGTTTCTCCTTGTGCAAACGGAGTCGCGTTTCGTGTGTCTTAAGTTAGGTGTCATCTAGAGCATGGCTATCGGGGATTTCTTGCTTGTAACTTGTAAGATTGTAAGATTATAATAAGAGAGATTGGCAATAAATTTATGGCAGATCCTCTTCTACCACACCTATATTCTCCCCTATACTAGGCTGCCATCGACAATCCACCAGTAAGATGAAAAGAGTTCAAAAGAGAAGAGGAAAAAATCGGGATCTAATTTCAAAATTCACGGGAAAAAATGACAAGAGCTAGCAAAGGAATTACCCAGGTAGCTACATTCTCCTTAACAAGGCCATTGTTAAACAAATCAAGCCCACTGCGAAGCGACGGTGTCCGGCATAGGGGCAGGATTAGGGCTCTCTTCCCGCATCGCGGATAGCTGCATTATGAGTGGGATTTTGTCAGATTCGCCAAATGTAACCAATCATTCCTTGAGTATCATGGTCTACAACGGGAGAATCTCCTCCAGCCTTACTACAAAGAACCTGAAACTATCCCGAAGAGGCGCCCCTGACTATTTCCGTCTTATGCACTTCATCACAGCGTTTTTCTAGAATCCCGATCGAAGCTTCAGCTCTACAAGGGACCCTGGATTGCTCGTACGACGACGATGAGGTGGACAATACCTACTCCGTTATATCTGTGTTAGAGATATTGTAAAGGAAGACAGACGTATGAATTGGAAAAATCCGTAAGGCGTAGCAGAAATCATGATCCACCTAGAACTTTGAAGGCAAGTAAAAGTCCTTGGGAATAGGGAAAATTAAAATGGTACTGAAGAGTTTTTTACGACGCTCTCGTAATGTTCCATTAATCCCAGCCTCCTAAAAATTAGCAAGGTCAGGGAAGCGAGGCGGCTTCCCGGGCGCTGTGTGACGAGGACCGAGACATACATTTATTACCTAGGTAAATCACTCGCTGTATTTTAACTTGAATAGAGTCTTGTGTGAAATCATTTGTTGGTATCATTCTAGCATTACGTCTCGTATACCTATCTAATTCCCTAAAAGC
This sequence comes from Hypoxylon trugodes, assembly GCF_022578975.1. Taxonomy (NCBI): domain Eukaryota; kingdom Fungi; phylum Ascomycota; class Sordariomycetes; order Xylariales; family Hypoxylaceae; genus Hypoxylon; species Hypoxylon trugodes. The sequence goes on from NW_026250025.1 coordinate 1,615,363, forward strand.
TAGAGCCGGAGTAGCTGAGGTAAATCGTCAATTAAGCTGTTTGTAAGGGAAGTGTCGGGGGATTTGCCGCTGGGGAAAGACGGCTTAGGCTTGGCGAATAGTAGTGGCTTAATTTTCTATTTTCGGTAGTAGATCTATGTGACATATCAGTACCCATCGTTTGAGACATTGGCAACGGGAAGAAAACGCTTACCTTCTTGAATTGAAAGTGGAGTTGGAGAATTCCCTATGGGCACGGAAAATTAGCCAAGACACGTCTCAAAGTAATTCAGGAATAGGAGGGGACGGAAATGAATACAAGTACAAAAAGCTTGGATATGTACGTCGGGTTGTCTAATGACGAGCGTGGCTTGCGATCATCATCCAGTATGTTGTCCAATGAAAGCCAACAGCATGCATCCAGCGTTTGTTATGGCCAAGCTCCGGACTTTTTGAGTCGTGTACTCCGTAGCCACGTGGAATAGGCGTAATGAAAATGCAAATCTGGTTCGTATAGAAAGAAGAGAAAAGGAAATTTAATTTACGTACCTTATCGAAGCTGCTTTTAAAGCCACGATCCTTTTTGGCGCTGTAATCCCACTCTCGATCAACAATCCGAAAGGCGATGTCCTCATACGGCGGTCCAGCAATAAAACGAATCAGGCAAGTATCTTCTTCTCCGGCAGGTGCGAAGGATTCGCCTCTTCTTCTTCCGTGTTCGCGAATAATCTTGAAGGTAGGCGCCTTGGTCTTGTCAATAAGGTCAGGATAGAATATGTTGAATTTATAACCCTGAACTACTTTCGGTGGTGGGTTGTCGTGATCGTAATGCGTCTGATTGTATTTGTTCCATTCGTAGCCCATTTGTACACGATTGAAATATCGCGGTTTCCGAGGCCGATATTTATCTGCCCACTGTGGCTTCGTAGCACTTGGTACGGTCTCTTCAGCTGTAAATATCTCCTCGTTCTCACTGATTCCCCTGGCGACCTCTCGTTCGTACAAAGCTTTGGTAGCTTGCGAGAAGTCTTCATTTCCTCCCGTAGCGAATCTAGCAGTGCCGGGAGGCGGCGCATTGGTCAATGTACTAGTCGAAGGGACGATAGATGTACTGTTTTTGGGTTTCGAAGTGGAAGTTGGGACGACTTCCTTGGATCCCGATTGGATAACGCCTCCAAGTGATCCGGACTCAACAAGCGCCTTGGCCTTTTCGGGATCCCGTTCTTTCAAGAGCGTGACACGGCTGTCTCTGATAGACTCGTAGATATTCTTCAGCTTGGCTTTCGCTTTAAAAATCTGCAAGCTTTTGAGCAGTTGTTCCCAGTAATCAGTATCGACAACCTCGTCTGAACGTAACTTGGCCTGTATTTGGCCCTCCAGCTTTTCCAACTGTTCGAGGTTCTTCGGACCTAGGATCTTGTCTACATCGGCGATAACAGAGCTAACCGCACGCTCTTCAGGGCCCAGTGGTTTCAGTCGCTGCCTCTTATCCTTGCAGAGTGTTTGTAATGCCTTCCAATATTCTCTATTCCTAGGATTCATCTCGAGTGTATGGTATGACGTGATCTCTGTATCAAGTTCATCAAGTTCCGACTCCTTCAGCCCGTCTATTACCGCATTCGGCGGGGGCACATCGATATCGACGTCGGAATCGTCGTCATCGAAAACATCACGGTCGGTGTCGATGTATCGCAAGTTGAACGCCAAAAAATCAATAGGCTTCGCCCGTCCTTCGCGGACACGAATGTCTGCTTTCTTCTTTGCTTGTTTCAAGACGAATTTGTCTTCGTCGGCGACAAATTGTTGAGACTGTTCATCTTGACTAAGCCAGTTCTGCGTGGTAGGATTTGTCGGTTTGGTCTGGGTCGGTCGCGAGGGCTTCGTGATTCTGGAATTGGGATCTCGTCTAGGAGATGTGATATCGCGGCGAGGGGGTGACTTACGGCCATAAATCATAGCGCGCCGCCCGGGATCCATCTTCAAAAAGCCGATTCAATCGGTGCGTTGCGATTCTTGGCGGGGAATTTATTATTAAGGGATGTGAGGCGATGGCGATGTTGAGTATCTTCGTCAGGAATGAGTCGCAAGTCGCAAGTCGCAGGCACAGGCTGTGAGAAGGAAACTCCACATAATAATTATGGTACCTAGGTACTTACCTCTATCTTGTTTATCGATAACACGGCAATCGCAGGTCCACTTTTATACACCGAAGCTCACCGAGATTCAGGGGTAAGATTAGGGGGGAAGCTTATTTCCACTACAACATTTCAACGGATTTGAACCCAGGTACATTCACGAAGATCAGATCTCTAGAACGTCCGGATCGTGTTAATATAATCAGGCTCTCTATAAGACGTGGTCCGTACCGTCGGACATCGGGGGACAGAATAAACACCAGGACGAGAACAAGCAAGACCCGAGGCCGACCGACCTACGTATAGAAACACATGCACACGCAAACATAATGTCAATAGAAGTATGCCGCGACCATTATCTTCCGGCTATATCAACAGGATGCGACTATAAACACGGTTTGCAAGCATCCCAAGTCCATCATTAAAGTGTCTAAGCTTATCCGTAAGCTACCGTTCCGCAATCAAATGTATTTCGCCAACTTGAGGAAAATCATAACCAGAAAACCGGCAACTCCGACAACACCGATTACCAGAGCCTATAATCAATTAGCATCATGTAGGAAATTAAATCAAAAGTATAGTGAGCACGCACCTTCGAGTAGAAGGCGAGCTCGTGCTGGAGGCGATCTTTCTCTAGAAGAGCTAGGTAGGCGCTAAGAATTTCACCATTCATCTTGAGCAGCCTCCCGAAATTTGCGATGTGTTCAGCGAATATACATTCCAAGCGCACCGAGTCTTGGTCGATATGTAAAAGTTGCAATTGTCGTACTGCTAGAGCAAGCGCCGCAATGTAAGCTTGGTTGGCGACGAGCGATCCTAGCTTCTGGTCGATCTCAGTGACCTTCGCCTTGATTGCAATAATCTCCTTGGCAGTCTCCTCGAGCCCTTTGCCTTGTTCCTTGACCGAACGGGCCACATCCAGGATCATTTGCTGGAGGGTCTGGCCGATGTGGTCGACGGAATCTTCAATTGGCTCTAGCTCCTCGCGGAAAATAGCTGCCAGTTCATCGCGTGACTAAAGTCCAATCAGGAGATGAATCAACTGAGTAAGTCTAACCTGAGATCCTAGAAATAAAGCGCCTCATCGAGCCTTGAGTCTTCGTAGTACCCCACTGAGTAATGCTCTCCGCCAAAGCGCGCACACGCTAGCATCCCCTGACACCAAACACACAGAAGTATAAGGCCGGGTACACGTGTCGACAGTAAAACACCGAAGACCCGTCAGTAAGGCGTCATCGACAATACACAGACAAACCATCCCTCTGGGGTGTGATGGAAGGCTGGGCTACCCCCAATTCGGGTGCTCAAGACTATACTTCGAGACCCAACCCAGTCAAACAATACTCACTTTAGCATTGAAGACGAGGATGGCCGATAAATATTACCTCCCCAGGCTATCGCGACACTGAATGGCAGCTACCCCCAGCCAAAGTAGGCGGGTTGGCCTGTAGGGGCCAGTAGCCACACATGCCTCAGCACGAGAGACCTGAAGGGAGACCCCCATCTTTGGTTGTCCAGACACCATTTTACAGTATCTCGAAGTGATAAAAGGCAAAGAAAAGAAAATAGAGAAAAGCAAAGGAGGGGAGGGAAAATAAAGTAAATAAAAGGAAAACAGGCTTGAACAAGGACTTACATAGATCGCCGTCTCTTGAGGAGGGAACGAACCCGGCACAAATTGAGACATCCTTAAATTCAGTTAGAAAAAGGAGCCAAGTGTGATAAAATTCCTTGAGATGTAGACTAACCTTGGAAGCGAGAGGTTGAAGTATCTTTCTGTGGTGTTGAAAGTGGCTCGAGGTTTTGTGGTGGTAGGTTCGAGATGGACTGAAAATCGGTGGGAGAACAGATTTATTTATAATCTGAGAGTGAAGTTTTTGAATCACCCAATTCTCACCGCCAGGCAGAATTGAAATCAATTAGCCCAGGCAGGTTCGATGGTTAAGGCCTGCCCTGTGTTGATTTTTGGTGTATAAGTGGGACTGATTATTCGATCTCCAGGGACAACACGCCCTTTTTGCATTGATTTCAGCCAATTACCTTGCAATCACTGCACTTTTAAGGACGTACCTTCTACATCCATGGATATGAGTTGATACCCCTTAATTAGGAGGGGAAAATCACATGGTACCTTAGGTATTTTTAGGTAAAGGTGATGTTGCCTGAACCACCACTGCTGAATCAGACCAATCAAGAATAGAAGAAATATATACCTTGAAAATACTCCCTCCCCTTGGATTGCTACCTTTGATTCTTCGCTTCTAAGTAGTTTAATAAGTAAAAATAAGTAAAGGAAGGTACGTCAACTTCCTACCATTGTTGTTTTCTCTAATCTGTCTTCCCGGTAACGCGTGATATTATATTTAAACCCCAAAATTTCCGCTTCTTGTACTTCATATCCAAATATTTCATCACCAGTCGAGTACTTCACCATATTTCTAGTTCATTCACCGTTGGACTGCTTTCGTCTCCTAGATTCTCCAACCCAAGGCACCAAAAGGTTAGTTTTTTTGTTCTTGTTTATTTCCCCTTCAAGCCATTCATCGAGGTACTAAACACCGATCCTATAGGAGAGGGCTTCAGGTATTAACTTCTTCGTGAATCTTTCCGTTCGTTTTCATCAGTTCCTCGGAATCCTTACTACATTAACAACACGTACACCCAACACAATATATCTCTAATCGTCATGATAACATAAGAATCAACGTGATTGGAATATATCTAAGATACAACCTAAGCCAAACGGAAAACATACCTTTGCAATTCTACTTCCATCGTCACGGTAGGTCGTTCGTACATTACACATAGTAGCCACGGCCGGACCCAACTAACTCAAAATATTAGATGTCTATTCCATCAGATCAAGCCCAGTCCACGAGTGCGAACAACGACAACTCCAATTACCTCGACGGATGGGCCCAATATTACGGTAGACACTACCCTGCCCCCCACGAACTTCCCCAACAGTCTAGCCAAAGCGCCCACGAGCTGCCAATCACCCGCCCCATCGCCCGCGAGGCCCTGGAGCAACGATGGAGAGGCGGATTCGGCGGCCAAAGCGTAGGCACTATAGTAAGTCCCCCAGCACCCCATCCAAACCCATCAACTAACCCAACCCAGGCCCCGCCCCAGCCTCCAGCACCACACAACCGCGTAAGCCCCAGCGAAGTAATCGAGCGCGTGAAATCCCGCCTCCTAAAAGAACAAGCCGCCGAAGCGGACCTAGCCTCCGCGATCCCGCAAAACATAGGCACGATCAAGAAAGAACTGCGCGCCAGCATAACGCAATACGACAAAGACTACCGCGCGCTCGACGACAAGCTAAGCACCAGTTTCCACGCCGTAGTCCAGTCTGTCGAAGACATCCGGTACCGCTTCGACGACATCGAGCGTCGACACGACGCCAAGTTCGAGAAGATGGAGGAGCGGCATAATGCTACGATTGAGAAGTTGGCTGAGAAGCATGATGCTGAGCTTAAGGTTTATCGCGATAGGGAGGTGGGTTACTATGATAAGGTCAAGATGTACGAGGTCCAGGCCGCGACGTATCGGGCTGAGGCAAAGGTATGTTGGATAATCTTTCGATGGTAGATGTGTTTATGTGGACTAACGAACTACAGGCTATGTACATTGGCGTCGTCTTTGTGGCGCTCATTGCTGCTGGTCTGGGATATGCTCTGCGAGGCATTTGAGCGGCGCTTATTGGAGTTCCTTTGGACAAAGCCAAGAGAGACCATTGAGTTCTATAGGTTCCAGTTGGCAGGATACTAAGGTTATATTCTCAAGATCCCGTTTCGTCGATGTCGATAACTGCAAATGGTCTCTGATTCTCTTCGTCTAGTATACCGTGGTAGATAGGGGTAACATGAGTAACTTGGCCCAATCGAGTTTAGGTCCATAGCGGGTGAATAGTACCTTCTTCCGGATTAACTGAAGTGATTCGTAACAGATTACGATGCGAACGCCAACCCACGATCCGATAATATTAAACCTCTGGAGGTGTTGAATATTGGCGAGGCCAACACCCAGATAATGAGTCAGGGCATGATGGACATATGTGCTTGTTTCTAGACACTTTACTGTTTTCATGCCAATAATTAACAGCCGCCGATATGTGACTCGGACTCGAAATAGCTTCACCGACGCCGTTTTAAAACGACGACGTAGCTTTCGAATAATGGCATGATTTCCAGCTAGCGCAATGAGTATATATTTCCTTGCTACGCCCCGGCAAAAAGATGCATAGCGTTGTGAGATATAATACCAGAACCTTAGAACATAAGTAATAATAAGCCAGTCAGGAACCATGACTTCAAATTCGAGACCAATCACAGAGGAGTTAACTCTCCCCCGCCAAATCTGCGCTCGACGTTATTGTGAAGAACTCAGTGTCCCCGACAGAAGGATGTGCGCTAGGCACCGGGAAGAAAACCGACGACAGCAGATGGTGAGGTACCACAGGAAGAAGTGGAATGGTCTTTGTGTCAGATGTCCGGAGCCATCTATACCAGGCAAGAGGATGTGTAAGAAGCACGGAGATACGCATAGAATCAGAAAACTTGTGGACTCGCGATGCAACCGCGAGATGGGGCTTTGCGGCTGTGGTAATGAACTTACCCCAGGGGAGAGGAGGTGCGTGAATTGCAAGCGTAGCACCGCGCCAGCATTGGCCACAGCCATGATAGTGAGGGCCGCAATAAAAGCCGCAAAAGAGGCTATGGATCTCAACGACGCCATGCCTTTTAGTGGCAGTAGCGATTGCAACTTCGAATCTCCATTTACACTCTTTACTCCGCCTAATTCTAATGATGATATGGCAAACATGTCACAACAACCATATATGCCATTCCAAAACACCACCGGAGTTGTGCCTCTACCCAATACTTCATACGAATTGAACGAACTAGGCAGTGATTGGCTACAGGGGATGGATATGCTATTTCAAGATACTACTGGGGTCATACCTCTACCTGTCACTTCATACGATTTTAATGAAAACAGTGACTGGATGCAGGGAATGGACGTGTCATTTCAAAATACCACCGGGGTCGCACCTGTTAATTCATACGATTTCAATGGAGAAAGCGGTAACTGGATCCAAGGGATTGACACAGCATTCGAAGATACCATTGGGGCCATACCCGCAGCCGATACTTCATATGAGCCTAATGAAGAAATCAGTAACTGGATACAGGGGTTGGATATGCCATCCCAAGATGGCATCGGAGTTGTACCACCACCCGATTATTCATACGAATCCAACGGAGTAAGTAATGACGGTGACTGGATACAGGGGACAGGCGCGTCATTTCAAGATACTACCGGGATCGTAACTCAACCCGCCACTTCATACCAATTTAACGAAGAAAACTGTGACTGGCCACAAGACATGGAGACGGCGTTTCTAGATACACTTCCTGGTCCATACGAATTCGACCAAGACAATAACTGGCTGGAGACGATTGATCCGTCACTCCTCTTCAAGTGAGGCAAATTACATAATCTGGACGGGAGACAATAATATTGTTACGACCCAACAATAAGGTTTTTTCTTAAATCGCCCAACCTCCGGGTTTTAGATACGCTTCGCGGATCAATTCAGCCCGGAAACAATATCCGGCGGAGTTTAGCTGGGTGGCATATCTGTTATAATTTAGGTATCTCCAAGAAAAAAGGAAAAAGGGGGAAACAGGAAAAAAAAAACTAGATTTCATGTTCATAGAATTGCGTTATTACTTACGTATAAATAAAAAACAACAAAAAAACGGCATCTATTGTTGCCCAAACAAACACATTATCGTGATATTTCCAGTGTCTAAGAGTAGCCAATCATGTCTTAAGTGCTGTCCCATTATAGTAAAAGATAATATGTAGTCCACCAAAGGTGGGTAACCCAAGCTTTGATTGGCTGGCTTATAGCTACACCCGCCCCCCTATTCCCATCTAGCCGACCAATCACACGATCCCAAAGCATAATCAAACGACACAGCTTTATTGTTCAGTTATTTATATACTATGGGGTATGACCACGAGAGAGTAAGAAATATACACATACTCAATCTTTTGAGACCCAGGTTGGGTCATTAATCAATACACCTTCCTATCCTTGCCACTCAAATTCTGTCTCCAGAGGCAAATCACGCTCTTACTCTCGCACCACAGCTTAACCTGGTACGGATTAATCTCCCCGTCATACCCAACCCCACTCAATGCTCCGGCATTTAACCACGCCGCCAAGTCCTCCAGCACGATGGGATCGTAGAGTAGCATTTTCTCATGCCACGACGGATTTGCCGGGTCACGCGACCGTGGTGCCGCCTTGACCGCCCGCGTGATATGTCGAAACAATGCTTCCTGCTCCTGTTGCTGGTCCGTACCTGTCCCTGTCGTCATGTCGGCGTCTTCCGATAAGAGAGATAGGTCTACTGGCGGTGGTGAGGAAAATATCCGATCCATGTCCGGTGAGGACGCCCTCGATGATGGCGACGATGATATCGCTTCATCTAAATCAGAGTCCGCGATCTCGACGAGCCTCGCGGTGTTTTTTCTTTGGCGAGCACGAGGTTTCTTTGAGCTGGCTTCTTTTAGAGCTGTAGTTTTTGCTGTCGTGGGAGGTTCCGTAGCGACTGAATTCTTTCTTGGACGTCCGCGTCGTTTCGGGGCGTTTTCCGGTTGCGTAGTAGTAGAGGTAGCGGCGGCGGATGATTGCTTCCGCTTAGGTGCGGTCATGCTTGATGAAGTAGATATGGACCTTGATTGGATCATTGGAGCTCCAGAATTCTGACTCATCCAGCACTGGTCGAGGAGTGATATCATGGCCTGACGTTTCTTTACCGGCTTAAATCCGTAAGATGCAATCCGCGCCGCAAGTTGTGAATCATTGAGCAACTCAAAGTCCGGTCGCAAGCCCCCTCCGCCTTCCGCACACTGGTTAGATTCACTGGGTCCTTGACCGTCAGTTTCGGGGAGTGGAGCGTTCGGGTCGGATTGAGATTGCAAGAAATGGGAATTCTGCTGCGGAACTCCAGTCGATAATTCATCAACCTCCGATGACTTCAGAATGTCGTTGATATCAACAAATTCAGTAGACGAGCATTCCCGCCGTTCAGCACGTCGCGATAATGATGGTACATTCTCAACTACCTCAACGTCGTCCATTTTCATCAATTCACCATCGGTATCTCTTGCGCCAGCATGCCAAAGTCCCTGACTATCCGATTCGGCAAAGGGATCGGAATCGACCTGGTTTGAAGCTTGTATTGCTAACTGAAGATCCCTAAGAGTAGTTGGTGACTCTTCTCTAACCAACTGGCTCGATGTCCCGAAAACGAAGTCTTGATTCGAGGATTGTTTCAACGCTGAATTTGGAGATAAGAGGATTGGATTGTCCGCCGTACCGGACTTCTTTTTGCGCTTCGGTTTCTTAGGGGCTTTGGATTCTCCGGCCTTCTCCTTTTTCTGGGTCATAAGGACTGTTTGATGTTCAACAAGAGCTTTGACAGTACCGTCCGAATCGAAATAACCCAGCAAAGACTCCTTGGAGGTGGGCCCTGCGAGATCCAGGTCGGGACCGATCGATGGCATATAAGGCGCGGTTGCCAATTCTGTAATTGTCCTAGCCTTCTTCTTCGTATTAACTACTTTGGACGGTGAGGTTTCTCGAGAGCGTTGTTTAAGATCATTGCTCGTAGATACGAGCTCGATTAATTTGTGCTTTTTTAAAACATCTAATTGCGGCGGGTCTAATGGAGGAAATGAAGGGACATCTTTGTAACCGTATTGACCATGAAGAGTGTGAAATACATCCTGTGACTTCGTTTCCTTCTCGATTGATAAAGGCAATTCTCGATTGTCGGATTGAGGTTCAGCAAAAGGGATATTCGCGGGTGGCGGCGTCCAACTATCCCTTCGTTTAGAAGCAAGCTCCGAAGAGGCAAAGCTGCTGGCAGCCTGCTCATTAAACCTATCGCCCGTTGTCCCATTGTCTAATATCCCGTCCGCCGGTTTCGCAGCATCTTGCTTGGTGGCAAAATGTTTAGAAACGGTCCCCGTCTTCCCCTTAGCTTTTCCCTTAGAGGCCGCCTTCGCAGCACGCACTTTTGGTATTGGTGGCTGTTCACTCTTAGATGTTGACTCCTTGCTTTTGAACTTCTGCCACGGCTTTTCTCCCGGCGATGACTCGATTAAAATAGGCGTCTCTGCCGGTATGCTGGTAATTTCGGGCGTGGGTGTTTTCCTCTTTCGACCTATATCGGAATTAGGTTTCCGGGGTGGAGAATTGGTGAGTTGTTCGGTTTCTATGTCAATCTCGGGAGCATCCCTCAATAGGCATGCAGCACTTTTGAACGTCGTGTGTACGTTGTTGGGGATCGGTGCGGCATGGTTTCCACTTCGTAAAGGTGGTCTTTTAGGACTAATAGGGAATAATTCGTTGAGAGGAGGTATATTCGGCGATGACGACATAGTATAGGAATGAAACCTCGCTGGCCCCGCGGGGGACGATAGGAAAACATCGGCGGTAGACATACTAAGTCGTAGTCGTAGGGTAATAGATTTGCGCCAAGCGCAACTTAGGACGTTGCTGGCCGACAGGGTAATAGATAACTTGATCGCAACATACGATCTATTCTCTGTACATTATACACGTCGTAGATGGAAAATTTACGTACAATTGAAATGAATAGGATTCAGCGCAGAGCGACGATGTTTATGTTTTGTTGAAAATTGATGATGTTACACGTCTTTGTACTTAGATGGTACCGTTGGCGGGTTTGGCCAATCATAATGCGACAAATTAATGCCAAGACTAGACCCTTAAATGTCAGTCGCCACGAACCTAACCCGAGAGCACCTGACTTTTCCATCACGTGACTGATACCCGAGCAAGAAGCCCCACCGCCCACCAAACAACAATTTTCTCTTTTCGAGGGGTCAAAAATTCCGAGCTAACTCATTTATTTCCTTTCAACCACGAAACATCGACCCCGTTGCGACCACTTCCCCGACTACCATTACCACCACAAAACCTATTACGACCACTACAGTCGATCAGTCGCAAAGATGGAGAACGACAAGGGAGAGATCGTGGACCTGTAAGAATTCTCCTTTTTACCATGCCTACCGCATTTTGCAGTTTTACTAACCCGAACTTTCTCGTTCAGTTACGTCCCCCGAAAGTGCAGCGCCACCAACCGTATCATCAAGGCCAAGGACCACGCTTCCGTCCAGATCTCAATTGCCAAGGTTGACGAGACCGGCCGACAAATCCAGGGAGAGAACCATGTCTACGCCCTCTGCGGTTTCGTGCGAGCGATGGGTGAGAGCGACGACGCTCTAAACAGACTAGCCCAGCGGGATGGCCTCCTCAAGAGCGTCTGGAGCGCCGTGCGATAAATTCCTTCACATCAAATGGATGGTTAGTTCTCGTATCCCGCCTCGATCAATGCGAACATCCCTAACATTTATGGATAGGTTCTGGTGTTTACGGGGGATTCATGACTGTACAGTCGGCATGGGATTGCTTTTGATACTGCATCTAGCCGGTTAGATAACCGCCGCATCCGAGTCTCGGAACGAAATAAGAACGAATTCCCTTTCGCAGCATGAACCTTTTTTTTTCATTTTAGTAATGTGCGATCTCATCTCGTCCGGCTAGCGAAGTCTTCTCGCGTCCACCTCCGAGTGATTCCATGGGCGAGGATTCTGGGGCTACCGCGATAGCCTCCGTGCCGAAGATTAAAAATGGCCTTGAAAAAGCTGTGATGCTCAAGATGTTCATTATGGCACAGATACGGGTCAAACATGTTTTATTCCCAATACCCTACGAATAAATTCAACCACTCCCGTCGTAATAGTGAATTACGTAGCCATACTTGCAACAACACAGGGGCCGTCTTTGAGTGACAAAAATTGATCTTAAGTATACAGGCTAACTTCTTATCACCAGCTCATCATTACTCTTTAGGAAAGGAGGGCCCACGCAAACCAAGTTTCTGATTTACATGTGAGAATATTGCGTGAGAGACAATCATACGAATATCATTCCCTGCCACTTCTTACATCAAAGAGCATATTAGCTTCCTATCTACCTGCCGTATAGTCCTTGGGCTAAATATTAAAAATCTGAAACATGACCTTTTCTCAGGATCGATACCATATCGTGAAACAAAAACAATAAGACCAGTGAGATAATAAGGTTTGCCGAATCTGGAAAGTAATTAGTCATCATCTATATAGGTACCACCTAAGGCAAGAAGGTATTGCTCCCGACCCGCGGCGTAACACCCGCCTCCCCGACCGGAGTCTTAACGGCGAACAGGAGCCGCAGGTGGGGCTATCGGTCCGGATGGTCTCGGCAGTTCGGTCAGCGACCACAGCTTCGCCAGGCTACACATCCCCCATCCCCCCCCTCCAAAAAATTAATACCGAAGGAAATTATAAGGATGGAATTCGTAAGGTAGGAAATATTAACGCAACTTTAAGAAATGCGAATGACTACCAACTCTAAGTCATTACGAGCAGCAAGCTCGCAGAATCAACTATCTCAACTCAACAACCTAATTCAGTACTTTGTCCATATCTTGTAGGCACAATTTAGGCAGCTTCCTCCTCATCCTGATCATCGCTTCCCTCGTCGACGGTATGATCCCGGCCCCCGTCCTTTTTCTTGCCCCTATTCTTATTGTCCCTCTCTCCCGCCTCAACCCACGCGTAGTAATTATCAGTCCAATCGTCGACCCAATGCTCACCTGCCCCAAGAGGAATTCTTTAATGGACTTCGCGGTAGCAGAATACTCAGCCTCGTTGAAAGGCGGGCGCTGACCCGGGTCTCGAGCCAAGACCTCATAAGCTTCGATGAGCAACTTGACGAGTCGAACGAACACCGCCGAGTCGACTTGTCACGTCCAGTTCATGGAGAGCCGCAGTTTCTTGACGAAAGCGACGACACCGTGTGCCTTCAACTCGGCTATGATTTCGGGGTTGGCGGCGGTGATGAACATATCGGCGAGTTCTTGGTCGACGGCGTGACGTGACTCGGTATTGGGCGCTTTGCCCGGTGGGATGATGCCGGCGCCCTCGAGGGCCTTCTTTACATTGATGTCTCTGCGCCTGCCACCTAGTATCCAGGGACCGCGCGAATGAATCATACCCGCGCGGGGGAGGAAGGCGACGAGTTTAGACTAGCGTCCTGGCATGGCGACGAGCTGATACGTCGAAGCTAATATCCGTAGATGAATAAGAGAAAAGGTTCCTGATGTAGCTGGTGCTATTTGCCTGTGTAGATATGGTGGTAGTATTTTTCCTCAATGTGGAATAGGGGTTGTTTGATTGAAGAAGCAGAGAATTGTAGATGTTTCTGACAGGAGAGGACCGTTACGGAGCACTAAAGTTCTGGAGATGTATAGCAACACAGTTATAAAAAGCGAGGTGGAGCCTGGTGGGAATTACTACACCGTATGGCAGGAGCGTCTAATCGTACTTCCTTGACACCAGACCGCACGCGCCAGCTCAAGTTTGCAAATACTCAATCCAAGTAACTACCTTTATGAACTATGCTCTAACAGCTCTGCATGATCCCTTATCAGAAGTGGCTACTCACCTCCTAACCCACACAGTTAATGTGCAAGGGGCCTGATAGAAAGCCAGTGGTGAATTGAGCATGTTCAATATCGGTACTCTAGGTTACCTAAGTAGAGAGCGGTACATCGTAGGAAGTTTTAGGAGATTCCCCTATCGCCGCAAGGGACTCCTATTGCCGACATGAAGACAAAGTAGCTCTTCAGACAAAGAGATTATTGATGCATGTATAAAGTAATCCCTGTAGCAACTACCTGCGCTCTCTTTGTGCATGTTCAACCCCCCCCTCCCCCCACATGGTTAGTCTTATGATAGGTATATAATGACAAATAAATACTATGTCTCTAACGATTGAAGAGACACTTGGTCAAGTGGTTAGATACTATGTATGAGCTAAGCCTTGTTAAAGGCTCTGGGTTCGATCCCCAGGTTGCGCGCTACTCCTTTCCGGCTGGAGCTGAAAAAGATGGTGGACAACTGTTTAACCCTTGATACTTCGGCGTCTTACCTTGTGCGGTACTCCAAACCATCAGTTGTCCGCTTTATGAGGGTCCTGGGGGTATTAAGCTCTGATTCTTCAATTTCCATTCTTTTTTTTTTTTTTTTTAATCTTTTACATGTTCGTCCTACCTCTTACTCACTTTTATCACACTCGAAGTTTGCCACTGATATTTTTGAGGTGCCTATTGCATATGGTATAGGTCACCCAACCTTGCACGAAACGATATGAATTTTCATATACATTATTTCGATTATCCATAATATTGATGCTACGTATCTTGAACGTAATCCGGTACGGCACATAGCGCAGTAGGCCGTATTTTTGCACGCGATAAAGTATTCACTGACAACTTCAACCATACCGATATATGCATGTCAATGAATGCATGTAGATATCTACAATCCAATCGCTTCAATCTTTCACAACCAGGGAAAACCCGCCGCTAACGAGCGCCTGGCATTCAATATAAAAAGTCGGAAACAGGTTGCGAAGGACGAGCACACAAATAGTCCGTGGATCACCGTCGTCGTTTTAGGATTTAGGGGGTTTACCACGGAGGTACTTGGGTACCTCCGTAGGGCTGATAATCTGCACCCCGGGATCTAGATCGATTGCCGTTTTTAGATCGATCTCGCATCCACGATGACGTATGAGCGTGTCAAAGGGTGTCGTTATCTAGAGGGGGGTGTAATGTACGAAAAAGCAAAATCCAAAGAAAATAAACATAAAATAGTGTTTTTTCCCCTCGGGAACGTTTCTGACTCGTATCTTATTCCGACATTTTTATTTAGCCCAGTTTAATGCTTTGCTCCTCGTTGAATCGTATTGCTTGTTGCTAGTATAAATCAGTCACGTCTAGTCGCCCGCTTTTAGTTGTAAAGCGAGTCCGTTGTACGAAACCGATATTTCAATTGCAATTACAGTTCCAATTAAAAAATTATTCCAAAATGCCGCCCAAAAGAACCGCGAAGCAAAGAGTCACAAGCGCCGACGAAACACCAAACAAAAAACCCAAAATCGAAAACGCATCATCTGACCCGCTACGAGAACCACACCATTTCGCAGCTGAGGCCGAAGAACACGGCATCGTACTACGCAAATACTACCCTCCAGAAATGAGTAATGCGCGCGCGCAAGCATACAACGACAACACACTCCCGCGACCCATCGAGCAACTCGAAGCCGCGCTAGAAGAAACAGCGTCAGCGCGTAAGGATATACAAGTCGGTGAAGCAGTGATACATTGGTTCAAGATGGATCTGCGAACAACTGACAACCGCGCATTATGGGAGGCGAGCCAGAAAGCGCAAGAAGCGGGCGTGCCGTTGATATGTGTGTACATCGTGAGTCCCGAGGACCTCGAGGCGCATTTTACGGCGCCCGTGCGTGTAGATTTTATGATCCGTACTTTGCACGCGCTAAAGGCGGATTTGGTGGAGTTGGATATTCCGTTGTATGTTGAGACTGTGGCGAAAAGGAAGGATATACCTGAACGTATCGTCGATTTCATGCAGGAATGGGGCGCGAATCATTTATACGCTAATATCGAGTACGAGGTCGATGAATTGAGGAGGGAGGCTAAGATGGTGGGATTGTGCGCGGAGAAGGGGTTGGCTATGATGCCATTTCACGATACGTGTATTGTAGCGCCGGGTGCATTGCATACGGGTACTGGGAAGCAGTATGCGGTTTACTCGCCGTGGTTCCGGGCTTGGGTCGCGCATATCCATGCAAATCCAGAACTTCTTAGCCCCTTTGATCCTCCGGCGAAGAATCCGCCCGATGCCCGTGAGAAGGTGGCTGCGCTATTCGATTACGAGATACCAGATGTACCGGAAAACAAGCGGTTGTCTGAAGAAGATGCGAAGAGATTCGGTGCTACTTGGCCCGCAGGTGAACGCGAAGCTATGGATAGGCTTGACAAATTCTGCGAGGAGAAAATCGCACAGTACGGAAAAAAGCGTAACTTCCCTTCCGAGGCGGCGACGTCCTCAATATCAGTCCATCTAGCGGCTGGAACTCTGTGCGCGAGGACTGCGGTGCGTACTGCGAGAGATAGGAATAAGACAAAGAAGCTGGATGCAGGGGTTGAGGGAATCCAAGCTTGGATCAGCGAAGTTGCCTGGCGGGATTTTTATAAGCATGTTTTGGTTCATTGGCCTTATATATGGTAAGTCCGAGCGCATTTATGTCTCCATTCCTCAATAAGAATGTCGTGCTAACGAATCACAGCATGAACAAACCGTTTAAACCCGAATACTCTAATATTGAATGGTCTTATAATTCGGCACATTTCGAGGCATGGTGTCAAGGACGTACCGGCTTCCCAATGGTCGATGCCGCGATGCGACAGGTCCAAGGCATTGGGTGGATGCATAACCGATGCCGAATGGTCGTGGCCTCCTTCCTATGCAAGGATCTACTACTGGATTGGCGTATGGGCGAACGATTCTTCATGGAGAATCTCATTGACGGCGACTTCGCATCCAATAACGGCGGATGGGGCTTTAGCGCGTCCGTCGGCGTTGATCCGCAGCCGTACTTTCGCATCTTCAACCCTTTGCTTCAGAGTGAGAAATTCGATCCCGACGGTGACTATATCCGTAAGTGGATACCGGAGCTTAGTGGGATTAAGGGGAAAGCTATTCATGATCCGTATAATCGGGGCGCTGCGGCGGAGGCTAAAAAGGCGGGATACCCCGAGCCGATTGCGAATCATAAGGAGAGCAGGGACCGGGCGCTTAAAGCGTATAAGGCGGGCATTGATGGGGACAAGCCATGATCTTAGATTGAATTATTTTGTCGAAATATCCATCGGATCACTTTTGTAGGGGACAGGGATCGGTTCGAGGCGTTAGTTTCTGACGGTGCTTTTGGAACAATTATGTTTGCGGTTTTCATCTAAGTCTATATTGAATCATTTTAAGACCGCGTGCTGAAATGTCTCGACTCGTCGCTATATCATGAAATTGAGGGAACAACGACAGGGTCCAAATATTGTAGCAGAGCTTAGGGGAGTTCCGCTAATGCCCTAAGCCTGTAATTTCCTTCGGCATCGGGTATGGACTCCTTTCTGGATATTCAAGTTTACCTAATGAGAGAAAAGGGAATAGTTCATCAAAGAGATAATCTTAGAGTAATTGTACCTATATATAGTTTTCGTCGTGACAATGAGTGTAACTGTCGTGGTGCTAGAAATTATGAACTCTCATGGCGTCGATTGAGAAAGAATAGCGGAGCGTAGGCGCTGTCCCAATTCCTTCTAGGGGAGTTGTAGGCGATCACTTGATTACCTAATAGCTATGGAGATCTAATGAACCTCGGCATCGCCAACTTGATCGCTCACCTGATTCCGTTCTCCTCACACATGACCTTCTTGGTTCAATTAATGTAATAAAAAATGCCATTGAGTGTTTCGAATTCACTGGTTATATCAATAAGGAACATCGCATCACGGCGGTCTACTCTTTACCTACGTGGAGGTCCTTTTCAATTGATCGGATCCATCCGATTAATCTCATCTCACTCTGTGCGGGCCATCGGAGTATCTCCGAAAGCGTGCGAAAGCTACCACCAATCGCCAAGCACCGCATTATGTTCCATAGTATATAAAAGTCGTTACATGTATTCCACCAGAACCCTCACAATGCCCCAAAAGATGCAGACACCAGCAGAACCCGCCAAAAAGGAAGTAGGGACACCACGCCCCAGCGCAAGCGTCATCCTCCTCTCCCCCGAAAACGAAGTGTTATTACTACACAGAGTGCGGACATCATCCGTATTTCCAGAGGCCCATGTATTCCCCGGCGGCAATCTATCCGAATTCCACGACGGAAGTATTCCGACGGCGGATAGTGCCGATCGGCATACGGACTCGCTAGCTTATCAGCTCGGAGCGATCCGAGAGACGTTCGAAGAAAGCGGGATTTTGATTGCGCGGGAAAAGGGTGGAGATGGGGAACTCTCGAATGTATCTAACGCCGATCGGGATAAGGCCCGAAAGTCTATTTACAAGAATGAAGTCCGCTTCGTCGAATGGCTTGAGAGTGTTGGTGGAGTCGCGGATACAGGTAATTTTTTTTTTCGGATGGATCCGTCGGAAGTTATCCGGAAAATCGGGAACTAAACGCCATATAGATAATCTCATACCTTTTACGAGATGGATCACGCCGCTCGGCCGCATGAGCCGGTTTACTACGCAGATGTATATTTACATGCTACCGCTGTCAAATAATAGCGGAAATAATACCGACCCCGCTATATCAACCGCGCAATCTGAAGCCCATGTCCCAACGCCCGACGGCGACGTCGAGATTACGGCTGCACGTTTCGATACCCCTAGCACTTGGCTGGAGAAACAACGACAGCGTGAAATTATTATGTTCCCGCCGCAATGTTTTTTGCTGCACTTGCTTTCGCAGTTTCTAACCGGGCCGCCGGAAGGTTCGTTAGGTTCAAGGGAATTGGTGGAGTATTATAGAGCACAGAGGGATAAGTTGAAGGACTTCCTATCGGAAGTACCGACGGCGAATGAACCGAGCGCGGCGGAACATCCGACGGCTCGCATCCCGTGGGCGGAGAAGGTGATTAGTCCGACAGTCCTAGGTATTCGGTCGAGTGATAAGAGGTCTATATTAGCACTTGATAAACCCGGTCCGGAGCTCAAGGGAAGTGATAGAGGTGGTGATTGGGAAAGAGTTGTATTGGTGAATTTCGCGAAAGGGGTAGCTAGAGATGTTGAGGTTAGGGGTAGAAAGGAAGTGCTTGAAGAAGAGAGGAGATTGGAGAATGCATCAAGAGAGCCGAAGCTATGAGTTTTGCTTGGATTCTAGTAGATTAATCTAGCTGCACTATTAGGAAGCTAACATCTCGATGGCTGGTATAGAATTGTACATACATATAGCAAGATGATATCCTTCGGAACTTTGCCGAAACTTGTAACCCCTATTCGCCATCAGAGGAGAACACCGTGTTTTCCGCAATGCCACACTGTCCAATTTTCGGATAACCTCCGAAAGTTAGCCGGCTTACAACTCCGATCCGCTTTCGGCGCACCTGCACACAAACTTATGTAACAACAACAATATCATAGAAGAGTCAGCTAGCGCGCCAGGCACCGCGACAATTATTAGGACATTGGTTCGGAGGGGATATAGTACCCCTAAATCATGGCTACGACTTCACCCCCCTACCACCCACGCGTTGGTGTCGCGGCGCTGATCCGCGATGCACAGGGTCGGTTTGTCATGGGGAAGCGGAAGGGGAATCACGGTGGTGGTACGTCTCCCTTCTTCCGATCCTCTTTTTCAACAACCCCTTTTCGTGTGGATGGCTAATAATCGCACTAGGTACTTGGCAATTCCCCGGCGGCCACCTAGAAATGGGAGAAACACTAATAGCATGCGCCGAGCGCGAAACGCTTGAAGAGACGGGACTAAAAGTCAAGGGGCTCAGAGTAGCAGCCGTAACGAATGCGATATTTGATCCGCAGACGAAACACTATGTCACGGTGTTTGTGATGTGTGAGCGGGAGAATGAGGAGGACCAGCCGGTGGTGAGGTTACTTTTTATTGCCCCCTCCTTTTCTTTAGTTTACTTGGTGCTAGTTGAGTATGAAGCCATGGTACTAATAGGAGTCTAGATCTTGGAACCGGAGAAATGCGAAAGTTGGCATTGGATACCATGGGACGATGTGAAGCGGTGGTGTGAACATCACGGTGACGAGGTGACGCCGGAGTGGGCTAATAATAAGTGCTTCATGCCTATCTTAGAGCTGGCTCGGAATTATCCGCAGTTGGATTCTTTCATGCTGTGAGGACTACCTGTTATAGAATTTATTATGAAGATAGATCGTGGTTATTGACATGGATGAACGTCTTGGTATCACGCCAATTATTAGCACCGCTCTAAATCTTTCTGAATATTGACTCCACGACACCACTATCTATCTTCAATCACCAGCGAGAATGCGCCGCTGTCTTGATTGGTATTATAGATTATTCTCAATCACCGCCAGCTCCGCCATCTGCGCTGCAATATTCTGCTTCGCCGCATCAGTAGGCTCGATATAAGGGCGTCTCGGCTTCAATTTCTCCACTGCACCCTCAATACCCGCCGCCTTCGCCGTATGAATTGCCGCCGCATACTTCGTTGCGGCAATACCGGCCTTACAGGGCTGTTCAGCCAATGCAGCTTTCTGATGTAATGCTAGCGCTTCCTGGTACTTCCCTTCCTTGTATAACTTGTAGATCTGGACGATGCTCTTAGGGAACACATTCCCGAACGCAGCGATACATCCCGCGGAGCCCACACTCAGACCTCCGATCAAGAAATCGGACTGGCCTCCGAAAGTTGCGAAACGCTCCGATGGCAACTCGGCAGCGAGGCGCGTGATCTTTGCCACGGAGCCGCAGGTCAGTTTCACACCTACGATGTTGCTGTGCTGATTCGCCAGCTTCGCGATAGTCGCGGAGTCTAAATCAACCCCGTTGCAGACGCCGGGGAAGTTGTACAGCACGACGGGAAGAGGACTCTCGTTGGCGATGTCAGCGTAGAAGTTCTCGATGACGGCCTGAGTGGTTGCTTTCCCGAAGTAGCCCGGCGGCAACACAAGGACGTAGTTGGCACCGGCCTCTGCTGCATCGACGATGAATTCTAGAACTTGGCGTGTGGAGTGACCACCACAGCCCGCCATGATTGGGAAGGATGGCCCGACTGCTTGACGGGCCGTTTGTAGCAATGTCTTCCGCTCCTCGCGGGTAAGTAGGAAAGTTTCGGCATTGGTTCCTAGAATTACAAGACCAGCAAGACCGGTTTTGGAGAGATAGGAATAGTATGTTGCTTGAGATTCTGTGTCTAATGTATCGGTCTTTGGGTCGAAAAAGGTAACTGCTGGCGTCCAGATGCCGCTTGGAGGAACTTTCGGAAACGACATTGCGAATCTATTTTAGGAAATCCTTCCTTTCTTCTTTCTATTTTAATATATTAATATTTTATAACCTGCTAGTTGATTGATGCTGGTGATGCCTATAATATAGTCCCGATTCGGGGACGTGGGGTCGTCGGTTGGGCTAGTTCGGTACATTTAGGCCGACCTTGGCAGTCCGCTCTCGGCATAAGAGGATCCTAAGACTTCCGAGAAATCGAGAAATCCATTCAAAATATCTACAATAACCTTGGATTATCTTGCTAGAATTCGCGAGTATCATCAAAATATTATCATACGAAGATAATAAACCTTGAATCGGGGCTAGTCTCTGCTTTAGCGGTCATAATGAGCGGGTAATCGTTCCGAATACTGCTGCATTTAGGTGGGTTTGGAGCGGGAGGATCGCCTGGACCTTCCCGGAAGACATTGATCTCTAGTACTCGAGACTATGGTATCATTATTGTTTTGTCATAAATATTGAAATCGACGATCTTTGATATCTTAAGCTTGCGTAAAAGTACGAGTATTATATTTGGGGTTGGTCATATTGGGTACGCTGGAATCGCGATCTTGAATTCAAGTGTACCCAAACACTCAAGCGCTATAGGGCGAGGAAATCGTGAGATATTTTGACTTCTTCTTTCTGAGGAGTTAGCATGTTAGTTGAACAAATCGGAAAGATTCTATTTCTCAATTTGATCATGAGACTTTGGTAGGGGTTGCGTTGAGGGTTCAAGTTGCAGGTGGGTTCCGGGGATCGAATGGGGATTTGAAGTGAAGAAAATATTATGTAATAACCTATCGATAAGCACCGATAAAGCCCTGCTTATGCACATGCACAATTCTTGCATTAGATGGAGCCATGCATTCTGCGCATCATCTGCTCTGGATCAATTGTACATCTTTATACTTTATACAAACCCTTGCTCGTTTGTTCGTCGTGCCTCGTCGCGCCCAGGTAGTGCGACTTAATAACTTTTATTCAATACCCCTACTTGTCGCCTTCGATGAATAATAGACATCACATTTAAGCAATCTATCTATGGGTTGATTTGACTTACTGTGGTCCTCTATCGAAGAGGACCATGAAGCTACCACTACTAATTCGCATATCTGCAGTGGCCAAGCGACGCGCGCGCCATTGACGACATGTATAACCAAAATAAAATTGTGAGGAGATTACTCGGCCGACAGAACCCAAATACCCCTCATGATGGAAATCTCGGTGTTACGAGCTCGCCCGTCCCACAATCCTTCCGACCTAATGCCTCTCAAGACGCGATTTACTCTTCCGCAGCACCCGTAGCCTGCCTTGACAGGTCTCCCGATGGCCAGACTGCTGTGTTGGGTGGTCGCCATATTCTCAAGACAATTCACTTCGATGGATTGCAAATTAAAGAGGGCTTCGACATCCGCGCCGTTATTGCGAATAAAAGCAACGCTGCAAGTTTAGCATCCGACCAACTATCTATAAAAGATGTCAAATTAGCATCAAACCACGGCAGTGACCTATGCATATTTACCGCTTGCGCAAATGGGAAAATATTTATGTATGATATAAGTCGTTTGGGATTAGGAGCTGGACTCGAGACTATACAGATTAGGGAGGACTCGCGACAGATTAATGTACTCGATTTTAACCCCCATCGAGGAACGTTGCTGTTGTCGGGAAGTCAAGATGGGACCGTGCGCTGTTTTGATGTGAAAGCACCGATACCTAGTCGAACCGGCCCAACATTCCGAACAGTCCAGGCTTTCCGCTGCAATGCCGATGGAGTTAGTGATGTCAAGTGGTCGCCAAAAGATGGTTTCGTTTTCGCTTGCGCTACGGATTCCGGTGTCGTATTGAAATGGGATATTCGAAAGGCTTCTGCGCCGATTCTAAAAATTAATGCTCATGATACTCAGAAGGGAGCTTCTTCGATCTCATGGCACGCCGATGGTGACCATTTAATTAGCGCTGGGCTGGATAGTAAATGCTATGTTTGGGATTTGTCTGGAAATGCTGGGAAGAGGCAAAAGCCCAAGTGGACGATCAGCGCTCCGGCGCCAGTCACATCTGTGGCTTGGAGGCCCGGTCTTTGGTCTGCTACTGCGCAAGGACGTCGAGCTGCCCAAGTTGCTGTGTCATATGGTGGAGGTGCACATGCCAAAGAACACGGCATTAGCTCGGTGCATATCTGGGATCTAGCACGTCCAACAATGCCTTATAAGGAAATCGACATATTCGATAACGCACCTGGCGCTTTACTCTGGCACGATCAGGATTTACTATGGACTGCTGGTCCCGATGGTTTCTCTCAATGCGATATTGCATTCGCTCCGAGAGTTATAGATCGTCAGCCACTTTCAAATCTTGCCTTTTCCTCTCGAGGAGAAGCGCTCATGTTCCTTGAGGAAAGGATAGAGTTATCCCGACCCCGCCCGATGATTATGGCGCATCAAGGACTTCCTACCTCATCGTATAGCTCTAGTCCAACTGGCCAGATGCTCAGCGTCAGTCGTAGTGATTCGGAGGAGGACGTAATTGGTAGCTTTCTCGGCACAAAACGCCGTGCAGCTGACAAGCGTCGAGCAAACCGCTCAACTACTAACTTGAGTACAACGCCTCCATCCGGTACCGGCGCAGAAGATCAAGTTCTTCCTTTAGAACAGGGGATAAAGGTAACCGGACCATTTAAACCTCATCAGGTTATGGCGATTGGACCAATTCCCGCTGCTCCGAAAACGCATATATATCGTTATCTTTCCCGGCAGTACCTGGAAATCCTTGAACAGGAACTGCCACATTCTGAAGGAGGAGGACCTTTGAATGGCAGGGTTACTAAGATTATTGAGCGATATGCACGGGCTTCAGAGAGTGCCAGCCAGTTTCGACTCGCACAGACATGGCGTATCCTATCATACGCTATCAGTCTACTGCTTACTCGACGATCTCAATACCACTTAGAGCAGCGTTTAGTGCGTCGCGAGAAGTCATACCTTAGCATCGATAAAGCTATCCACGATACCAAGTTATCATTCTCGAAAGCAGACATATCACCGCAACTCAAGACTAATGGGGAGGACACCCCGAGGAAGCCGCCTTCTATAACTTCCCTCGAGGGCCGCCATTTATCGAAATCATTACTTGCTGATGAGATAGACAGCGAATCTAATGTTCCAACGCCATTAGCTCGACCTGTAAAGGAAGATACTAATCATTATCACGATTACGTTGCCTCAAAAGTATTGACCCCCGTCTTAGAGATGGAGAGCTTCAACTTACCACCTGCTATCTTACCGGATAGTGTTAGTCCACGGAAGAGGACTAATTCCATATCTCTCTCTACGCTGAGTCATGAAAGCCAGAAATCAAGTACGGAAGGATACGATTTCTATGATTTAGATGCCATCGGAAATATTCCGAATGCGATCGATGTTCCAAGGGGAAAGAGTCCGCTGGTTCTTGACTATGGACCGGGATCTCCGAACAGACAACGAAAACCCATAGCTAGGCATGATTCGGAAGAAAGCTACGCACAGATATTCTCTTTATCAGACACCAGCAGACAAACTTCGATTCTTACTAGTTCATCAGGCGGCAGTGGCAGTCGAATTTCTAGAAGAAATGATACAGATCACGAGAGTTTTGGCGATGTCGACACGGAGTACGGAAGTAGAATTAGGGGTAAACGGATCGAGGGATCCCCCGAACATACGAGATATGCAGTTAGGCATCCTGTACAAAGGCAGGACTCCGATACATTGACGGATGATTATAAAACCTCCCAGACGACTAGTGATACTGTGGATAGCGAGCCATCACATCAGCTTCACCAACGTCCTTCTCTGAGACATTCAACTCCTGGGTTAGTTCTACAAACAAAACTCTTCCAACAAAATTCCGTCACGGACCCACCGGAAGATCATCCATCACCGCATATCACTGAGACGGATTTTCTCCCTTGGGAGCATGATCCTCCTTACCCACACCCGATAGCAGCCGAAACTAAAGCGAAAATGCCTATCCCGCCTATAAATCCATATGATGTCCTATCACGCGCCCTTGCATTCGAGTCCAAACACTCGGCCTTGAACGCATCCGCTATGATTCTTCTCCTGAAACCCCTCGTTCCTAACGACGTTATCGATTCATACCAAGCGACGGCTATTCTCCGACAACATCATAACCGTCTCATGAATTTGAAATTGTTCATCGAAGCCGCTCTCCTGCGTAATCTTTGCGTCCGTGGTTGGCCAGAGGGTCTTGATACCTGGGGCGATAATTACACGTCGGTTTTCACGCCTGCACAGGTTGGCGTGCAAGCAGTTTTTACGTGTTCGCAGTGTCACAAACCACGTGAGATCGACCACTCACAGACAGATGGCCCTGGTATATGGAAATGCGAACGGTGCCGTGCCGTAATGGCGCCCTGCGCGGTCTGCGGACACCGCGACGCGACGGCAGATTCACCTCCGATAGTACCCCTTTCCGAAGGCTTTACCAAAGCAGCAGCATCCGAGAAATTTAATGAACCTATGTTATCAACGTGGTGGTACTGCCCCGGGTGTTCCCACGGGGGCCACGCGAACTGTCTGCAAGATTGGCACGCACCCATCACTCCACCCCCAAACCCCCCCTCTTCTACCACGATATCTCCTACGACTCCCCTCGATGGTCCCTTCCCCGAGACTAATAGCGATGGATGTTGTCCCTTCGATGGCTGCGGCCACGCGTGTCTACCCGGTAAATGGCGTAACGAAACAACAGCCGCCCGATCCGAAGAACTAGGTCGCGCGGTGCGCGAGCATACCCGTGGAAGTGTATCAATCGGTAGTTCTGGGGTTGGTATTAAACGCGCGAAGGAGAGGAAGGGGAGTAGTGCTGCTACATCCCTTGCTACGACGCCGTCTTCGACTGCGACGTTTATACGCGGCGATAGTATTGAAGTGCCCCAGAGTAGGGCTGTGGAGAGTGTCCGGGAGGCGCTTTCTGGCGCCGCGGAGATTATTGGGGGGGTTGGGGGGAGTGGAAGTGGAGGGAGTAATGGGTTGGGAGGTGGTGGGGGGTTGTTGGCGGGGATTTTGAGCTCGAGTCCGGGACGTAGTGGGGGGGTTTCTGGGGGAGGAAGTGGGAGTGGGGTGCCGGAGCGGAGGAAGAGTGTTAAGTTTGCTGCGGGGGAGAGGGAGAGGGAGAGGAGGTGAAGAATGCTGCTTATGCTGCGTTATATGCGTGTCCTGGTATATATGGGATAAGCGGGCTACTACCGAGAACTACAGAGTTGAGGATTGCGGATTATAATCACAGAATCGGGGGGCGGGACACCACAGTCGACATGCTATCACTGCTTATACCCTAGCTTGGAAGACGCACGGGTAGAGGCCCGTTGTTTGGATTAGTGTACTATATGAATTAACCACGGGGTTGAGTAATGTGGATTAGAATAGGGGAAGATGGAGATGATTAGTCATCCGGAATAAGGGGCTAGTGTGCCTCATGTTAGACGAATGGAAACATGCTTCAACGCTTGAATAGCACCTTAAAGATGGGGACATCTCAATATTGTGATAAGTTCACAGAAGAATGTCACGAGTTGTAGGACGTTTTTTAAATATCCGCCCATCTTAAGGTAGTCCATTACTAGATCATTTCTTCCCCATTCTTTTCATCGTCTAGATAAGTGTGTATACATCTCGCTCCTTTCTTTTGTTGAATTCCTAGTTTTCTTCTTTTCTTCTTTTCCTCTGGAGGAAGGGGGTATCGCATCTCTTCTTATGTTCTCAATACTTAACAATCGATCCATCTTTTCTTACATCGAGCTTCTACAAGCTCTCCCTTCGGTTGTTTATCAAGTAGTTCCCGTCACTTTAAGCATGTGCTCCAACATTCTCCCTCAACCCCTTCGTTCGCAACGTAAGTTTCGTGGCACCCTCATCGAACGGCAAGCCTATACTATCACCTCCCGAACCCGAACCTGAAGACGGAGACGGGCCATCAAAGACTAGCGTAGGAATACCATTCTCCTTACCACCAGAATCCGCAGCAGCAGCACCAACACCACCACCACTAGAAACCCTCCCCATAAGCGCCTCCCTCTGCCTCCCACCCCCAGCCCTCGCCTCACTATCCGCGCTCCCAGGTCGACTCCCCGCCGTACTCACACTAGCACCATCATCCACACCCCCTCTCCCACTTTTCGTCAACCTACCCGCCCAAAGCCCTCTTACCCCGCCTCGTTTACGCTCCGGCACTTCATCACGTCCCGCGCTACACACATAAAGTAAATACTTCAGATTCGGTAGTGTATGCCGTATATCCACAACCTTTAACCCCGCCGCCGAGCACAAGGCCTCGATATCTTTATTTAGTAAAAACCACGCGTAATCGAATCTATACTGCGCTGTAGCTCCACCGCGTAGGAAGAGCGGAAACTCGCGTTGGGAATCGGGGAGCAGGGATATATCATCGCGGATACTACACCGCGAACCGAGGGGTGAGATTGGGTATGGGAGAGGTACGAAGAGGTAGAATTGTAGATGGTGGGTTAGTTGCGCTACGTAGCCTAGGCCTGCGGATAACGCGTCTTCGGTTGCGGAGGAGAGGGTTGGGTCGTAGTCCGTGTTTGGTAGGGGGATGTTGCATATTCGGAAGGAGAGAGGCGCGCCTGAGGGTACCGGGGTAATCGGGAAGATGTGGGCGAGGTCTTCGCATATACGACGGCGTTGGCCGTGGATGCTTTCCTTTGTAGCTGCTAGTAAGGTACGTGAGGATGGAAGTTTGGATTGCGCGTGTGTGACGTCGTCCGCGGCTTTGGCCTGTGCGGCTCGGCCTTCTTGGATTGCGGTCCGTCGTGTTGCGATTGAGGCCTGGAGCTCGGCTTTTCGGGCTTGGGAGGCGCGGAGAGCGCGGGTTTGGGCTGATACGTATTTAGATACGAGGGAGGCGGATTCTTGGGCTTGGGGAACGGTGTCCGGGGGTACGCGTTCGAGGATTGAGTTTATTTGTGCGGTGAGGGCTTCGCGGGTTGCAAGGGCGTCTTGGATGGATGTGTCGAGGTTGGAGAGCTTCATTAACGCGTTGTAGGACGATGTGGGAAGGGTGGGAGCCTGTTTCGGTTCGGGTCGCTTGCTGGATAGGTCGAGGGAGTATAAGCCATCGAGTAGTTGGAAGACGAGGCAATTTGGGGGGAAGTGGTGGTTTCGTAGGCTTCCAAGATAATTCAAGGAGCGTAGGTCGACATGTTCGGTTAGGAGCAAGCTCCAGGACAGCTGTCGTTTAGCCCATATTTTGATGACGAATTGGGATCGCCGCGTGACGGGTAGTCCGGCTTGGGATAGGTCGAAAAAGCGGAAGTTGAAGTTGATTGCTCGCTCCCCTATTTCGCTGATGTAGATCGGGTCTTCATCTTCTTTGCAGTGCAGCGAGAAGAACACGTCGGCGGCTCTACCTTCGATGGTGTACTCTAACTGTTTCTGACGTGTGATGGGACTTATGTTTGCTAGGGTAGTGCTACGTCGTCGAGCATTGGCTCGTGTCGGTATCAAACTCTCGGAGGAATGAGCATGATGCAATTGTGGTGGAGGACCATCATGTAAAGCTTGGAGCTTGTTGGAAGGGAGGTCCGCTTCTAGATCGTCGGCGGCTCTACCTTGTGGTCGTGTGAAACTTAGATTCCGCAGGTGGATTCCTTGAAGATGCCGCAGGCGCCTGTTCTGTGGCAGCATTATGGATGTGCTGCTGCGTGGGCAGCGAGCGCACGTGGAAGATCATGGATGAAGGTAGGAAATAAATCTGGCGATGACGAATTTTTGGCGGCGCGACCTACAGCTATTCAGGTACCCGAGTAGGTACTTTTATTACGTAATACACACAGTAATCAAGCTTGATTATATAATGGCTGGGGCTAAATGTCTTGGCTCGCTACATAAGCGCACACTGTACGTAATCTCGTCCCTCACAACTTAAATCTACAATCCAAGCTTAACATCAACAACATCAACAACATCATCGGTCTTCGGAAGCGTACCTAGGGAGCTATAAAAATGCCTATCAATCCAATTTGCTACGTTAACGACGTAGCTATATGTAGGCAATACCTCCTTTTTAATGTAGTACTACCCAAATGCCATGACCGATTGGATGAATTTCATTCTGTCAGCCTAATATCTGTTAATGACGCCGTAGCCTGCAGTTCAACTTGCCAATCAAGGTCTGCTTGACTAGCGCCGAACAAAAGCCTCGAGGCAGTGCAATTTATAGATAATAAAAGCCGCTCTGGACTAATATTTAAATGCCTTCACATTTTTCAATCCCGCCTTCCTCGCTTTATCAGGACAATACTATCGATCATGGCTGAAGCACTTGGAATTGCAAGCAGTGGAATTGCGATCGCACAAATCGCTAGCCAAGTTGGCGGCGCTGTATTTAAACTGAAACGTCTTTGGGATGAGGTGAAAGATATTCCCGACGATATCGCCGATCTAATGGAGCAGATTGATTGCCTGGATCCAATCCTATGGGAAGCTGGAAATACCCTCGATCAAAGTGGTTTGCCGTCGATAGTTTGGAATGAACTCGCTTCAAAGCCGACTACAACGTATTGCCGCAAGGCTCTCCAGGACCTTACTGAGATGGCCGACGATCTAAGTTTCCAGATTAATAGTTCTTAAAAGGGCCGTAAGAAGATAGCATCCATGAAAGTCCTACTGAAAAAAGATGCCCTCAAGAAGTTAGAACGACGGCTTGAAGCCGCGATCAGGATGTTAACACTAGCCCAGCAATCCTATCTAGTGTAAGCAATGCACCAAGACACGTCACGTCGCAACTAACCATCCCCTAGAGCTCTCACGCGAGTGCAACCCGATATCATCGTTCATAAATTTGCGGTTTTAACGGCTCAACGAAGTCAACCCAAATCCCAACTGGTGAGATATGTCTCAACGGAGAAGAACGAACGGGACAGTTCAGATTCCGCCGAGACACACACAAACCAGGCAGGCGTGATTAGACACGACCGGTGGTCCTATCGGGGATTCAGAAAGCCTAGCATTTTTGGTACATTCCAGGTCGGCTCTTCTTCCACTTGGGGTCAAACAGTTCTGCTCCAAGCGCCGGCATGGCTTTCGCAGCGATCCTGGGAGTTACACGCCACTAGGGCCAAAGGCGCGTGGCAGTTAAATTTGCGCACCTATTCTATTGTACCTAAAGATAGCGAAGTCATGCGCCTAGCTGGAAATGGGTCTGTCGAAGAAATGCAAATGCTTTTTGATGCAGGGCAAGCGTCTCCTTTCGACCAGGACGAAAGGGGACTTACACTGCTCCATGTAAGCTCGTTGCGACACTCTTCCCTTCGTATTGCTAATATAGATATTCTTCTCAGCAAGCGACCCTCAGTGAAAGTTTTGTAATGGCTAAATACCTAATAAGCACCGGCCTAAGACCAGTGCAATACCTTGACCCTGAAAAAATGTAGGTGCGAAACCCCTACCCCATGGAAGCTTCTAACGAGGCTACTAGATCACCAGTAGAATTTATAGAGTTTATTGCCTCCCCATCCGCAAGACTTTCTTGGATTGAACAGACGTTAGACGATCCGTTTTTCGCTAAGAACCTTTTGGTTTTTCGAGTCTCAAGTTATTTCGATGCCGAAGATGACGGTGCACAAATGCCACAGCCGAGATGTTTCTGCAAATGGTTCATCCATGACTTTAAAAATTACAAGGCGGTTCTTCCGTACCAATGCCCGCAGCACCAGGTAACGTCTCTTGAATCGCGGTTGAAAGCAGCCTCGAGTGCTACGAACAACGGGTTGCAGTGCAGTCTACAAGTGGTCAAATATCTTATGGAGCCAGAATGGACAACTAAGCCCCGCAGCGTATGTTGTTACAATACAAGTTACCCGCTAATTTGGTCGGCGTTTCGCGGACTATGCTCCTCTACGGGCTTGCGTTCCAAGTTTAAGATATATCAGAGCAAACCCCCAGTTGCCAATTCAAGCGAAACTTCGAGTGATCGGGTCACGTTCCTAGCCAGTGTGATTAGGCACACTGATATGGAAATATACGAGTATAAGAATATATACAAAGGATCCACCCTAATGTGCGCACTATATACCATAGCAATTGCTGTAGCTCGGCGCATCAAACTGCCACACATCCACCACCAAAGACCCGCTCTAATACTAAAGTTATGGCTCAGAGCATTGCAGCTAGGCGGCATACATCTAAACAGGTATGGGCAACGTGAGAGTGATATTATAGCCGACACCTGTGCTCTCCGTCGGGTTGAAGTTGATGAGTGGAGCGATACATATATGTGGTCTGTCTATGTCTCTATATATCTAATCAGCTTCAAATTCGGGCCTGAACCCGAGGACTGGAAATTCTACTTCGACGAATCGACCGACGAATTCACCGGTGACTTCTGGAGGCTGATCGAGGATCCGCCACTGTGTATCCCAGGGTCATGGGTCAATTAGTGGCCGACAACCTCATGGCTTGGGATGTCGTTGACACAGGGCACATTGTTTTGACAACATTAAATTACGGATCACTATCTCCTATCAATGACTCCAAATCTATAACTACTTATATATACCGTCAATCATCATTGTATATAACGCTCGCTACCTTTCAAAACCCTCTATCTTCTTAGGAAGACGACGAATGTTTGCCCTTGCTAGCATTTTGATCCTGGTGATCCCGCTTACGAACCTTGGGCAGCCTTACTTCTCTCGGGTTCGTCTCCGATCCGACGCGTCTTTTTAGTCTTGTACTTGTTCGAAACATCAGTTACTTGCCATATTGCAAATGAAAGGAAGCGGCGACGAGAAAAGGGGGGCATACGTACGCTTTCCGCAGGTGCTCCGCCTGCTCTTCCGGTGGTGTGTCATCCTCCCACCCCGGAGATCCGATGACACCGAGCAGCTCGCGAAGTTGCTCGGCAGCCGACGATGTTTCGGGGCCTGTTGATGGAACTGGGCTCGGGCTCAAGCTCAAGTGCAGTGACGATATCATCGAAGATTGGCTTTGTCGCGCTTTTCCATTGCCTATTTTAGGATGCGGTGAGGTGTCTATCGCTTCGGGTAGAAGTCCGAAGTCACTAGGCTCAATTCCTAGGGAGAGTCGTTCGTATACTTGTATGTCACGGCGATATCTTTCCAGAGGGGGTTGCTCAGCTGTCGGGTCCCGCGGTGTGCTTTTTTGCATTGCGACGAGAGCCCTGTGGCTTAACATGGATGGAGTTCTAGGTGTTCCGGCCTCTGTGACAGCTTCATCGTTCGTTTGAGGACGTGGGACCGGCTCGTGACTTTGCGATGCGTAGGGAAATGAGGGGACAGAGCGTGCGTAACTATTAATGGGTCTGGTTAGACGAGCTCAACAATCTAGCAATGCGCGTCCAGATAGGCAAGGGCACTATGTATAGACATGTCTTACAGCGCTTCCCCACCATCGCTCAAGTCCAAGATAGTGTCGCTCGGAGAATAATCTTGAAAGCAGCGATCACCTTCCACAACGATATTCCTATCCCCCCCAATACCCTCGTATTCAATATCATTGAACTCGGCCATATTTGCGGCAGTGAGGCTATCAAAGCGCTTATCAAAGTACAAGAGGAATAGTCGCATAACACAACAGCGGCTCAAATATCGCAGCGAAACCTGGTATCAGGGCGTCCTTTAATACATGGTCCTCGGAGGGGTAACCATACGTTCCCACCACAGCCCCAGATCTCGCGCGACGGGTAACGACATCGAGGACTTGAGCCGCTACAACGACTACTACAACGCCCGCGACCCGATTTGCAGGGAATAATAAAAAGGCTCTCGCTAACCCTCTTGCCTTATCCTATTTCCCCACAATGAACCCGGAGGCCCGGGTAACTATGTTCGAACCAACTTCCGAATAGGTACGCGAACGAAAATTAAAAAGAAATGGGAACAAGGGACGGGACGAAGGTAAGGGTATGACCCATTCTGTCGGTCACGCTCGGCTCAGGAATCCTAGTCGCAATTCAGATATTGCTACCAAGAACAGGGACTGGTACCCAATGATAGGTTTCGGCAAGGGACGGATATGCACGAGTTGTGGGGTGCGACCATTCAGCTGGGACAGCAGCAACCCAATAATCTGGATGTGGCAGGGCTACAGCGTGTTAGTATCTTACGATCCCTGACTACAGAGATGGTGCAAAGAGCGGTGACACCACGGTTACCCTTTTTGAACAACGACGTGAGGCAGAGAAACACCTTTTTCTTCAGCGATACCAATGGAGTGTTTCTCCCATGCATATGAACAGTTGCATTCGATAGCATTGGCATCATGCATGAACTTGTCTCGCGAAGGAGGTAACCATTACTGATAATAGAAATTGCTGAAGCGCCAGCATTGCCTTCATGCACCTTCGTTGTCACCCAGACATGGTTCTTAAAAAAAGGAACGAAATGAGACGTAGTGGATTTGTCAGTTTGTACCAAATAAGGTCGAGATTTGCAGAGAAAATGTAATGCTACGCATTCTAAATACCAGGACTTCGGGCGAAGAGGAGATGAACCCCTTTCACATAGGTCTCCAAAACCCAACAACTGGGTAACACTCGTCCCAGGACCATGGGCCGGGATTGTTAGCTGCAGTGCGACATTGGTTCTCCCGTACACTTGCATAGGGTAGCTTCGAGAGAGGAGATATGACACGTAGAGGAAATACTGACTACGACTTGCCAGGGGTAGTAGTTCTCGGTATCGCATGTCATTGGTTCGTTGGCGATTCTACAGGATAATGACGAGATGAGTAAGCAGTAAAGTGCAGTTTTTTGAAGATTTTTTTTCTCATTTCCAAATGGAATTACTTCCCCTTGTCATGCTTCCTGACCGCATATTCATCATGCATGCAGCTAATGCCAGTATCTCTTCGCCTGGCGGTTCCGGTGATCCCCTTTCCTAACCTTGGAGGACATCTATGCATAACACTAGTAACACGTAAGGAATTTCTCATAGGGTCGCAGTTTTAGCCCGCGCTTCTCGTACGGGAAGATCAATATACATCATCCTTGACTTACCCGTAGCCTGCCTTCACCCTTGTACACCTAAGTCACCATCGGCTAACGTTGCATGGGTATCTCATCGCCTGTAGACCTACCTATTACTCTCAAGCAGTCCCACGTATCTTGTTGGTCACCTACCTAGGGACATAGAACTCTCAGATTCGCCAAGCATAGAATGTAAGCTGCGTCAACAGTCAGTAAGAATTAAATGAGAACAATCCAGAAGAGGCAGGTCCGTTGAAACAGACTTACGCGAAGCGAGTATGCGGTTATGGATAACATTTCCTCTGGTGGTTCGCGCTTGTTGGACGCCTAGGTATTTGAGCGAAGCGCCCTAGCCCGCCTAATATGCAGACAGAACTAACATGCATAATAGTTCGAATGATTTTTGGTAATGGGAATATCTCCTTTTCGCCGGTTTCAGTTCTTGTTAGATGCAGGATTAAGCTGTACACCTGGTCATCAATATCATTTTTTGGTAGTAACGCGCCAAATATTTCTTCACCGTTAGGCTGGAACGTTGGGTCATTTCTAATTTTGGAGGTGTTACCGACGTGACGGTATCGTACGTCGGATAGATGAGGAGACACCCAGGACTGAGTAGACCTTAATTAATTTCGACTACTTACGTGAGTTAGGCTCGTAGTTGTAAATAGATAGCCTTCCGATGTATTTGAATCCACACGTTAGGAAGCGTTAGGCCCTTATTATCTTGTTACTTATTATCTGATCCCTCGTCGACTCCGGAGTCATCTATACACTATTTAAAAGCGTAGAATTGAGAATCTCTCAATGGTCATACAAATAAAGTTGAAATTATTAATAATTGCTCTTTCTTAGCTGCCATATGACATTACACATCAAAGTTAGGGGTACACGGTGACTTTCGGACCCTGATTCGAGGTTATTCGAAGGACCAACTGAACTATTGAGGTGGTTAAATCAAATAAAATTCTATCCGAGAGTTAATTTTCAATAATGGAGAAATCCCTTCAAACTACCTAGAACCGGCATCAACCTTAATCACTATTGATGTTTACCTACTTATATCCCAAAAAGAAGACTTGTATACAATATGATCTCTCCAACCATCAACTCTACGTCCTGGCAGACAGTAGTCAGGGACATAGACAGATCTAATTCCGCAAATCCAAGTAGCCTCACACATCCATGATCTCAGTGAACCACAATCATGTTCCTAGTGAAAACGGTTCTTCTATTTAGCAACGTGATACTAGCCCGCTCAGGTTAATCACTTGTCGAAATATCTTTTCCTGGAACTCCATCCAGCAGGCCAACCCAAAGATCAACCAGTTCGCCTTTAGATACGAAGTCTAAGAGAAAGAGAACATAGTAGGATACTTCCGTCCCTGAATCCCCTACGTTCTCTTTCACTTTGGGGTTGGTGTTCTCCTGATCCTGCTTAGTGACTGTTCGTCGGTAAACCTATAACTCTTGAATTACGGCCGGTGACACGAGTCGGAGAAGAATTAGTTCTCGATGTAAGTATTGGACACTCTCATACCTCTGCTTCAACCTCCTTAGATGGGATCCTTCTGTTCTGTAATCCTCGATCAAAACGATTAACACTCATTATAGAAGTATAATCTCCTAAACCCCTCACTCCCGTACGTCTTCTACTAATCAAGTCATTATCCAAAATACACCGATTCTCAACTCCCTGCAATGTACTACATATATGTATAATCATACTCACGATTCTTTACTATTTCACTCTTCCCAGACGCTTGATTTGTGTATAACTTCTAC
The DNA here is from genome assembly GCF_022578975.1 of Hypoxylon trugodes. Lineage (NCBI taxonomy): Eukaryota > Fungi > Ascomycota > Sordariomycetes > Xylariales > Hypoxylaceae > Hypoxylon > Hypoxylon trugodes. The sequence goes on from NW_026250025.1 coordinate 1,651,278, forward strand.
CCTGACACTGATATTACTAGATCTGTATAATTTATTACGACCGTATCTATCGTATTTAATTCATTCTCATTACGCCCGGCTAAGCAGTTTATTAGCACTCCACACCTCTGCAACCTCCCACCATCTGAGAGTGGAACATCTAGGGGTAAAAGGCACGAGATAGGAGCGTCGACTACATCAAGTACCGCGATACTGTGTCCGGTATCCTTACCTTAAGCGGGACTCTATCAATCGAAACCCATACCATCTTCAGAGTCTCTCAGCCAATATGGCGGAACACCACAAACTGCGTTCCATATACCAATGCCTCGTGGACATAACCCGACAGCAAAACCTCCAACCACCGACGGTCTCCACTCCTTTGGCGCCGCCCTACGAATACTCGCACTGGGACAGCGAACACGCCAATCTCTTCCTGCCCTTCCTAATCCGCATGCGGCCCACAGTCAACGCCTGGGAATGGGAGCATCACCTCCTCTCCCCCTCTGAATCACACTATCTCCGGATGCGCCCGTGCTACACGCACTTCGACAGCCGCATACTAGCCCTCTCAAACGATTGGATGCGCATCCTAACCCGCCTCTGCAGCAGCGAGCACCAACTCCCACGCCACCAATTCGCAAACCGGGAGCCATACGCATTCACTAGCCTCCACACCCTAGTTCACAAACTACACGATCTAATTTCCGAGTACGACACCGGGGTACCTGAAGTACGGGGATGGGATACTTGGCATCGAACCCTCCGCCCCTACGTCCCGCGAAGCGGCGTCGCAGAAGCGCGCTCTACTATTGCGGTTTTAGTATCCCTTGGTTTCGGGGCTTGGTTAGAGGACGTAGCGCGTATGGATTGGAGAAGCCCGCAGGCGGTGTTGATTCATAATTTCGCGTTTGATGTTAAGACGGGGATATTGGGGTGGGCTAATGTGGAGGAGGGGAATTTATTACCGAGGCCTCGTATAAGGCTTGATTTGATGTTTCCGGATGAGGAGGAGAGTGAGGAGGAAAAAGTTGTGGTTGAGACGGTTAGTAAGGACATGTCGCCGCATGCAGATATCCTGGCTTGGCTTGATGGCGTTGTTGAGCCCGATGTGCCATATTCGCGACCCGTGCGGAAGAGATGTCGCGCTTCGCTTATCAAAGGCATATCAAACCCGCTACTCACGCAGTATAAACGCCTCACTTAGAAAGCGCAGGGCTGCGAATATTGGTTTCGGGTGTATTGGCATTGTTGGGACGGCACTGTTGGAGGTCTAGCCCGCGGCGGGGCGCCAGCCAAGAGCGACGGATACAGAGACCGACTGGCTTGGCTCCGGGAGAACATCGCCTTACCCAGAATACGACAGCAAAAACCGCCTCGTTATGACTGGTCAATTAAAACATTCGACACTATTGGTTTGATTTCGGCGAATCTTATAATGCGCTCTTATAAGTAGCGACATTCGGATTTCTAAGGCGATTGGAACCGAGAGGATATGGGGACAGCAGTATGACAAGCCCCGCGGCGGTCTATTGGGAGATGTCAATGGATTAAGCATGGGGTTTATATGAATGGACACGTCCCGGGTTGCATACTATGAAGAACGAATAGGAAATGACAGTGGGAAGGATCAGGGTGTGTTGCGCAGTTTTTTCATAGGTTATCGTTTGGTTTTCAGACAGAAGATCTGCAAAGTCGTATTAGCCGTTTGTTTTTCAATATAAAACTGCTTACAATAGTGCACTGCATAAACTGCATACAACGTTGCTCTTAGTGAAGCTGTATCCCTTCACCCGTGACTTTGAGAAGAAGCGGAATGTTTCGTAATTACTTATTGAAATATCTGAGAAAGAGGAAAGTATTGGTGGATGATAAAAGAGTAACATACAATCATCATCTGATCTTTGTGTAGCCGGCCTTTCTTGAAGACGGGATAACTTTTAAGATGCATCATGCATACTACCTTGTTGTATTCCTCCACGTGCGTAGTTTCGGAATTTGTTGGGTTGAACTCTGCACGGACGACAATACTAAGCTTATACTTCGTCTGAACGAGAAGATGGAGAATGCCTTATCAAGTAGGCAGTGTTCGATTGGGATTTATGATCGGTGAGTTGATGTGATTAGTTTGGTGGATATCTATTGTCGTCAGCTTTGTTAGATCGATCCAAGATGGGGCGAATCGATGCGAGACAGATCTGATAGGCCGGTTATAGATGTCATATCCATAGCCTCCATGGTTACGTCTTAGTAGGATTAATTAAGATCATACGTAGGTATTACATTCCAGGTAATCGAAGCTCATTCGTCTTATATAGATAGAGACCGAGGTTCTAGATTGTCTCGGTTGGGGTTACACATAAGGCTGAGCGAGAGTCGACGGGAGAGTATAGAAAGTGTTACATGAGTGGCTTGAGACAAACAAAGAGGATCCTTGGAAGCTTTCGAAGGATTCCACAGCCCCGCGCCGGTTGTACGACGTACCGCACCGTATAATACAGACAGTACCTATAATAGGCGATTGATCGTCTTGATTTGGTCGGGGTCGGCGTAAATAACCCTAGACATCCATTTACATTCTGTTGCGAAATGACGTGGTTGGGTAGATAGATCGACACTAAAAGGGATAGAACTTGTCATTATCATGAACTTTTCTTCACTTTTTAATACCGGATAAGCATGTTGGGTCGATACAGAGCAAATTGTCTGTGATTGAAAGATTACAAAATATAGTACTTGGGTACCTAAAAAAAAGGATGTTATTTCAAGCTTTCTTGGCTGTTTGCGGAAGAAAAAAGATGGATATCGTTCAATGGGTCGCACTGCAATTCTTAGTGTATGTGCGATACGGCGAATATACATAGTACTTTAGTACAGAACGTGCCTGTTTTAAGGTTGGCTACAGACAATGCAGGTGCTGCTGTGTAGCCACCAATTACGTCACACCTCGAATAACAAAGTCCGACCCTCCATCCCAATCAAAACTCTGGGGCTAGCGGAACCGCTGCATTAGCACTGTAGATGTTTCAGCGGCTACATGATTTAGATACATGATACCTTAATATTTAATTTTTCGAAGCTAATGTCTCGTTAACGGATACTTCGAAAAAGCCTTGCGCCAAACTACCGGTCACCGTTGCGACTTAGTCGATCTTAACTAGAACACTAGCGCAGGGAGCTGAATTCACGGGACTCAAACTATGTTTGTGGCGTCGGTTTGGTTCTCTTTTTAGTAAATTTCCTCGAGCTCGACAAGGCATACTGTGCATCCATCCGTACAGTACAGTACGTGAATGTACTGAGATGACCAAGCCACTTTGAAGCCATCGCCTACATATCTATCTGACTAGCCCCAACTAATACACTGTACCTTTACTTCTAGATACTTCCTCCTTTTTAAAATATATCTAGGTACACATCTTGGAATTATATATCTTCCAAATCTATTCACACATCTTTCAATTTCACCCATGGTTGCAATTGCGGGTTTTTATTGTTACCCCTCCAACACCATTGCTGAATCAACTACTTCGATACTTTGGCTTACCTTCCCAGTCAATGGTCATCGCAACACTTCAACATGAATAAATTGAACGGCCTCGTCAATTCACCCGAGGCTTCGGATCAAGAAGATAAAAAGAAGAGCGTCGAAGTGCCACCTCCCTACAGCGCAGGAAATAGCATACCTACATCCGAACAGACCCCATTCACATCCGATGATGAGCTAAACTCCGGATTCGAGTCGCTCAGCCTCACATCCTGGACCACGGAATTAACACCCGACACTTGTCTAGCGCACCTCAAATTACTGGCCGCTTTTCAGAATCTCAAGGAGGAAGTCGGTTATACCGACGGATTATGGGGATTATACGATAGTCATGTCCTCTCGGCGCAGGACAAGAAATCTAAGGCCGTAGAAAATGGCCTGAAACTCGATGATGAGACGGGTAAGCGCTTAGCTGCGCTTCGGGAGAAACGATGGGCGCTTTTCGTTGCGAGAGCGGTGGATCGCTATGAGACGTGGTGGAGAAAGCTTTCCAAGGACTTTCTAGGCAGTTATGATATGAGCAGAGAATCGGAGAAATACACACAATTCGTGTCGCACAGCAATCCGCTCGCGTGGGCTGAGAACATCCTACCACCTTTAGGTGAGTTACGCTACTATTCACGTGGGGTCCCCAATTGACTCTTGATACAGATGTCTTAATGGTCTGGCATGCCCATATGCTCAACCCCAGAGCATATCTCGAAGATTGCGTGCTGTATTGTCTAAATGGACTTTGGATGGCAGGGATGCCCTGGGAGCTCATCAACGACGCGATTGACAACGATTTCAATTACAATGTCTCTAGCGAGTGCGTCCTTGCCTGGGAGCATATTATAGAGCGAAAATGGGACAACATCCAGGACCCGCTCGTCAAAATCCTGAAATGCCCCACCTGTAACGAAGTCCTCCCGATACCGTGGACGACATGCGGCAAACCCGAAAACTACGATGGACCCTACAACGGCCTACTCGGAGAAGGATACGGAGATGGAAACTTCACATACACGTGTCATAAATGCGGAAAGACACTTACCAGGGAATTTCTCGAGGTAGCTAAGTTCGTCAAGGACACAAAAGACCTCATAGCCCACCACCGACCTATGCCAGGCACAATCCTCGACATCAAAACCGGATTACCAAAGATGGTTCCTCGCGGCGTGTATAAGGATAGACACGAGCGCACATTTCCGAACCGGTTGATTCAAAACCACCTTCGGAGTCAATTACTCGAGTTGACGTCGCGCGATAGATGGCCCCCAGCTTCCATGGAAAGCGTGCGTATCCTTATTGAGACGGCGATTAAAAACGATAAGATCATAAAGCATGTAGAGAATGTTACGGGCCGCGATGCGATAAAGCGGTATGTTCTGGGTGCGGATGCGCGCGCGCATACGAGGAAGATGATGTCGCGGTATTGGGGCAATCCGTCGCCTTTTGCGCTTGAACTTGGGGGCGCGGTGTTGAGACAGGGGATTTTCGTGGAGAAGATGAATAAGGTATGTATACACCAACTTTTTTCCCAGACGTTCTGGCTGACTTTATCTATAGATCGATTGGCTTCACAGTCCAGCTGCGCGAGACACTATGGCGCGATTGATCAAGAAGTACGACCGCTTTGTTAGGATCATGGCGGCGCACCCGAAAGAAGTCGTAGTCCCGACTCTTGATGTTGATCTCGCGTGGCATACTCACCAACTCACGCCTTCGATATACACGCAGTCCGTGTACTCTAAGACGCGTCAATTGATCGATCACGATGATAAGATTGATGAGGATAAACTATCAACTGCGTTCGAATGGACGAGTAGGACATACCAGGAGATGTTTGGTGAGGTGTATTCCGAGTGCACGTGCTGGTACTGCGAATCGATCCGCGCTGCGCATGTCTCGTCCGTGGGAAGTATGTTCCGCGTGTCGAAGAATGAGAAAAGTACGTCTCCTTCCTTTCCCTTCCCATTTTTTTACCAAATCATTCTTACTAACCCAACCCCCTTTACCACAGTATCCGAATCCTTTCACGCATCCGGCCGCGCCTCCCTCTGTCCCCCCGATAACTCCGCCCACATATCCGCACACAACTCCGTGCGTTTCACAGACCCCAACACCTCCCGCGACGCCGTACGCCGGCGTCTCCATCTAGCCCACCGCGATCACCTCGACAAGAGCTATAATAAAGCGCAGAAACGCGCGAAGAGGAAAGGAAGGGACTTACCCCCGAGAGATGAGTATTATTATAGCTATTGGGGGTATCCGTATATGATGTACGGACCGTTTGTGTATCCGGTTTATTTTACGCCGGGGGTTTACCCGTATGGGGATCCGGGTGCGGCTATGGCCGGGAATGGAGCTATGGGGGCTTGTGTTGCGGGGGCTTGTGGGAGTGGTGGGGGTGGGTGTGCTGGGAGTGGAGGGTGTGGTGGGGGGGTTAGTGGTGCTGTGAGTATTTTCTTTTTGGTTTTGCTGTGGATGGCGATAAATGCTAATGTCTTGTGTCTTGCAGTGCGGATCCTCTGGCCCGGCTTGTGGTGGTGGCGGCGGAGGGATCGGGATTGGAGGAGGATGTGGTGGAGGTGGTGGGTGTGGTGGGGGAGGAGGCGGTGGTGTAAGTTTCTTTTTCTTTACCCCTTCTTTCTATATGAACGGGATTGGGATAAATGTGTGCTAACAGATATTTGATGTAGTGCGGTGGTGGAGGTGGTGGCTGCTAGTCCAGCATACGATCCCCCCTCCTCTCCTGCTTTTATTTCACGGCGCTTTTCCTGTTTATTCATCTGGCATATGGAACATTGGGAGCGTTGACGATGTGATGATGAAAACTTGGGATCGATGAATCGCTAAATAAATACCCAAGCGAGAAAGCCTTGGCTAACGAACTGCTCCTAATAAGAGGAATGTGGTTTGGGATGATGCAAGATGGCTTGGGCTTAGGGTAAACATCTAAGTAGGGGTAGGGAGCAGGAGAGGGAGAGGTAGTAGTGATGATACCCTTTGTTCTTGATGAATTTGTTGGCGTGTTTGTGACTTGTGTATGATTGTATGTGCGTCTGAATGGTAATAAGATATTTTGCAGTTGTCGCCGCCATTCGGGGATTGATAAGTGGTGGCATTCTGGATGTTTTTCTACCATGGAGAATTCGTCGACAATTTACGGCTTAATATGAACCTGGAGTTAAGTTATAGCTCACCGGAGTCTATCGTAACTTACTCTTAACGCATTCGTACATCGAGTTACGAATAATAGGGGTGAAAAGGGGGATGCGTGGTCGGCCCGTCGAAGGTACTTGTCACCTGGCAGAAAACCCCATTTGAGAAACATATGTGGTCCGTGCTTTTCTTAGCTTTTCCAACAACGCCGCATCCGAAAATTTTCTCTCCCAATCTTGTTTCCACATCATTTAATTCTCGTCTCGGTCGCTTACTTGCCGACGACATGCAACATCATCTGATGCTGAGATGAGCTATACGAATATTAAACATGTTGAATAGGTTTGAATCTTCTCATTTGTCTCATTTTAATATCGCAGCGGGACCTAATTCCAGCCACTCGATACATTGCCACGAGTCTTTCTTTTCAGAATGGTCTTGATACTGTGATGCGTCTTGCGTCGTGGTCCTGAGATGGTTTGGAGATTTAGGAGCGGATGATGTTTTACGACATCATCCGTAGAAAGAAGAACAGCTGCAAGAATGAACGAATATGGACCATCATAGTCCACGCTCATCTTGTACCTATTTTGTTACAATGTTTTTCCTACATGAGCGAGGCTCCAAGAGATCCCACATTGTTGTATATCATATATCGGTCTTTTCATGTCAATCTTTCCGACTATTAACTCCGGCTAGGTTCGATGAGACGGTGATCCCCGCTGAATATGCGGTTCTCATTCGCCACCTTTCCTTCGGGGCGTTGGAAGACGTCACTCCACATGGCTTCACTGTCATCTTGTACCTAAATCTGCATCTTGCATGTGCAAGCGAGTTCCCTCTTTATGTACCATTCTGAATACAATACCTCCTTACCTTACTTGAAACCTGTCTGTCCTTGTCAGTCCGGATAAGGCCATCCTGTCTGTCGCACTGTAGTGTCGTGCTGCAGTATTCCGTATCTACTACTCCTATCTATTCTTAACAACATCATCAGAAAATATAGATCTTTGATGTATTTCACTCGACCATTTCTACAAACGTTGAGACGTCAAATCCTCAATCAAACCCCAGTTCAAACCATATCTAGAAAGATGTCAGGGAATACCAAATCCAAGTTTTCTCATCTACCCCTGAGTACTAGTGGTCCGATAGAATGCGCCGTCTCGGGAACCGTCTTATTGAACACACCTTATTTCAACCGTGGTTCGGCACACTCGGCCGAAGAGAGACGCGAATTCAACCTCACGGGTTTGCTACCTACTAGTATCCAGACCCTTGATCAGCAAGTCGAGCGTGCATACCAGCAGTATACTTCTAGACATGATGACTTGGCTAAAAATACCTTCTTGACGTCGCTCAAGGAGCAAAATTTGGTCCTGTACTTTAGAGTAAGATTACTCGAGATTGTTACCTCGTCTATTCCCCGGTAGCCTCCACGTCCGCACGCGTGCTTTTGATATGATTACGTTCAAAATATCTAACCTGAAGTGCGTGGATCGCATACTAACGTTTCATAGCTCTTACAAGATCACATGAAGGAGATGTTCAGTGTTGTATATACACCAACGGAGGGTGATGCGATACAGAACTTCTCCCGTTTATTCCGACGGCCTGAGGGGTGCTTTCTCAATATTAACGATATCGATAGAGTTTCTCATGACCTTGCTCAGTGGGGGAAACCTGAGGATATTGATTACATTGTTGTAACGGGTATGTTTTTTAGGAAACCGCCATCCCTCGTAACTATCAATGTGGTTGTGATGTTAATGCCTGCAAAACTCAGATGGCGAAGAGATACTCGGAATCGGAGATCAAGGCGCGGGAGGAATTCTTATCTCGGTCGCAAAACTCGTACTCACTACTCTTTGCGCCGGCATACATCCTAACCGAACACTGCCTGTTGTGCTCGATTGCGGAACGGATAATGAGAACCTTCTGAATGATGATTTGTATCTCGGCCTACGCCAGAAAAGGGAACGGGGGAAAAAGTACGATGAGCTTGTTGACACCTTCGTTAAATCCGCCCGCAAATTGTTTCCCCGCGCTTATATCCATTTTGAAGATTTCGGCTTGACAAATGGTGAGTATGTCCTTGTGATGGTATTAGATCCGGTGGCTAAATCGAATCGTTAGCACGCCGTATTCTGGACCATTACCGGCCGGAGATTCCCTGTTTCAATGATGATGTTCAGGGCACTGGGTGTGTAACACTTGCGGCTATTATGGCGGGGCTGCATGTGAGCAAGCAGAAACTCCGAGATACGAAAATGGTTATCTTCGGCGCCGGCACCGCTGGTGTTGGCATCGCTGACCAAGTACGCGATGCTATTGCCACCGAAAAAGGTATCGGCAAGGAAGAGGCCGCAAAGCAAATTTGGTAGGTTCCCAAGTTTCTATGGGTTGGTATCAGAATTCTAAACTACTGGTAGGCTCATCGATAAGCCCGGTCTACTCACAACAAAAACCGACCTGGACCAAGGCCAGCAAACCTACGCCAAAGAAGTCTCAGAATGGGATAGCAAAGAGCGATCCCTCCTCTCCGTCATCAAAGAAGTCCATCCAAACGTCCTAATCGGCACATCCACAGTTCCCAAATCATTCACCGAGGAAATCATCAAAGAAATGGCCAAAGGAACAAACCGCCCCGTCATCCTCCCCCTATCAAATCCAACCCGTCTCCACGAAGCAGTTCCCGAGGATATACTAAAATGGACAGAAGGTCGGGCTCTAGTAGCCACGGGCTCACCCTTTGCCCCTGTAAAAGGTCCTTGGGGCCCCGAGGGCAAGGAGATTGAGATCGAAATCGCGGAATGTAATAATTCCGTCGTTTTCCCCGGGATAGGCCTCGGCGCCGTACTCTCCCGCGCAAAAAGAGTAACAGATAAAATGCTCGTGGCCGCGGTTCGCGGCGTCGCGGATTTAAGTCCAGCGCTAAAAGATGATACTGCGCCGCTATTACCCGGGGTTGAGGATGTGAGAGCGGTTAGTGTGAGGGTTGCGAGAGAGGTTATTATGGCGGCGGTTGAGGATGGCGTTGTGGGGGAGAGTGGGATACCGGTTGAGGATGGGGGGTTGGATGAGTGGATTAGAGAGCAGATGTGGGATCCTGTGTATCGCCCTTTGAAACGCGTTGAGCCTGCTGGCGCTAGTCGGGCGGCGAAGGCGGAACTTAAGGTCGTGGGGAGTTTGGAGAGGGTTGAGGATAAAGTTGCCCGGGAGTAGGGTGGTGTTTTGCGTGCGTTATATTCGTTTGTTTTTCTTTATAGAAGGTCTTCGATCGACGAGAGGATGGTTGTGTATTCATACGTTGAAATAAGAAACGTCCGAGTGCCTTGTATTAGGTGACTCGAGTCTAAGACATACGTCTATTATAATATTCAACGGCTAGATACAGCCGTTAGTCATGAATAACTTTAGTATCTGGTTCTTAGTAATTAATAGCTGCATATGGGACACTTCAGAACACTCCAATCCCCTATATAACTCAAGTTATGCAAGTAGTATATCATGATAATCCTATTCATTCTCTTCATATGTATAAGTACCATTATACCCATCGGCCCTCATCCCTAAGCCTAACACATCAAGAATTTCAGATAGAAAAACCCTATCATCGTCTGTAAACTAAACCCCGCGACTCCATTAAGGTAAACAGCGATACCTAAGACCGCGAACCGGCGCGCAAAAGCAATGAGTAGCTAACCTACCTACGTAAGGCGTTTACCTGGGCAAGACCCCTTCACTTAGCTGCCTTCGAAGAGAGGTACTTGAAGCCGTGCCTTGAAATCTTTCTTGCCCATTATCAACAGATTCTTCTGGATAAGGCGTATCAGATGAAACCGTCTCACACACTTCAAATCAACCCCGCCCTCGCAGCCTCACCACCACCATCTTGCACAAGCGCCTCAACCTTCTGCTTCCCCTTCCCCAATCCGCCCTCCCCAACACCCATACGACGGGCCACATACCGCTGCGCCACAACCCCAATACTCAAGCTCAGAGTCTCTTCCACCCACTCAGCAACCCATTCACGCGGATCCACACCGCCGCTTTCCACAATCTCGCGGATCTCGTCGGGTACATTTGCACCGGCCAATCCCTCAGGTAAACGTTGCTGGCGCTGGGGTTTCGGCTTCGGTTTTTCGTCTTCTTCGTCCTCGGATGAGTCGTCTGAATCTGAATCTTCTTCCTCGTCGCCGTCGCTACCAGGCGTCAAAGGCGAAGGAGATGCGTCCAGCCATCGAATCCATCGCGATGGAATAGATTGACTGACGGTGCTGTATATGATTTCGTGGATCGGGTCGAGGACGTATACAGCGAAACACACTTGTGTATCGGCGGAAGCAGCGTCTTCCGCAACTGGGCTAGTTTCTTTTTCTTTCTCGCCCGCCGTACTACCTGCGAATAGAGCCGAGTCGGCGTCTACGATGATAGGCTGAACGGCTAAGAAGATATCGCTAGTGCGTACGGGATTCTCCTCGCTCACCGGCTCAAGAGCTCGTTTCTGGGCCTCGCTCACGCCACCGCTAGCCGCGAAGTAATCGTGAGAGTAGCTCTCGGCGCTGACGCGGCATAACTTGGTGCCCTCGACGAGGCCCTTAACAGCGCCGAGGTCGCGCGGGGAATCAACTTGGCGCCACCATGGGCCGTCGCGCCAGCCGGCGGAGCTGGATGCGCCCTTGTAGAAGGCAGCGTCGGAGGAGCGACGAGCGGTGCTCTCGTGGCCCCGCTGGATGACGAGTAGGTCCCCGCCTTCGACTTGCGACATCACGCGGCTGAAGACGCCGTAGATTAGCGGGTCGAGAGATGGGTACCCGACGATGTCGTGCGTGATGTGGATGAGTAGACGCTCGTGCGAGGAGATAGGTGGCGCGAGCGTGTGGAGGATGTCGGCGAAGGTTGGGAGGGCGCGTTGGCGGATGCCTTCACCTGTAGTCCATAACATTAGCTTGACAAATACTCAAATAGATAATGATGCTGAATAGACTTACGTATGCCCCCGAGAGCCCCAACACCACCTCGAACTTGCTCAGCCCATTTCTTGGCTTCTTCGTTCTGCTGGATCTCCTTATATGCAGCCTCGGCTTGCTTCATGGCGGCGTTTGCCGTGGCGCTCGCTGTAGCAAACAGACCACCCCACCACCCGCCTCCAGCGCCGGCGGCAGCTGTCTGTTCTACGGGACCTTTCTTCTCGGCATCCTGGAGGTCAGAGCTCGTGGCGCTGGGTGTGAAGCTGGCGTGTAAGGAACGGGCGCTGTCGGCGGATTTGCGTACGACGTTGGCGGATGGCTTGTCTTCGGAGAGGCGAGCGGCGCCTGGTGGCGGTGTAGCTGTGCTAGTTCGCTTCACTGGGGCTTTGGACGTAGCTGTTTCCTTTACGCGGGGAGTGTGTGGGCGGGCTGGTTCTTCGCCGCCGAGTTCGTTCTCTAGCTCGGCGAGCTCTTGCTCGAGTTTGTTGCCTCGAGCTTTAGAGGCCGTGGGCTTGGATTTGCTAGTTGTCTTCTTGCCTTTGCTTTCATCGCCGATGCCTTCGAAGAGCTCGTCGAAGTCGTTGTTGGCGGCTGCTTTTGGCTTGGCTGCTTTAGGTGGCATGATGGTTCGATGGTCGTTGTGGTGAGTGAAGTTAAGCCCTGGGGTCTCTGCTAAAGAGGGGTCGCTAACGGGCGGTCAAAGCACAACAGGAGACTCGATGGAAATGTTTATGTTTAGAGGAGTAAATAGATAGAATGTTATTGAAGTCTAAAAAGAATGGAGGAGAAAACTAGTAGAATATAATTCATTCGTATCCCCGGTGATATGTAGCTAAGGTTAGGAGTACGTGTAGTAGTTCTGGGTCTATGCGAGTAGTAGTGTAATGTGTGATGTAGGTACGCGGGACCGAGGGGAACCAATCATCTGATAGGATTCGACTGCAGCTGGATTTTATGGATATTCACCGGCAGATGTAACAAACACTATTTTAACAACTAAGACAATTTGTCAATCTGAACCGACAACAAAGATGTTGAAGATTTAGGATTGTATAAATTAAAGTGACGATGACAGACAAGCTAAGCTAAAAATATATAAGATGACATATGTAGGTAGGATGGAGGTTTATTTATTAATGCTAAGGTTGAATGAAGAAGAGTCTCGGGAAGGTGTCGGGAGTCGGGAACATCGAAGCTTTCCCTCTGTCGTCACTGAACGGGACCCACGAACCACTTGGCAGGAGCGTACCTAGGTACTTAGGTACATAGGTACATACATATATATATGGTATGAACTATTGAACACTGTAAGTTTCTGCACCTGATGAAATTCTGCAAGCTGCACTGTACCTAACCTAGACGACTGAACCAATGAGAGGCACGTATTACAGTATGTAACAGGGAACTTAGTTGACTTGGTGCTAGGCCTAATGCAGTTGAGTTATAAAGGACCATAGCGAGTTTCGTGTTATCCCATTGGCTAGAGGCCTATTCCAAAATTGATTTAGCGTTACAATTAGGTACCTAGGCAGTGGCTAGTGTTCCCCAATTAGGATCTCATCTGTGGCTTGATGGGCCTGAACCTTAAGAAATTAGCAACCGCTCCTTGCAAGTGTCAGTTGTAGCAGCGCAGTAGGAAGGCCGGGGATGAGTGCGCACGCAAAAAGAATATCCTACCTACCAACCAGATCATCATCTTCAACTCGACTCGTACCTTCCCAAAAACCCAGATAATTGTCTGCTCTTCTCTACCGTGCAGATTTAAAGTTCAATCAATTTTTGTAAGTCAAATTCAAACTTCTCTACGTCTTTATATTTATTTCTCGTCCCCGACCCAAAAACTTGTTCTCTCTTCATCTCTCTTCCACACAAGCAGACAAGTCAGCCAAGCTCCTTTTATCAACCTTTTCTCACCACGCCTTTCGTCTGTTACATCCCAAGCCTGCCTTTTTACTGATAAATCATTTCAGCAGCAGCATACATTCGAGAGACACTCAATTACTTTCTTCAATTTATTTTTTCTTCGTCTAAAGACTCGATCACTGATCATTGTGCTCTACTGCACCATTGTCATCGCGTCTTCCCTGGTTTTTACAGCCAGCTAACCCATTGGTTTCGTCTCCCAGTTTTCTACAGTTTTCTACTACTGGATCGACGTCTTCAATACTATTCTTCAACCTCATCTTCTAATTTTTCTACGACGACTTTACAAGAAAATTTATTCTTCGTCTTAGTCGTCGCTGGTAATCAAATCACACACCCATTCCACCTCTTATTTTTTCAAACCCATCTCTACTCGCGATCAACTTAATATTCGCGACCACACACTCGACATATTACTTTTTCGATGGTTCTGAGCCCATTCTCTAATTACATAATCTTCGGTCCAAGACTTCCAGTCTTTTTGACTTTTACACTGTTCTACACACACATCACTCTCACTTACATACGATTGACACTGTATCCACGCCTACCTGACCCACTATACTACTACTCGTACTACCATCACTCTACATCCGCGTCTTCACCTCTCTACCGAGACCTCCAGAAAGTATTCTTTCATGGACTCTTCTACTAGTATTCGAGGACGAAGTCGCAAGCGTCATACCCTTACTACTATGTCATCAAACCCATCCACCGAACCTACTGAACAGTCATCATCCGCCACACAAGCCGCCAGTATGGCTTCTTCTTCTTTTACCTTTGAGACGCCTAGTCCTTCCGCGTCTAGAGATGCACGAGCACGTACTCGTCAGGTCGACGGTCCTAGTACTATCGCATCACCAGAGGATCTTACCAGCAAGGGTGGTCGCTCCCTACGAAAGCGTCCCCGTGTAGACTACACATTCGACCAATTAGATGATATTGAGAACGCCGCAAAGACAACCCCCAGCACTACTTCCCGCGCCTTGAAGCGTCGCAAGACGGACGTCGCTTCCAATGAGAGTGACGTCGATGAGGATATTCCTGAAGTTCAGATTAAGAGACGTGCTTCGGAACAGCCGCAGCCGTCATCTGCCCGTCGACGTAACACCAGAAAGTCTACCGCTGAGCCGCAGGCTTTCGTACCACAACACCAAATGGATGATGTCGAAGTACAAGACACCATCGAAGTTGGCGGCCATCACAGTTCCGAGTCTGATGAGTCGGCTTTACGACGCACCGACTCCAGTTCTACAAATGAGTCTAAGCAAGAGCCTCAACCTAACCCAGAAGACAAGCTCAAAACCAGAGTTCAAGTCAACGGCAACATTTGCGGCGCGACCAAATCCCAAGAGCAAGATGAAGCTCATAACCCCGAAGAGACTATCCCCGCTCTCAGCAACGGCGTAGCCAAAATGGATTCTCTTGAGCATCTTACACCGTATATCGAGGGCGCCTACGTCTGCTACCCGCAGTTCGATGAATTAGAGCAAGACATTGAGCCTATTCCTGAACCAGAACAGAAGCCAACCCCCAAATCAAGCACCGAAGTCGATACCCAGGCTGATTCCCAAGGCAATGTTGAGACCACCATCAATGGCGACGCGGATCGTGAATTATATCCAGAGCCTGAGCCTAATGAGATCAACCAGGGTAGCATAGAAGAAGCCGCTACGGAAACAGAAACTGTCATCCCCAAACAACCGGAGAGCGCTGTAGAGACACCAGCCGACACCACCGTCAACACCCCTCCCGCGGAAGCAGAGTCTTCAAACATTCAACCCCCAGAGAATGGGCAGTACTCTTTCAAGCAGACTCGGCCAGCTTCCGAGTTTATAGACTTGTTCAAGGATATCAAGTCATTGTCGCCCGAGGAACTTTACTATAGAGCTCAGACTGCCAATAACGCTCTTTCAGCTTGGCAGGAGGAATTCAAGGAGCTTCGCAAGATCACTGATGATTACGACAACTCAGTGCGTTATCATAAAGAGGAGGAAGCGTTCCAACGCAAATTTGACCTGGCCGTTAGCAAGAATCCTACTGCTAATCCGGAACGAAAAGACTTCGTCGTTAAGGGCTCCAGAGCACCGGCGCCTAATGCCGAAGAAGCCGAGATAGCCTACCACAAGCAACAAGATAGAATTATGGCGAACGTCTATGGATTTGAGTACGACCACAGAATGGATAAGCTTGGAAATCAAGACCCCATCGCTCAGCGAACTGGTCTAGGACGACAGGGAAGACTTCGCGAAAGACCCAAGCAGACCGCCAAGGCTGCCGAAGCTGAGGAGCCTACTGTGGTGCAAGGGAAGCGAACTAGGAAGGCCCCAGAGAGATTTAATGGAGGTGAGACCACTAGCAGAGGTTCCACTCCAGCTCCTACGAGAAGCCGAGTACGTCGTGGCGGTCAGGTTCAAGAGAACGATCAAAACCAAGCCCAGGAAAATCAGGATACCACCTCAGCAAACCTAGCACCGACGGCTAACGAGAACGAGGCTCCCAGAAAGAAAGGGAAGGGTGGTAGGCCCCGAAAGAACCCACTTCCAGTTTCTGTACCCGAGGCCGAACCCACTCCGACCGAAGAGCAGGAGCCTGATGAGGAGTTTAATCCCCAGCCCGAGCCAGAATCCGATTTCCAACAGAAGGCACCTCCCAAGACGCCGAGGTCGCGAGCCAAGGCAGGCGCTAAAGCTCAGTTGAAGATTGAATCGCCGACACAACCAAAGTCCTCGCCCAAGAGAGCCGCCGAGCCAGACGAGGAAGAGGAGCAGCCTAGTCGTAAGCGTAGACGCAGGGGCCCCGCACCATCATCCGTCCCCGCTGCCACCGACGCAGATATCGAAGAGGAGGACAGCGCGCTCAACGGCAGAGAAGCGGAGACTCCAGCCAAGCTGGGCCGCCAGAGAAACCCTAAGAAGCCCGCAGTTGCCTCCATATCCTTTAATTCGACCTCTACCATACCCTCCCCCGCCCCAGCCGAGGAGCCGCGTCCCCATACTGCTTCGTCCACCGCGACGGCCGAGACGGTGGCGTCCACAAGCAACTACCAGTTGCGCGAGAAACGTCAGCGAAAATTTACAAACGACGTAAATGACGACGATTTCATGGACGCGCCAAAGCCCAAGCGAGCCCGACGGGCGCCGAAGAAGACACAGGGCAAAGCTGAAGCTGCCATGTCGGCTCCAGAGCCAGCTCCGGAATCGGAGGAGCCGACGAGAAAGATAATAAAGCTAAAGCTCTGGTCAAAGGGTAAATCCATCCCACCTCCCGCCCCGGCGCCCACGAGCACTCCGTTAGCCCCTCCCATAGTGAAGACTCCGGCTAACGCGAGCAGCAGCGTAAGTGGGAACCCGAATGGCATCGTAGTCGATGCCGGGGTCTCCGAGCCGACCGCTAGTAACGGAGAGGCCGGAGACCCCAGCAAAGACTACAATTCAATGACCAAGTCAGAGAAGATGTCATTCTCGATGAAGGGTACGTCCACAAAACACCTCTAACTATACACTCTCCTTCAAATGGGCGCTAACATATAACGTAGCCCGATGGAAATCGGGGTCGATGGGATCGGCCGTGGAGAAGCGCCGCGCAACACTCGCGGCAAAGAAGCAGGCGCTTGGGCCTGTCCCTCAGCCCTCGTCCACCCTGGACGAGGGTGAGGATGAGGATACTACTGCGAGGCAGTAGAAGGCGGTGTTGTCCGGTGTGGTTTGTGGTGGGAGATGGTTGGAGGAAGGGGGTGGTAAAAAAGAAAATTAAAAAAAAGTTGCATATACATTGTACATAGCGGCGTTATGGTTTGTTTTAAGGAAAGGAAAAGGGAAAGCGATTAGCATCATCATTGTCATCTTGCATAGATGGTCGGGCGGGAACATTGGGATACCCGGGTGTCCAAACCACCGCATTCATGAAGCGAGCATTGTTTTGGTTGTCATACGGGGACTCGGTCGAGAAAGCATCGGAGTTCGATCAGAGGCATAGGGAAAAATTTGATTTCGACTTTGACCACGATAACTGCTTTGTTCTGTACCTCGATTGTGAAATGCTACAGTGTATAGCTTCAGTGATATGAGAGACGCAATAATCAAAAGGTACGGTGACGCCGAACGTCTCTTCCATAATCGTAGGATCAGGTGGGTTTCAACATTGTTCTTATAGTAGCCCGTAGAGGACTGTCCCAAACACCTTCGCTCTTGGCGTGCGATTCCTCGGCATCTAGGAAGGTCAAATTAATAGTGCAATGTCATTTCTATGCTACTAATTACGCACTACAATTGCCCCGTGGCTGGCTGGGATAACTAAGAGAGAGTGAGAGTATACTGAGAGGGTTGGAACATTTTAAGTAATGGCGAAACTCTTCATGGTATCCGTATCCTCGCCGTCAGAGGGGACACATTACTCCCTTTCATGTTTAGTGATGCTCATTAGTCTTTGATACTAAGAGAGGATACATATATTCTTATTTGGCATGGGGAAAGGGGTCTTCAACTTGGGTGGCTTAGGGTAATGTTGATTAGATAGGGGTAGTTCTCTTGGCATAGCCAATTTGACAGTGTGGAATTTCCTCAGTTTTTAAGTCGTCCTCGTCGAGAGTTATGGATGATTGGTATGTATAAATCCTTAACGGCTCTGTCTTACGCTGTCTCTAGCTGAACGCTATATTGTGAGACATCTGCCGTGTAATGCTATGGTCTCACCTTGATACTATGATCAATTTCTTCATTGATTTGAGACCACACCGATTCAAGTACGCACGAACCACCGTAGGAATCACTGTAAAAACCAGGTCATGTTTGGGAACTGAACGTTTTTCATTTGTCCAGGATGCTATTTCTTTTGGTATGTCTCCTTTACGCCCCGTAAGCCGAAATGCAAAGTGTGACCAGTCCTCCTACCAGACACGCCAGTATAGCTTAGATGTCTGCATCATTTCTTTTTCCCTCATCCTCTGTCGTGAAAACAAAGTTGACTGGTTGTTGTGTCGTATCGGTGTCTTCCAATCGTCATGACTTCTCGTCAGTTAAGGTAGGTTTGGTGTAAATCCGCCTCTCTCCGTCGCTCGCCCAAAATGATCCTCGCTTACATCACGACACCGGAGTTGCTGGCAATACGCTGTATGGTTGTGTTAAAAATACGGTGGGGATCAGAGTGATATTGGAGCACTTACGGGCCATAATTCGGCAGCCTCCTTACCGACGGGTCCGGTGATGGCAGAGCCCTTCATCTCACCCTTGGGGTTGACGATCTAGAACAGTGATGTTAGCCTGTTGGTCCAATACATTCTTGAACAAGAACGTGTAGCTGCGATAGCCCTTAATTATCATTCTCCAGCACAAGAGATTCCACAACACGGGCTTCATGGAATCCCTATCCCTCCCCATTCCCATACATGACCTCCTATGCTGCTCCCATGTGAAAAAGGTTAACTTACAACACCAGCGTTGTCCTCAAAGTACAGGAAGACACCGTCGGTTCGCTTCCAGGGCTTGGACTGTCGGACGATGACGGCGGGGTGGACCTTCTTGCGGAGTTCGGGCTTTCCCTTCTTGACGGTGGCCATGACCATGTCACCGACACCACCGGCGGGCAATCGGTTAAGACGGGCACCGATACCCTTGACGGAGATGATGTACAGGTTTCGGGCGCCGGAGTTGTCTGCGCAGTTCATGATGGCACCGACGGGAAGACCGAGGGTCATCTTTAACTTGCCACCGGGGGCACCACGCCTGTGAAGTGGGATGTTAGTAACTCTGTCTCGAAAATCTTTCGTTTATGCGAAGCCCATGGTCTTGTGGCCTATTCCGAGGCATTCCCGACCGGATTGAAAGCTTGGAGTCAAACACCCGACTCTTTCGTCATTCCAAAATTCCAGGACAGCGACAGACCCCCCCTCCCCAAACCTCCTCTTATGTTGCGAATGGCTTCGTCGCTTGGTTCGTCGACCTGTTCATCCCTCACCAAATTCCAATCCCTCCTCTTCCCTTATCGCGCTCTCCAAGCTTCCCAATATCTCCTTCAAAATCGCATAAATCGAAAATTCGAGCGGAAATAAACACTTACGAAATCTTGGCCATTGCGACTGAGTTATTGGAGGTTCTTTACGGTCGGGGTATGGTGCGGATCGAAAGACGAGGGTGGTGGTTATCGCAAGTGGGAAAAAAAAAGAGGTTCAATGGCTCTAAATTTCTTTGCGTAGTAAGAGTACTCACGCGAAATGTGCGGCTTGGTGCAAAAAAACCCTAGGGACCCACAAAGTCTGGGAAGCGATTTCCGAAAATAGTAGGCTAGTCACGTGATAGACACCAGTGGGCTTGCAGGTATTTAGGTAGTCAATGCGCAATATAAGTGGGGTGGTGGGGGTACGCAATTCGCAACATTTTAATTCCTGCATCTTACAACTTTGGATTGAAACCTTTAAAGATCGTTCAACATAATCTTCTACTCTAAGGATTACTCTGCTTACATATAACGTTTCATAATATTTCATCTCACACTCGAATTTCATAGATAAATAAGCGAAAGAAACACGGGTTGGCGTACTTCCGTCTATTGATAATAGCACTTTTCTAATTGCCCCGCCTTCGGAGTTTCTATTTCATATCCATGGATACCCCCTCTTAATGGTCATCTCTCTCAGCCCAAGGCTTAACAGCTTCAAGTAGTTTCAAGTGAACATCCCCATCCCCGGTATGCTTAAGGAACTCTCCTAGTATATCCTCACCAATCCTCTGCGTCATGATCAGGAAACCCGCCCAAATGAAATCCGCATAAGTCACATTACTACCCTCAAAGAAAGGTCCCTCGGGGTTCTCCTTCAGCAACGCAGTAACCTTCTCCAAACCCGGCGCAGCCTTTTTCCACACTCCCTCACCGCCTAACTTACTGAATTCCTCAAGAGTCATACCCACGGCCGCTTCGCGGGTGGTGCGGAAATGCGCTTCGCTGCCTGGGCTGATGATTCGCTTGAAGATGAGAGGTAGGTAGTTGACTCCCGCGGCACCGAAGATTTCCGGGAATACGGAGGCTACTTTGGGGACGTATTGTGAGTCGAGAAATAGCTTTTTCTCTGGGTACCGCGACTCGAGGACTTCGGCGATTTTGGCGGAGTCGGTTACCCATGTCCCATCTGGGAGGATGATTGTTGGGACCGTGTATTGATCAGCCTTGGGGACGCTAATGGTTGTCAGCATATCCATCCTGATTTGTCTCGTACGAATAGACTTACTGGTCTTGAAACGTGGGCTTGATGTCTGGGTATTCGATCTAGGATTGTGTTAGTAACATTTGGAGCAAGCTCTCAGGCACTGGTAAGATATACCCATTCCGTCTTGTAGGGAATTCCCTTATAGTTAAGGGCAAATCGAGCTGTTTCACATCGTGTTAGACTACCAGGGCTACATCAGAAGGTATCAATGGATCGTACTCTTCCATGTGTTCAATGACCACGCCTTGTTCGTCCCCTTATTCGGTAAGTCATAGAAGATGATCTCTTGGTTAGCCATTGTAAAAGTGTGGGCTTTAGTGCTTGGAGATTGAAGATGGAAGATTGAAATTTGAGAATGTTACGAGTTAATAGAAGGTCTTGTTACAAAAGACTCAAAGTGAAGGAGCCTTGTTGATATTTATCTCAAAGCCTTATACATTACTAAGTAGGAGCTAAGCATTTAATACTACTGAACGGGTGGGTACAACACAGTACGACCCCGCCTTCAAGCTGCAGGTCATTAACATGGATCGACGTATAGACTACGAGTATAAAGCTTAACGTTTCATTCTATTGACACACTTGCGGATTGGGTAGGAAGGATTCCATATCCATCCGTTCAGCTTCACGGCTTAGATCTGATTGGTGTGCCTCATTCTTGGTGTGTCGGTGTCCATTATCTCCTTATCTCCATTAGTACTCCCTTGTCCCCGTCTAGGTTGGATGACTCATTACCAGCATGTTGGCGAGATATAGCGTCAATAAGGTTGATATTAGGATTCAAATTGACAAGCCCGCGTAGGCAGCAAGGCGCGTTATTTAAACTTGAAACGCGTGATTATGTGCTTGTTGGCGATAGTCGTGAAATAAGTATCCGACGCTTTTTGAATTACTCCGGCTTATTAATAAACAGTGTTACTTCGGAGGGAAAGTTACGCGAGGAGGGTAATTCTACAATTTGAACCGCCCGTAGTTATAGCAATGTTGAAGCTTTATGCGGTGTAATAAGCCATATTAGGGTACCTTCTTCTTCTCTCTCTTTTCATCATTCTCTGTAGTCTGGAATGGCATTATGGGTTCGGGAGCTTATACGGAATTGGTAGCATCCTGTTAGGTAATCCCTGAATGAAATGCTGCTGAACGTTGCTTTTGATAGTGAGTTAGGACTGTAAGTTAATGCTATCATAATCTCTCAAACACCTATCCAAAGTATTTCTTTGAGTAAATCTGAAAACAATAACGTTCTTACGCGTAGCAAAATTTGGAAGTGACCTGCGCAAGAGGTTCTTTATCCGAGCAACTGCCTGTGCCATTAGTTGTAAGGATGAGAATATAAACTGCACTTGGCTAAGCTAAAAGAGAAAGTTGTGTGGGGACCAATCAGATTCAACTAAAATGCTGACCTAAGCCTACATGTATAGCAAATGGTTTCCCTCGAAATTGATTTTCAGTGGTAAATTATATCGAACGGCTACTGCGTTCATGCTCAAATATGAATGTCTGGGGCGCAATTACTTCTCTTCCTCACTCGTCTTGCGGTACTCTCATGTACTCATTATTGAACTTTCCCTGCCAAAATTTAGTGAGAGTGGGATGGAACTCACGACGGTGGTACACTGCAGATTAGCTTTAGCCAATGAGAGTGAGGGAAATCACGTCTTGATACTGTGATTTTTGAGGCAAGAAGGTTCAATATAAGTGGGGACTTCAAACATCGTAACTTTCTAAAAGGAACGTGCAATTGCTCTATAAAATTATCAGTCGATGTCGCCAATTTTGAGTGCCATTTTCGAATTTCCAAGTTTATTTTCAAAGTGAGACTGAGGATTCAGCCCCACCACGATCAAAATTAAGCTTGGCGAATAAACTGAGCACACCGATGCGCTAATCGTTATCGATAAGCTTCCCCGGTTCCAGGATCAGCCACCTGCAGCAAGCAGTTTGCTTAACTGCGAGATCTTCACCCAATTCTTAGTCTGTTCCAATCTTCACCTTTACATCACCTTTTCTAGAATCGACTCAACGTCAACACGCAGCCATGGCGCATGCAGCACCTGTTGATATCTGGAATGGAAATGGCAACGCCTTGGGAGCTGCCTCTCCCAAAAAGGTAGCTTATTTTTACGATTCGGACATTGGTAATTTCGCCTATGTTTCCGGCCATCCTATGAAGCCTCATCGCATTCGGCTTGCGCACAGTTTGATTATGAACTATGGTGTGTACAAGAAAATGGAAATATACGTAAGTCATCCTATCGTGATACGACTGATATTATAAAGAAGACAGCTCACAGCTTTGTAGCGCGCGAAACCCGCCACTCGACTCGAAATGACCCAGTTCCACACAGATGAATACATCGACTTTTTGCAACGAGTTACTCCCGAGAATATGGACAACTTTACAAGAGAACAAGGAAAATACAACGTCGGTGACGATTGCCCCGTGTTCGATGGGCTATTCGAATTCTGTGGAATCAGTGCTGGTGGTAGTATGGAGGGTGCGGCACGTCTTAATCGACAAAAGTGCGACATCGCAGTGAACTGGGCCGGTGGACTTCATCACGCGAAAAAGTCGGAAGCAAGTGGCTTCTGTTACGTCAATGGTATGTTTTATCTCTAGCTACCCACTCACTTACCTCTCCACCAACACCAATCCATTTTGTTAATTCCCACATACGTCGTCCACACTAACCCCGCGCTTTCTAAATAGATATTGTTCTCGGAATCCTTGAGCTCCTTCGATTCAACAAGCGCGTTCTTTACATCGACATTGATGTCCACCATGGCGACGGCGTCGAAGAAGCTTTTTACACTACCGACCGAGTCATGACAGTTTCCTTCCACAAGTACGGCGAGTACTTCCCTGGTACCGGTGAATTACGCGATATCGGTATCGGTCAAGGTCGTTACTACGCGACAAATTTCCCCCTACGCGACGGCATCGACGACTCTTCTTACAAATCCATATTCGAACCTGTCATATCGAGCGTTATGGAATTCTACAACCCAGATGCGGTTGTTTTGCAATGTGGTGGAGATAGTTTATCAGGTGATCGTCTTGGTTGCTTCAACCTGAGCATGGACGGCCATGCCAACTGCGTGAAGTTTGTCAAAAGCTTCAATCGACCCACACTAGTTCTAGGAGGTGGCGGCTATACTATGCGTAATGTCGCCCGTACCTGGGCTTTTGAGACTGGTCTCTTAGTTGATGCTCAGATGGACCGAACGTTACCATTCAACGAATACTACGATGTAAGATTGTTTCATGTTCTTTTCTTATTTCGAATGCTAACATATATATTAGTACTACGGCCCTGACTACACGCTCGATGTTCGATCCTCCAATATGGAGAACGCGAACAGCCCCGAGTATCTTGAAAAAATCAAGAACCAGCTGATCGAAAACCTCCGACGTACTGCCCATGCCCCATCTGTGCAGATGCAAGATGTCCCTCGTCATTCTCTAGGCGCGATGTCCGACGAAGAAGAGGCGGAACTTGATGATTTGGATGAGGACGAGAACAAGGACGTTCGCATGACTCAACGTCAATGGGACCAGCGCATAGAACGAGACAACGAATACGAGGAAAGCGATAACGAGGAATTAGACCGAGCTAACGGAGTTCGCCGAAACGGTAGTACCCGACGTTCAATCCTCGATTATCGTAATTCCGATGCCGAGGCTGATAGTGGTGCTATAACTCCCGCTAACGGTGCCGCTGAAAACGTCATAAATTCTAAGGAGACGGATGACATTGTCATGGAGGACGCAGGAGTTAAGGAGCCTGAGCCTGAAGCGGACACTGACTCCGCCGCCAAGTCAGACAAGAAAGATGCGGATGAGGAGGTCCAAGCCGCTGGCATTGCCGAGCAAGAGGAAGCACTTAAGAAGGCTCAAAGTGCTGCTAAGTCTGATAAAGACGGCAGTGAGAGCGAGAAAACTGCTGCTCCCGAGAATGACACCACAGATGACAAGGAGGCACCCAAGGAAGCCGACCTCGTCATGCAGGATGCGGACGACGTAAAGAAATCGCCACCCGCGGAAGCTGAGAAAGCATCGAGCACAACGCCAGAGGCCAAGGGCAACTCCGAATCCGACAAAGTCGATAAGGATGGCGATGTTGATATGGAAGAATCTACCGCCGCCGAGTCAACAAAAGAAGACAACGCAGAGGCTAAGAAGGAAGAGCCCAAGAAGGATACTCCTGCTGCTTCTCCCAAGTCATCAGGGGATACTAAGACAAGCGAAACGAGCAAGGATGAAGCAACATCCTAAGTATGAGCTCGAGGCACCTCATGATACCCCCATCTTCGATTTTATTGCTTTCCTGGAAACGTGTTCAGACTAGCGTGTGGGAGGGAGAGGATCAAACAAACAGGCTAGGTGTTTAAAGGACGTCTTCACGACCATCGGTGTAAATTAGTCACAGCAAAAGGCGTTTTGGTGCAAATTGTGGTTGCGGCATAGTCAGCGAAGATTTCGTCAGACTTTTTATTTTTTCGATTTTAGCGATGGCTTAGTTCTAAGTATTTCATAAATAAGATACTTTCAAGGCTTCTTTGAGTTTACGGCTAAATTTTGTCTGCTTCGTGAGATAGCAGATGTCATTAATGTTCTATGTGAAGGGTGTTAATCAAGCAATTTCTATCCGATTATGCCAACATCAGGAAGCGGTATATAAATATCCTCTACGCGCCACGGCTAAGAAGTTGTAGTAATTAGTATATCGATAATAGAAATAGTTGAGAGTACGTTGCCTTATTGCTTTTTTAAATCTTATTTGAATTTAGGGACACACCGAAAAAACGGACCTATGAAATTTCGGCTATGCAAAAGAATACCATTCTTATCAAAATCCATGATGAAGCCGAATCATGGTGTAGCGCTATCTCGTTTGTTAGTTCCTTGTAGCCTCACGATGCTCTAGAAAAAGAGGGCCCCTGATCTTAGATTTCCAATTTCCCTTTTTGGTAAGTAGAGATCCGGGTAGCGGGTAGCTGCAGGGAGTTTTACGGGTCTGTGGCTGGTGAAGTACATATGTACATGTACATTTCGTGGGATGCTCAAGCTTTGTAATTATGGGTCACGTGTCACTCTTTCAATCTGGTCCAAGCTTTCTTATCGATTAAGGAGCTGTCCGTCACTTCTTGGCATTAGTTGATTAGGTAATTGAATTTTGGCAGGCAGACCTGGGCCTCGTCACGACAACCGGTAGTTTACTAAAGAGCTTCAATCTCAAGCTCGCCTCTTCCATAACCCAATCAACATTATTGAACACAATCGCCACAACCACCTTCTTCCCTATTTTCTCGAGTCCTTTGGCGTTTATTTTACGCAGATACAATACCCCGTACATTTTCATTTCATCTATTGTAATTGTCTTCGCGAGGGCGCAAACACTTCAAAATGGACCGGTTGAACAGAATGCTTGCCGGTGCTAGCGGCATGGGACTTGGTGGTACTGCTCCGGGCACGGTAAGAAGCTCTTTTTTCACTCATACCTACAAATCCATACGGTTCCAATATTCTGGATGGCTTGCGACGTGAACTGACTGGAATACATGAATAGGATAACCAAAACCTGATCGACAACTCCGAGACAGTCTACATATCCTCCCTCGCCTTGTTAAAGATGTTACGGCACGGACGAGCAGGTGTTCCTATGGAAGTCATGGGCCTTATGCTAGGAGAGTTCGTCGATGACTTCACCGTACGAGTTGTGGATGTCTTCGCTATGCCCCAAAGTGGTACCGGTGTCAGTGTCGAGGCTGTCGACCCGGTATTTCAACAGAAGATGATGGACATGTTGACACAAACGGGACGGTAGGTTGATTCACCAACCTCACCACTAAATCGATGCTAATAATTTGTAGACCCGAATCGGTCGTCGGATGGTACCACTCTCACCCTGGTTTCGGATGCTGGCTCTCGTCGGTTGATATCAACACCCAACAGAGTTTCGAGCAACTTACACCGAGAGCTGTCGCCGTTGTCGTCGACCCTATACAATCAGTCAAGGGAAAGGTCGTCATTGATGCATTCCGTCTCATCAACCCCCAGTCACTTATGCTCGGTCAAGAGCCGCGACAGAGTACCTCCAACTTGGGTCACTTGAATAAACCATCTATCCAGGCGCTTATACACGGACTTAACCGACACTACTATTCGATTGGAATCAACTACAGAAAGACCGCCCTCGAAGAGAACATGCTCATGAACCTACACAAACACGTATGGACCGAGGCACTACAGATGGAGGACTTTAGACACGAAGGCGAGCACAACAAAGAGCGTTTCCAGAGATTAGTTACGTTGGCAGAGGGCTACGAGAAGAGAGTAAAGGAGGAGACGGAGTTGACAAAGGACCAGCTCAAGACCCGTTACGTTGGAAAGCTCGACCCCAAGAAGCATTTGGAGGATGTTGGTCAGCAACTCATCGAGGACAACATTGTCTCGGTGTCGAGGCAGATGATCGACAAGGAAGCGACAATGCCGAAAAAGGAGGCAGCTGCTAATGGCCAAGCTAATGGCGACCGAATGGATGAAGATGAGGAGTTGTAGAGCCGCATTTCTCGACCCCCGTTAATTCGGTTTGAGAAATATGAGAAATTGGTCATCCGAAGTGTATCATAGGCGTTGGAAGGACTAGCTGACCCGGTTTAGACAGCTCAGCAATGGATGGTTTGCTTTGCGACTTCGTCTTGCCCCACGTGTTTATCGAATATGATTTGCCAGGGGGATATTCATGCATACCAATACCATCACATTTTCCGTTGACTCTATCCTTTTTATCTCTTTTAATACGATGGGGGCACATCAGCATATGTGGCCGCTTTACTGACTTTGTCATCTACTGCTGACTTTTCGTCATAGGTCGGAAGAGCCTTGTTCCCGCCAGACAATAACATTCAATTTCACAAAGATGTTGTTTTATTACTCAACGAAAGTACACACTCAGTGGTTTGAACCGTTCGTGAACAAGAGGCATTGTATAAACTCAACAAAGGCGACTATATACTTATACTACAACACTCCTGCTGTTCGCAATCAAGATATGACTTACATCCGACAGAATTGCCATATAAATCGAGGAGATGGCTGGTTCGCACGGCAGTCCTCATCCCAACGCGGGACTATGTAAGTTTATTAAATCATTTGGAACAAAGTGCTTTCCAAGAAAAAAGAACCCATCCTTCCTCGGTATATCATACGACGACGTTCAATCACAAGAACAACCCCAAACTAATCTACCATCAAACCGCCCTCAACATTCTGTTCAGATTGAACGAGATTCATTCGATCTTGTTACTGAGCAAGCGCAACGTACTTCGATCCCTAAACCAGTAAATAGGGAAAGGAATCCAAAACCTTCACTTATACCCGTCCCCTCACGCCCCTCTCGTCCCTCCACTAAGAGAAAAATGGACGACGATAAGCGGCATACGCACCATCCCCGTCTCCCCGCCGCCATCAACCTAACCCCAAGCTCCAGATCCACGCGCCAAGGCTCCACCGTATCAAACGATGGGAGCGCAGTTAGTTCTTCCATCGACCCCAGGGATCTCTGGACTACATCCCCGTTCCGCGAATCCCAGCTCGTGGGATTGTTCCACGTGATTCAGAACACGCTTTCGCATGTCCCGTACGTAATTTGCGGTCTTGCGGCGTTGTATGATCATGGGTATCGCTCGCGGCGTGTGACTAGTGTTAGTATACTGTGTCCCGCGTATGCGAAGGATAATGTTAGGGGCTGGTTGGCGGCGAGGGGGTATGCGAGTTATGCGGATTCGGTTAGTATTCCGATTGTGGTTGATGGCGGGAAGCTGTTGTGTAGAGTTAGGATTAAGTATGTGGATGAGGGGTTTGATATTTTGGAGGTGGAGAAGGGGAGGTTGGGGCCGGTGAATGTGTTGAGTCTGGCGAGTCAGATTGATAATGCGGCGGCGGGGTATGTGGATATTTGGAGGAGGTTGAGAGATAGGATTTTGCATCAGATGGAGAGGAAGGATAGGGAGGCCGCGAGGGTTGCTGCTGATGAGGAGGCGTTGGGGTCGATTGCGCGGGACGTCTTTTGGTGTCTTACTGAGGCCGTTAGGAGACGTGAGCAACTTCAGGCGAAGTATATGCCTTCCCTACTTAGCGAAGACTTCTGGATCGCATTCACGGCGCATTATCCTAACGCGAAATTCGAGATGGAACGTGCGGGCATTGATGTCAAAGGGATCTCGAAGAAACACGAAACGGCGATTTCAATCCGCGAACATAATGATATGTTGAGGGCATTCGGTCACGAGATACCGCATGAGGAAAGCGGCGAAGGCGTGGTTAACAAGCAGGGCCCCCTTGAGAATATGCGCAATCTGATGAATACTAGGAGTGTGTATAGTCTTAACTCGCCAACGCTGGTGGCGGCTCCAGGAGAGCCGTCTTCGCGCCCTCCCACTGCTTCAAGTCTGCCTGTACCTGTACAACAACAGCAATCATCTACCTCTAAATCCACCGGTATGAACTCCAGTGAACCCCACGCCGAGAATTGGCCACTGACGGATTCCTTCATGAAGAAGCCGAGTAGTTCCCCCGACGACCGACCGATGGCTGGGAATAGCCGTATTCCAGTCCGAACGAGCAGTTCCCGCGGTGACCGTCGAGGCGAAATTCCACCTCCCCCTCCCCCACCCAGGAATCCGGCTAGGACGCTGACGAAGCCGAATCCGCCGAAGCAGGAGTCCTCGGAGGATAAGGAGAGGCCCGTCACGAAGTGGTTTTAATTGCTCCTCGTAAGTCATTCTATCCCTATTACAGTCTAAGAGGCGAAGGTTACGGAAAGGTATGTGAGTGTGGAAGCACACCCCCTGTTTATTGTATGATTGATTCGTGTATTGTTATTGTTCCGACCTTGGAAGGTTTTACACTCTCCGACGCCTTAGCTTTGCTATAGATCTTAGACAAAAGAATATAATTGTTTATATGCATTTATTGGTATAATAATTTGTGACATAATGAAAATTGTGAAGGTGAGAAAAAGGGAGGCTAGCCCTAGAATTGCCGTGTTATTCCTCTACTTCAATGTTGAGTTTCTGGATCTATTCGGTGCCTTTTTGATGCCTCATTTACTGAATAATTGCTCCCTCTCACTTATTCGTAATGTCTTGAGGCCACAACTCAACATATCTCTCTTGACCTGTTTCAGTGCCAACCCTCAGGGTGTGCATTGCTAATGAGATCGGATGAATTGCCTACCGCGGCTTAGCTACGCAACCAGCTAGGCATCAATGTGGTCTTTGTTATGTCATAGTATATTTTATTTTTCACAGCTATGCCAAAATCGACAAAGCAGTTGTTGATGAATCTTTAGCCAGGTATAATCAAGCACAGCAATGCGGCCGAGATACGAATACTCAGATCCACAGCCCAAAACAATGACTTCTTTGTTTACGAGGCATACGTTCAATAAACTTTATATGTAGGTATTATACTCAGGATCACAGACGTTTTGTCCCCTGCCAGGTGTCTTCCAAGATGCCATAATGAAGTTGACTGTTGCAATAGAAGCGGGACGGCTATCGTAATACCATATGATCCAACAGATTCTAGCTCGTGCGCTAGATTTGGCCATAGATAGATAATAGAACGGCCACTATATAGAAAAGCATTGCGAGGTCGGCGGCCGTGCGGTAGAGTTGACACGTGTAGTAATTATCGAAGCCATTTTTAGTTGAAAGTATATAAGCAACATACAGAGTCATTCCGCATATAACGTTTTTAGACAGGAGTTTACCACGCAAAGACCACGCCGATCGTGCTCGGAAAATAGGGGACCTTTTAACTAAATTAGCTAGGACTGCGGTGACACATATAATACATGCCGCTTTTTAGAAATCTCGTTCTTTCAAGGACGTTAACGTCAGCTACACCGATGTACTAGATACCAATGTCTGTGTTCTGTCAAGCAATATGGGGCCTGAGCTTTCTTTTAGCACAATAATCAACGTTGTATAGATACTTAGCATTTCTTTACCCTCCAAGGATACGTACTACCTCTTACCTTTTCTCTTCTTGTTTTGAATTCCTTTGAACTTCCCTAAAAAGACTTAGTCGGGGATCTTACCTTGTGAAGTAAGAACGGGTATGAATAAACCAGTACAGTTGGAATTATATATGAACCCCTCACAGTCGACGCGCCGTGACTAAGTGGTAAAGTTGCCCTCAGATATACTACAGCCCTTATATTCGTAATGTCATCCTTTACATCTCTGTGCGGGCGTCGTTTCATGACAAATACCTTTGTGGTCACTACTTTGCATGGAGTTCAAGACCGTTGAGGATTTCGACGTTGGGGTAATGATGTATACTCGATCTCTTCATGGAGTAAACAATGTTTGAGGGCAATGGCCATAATATAACGGAGGGACGTATCGCGGGTTCCCAAGGGTATTCCCTTTGTCTCTCTCCCCAGCTAAACGTCACAAGATAGGCCAGCAGGAGACCTTACCCCGCCATCATGGAGTTCCCACATGGAGGAGAATCGATATTCTATCGATACCAGGCCATCTTCCTCCGAGATTGGTTCGGTGACCTCCTATACTGTACCGGCCCGGACTCGGAGCGCATCAAGGATCACTGGGATATGATCAGTATCGACATGGAAAAGCAGAATTATACCGACATAGACCAAGCACAATTCCACCGGGCAACATTGGGCCAATTTGAGGACCTAGAAATGTATGAGCTGCGCCGAGCCAACAAAGTGGTATTCACCGGAATGTTCCTTACCAAACTGGATGGAGTCACTACTGCTAGGAGGGAGTTCGAGTCGTTTTACATTCAGTTGATCCTACGCCAGATAGACTTTGCTTTCCCATATACTTCGGCCCCAGTAACCACCAATTGCCCAGATGAGTCAACTCCCGAAGTAATGGCACGACTTTTCGATAGATTCCTCCGATACCAAGGCGAGGATGATAAATGGGATGTATGTGGACGGTCTTATTTTATGGGACGAGTTCGTCATTTCACTTCCCAGGGGCTCCCAATCGAGTTCTGTCTACCAGCATTTCCTTGCAAATCGTCCAATCGGAATAAGGTTACGGGCAAAGACCCAGACCGTGGTGAGCAATTGGCTTTAGAACGCTTACACTTCTTCGCAGAGACTGCTGAGAGGATATATAGTGGAGGCGCAAAAATCTGGATTATTAGCGATGGCCATGTCTTCAGCGATTGCAGTGAGTCCTTCCTCAAGAGTTAATATGATAGGATGTACTCACAATTGAAAGTTGGCGTTGACGACCAGGACGTGGACTCCTATGGCCAAAAGCTGATCGAAATGAATAATAACATCGGCAAACAACGAGGAAAAGCGGACAGAGTTGGCTTCAAGTCTCTCATGGATCTTTTTGAAATCGCAAGATATAAGAGACAATCGAAACTGGCGCAAATTGCCAAGCTCGATATACCTGAGATTGAACACAATGTTGAGACACAGGTTACAATGGAAGCCGAATTTTGCCGACGACTCTTAATGGCTGGGTGCCAATCCCAAAGATCCTCACTTCGGGCACGTATTAACTTGCAGGATCCCGCGATTCTGGCTTTATATCGTGGGTTCTCACGGTTCATGCTTGAAGATCTAGAGCTTCATCCATTTACCCAAGCCATGAGTCGATCGAAGCAGAAGAAACTTTCTTCAAAGGTCGCATTTGAGATGATTATGGTGAGACCAAATCCTACGAGTTTCACGAATGAAAACGGCTGACTGGAACCATCTTTAGAGAAACCAAGCGTACTCAAATCTTGTGGAACTTCTGTACCCAAATCACATTCGATTGTCGATCCATGCGTAGGTTACTCAATTCCGATCTGCCACACTCTAAAGCACTCGTGTGAGCCCGTATGCGGTGCGGCTAACGAAACCTGTCATGTAGTCACAACAACGCTGGACCTAAGTTCGGAATCCAGCTTTTCGACCCAGCCACAACCCAGGCAGTTGAATCGCTTTCGCCGGATAGCGGCCCGATGGTGTCTCGGGATCTACTTCATATACCCACCCCATGGCATAACTGCGTAGTCAAGGTGGCCGGCGACAATATGCTGTACGTAACTAAGTCTAAAGCAGTACGAGAAGCGCTTCTCTCCGGAATGACAGGTGGACTAGATGCTCAAAGCAGCACGCCGGGCTCATTTGGTCCGCTTTATTTCGCCCTGTACCCCAATACCCTGGTTAAATCAGACCATAGAATCCAGGAGTTGGCGAAGCAAGAGGAGGTAACTGCTGAGCCCCAGAAACCAGTGGAATCCCAACAACCCACGAAGACTGAGGAACCGACAGGGCCCAAGCAAGATACAGAGACCAAGGGACCCGTGGAGCCTCAGCAGGTTATTGCCCCTGCAAAGGAGGATACCTCGTTGTAGGTAACCAAAGCTCCCAGCAAGTCTTAGTCTTAGCTAACTTAACCCTTAGAGAAAATAACACCTTAGATCACTGCCCGCCCGAGTCGGCAGCCGATTCTGCCATCATTATGTGCGAATCGGATTACGTTTTCGTGTAAGCAGACCAGAGGGTACTATCGCATGCGTATCGGACGGAACAAGAGAAGAAACGCGGGTTTGATGGTATGGACTTATTCGGTTATTCTAGTAGGATTTCGGGGTCTGTATACCCTAGGAAACTTAGCAATCTTAGATTTTGGTTATCTTGGAAGTGATAAACTCGACGACGTGAATAATGAGACGTCGGACCAACCAACATTCCGTGGTCTATCATGAACCGATTGAATGTTTCTGTTTTAACCCCACACAATCGTATCTTCCAATGAGCCAGGGCCAGCTGTCCTGTTACCTATCCCGTCTGCTTTGTCAGCCCAGCTGAGCTTCGAGACTTGGCGTTCTAGGTATCAACATCGTGTTTATATCTACGTTTACATTTCCAAGAAATCACTGCGCGGAAAAGCGACCTCAAATTAATTCATCGAAAAGCTGAGTTTCCCAAAGGATGCCTGTCACGACGAGACCGTCCCCTTCTAAGATGGGGAAGAATAAGGACTACGAGACCGCATTCCACGCAGATGCTAGGACAGTGTTCGACATTGTCACCAACGATTGCCATAGTCCCTATGAGAAGGACCCACGGTGGCCCCAACCAATTCCACGTTCATCATGGTATGTCGACGACACCGGCTTCCGTGGATTCAAGGTCCTCGCATCTTCGACCCTAAGGAGGCTACTAAGGGTACCGTATCTATATACAACAATGGTTTTGTTAGTGGGGTTCTCCGCGCCTTCAATCAGGATCTTCACCTAGTTATCCGACCTGACGATGTCTGGCAAGCTATAATTTCATAATTCAGCCTTTTTATCAATGGGAATGCCGAACGTGTGCGACATATGTTAGTCGCTCACAAAGGGAAGCACGAGCTAGTCCTAAACCCCATGCCTCAGGGCCTCTCCCAACTCGACTTCGGCCAGCTGGCTCAGCAACTCGTCTCCGTCGTCGAGGACAATGTTATTGACGCGGAGCTGCGTCAGTGGATGATGCCGAATTTCTCCACTACGACAAAACATGACAAAGCTGTGGCGGCGTTCGGCATAATGGGGGCGATGCAGCAATACTTCAAATACCAAATCATGATCGGATGTGGCTTACCTAGCGTAACACTGCTGGGAACTCGGCAAGACTGGGAATTGCTCGCAAGCCGGGTTGACAGGTTACATAAATATGGCGAGGAGTGTGAGCACTGGGCTACTCTGCTGCGACCGGTCATGCGCTATATGCTGAAAACCTTTGACGAGCCAGACTCGCAGGAGGTCAAGAATTTCTGGCTTCGCGTTGCGTATGAGGCAGGTATTGAGGGTTCAATCCCGGGCATTCGGACGGTATCTGGTTGGATTACAGCTTTTGCGTATTTCGATGGCGAGGGAAAGGCCGCGAGAGATTACAAAGAGGACTATATTCGTCAAATATATGAGAAGATGAGCGACTCGCCGCCAGAGCGCAAACGGCTAATACTAGACGGAGTGTTGTATCCACTGATTAGGTTTTCGGAGATTCCAAGGGGCATCGTTCTACTCCCTATCACGATAGACGACCTGGAGGCGGGCGTAAAAAGATTCGCCACGGCCGTATCAGGAACTATTGGTATGTCAATCTCGGAGAATGGAACAACCTCTCAACCATTCTCGGCGTGGTGGGTTGTACAAGAATTTAAAGAACCGCTTAGATCGCCGGTGGCCGTTAAGGCTGGGGATTCCGTTAAGGACTTAACTACTAAGAGAACCTCAAACACCTTCTTGGACTCGTGGATATCCTGGATTGTTGGAAGTGGATCGGGATCTCGACGACGAAACTCTTCCATGAGTAAAGCCTGTGACAGCTAGGACGTAAGTATTGGGTAGTATACTACGTGGGTATGAAGAAACTGACTGAATTGACTGTTGATTGTTTGCGTGGCTTCTTAAGGGGGGTTGCAGGCATTCCTCCATCAGAAAGTCCGTAAAGAGTACCTCCAGAGGGCTCTATTTCTTTTTTGAACTCACCAAAAATCAACTCAACTTCTCCTTATGCAACTGACAACTACTAAAAAGAATATGTGGCGATGATGATCTCAAGCATTGGTGTGGTTCGAAAATGGTTCGCAACTTGAATGGATGACGGTTGTGTACCCAGGTACAAGTTATTATCATATGGCCATGTGAGTGGACTATGCAACAGGTTGGCATAATCTGCTCAAATGTGCTCCCATTCTAAGATTAAGTACCTTAGCAAACAACTTTATACGGAAAAGTACCAGAAACTAAAAAAGTGTATACTCTGATAATCAATGCACGGTCCAATGAAGTGGCACAGGAAATACAGATTAGCGTAGTACAAAGATAAATAGATGGCAGGATGGTTCGACAAACGTTGTAATATTGGAAGGCACAGTTCACCGAAGGTACAGTACAGTATATACAAGTACACACTTGCCTGATTCTTCAGCGGCCATTTTCTTTTCTTCACTTATTGCTGCAAGAAAACCTTTTCTTTTTCTAGCTTAAGGGTTTTGACTTTCTACAAAAATCTTGGTGTTTATTGCTTTTCATGGCTGCTGAACGCCACGAAAACACCAACAACACCAAGACATTACGCGCGACATCCAATAATTCTGATTTCACTTATTTAAAAATCCAAATCCTTTCGTGAAATTTATTGACTGCAAAAGACTTGCTAATTTCAGCCAAGATGGATATGGGATCTATGTCGATGTCCATGACAATGCCGACGTCGACGGCTACAGCCACCGCGTCATCTGCAGCCGCCACCACCACGGCCGCGATGAGTATGTCCGGAACGGACATGGGGATGGGAGATAGCCACAGCTGCAAGATTTCTGTACGACTCTTTCTTTTTCCTCCCCCCTCTTTGGAGTTGACCTGGCGAAACTAATAAACATAGATGCTCTGGAACTGGAACACCGTTGACGCGTGCTTCATCACTGAATCATGGCGCATCACGTCCAAGGGTATGTTCGCCGGCTCTTGCATCGGTGTCATCCTTCTCGGCATTCTTCTTGAGCTCCTTCGACGCTCTGTCAAGGAGTACGATCGCTACCTAGTCCGCACGAACGCCAAGAACAGTAGCGTTGTCGCCGTGGCTTCCAACGATGGCAATGAGAGCGGCCGCACCTCACCTAAGCCTGGCCCTCAAGCCACTGCCGATCCCTCTTCGGTAACTACCGCCCCTATTAGCGCTGGCTACAGACCGAAGTTGCACGAGCAGGCTATCCGAGCCCTACTTCACACTGCGCAATTTGTTGTAGCCTACTTCCTGATGTTGTAAGTACTTCCATCCCGTGTCTTACATGTAGTCATGTTATTCTTGTGTACCCCCAAAACATACGGAGTCCGACGTGACTAATACTGTTTCATTAGGCTTGCCATGTATTACAACGGCTACTTCATCATCTGCATCTTTATTGGTGCGTTCATCGGCAGCTTTGCGTTCCAGTGGGAGAAGCTTGGCGGGTAAGTGCTTGACACAACCTTATAACTGTTGTATCTTTTTGATCTAACAATGACAATAGTGGACAGCAGACTAGCGCTGCTAACGAGGCTACTGTTTGTTGTGGTTAGATCCGTGCACAGGATTGACGAATTTGCAATCTTTTATGATTGAGGTGGGGTTGTGCATAAGCATTCGGAGTTAGGGGATATCAGAATACGCATTTTGCGTCGCATTTCTGGTCAAAAGACCTGTTTAATTCTCTGAATAAGGCGTTAAGTTAATGATACCTTTTATTTTACACTTTTGCTGAACTATCGTGAGCGTGAAAGCCAGATTAGATATGTTGAGATATGCCATATTAACCTTAATATTTTAACATTGTGATTAATCGCCATGGCGATGAACTCCTTTCTAGAATGGCTTTAGCAGTCATCTTTTAAACTTAAGTGAAGTGAAGCCGTTTGGAGGGTACGGGTGTACATACTTGGCTTTGAATCTTCGATAGTTCCGAATTAGGAAACTTTTTGTTTAAATGTTGGATGTAGGTACGTACCTCCCGATCGGCGGGGATTAGTCATACGACCCATCATAATTTTTTGTAAGAAAGCCGATCATTTTTAGCATCCTAGTCAGGACAACTTCACCAAGACCTCTACCTATTTTTTCAATTATTCTCCAGGATTAACCTGACAATCACCCCTTTCTTTCGCGTCTCATTTCTGAAGACCTCTCTGTTTGCCTAAATAGTACTGTCAATTGCCGACACCAAAATGGCTGCGGGCGAAGACAGTTTCCTCGACCTGGAAAGGCATCGGGTGGAGTACGAGAAGCAAATTCTCAATCAGACGAAGCTGCTTGATTTCTGGAAACAATTACAACAAGAGTACGACGCGTTACGAACAGACGTAAATTCGCTAGAACCTTCGCCGAGTCCACACGAATTAAAGAAAGTACGCGATGACTACAAAGGAGAACTTCTGAAAGAGAAAGAGCTCGATGATATTTTCGGAAGCGACAAGACAAAGAAAGCCGAACAGATCCTCAGCAAACTTACCAACCGATTAGACTATGTCGGAAAGAACGTCGCCACACTTACCAAACAAGTTGAAGACCTTCAGAAGAAACTTTCGGCGGTGGAAATCGTTGCAAATCCGGGCGCGACCGATGAAGATGGATTGCCGATCACGGAGATCATGGAGGAGCTTGATGATGATGACAATGTCGTGTCGTATAGCCTGCGCACCCCGGGGGATCAGCAACCGCAGATTCTTGAAGCGCTGAAGAAAGCTGGTATTACGGACTTTTCGCCTCCTGCCGATACTTCATCGCTACCCGAATCCTCACAGGAGACGCCAAAACCTTCCAAAGAGATTCCAAGTATAACCATCCAAAAGCCCGACGAGGACCAGAATAGCGAGCTACCGAAAGAAACCCAAGTATCTCTAGCTACCCAACCTACGGAACCCAAAATGGAGGAGGCACCGAAGTCGAAACCCGCACCTAAGAAGAAGGGGGTGACATTCAGTGAAGATACAAAACCTGCACTAGTGGAAGAACAATCAGATACTGCCAAGAGATTGGAAGAAATTCTGAAGAAGGCCAGAGATCAACAGAGCATAATATCGGACCCTATCATGCCCGCTGACGAATCTGAAGAAGATGCTGCATTACGAGAAGATATGCTCCGCTACAACAGGGAGACAATGGAGTTCGAAATGGCTCCCATTGTTGCCGAGTTGACGCTAGATAGCGACAATGGTAGTGACGATGAAGACGACTACAGCGACTATGACGAGGGTGATGACGATGACGACGAAGACGAGTTCGGCATGACGAAATTAAGGGTCGATGATGAGTGGAGAAAACGAATGCTGGAACTAAAGGAAAAGCTGACCGATTACGACTTTGGGAAGCACAAAGCCTCGAATGATGAGGATGAGATGGTTGAGGGAATTGGTCGCATAAGCATCAAGCGTGAAGGTCAAGCTACTCCCGATGTACCTGTCGAAACTAAATCAGCACTCAAGTCAGAAGTCGAGGATACAGCGTCGCAAGATACTAAGAAGAGCGTTAGGTTTGCTCAGAGCCTTGATATTGCCGAAGAGACGGCTCCAGTTGCAGCACCAGCGCCGATGAAGGAAGCAGAGCGTCCCGAAGTCGACCCTCTGTCCGAAGTCGTCATGGAGCGTACTAGTGGCGCACCCCAACCAGTGGTAGCCCCATCCTCCAAGAAGACATCCCGATTCCGTAAGGAGCGAAGCAAGGCAGCACCTATGAACATGACTCCAGTAGCTTTAGGTGGCGCTCCGATTCTACCAGACCAACCCGACATAATTGGAAAAGAGACACCCTCCGGACCCGGGGGTCAGACCCTAGCGACTTCCGTACTGGAACACGAACCGTCCTCGGAACCGAAAGAACCGGATGAGTTCGACGCGAACCTTCTGCACAAGCAAGCTTCAGAGGAATATTATAAGATTCGCAACAAACTCGTACATCGCCAAGGTGGCTTTATGAAGGAAAACAAGAACCCGGTCCAGCCGCTGGATGAAGAGGAGGGTGGACCGAAACGAATGAGTCGCTTTAAGGCGGCAAGACTAGCTCAGCAGTCTTAAGGCATATCGATAACCTACGATGACTCGAGTTGAGCTAGGAGCTGGATCTGGATCTATTCTGCGAACGCGACCTATTGTTACGATGCATTCGAATCGTCCTTTTTAAGTAAGTGGCTACTGGTGAGGTCAAAAGTTGCATGTGTATCTACCATTTCTCGGTAGATGGATGGTTGGCACATACACGGTTTGCATGGTACATATGGGATAGTATCAATGCATCACTGAATTAGACCGGATTCACGACTACCAAATGTCAGAAATCAAATTGTCTCTAACGAAGGTAGGTAGGTCCTGTGCCATGTGCCCATCGTAAGTGTCTTTTATTTGCTCATTTGTTCGTACCCCATCCTCCACCAAGATGCTCCATGATCACGAGCTTTCAAATGCATAATTAGGTACTTTGGGACGGAACGCTTATTAATCTGACAATTGATGCGTAGCGGCTGTCATCTGCTATGCCATTACTAGCGATTCCAACATCGAAATAATGAAAACAGGGCTCTCTGACGCCGTTACCAATGGCTTGGTTTTTGATTGAGCTTCCGTGGTTTTGGCGATTCGTTTCACCCTGTACATTTCAATTCCATTTCTCGTGTCTTGTTCACATGTAGCTAGTAATTCGAATGCCTTCAATCGTATCCTTCGTGAACTCTTTTTGCCTTGATACTTTTTATAATTTTTGCGCTTTGCTCACTGACCATTGCCAGTCTTATCACGCATTCCCTAGAATTTCCATATTTTTTACTGATTTATTTTTCCTGTCCTCCGCCAATAAACCCTACCTAATTTATCTTCGCATTACTAAAATCCAACTCCGGATGCTGGGACTGGAATTTCTTCAATATATCCGCCTTCTTCTGATCCTCCGACGTAGGCAGGCCCATCTCCTTCTGTCGTTGATCGTACATCATCTTCTCAACCATACCCCGCGTCTCGCCGTCTAAATCGCTGAGCTTCGAGTTATCAGGTTGAATCTTGGTGACGTCGATTTTGGGCGCGGAGGTTACTACGTGGGCCCACCATTCCATTTTGTTCGCTTTGTCGAGGTGGATTTCGACGGTTTTGGTTCCGTCGGGCGCCGAGGTTAGCGTCCAGGTTGAGTCTTCGGTTGAGATTGCGTGGGGGAGGTCGCCCTGTTATGTGTTAATACGTTCACTATATTTCTCGCATAAACATGCCTTAGCTGCTTTGTGGATGGGTGGGTGTACGCACATCGATGACAGGTTCTTGCCCCTTGATCCCTGCCTTTAGCTTCTGTCGCTTGATTTCGACGATAATGTCCCGGCCTTTAAGGTTTCCAGGCACGGTTATGTTGATGTCGAGATCGGCGATGGTTTGGTTCCATTTGTATGGTAAGGCTGCCTGTTCCTCGGCCTCTTTGGCGCGGGTGGCGGCTTCTTGTTCGGGTGTGGGGTCTGTTTGTACGTTGCTGTTAGACATTGTATGCTATATTAAAGGAGGTGATATCTAAGTAAACTCATACCGTTATCAGCCATTTTACTATATTCTCAAGTCTTCTGCTGTTTATTATGTATATGAGATGTATGAGTTAAGAAGTTGTAGAAGAATTAGTTCGAAAGTGGGCGAAGCTTAGATAGCTCGATGGAGGGGCAGTCCGGTTATTAGTGGGGCAAGTTCTTCCTTGCAGCTTCTATAAGCATTTCAACCAATCATAGCGAGCCTACCCTTGTCTTATTTGTTCCATCCGCTCGGATAGGTACCCCAGGTACGTACCTAATATCGACCTAAAATTTAGGAGAGCTTGAGCTTCTTTCCATTCTTGAATTCTTTCATAATTCATTCACAATCTTCGCCGTTTCATTCCACCGCAACCACTCTATTTCCCTTATTTTCTTCGGTGGTTTGTAGTCGACAACATATCCATAGGGGATATTGTATCGCTGGATTTACCTTGCAAGACGAAAGAGGGCCACAACAAATGAATGGGAGACTATTCGCGCTCGGCTAGGCGACTACGATTTCCTACCAACATTACCGCGGCGCGACCGACGTGAACCTGCGGAACAGGAATAGACAGGTCACAAACTAAAACAGCAGAACCTACATAACAAGAATCGATAAATCAGAAACCATGTCACGCAAATACACATCCGCCGCATCGCGGACAACATCCACCCCATCCTCCGCGATCCCCTCCTCAGCCAAGCCATCCACCGAGCTCCCCGACGAATTCTGCCCCGTATGTCGACGAATGCGATATCTCAACGCAGACATGGAATTCCTCATAAACCCCGAGTGCTACCACCCAATGTGCAGCAACTGCGTAACCAACATCTTCGGCAAAGGCCCCGCGCAATGCCCCTACGCAAGCTGCACCAAAACCCTCCGCCAACGCGGTTTCCGGTCCGCATTCTTCCGCAACCTAACCGTGGAACGCGAGGTCGATGTTCGTCGTCGCGTGCAAGCAGTATTCAACATGGTACAAGACGATTTCGAGACGTTGCGTGATTACAACGATTACCTCCAACAAGTCGAAGACCTAACCTTCGACCTAGTCCAAGGCGGAGACATAGAACGCCGGGCCGCGGAGGAGAAATTGTTAGCGTATGAACAGAAACACAAAGAAGACATCGAGAAGAACAAGAAACGCGGTCGCGAAGCAGAGTCCCTACGCAAACAGCGCGACGCCGCAGACGCAGAAGCAGCGCGCCAGCGCAGGTTAGAAGAACAAAGGGAAGAGGAACGGGCTAGGGCGGAAGAAGCTACTATCAACGCGGAAGTCATGGAGGCGCTTGCGCGCGGGGAACCCGGTACGGCGGCGGATATACAAGAGCGTATTATTGCGCAGAAACGCGCTCGTGTTGCTGAGATCGCGGGGTCGCGTTTTCCGTCGTTGCTACCGTCTACTACTGCTACTGCTACGAATAAACCGAGTAATCTACTTTCTATACGTGGTTTACGCGATAAATCCCAACGCGACGAGGACGCGGATTATTATCTTCGCCCGTATGATCCGTTCGCAGGGTTGGATTTATTACCTACGCGATACACCCTACGTGGTGAGGGCGACGGGTATGCGAATCCATGGCTTGAGGAGGCGAAGACGAGGGATGATCATAGAGTCCCTGGGTACAGTACGAGAGAGTATGCGGCGCGCGCTATGTTTGAAGCGTTTGCGGGGCTGGGCGTGGTGATTGGGGAGGAGAAGGAGAGTGAGAAGAAGGCTGTGGGGACTGCGGGTGCGGTGGATGTTGCGGGGATAGGGGCTGGAGTTGGGGCTGGGGTGAAGATGGAGGTTGATGATGTTTTTAGTTGAGCCTGTCATTCGGAAAGGCGTTCATGGGACGGTAGGCCGTCAAAATTCAAGGAGGACGGTAGAGTCTTGTCCACACTGCCATGTGGTCATCTTCGGGACCAAAGATACCGGGTGGAGCATGCATGCGATGCGTACCTATCATACCCATAGTTACGCGCGTTAGAAAGGGGGTACATCATTACTCACCACCCATGGGACCGGAGTGAGGTTTCATCATTTTATTTGCATAGCGTCGGCGTTTAGGCTTTGCATTTACATTTCCCTAGGAACTGCGCTCATATTGGAGCATGCATGTGTCTGAATGGTTAAGATAGAAAGGACGGAATTAAGATCTCAGCGGTGATATAGAAATAAGACGTTAAAGTGCTCTAATTGCTATAATCGTCGTGAGTTTTAATTTTGATCTTGAATGTAAATATTCTCCTATCTTAGTAGTTTGATATGTCATAGGTAGGTAGGGAACCTATTCGCTCATATTGATTGCCCCGTCAAATATAAATGTCTATCTCAAATACCACCCTAGCCCAACCATCCCAATCACACCACTTTACGCCGCGCAAGAAACGGAAAAACTAAGTAGGAAGTCATTAACATATGCCATTATACAATAGCCTACTATTAAATGTGATTTGCTTTATGTTGTTTCGTTTTGTCGGGTGTTGTAGAAATCAAAGGTTTGGGCTAGGGGGCTTGGGAATAATACAGGTATAGGTAATGTCTCTGGTCCGTCTGTCCCTCAAATTCGAATTTGATCCCATTCCTATCATCGCCCATCTTCTCCCATCATCGCGGGTTCTCTATTAATCGCAAGTCCCTAATCGCGATGTCCACCTCTGCTTCAACTTCTCGTGGATAATCTTGGTTTCCTTGGGGGAAAAACGCTATCAAGTTGATCGTCTTATTTCTTCTTGTTTAGGCACCTTGCGTTATGTTGGGAAACACAATCCTATAAATTACGCAAGTACCTTTGCCACTCGCCCAATTCGTCTTGCTCTCAAAAAACCACCTGTGTTAATTCCTCTTTCCTTCGGTCTCAACAATTCTTCCGATGTAGGAAGAAAATTCCATGGTCAAATCCAAGGATAACGCCTCGCTCTATGCGTGCTCTGATAAGTTTGGGTTGCGTCTCGTATAATACCCCTCATTTCCAACTGTTATAATTCTCCATGCCTCACTATTCACTTTCCTATTGTTGCCAAGGGGTCTGTGTGGCAGGTCGAGGGAACACAGGCATCGTCTCCAAATGATCTAACCCTCCACCTATTGGCTGTTGTCCGTGTTGCCAACCCATCCCTGTTTGGTGATTCACGAAAGCGCCTTGCCGGAAAGGATTCGTACTTCCTGTAGGTTGTGGCATGAGACCGCCGCTGGTCTGAGGCCTTTGTGGTTGGTTTTGGGGTTGATTCTGAGGTTGACCGAAATTTCTCGCAAACGGATTAGTTCCAGTAGTAGCGGACTGAATTGGTGCTTGAACTTGAGGTTGGCTTGGAGGTTGTGATTGGAAAGGAGAGCTCGAAGATGGATTTGAGAAAGGAGTGACAGCTTGAGGGGATGATCGGGCGAAAGGATTCGTATTTTGCCGGCTTAGACCGCCAGCTTGGGTCTGCGGGCTAGTCGGCGGAGGGAATGAGTTGGTGGTCATTCCAGTGGGATTCGCCATCATCATAGATGCCCTAAAAGGATTAGTTGTTTGTTGGCCAGGCTGTAGTCCTCCCGTCTGCATAGGGGGCGATAGCGTTCCAGTCGGAAATGATGTAGCAGTGTCCTGCGGTATAGAAGGTAGGGTGCCTGGTGTGAAAGCTGGTTGTGGTGTATATCCGCCGAAACCAGCACCTGTGAAATTTGGCTGCATTTGATTCGGTACTTGTTGCTGCTGAGAGAAAGCGCCGACGTTCTGCTGTTGAAAAGGGCTATTATTGGGCTGAAATCCAGTAGGTTGGGGGACAAAGCCATTGCCCTGGAGCTGGCCCGTCGGCTGCACCGCAAAACCGGTATTTGAGGGCCAAGGATTGCCTGTGGGCATTGGTTGGTTAACCTGGGTTATCTGCGGTTGCGGGTTTGGCTGCACGGCCATTGCGGTCTGATTTTGTTCTATCGAATCGAAGAAATCGATAAGGTCGGGATCTGGTCCTTTT
Organism: Hypoxylon trugodes; assembly: GCF_022578975.1. Classification (NCBI taxonomy): domain Eukaryota; kingdom Fungi; phylum Ascomycota; class Sordariomycetes; order Xylariales; family Hypoxylaceae; genus Hypoxylon; species Hypoxylon trugodes. Next base: position 1,696,049 of record NW_026250025.1, read on the forward strand.
GTCGCTTGTGGTGGCGGTTTCGACGATGGCGTTGGTGAACTACCCGGTTTCTTGAACACCGGCTTCGCATCTGCTGCGCTCTTGTCTCCTTTTGAAGAAAGTCCGGCGCCTCCTTTCTTCTTGGCATCAAGTTCTGCTAAGTACTGTCTTCGGTGGATTTCGAAGTCGGGATCCTTCAAATATTCTTCTAGCTGACGTCGAAGATTGATCGGAGCGTGCTTCAGCTTAGGAACCTCGACTCTAGTATGAGGCTCCCACTGCCTGGCTATAGATAGATATTGCACGACGTAATCTGTCTGCTTCGTAAAATTTTGATATATTTCCAAAGCCCTTTCCGCATCCGGTCTTGACATTTCGAAGAAATGCCCTAGGTTTGGTCAGCCTCTAGTGTGGGTATCTTCAATGGGATGCTTATGGACTTACCCAAAATGTTGATCATGGCTTGGTTCAATACCTGGAATAAGGACAGTAAGTCCAACACTAAAAGTCTGAAGACGGTGATGGTAATTTCGTTCTCGGGATCCTCAAGCACCTGTTCACCAGCAGGGTCAGCATCGCCCGTATACGACGGAAATGTCGACAACGTACATCGCATTTTAGAAGAGCAGTCAGTTGGTGTTGAACGACTTCGGTCTCTCGGAGTAGTCCCTTGTCAACCGAGAGTTTCTCCAATCGCGTCTCCTTGGCCCGAACCCAATCTACTCTCGTTTCTCTATACGCACGCACGCGCTCGCCGAGATATCCGGCATAGTGCCGTATATTTCGACCCTGAATTTGTGCTACCGTCTACATTAGAAATGTGGTCTTTCGGGTTACCGATATACCAAATTGCCCCGTATTATATCAGCAGATTACTCACCATCAGTAAAGGAACCGATCGCTAGCATATTTCGATGTTTTGCAAGATATGCTAGTGTCGCGTCCGGAGACCCTTCCCTGATCATCAAGTGGATGGTGATCAAACTTTTGAGTACGACAGTCCATGTTGAATCCCGTAATCGAAACTGTAAGGCCCGAAATACTTCTCCTACTCCAGCTTCGCCTGCGTGTGTAGCGACAAGGATATGTTCGATGTACTTGGTTTTCGGAGGGGCGGCCTGGGTCAATATCATGTCAGCCACATCTAGCAATACTGATATTTTGTATACTTAATAGACAGGGCCGATCCGTAGGATGGACTCACCTTGATCTTGGTTGCACCCTTGACCGACTTCTCAAAAGAACTAGACATGATGGTGACGGTAGCAGAGGTTAAGCCTCAGGCTGCCGAGTATATCTATTGTCAGGCGTCGTCACCTTGGGGGTTTGGGTATCGATCGGGATTATCGGGTCGGAGGTCTACGAGTAGGAAAATAGAATTAGAGGAGGCTCGGTGGAGGATTGGTAGGACTATTTGTCAATGTCGGACAAAGGCGACAATCATAATCGGGAGTGCGACGTCAGGGACGATCAGGTTCGTAGAGGACCAGATTGAGCGGATTGATGATCCGAAGTAGAAATCGTGAGCATTAGGCGGATTTTGGGATTTTGGGGAGGGAACTTCGTTACGACTATTCCATTTCGAGACGACCCTCTGTTTTGTTTTAATACAATAACTATTGATACATTGAATATCTAATTTCGCAAATGATTGACTCCGTTATCGTTTGTCGATGTTGATGTTACTGGGCGGAGGGATTTCTCTCGTCCTATTATCTACCGAGCAAGGAAGCTCAGGATAAGAGGATAAGGGAAATGGAGGTTTTGGAAAAAAAGAGGCTAAGCAGGCTAGCCAAGTCCTAGCCGCAACGTTGGGTGGTCGGGATATCGGGCTGCCGTTGTTGGCTACTAATGCTGCTCCTGCTGCTGCTGATCTAATTTAAGGTTTGCACCGTCATCCTGTGCCCACGTACAGATACCTATCGACAGTTACAGTACGTAGCACTTGAGTACCTATGTACCTACTATACCCGAATCCACCGACTTTTCGTAGTGGGTTTCAAATTCATACAAACATCATGTGCTTACATACGTCACATAGGATATTCTTCATTTCATTCAAGATATAAGGGGCACTAGTTCATTGACGGACGATTTTCAATCTCGAAAAGGCTATCTTTCAGGTACAGGTATCCTAGTACCTACACCTACTCTAACCCACAGAAAAAGCTACGTATTTCCGATGAGGTCATATTAATTGTACGTGAAAATCATTCGAAAAGCAGACCCAAAAACAGGTTTATATCTTCATTGTTCATGAGCAATTTGAACCCAGAAAGGGTTTCCTATGCTATGATTCAGAACTTCTATCTATTTCCTTTGAAGTACAATATCATCCTATGAAAACGCGCACAATCCACTTATATACATAGGATACCTAAGTCGGATAGGTTGTAGAACTAAAGAGAAAAAGAAACAATAAAACAAGCCTTCCAAACTACCAAATAGTAATCAGAGTTGCCTTTCGCGTCCGATGTAAACAAGGTCGAGGTGTGTCGAACGCTTATTTCATGATTCCGCCCTCTCGTTACAATAGAACCACTTAAGCCACCATAAGGAGGAGAGTTCCAGAGCTTCGAGAGGAGGAACACATCATACAATACACGCAGCTTTCATCATCTATCGAAAAATTGTTAGCACCGATTCAAAATTAAAATAAGAGTAATACTTTTCATGGGGTAAATACTCACTTTTATTTGAAGTGGAAGGATGAAGAGAAAAGGAAAAAAAGAAACCCAAGCTTTGGTGGAAACAGCAATAGAAATGGATTTTTTGCGCCGGAGCGGGTCTATAATTGTCCGTCAACATACTGTGGGCCTTGCTGATATAATGCATGGATAGTTATGTACGGTTCTTATCGATACGGTTTTATCTACCTAGGTACATGATATGTAGGTATTGTCATCCGTTCAGCTTAATCTTTTCAGCATCCTCGTATTTCTTTTTTCTTTTTCTTTTCTAAGAAAAAGGGAAAACCGGAAAAGTCAGATGAGGATTCCATGGTTCGATCCTTTTCAATTCCCCTGCAAAGGTGTGCCCTGAGATGCATCGTCGGCATCAAAGGGCAGCCTGTATCTCGCCGATGGCAACCTATCTTTCAGTTGAAGCACACGAGATCCATTCATGATGAGACCCACGATGATAAACAAAGTTCTATTCATGATATTACCACCACTGCATCTACGTCTGAACTCACTGGATCTGAAGATAAACATATTATGCGTGCATTGAAGGATGAGTCCTGTAAGAAATAAAACTTCCAGTTACCTATTATGAACTAAGTCTGAGTAGTTCATATCCAGATTTCACGCTCCCTAATCCTACGCACAAGAATGACTATCGTGCTGGAGAGAGCGTTATTATTTACGGCTTCCTCAAGAAGCGTAAAGATAAAAGAGCCGGCTTGAGCATTTGTGAATTGGTTCCCCATAACTCCGACGTCGTCATTCAGATTGAGTCTCGCCGTCAAGACTCCGATCATACCCATGAGAAATTCAAGTCTATCCCGGCTCACAGCCCGGTCATGATTCAGGGAGTCCTCCAGGAGTCTTCAAAGGGTAGTTCAGACCCGACACGGCGACATTTGAAGAAATGGGACGTAAGGCTGCAACATATACATTGCCTAAACCCTTTCCCGAAAGATATTATCGTCTCCGAGAATGCTGTGTGGCCACCCAAATTACGTCATATGCAACTTCGGTTCGATCCTGCTCTTCGCGATAGGTTGAAATTCCGCCATGATCTGCAGCGACTGTGTGTTAACTGGCTACATGAGGAAGGGTTTACTCAAATCGATACTCCTATTCTCTTCAAGTCGACTCCAGAAGGTGCGAGAGAATTTTTAGTCCCGACGAGGCGTAAAGGCTACGCCTATGCGTTACCGCAGAGCCCGCAGCAGTACAAGCAAATTCTTATGGCCGGTGGCATTGGGAACTACTTCCAATTCGCCAGGTGCTTCCGTGACGAGGATAATCGTGCCGACAGACAGCCCGAGTTCACCCAGCTAGATTTGGAGATGGCTTTTGCCAATGAGGGAATGGTAATTGAGTTGGTTTCACGTCTCATGACCAAAATATTTCACTACCTCCACACCAACTACGTTTCGGTAGATGACCTTGGCGGACGGCACCCAATATATCTTCCGAAAGACGACCTGCCGTTAGTGGACGAAGATAAGGCCGCATATGGGAAGCAAGGTCAACCCCAATCCCGAAATGAAAATAAACCTAGCGAAGGAAATAGTGGGAGAGAGGGGGACGGTGTCTTTCGGTATCCTCCCACCTCCCTTCAGATTGCTAGGATACCATATGAAAAGGCAATGCAATGGTTCGGTTCCGACAAGCCCGATTTACGTATACAACGGCCACATGTATCGAGTGTGAGTACTACTTCCTACGGGCACATACTCTATATACTAACTACATCAGATCCGTACCCTCTCAGATCTCCCAAAAGAATTCACTAATATGATCACAAGCCTAGAAAATCCTGTCGTGGATTTTTGCAAGTTTCAATTAAATTTACCACCTAGCGAGGCTAAAAGCTTTATAAGCAAGTTTATGGACGCTCTGCCTAACTCCACAATCAAATTAACTCCTGAGAGTACCCCTGCTGTCTTCATATACGATTCTAGCAAGCCACTTAATGGATTATCAGCCTTGGGGCACGAAAGTGCCGAAAATATTTCGGGGATTCAAGATGATTATTTCCCTGAAATTAAGGACGGCGACATTCTCATCATGCAAGCACGGAAAGATGAGCCTTTCTTCGGGGGTTCTACTGACCTCGGCAAGCTCCGAACCGCAATACACTCAGCGGCTGTCCAGGCGGGTTTGATACCCAAAGACCGCTCATTTAGAGCTGTCTGGATATACGAGTTTCCCCTCTTCACGCCGAATGGAGATGACCCTGGACAAGGAGGAGCCTCGGGGTTCTCTTCTACTCACCACCCCTTTACAGCTCCTCGCGATTACGTGCTCCTCAAGACGGACCCGCTCAAAGTTAAGGGCAGACACTACGACCTCGTCATCAACGGCGTAGAGCTCGGCGGTGGAAGCCAACGTATTCATCAAGCTTGGATCCAGGAGATGATTATGCGAGACGTTCTCAAGATGACCGACGAGGGCGTTGCCGAGTTCTCGCATCTTCTTGAGGCCCTACGAGCGGGGTGCCCACCGCATGCTGGGTTCGCGTTCGGGTTTGATCGCCTGCTGACGGTACTTTTGGGTCTCACATCGGTTAGGGACGTTATTGCGTTCCCTAAGGTGAAGGGGGGCGAAGATCGACTCGTTGGTAGCCCGGCGAAGATTACACCTGCGCAGCAGGAGATGTATCACATCTTTGCGGACTCGGAAGAATAGGGATGATATTCGTCGTGTACGTAATACATTAGGATTGTAAAAATGTATACAATATTCAACTCTAAGCAATTTTTCAGGTCCTGGTTCTGCTAACTATTCCGACGGAAGTTTTCTTAATGGCACTCCTCGAAATGTCTCATGTGTTCAATATCTCCACCTGTTTTCTACTCACATGATGAAAACAAGGCGAAAGGTACACATACATCCCATTCGTACCATACCAGACGAAGTATAATTGATAATAGGACAATGGGTCAGTCAATTAATTCGGATTCCACCTATCCCCATCCACGACTTTTCAAGAATGCATACCAAGCCCCCATCCTCCGTGAGCCAATCTGTTCAATTACCCCTGACATCCAACACATATGATTTCACAAACTACACCTACCTAGGTAATACGCAGCTAAGTCAAGCAGACTTTACCAACAATTAATCCACACTCTCCCCATCCACAGCAGCAGCCTCCTCCTCCTCATCAACGGCATTCTGAGACATGTCTTCCTCTCCATCGATCGCATTTCCAACTTTCACATCATCCGCAACCCGCTTTTCTCCATCTTCGGTCTCGGAACTAGATCCGTCCTCCTCTATGTTACTTACGGCGACAGCTGCATCCGATATAATAACAGCCTCTTCTAGCGGCGGCAAACCCTCTTCGTCCCCTAGCTGCGCGTACGTACCGTTTGCGGGTTTGGCGTGGCGTGTGCGTTCTCCGATGATGTTGGATGTGTCGAGGGCTTCTTTGTCTTCGTGGGCTGTGTTGGGTGGGTGTTAGTGTAGCGATAGTATAGCGTATTGGGTTAATGAGGCGTTGGTAAAGAGTGTAGGGCAGAAGATAGGGGGGACGCACTCAGCTTCAAGTCAGCAGTAGCGATCCCCTCGTCAATAGGAATACCCGCGTCTGTCTGCACAGGGGCATCTTCGTCCTTGCGGCTGGTGTGGGAGATGTACGGCTTGTCCGCGACGTTAGCGGAGGGGGCGGGAGCTTCGTCGCTGTAGAAAGACATCTTGAAATTTTCAATATTAATAAGTCGAGATATTCTTGGTGTGCTTTGGTGATACTTGAGTAAATTGATGGTATCTTCAAGAGCAGATATCTCAACTCATCTTCGGCGGGGAGCCTTACTCTTATACACAACTTCAACACCATCACTCATCCTCTATCTCCATGAAAAGTCCCTCAAAGTAACGAACTCATCCCACCCAGGCACACTCACCTAACGTCATCATCGTCATCGTCATCAACGCCTCAATCGATCGATGCTTACCTACCCCCCCCCCTAACAACCCAACACATTCGCATCAACCCCCTCCTCTCTATGAACCCCCTATCGTGAATCACAACACCGCACACAAATAAGCACGACAGTCCGTTATAATCGCTTCAGTGACGATATCCCCACGTTCAACCGTTCCTTCCATTTCCCCTTTGCTTTTTTTCCTGAGTATGGCATAGTTTCGGCTCCTACGACAGAGTTGTGACTTATTACTTTCGCCTTCACCCCGGGTTTCGCGCACTCTCAGCCCCGCATACCCCCGGGGAGATAGATAGGAATCGTCATGTTGGCGTAACTCTAGAATTATGTAGGACAGAAGGAAGTGTTGAGGACGCTTCTTGTCATTTATCACACTCAGGAGCTGGATTTCGTTTCGAATACGAGGAAAAAAAGCAAAACCTGGAGTTGTAGATGACGAGTCGGCTATATGTGCGTGAATCATATATCAACTTTCACCTTACCCCCGGTCAAATCCGAAGCATCCCAAATAGATGCCTATCACATCTGATCTACTAACCTATACGAAGGTACTATTCAGCCCTACCTCACGCAACCAACCAAACCCCATCACTTACACATACGTCACCTATGCCATCTCCTATCACAACTCACTATAACACCATCACCCAAAGAACCACCGCAAGTAAAATCATGACAGTCATAATCAATTCCTTCTACGTGCCTAATCATGCATGCATCGTTTCTAAACCAAAAGGGGTATCAATATCATATATCCATGCTCACTCCTCACCCCTCGCCCCCCCATCTCCCCGTCCCTCACCCTCTCACCGAAAACTCGACGGCCCACCCCCACCACCATCCCGTCGACTCGCCATACTCTCCTCCAGCGCCCGTCTCAACTCCTCATCCACCTCCCCATCCCCATCCCCATCTTCACCCACACCCATACTCCTAACCCTACTCTTCCGTCTAAACTCCTCCTCCGCAAGACTCTGTTTCTTAACATACTCCAGCACAATATCCTCCTCCGTCCTCAAACTATTCGCCCGTGCCAACTCCTCCTTATGCGCACGTTCCGACTCCTCAATCGCGCGGCGTAACTCATCATCATCCCCTGCCCCTTCCTTATTCTGTTCATTTTGCGAAGCCTCAATCGCTTTTCTTAATTCCTCTTCCTCATCTGAATCTCGGGATTTATGTTGAACCTCCGAAGCTTGTAGCGCCTTTTTATAATTCACATCTTCATCATCAGCACTACGCTCCGTCTGTGATCTTTCGAGTGCTCGCTTGAAGTCCTCGTCTTCTTCGCTTTCCTCGAGGTCGTGCATTTGGATACCTCTATGCTGTGAGTCCGCGATACTTAATTGCACGGCTTGTTCGATTAGCGCTTGGTACTCCTCGTCCGTGATATCCATGAGATCTTCGGGGATGCGAGGAGGTAGTGCCGGCGGCGAGGCCATGGGGTCGGGTATCGGACGCTTGATATCGGACATGTATCCGGAATCTTGTCCGCTGGATGCGAAGGACGTAGTCGAGTTGTACGATCCTACCGTTGTAGATCTAGTTCGTAATGCCCTGACGCTCGAGCGAATCGCTTGTTCAATTCGCGCATCTTCAGAAGCATCACCGTTAGAAGTTTCTCGCACTGCGGTCAGAATAGCTCGTTCGAACTCCTCATCCTGTTGTTCACGTGTACTATCCATGTTGGAGAGGGGTTCTTCCTCGATAAACGTGCCACCTGTTGCCGCTGCTTCTGCTTTCCTTTTCTTCCATGCTTTCTTCTGTTCATGCAATCTCTTCCGTTCGTCGAGAGACATATTCCTTGTGTGAAGCCATCCTGTCTTCGGTGGTTCATTGCCAAGGATCTGCTCAGTTATAACACTTCCGTGGCCCGGTACCATGCGGGGAGACGCGTCCCTAGATTTTCCTTTCTCTTTCTGCTTCCAGGTATAAAATCCTCTCATTTGCTCCTTTTGTGAAAGCCAGCGAACTTCAATATCCTCACGCTCCGCTGGTGATGCGTTGGTAAAATCATCTTGACCTTGAGAAACTCTGGATGAGATAATGTATTTTTGGGCACTCTGGGCAAACATTGTCCGTATTTCGGCATGGACTCCCTGCATGGTATATGCTGGAATAGACCATATAGCTACCGTAGGTGTTAGTATACTCAATTATGACGGGAGTTGGCCTTGTCGTAGCTCACCTGCTGCGGGTTTTAGCACCAACCCTCCAATACCCTTGCCGAATCCCTTCAGCACTCCGACACCACCATCCTTCTCTGCACCTCTTAGAGGCTGGGTCACAAGCCCAGTGATCCCATCGTAGAAGCCAAGACCGAATTCCTTGCTAGCGATCTTAAGACCACTGGCAAAATCCGTGACTTTCTCTGCGGGTCGGACAGTATCGTCGTTATATAGTGTCGGCGCATTTCTGAAACCTCTCGCAAGTCCCAGACAGAAGTTCATGGGTGTCTTCATTCCAGCAGCCACGATATTGTTGACGCTCTTGCCGACGCCGATTGCCCTTTCAATATTGTCATTGCTCATCAAGTTCGGTGACGCTGCTCCTACCCTTTGCATTGAGTTGTTACGTTGATGGCCAGGGGTAGAAGGCGGTTCGGATGGAGACCTTGAACGAACTGATGGGAACGAGGCAGTAGGCGCTAGGTTAGGTAGACTACTATTCTCGGTCCTCATACCAAGAGGGTGGGAGGGTATACTAGCTAAATCTGCATTTGGCAAGGTCGTAGTAGAGTCGGCAGCACTCACACGATCCACTGAAAGCGTACTGTTATTAACCTCCGCTGAAACAATAGTAGTTGTGTCATCGTCAGCTTTTTCAGTTGACTTTGATGATTTCGGGCCTATTGCTGCTTTGAAGACGCCTCGTGGAAGGTCTGCCACAGACATGGCGATGGTACTAAAGTCGCCCACTAGAGCAGACGTACAAGCTGATATGGGGTCTGTCGGGTGGTCCTCAGTACTGTATTCATTGGCACGGAATCTGAGATGAAATATTAGCATAATTAGGCCATGATATGTAGCCTCAAACAGGATGTACTCACAGTTTCAAATCCGAGTACCTTAGATACCCGTTATTAACGAGTGTTGCTGCCGCAAGAGCGCTGAGATGAATCTGAGTTCGGCGAAGACGCCATACAGCAACTCGGCTAGGAGCTAAAGCGCATCGGAGTCTATCGACATCAAGATGCTTATGAAAGCATTGAGCTCCAACGTCTGCACCCTTTTCTTCCCGAATTTTCTCTCCCAATTCGTAGGCTCGCTCTTGGGTTTCTGGTTTCAGCGCCGTTCGGATAGCTTCGGCTAATCCCTCTGCAGTGAGTTTCTTGTACGGAATAGGTTCGGGACCTGCACCGGCCCTCGCAACCATAGCGCCCCAAAAAGGTTGATCTCCAAAGAATGGAACAACAATGGTAGGTTTACCCGCATTGATTCCGGCCGCTGTGGTTCCAGCGCCTCCGTGATGGCAGACGGCGGAAACATGCTGAAATAGCCAATCGTGGGGAACATTGCCAAGCATAAAGACGCCCTCTGGTATACCGACCGAATCCGCTCCTAAGCCGCCCCATCCCTTAGAAACAAGTGCTCGCACTCCCGTCTCGGCTACGGCGTCAAATATCATTCGGGTTAAGCCATTAGGATCATCCACGACAATAGATCCAAATCCTATGTAAACGGGAGGGGGGCCCGCCTCGAGAAAAGCGGCTAATTCAGGCTCCGGAGTGAAAGATGATGCCAAGTTAAGGAAATAAAATCCAGCAATGTCAATATGTTGACCCCAATCGTTCGGCTTGGGGATGAGAGCTGGTGACCTATGGTACGTATGAGATTGGTGTGTATTTTAAGGGGTTATTAGTTTTCGACTTACCAGCAGTATGTGTAAGGGATCCGGAGTCTAGTCAGCACGGCAGGTGCCCAGAGTATAGAAAGAGGCTCAAGGTCAAGAATCTTTGTACGGAACCGATTGATTACATCTCCAAGTCCTTGCCATGTCATCATTTCAACCAATGCATATGAGATGTAATTCGTGGTGATCGGATCTGTATTTGAGGATTGAATATTCGCCAGCGGTTGTGGGAACGCTCTTGTCGGCGACCAAGGCATACTTTATTTCATTAGTGGTGAATCTCGTATACACTTTCTTCTGAGACTTACGTGAACATTAAGTGTAGAGGTACTCCTAGTTTTTCCGCGATATGTATATGCGCGAAACTAGGTGGGTTTGCGATAATCGCATCTGCGACAAATGGCTTGTGGCCAGAGAGGTCACTTAAAGGACCCGGACTCTCCTCAGATTCATGGTCGTTGCGCCGTTTATCAAAGCGCGGCGCCGGTCCAAGACCATCTCCAGTCTCGATAGCAGATCTCCAGCAGCCAAGAACGATCTCTTCAATTCCCTTTCTTCGCTTGGCGATCTCACCGCTTTTCAACGTATCGATACCGGGCATTAATCCTGGGTTCTTGACCATAAAGGCCATGAGTTCGGCGGGATCGCCTCCGATGTTGAAGAATTCTAGGCCATTATCTTCGACGAATTTCTGAAATGTCGCATGCGTTGCTACTCTGACTCGGTGACCGTATGTTTTCTTCAATATTTGACCGAGCGCGACAAATGGTTGTACATCACCCCGAGATCCCACGATCTGTATCACGACGTTTAACTGGGGCGGAGGGGTCTGACCCGGTTGACCACCTAGACTAGGAGGGATATAGGCAGGAGGGAGAGTAGATTCGACCGCGGTTTCGCTCTCTCTTAACTGGTTACGTAGAGCGGGTGCGATAAAATCGGCTAGATGTGGACTCGTTTGGTTTATGTTGATGTTGACTCGACCGTCGTCTAATATCAAACCTCATATTAGTTACTGAAGTATTATATAGCTATGAGATGGAGGGGCGTACCCGTAACAGCAGCGCCGGCATCAAACCCATTCTGGTGAAGAGAAAATTGGTCAAGGTTTTCGCTGTATGCTGGGGGAATTTCCTCGTCAACTGCAAGTTCCGTATCGACAGGCATGAGACCAGTGTTATATCCATCATTATCATTTACAACGACCTCTGGAGCTTGGCTGAAGGAAGTACGGCCAGGAGTTTGAGCTCTGGCGCTCTTCTCGTCGACGATCGTCATTATGATAGGTTTAGGAAGGTTATGAAAGCATGTGGAATAAGATTTAGTCTATGGTAGAATGTTGTAGACACGATGTTATGAAGAATCTTGAAGTTTTGAAGTTCTGGGAAACCTGATTCTAGCGATTAAGACACGAAGAGGGGAATGACGAAATACAGATAAGGGAGGGGTATCACATGTAGTAACGATAAAAAAGAAGAATCATAATCAGGTATCACGAGGAATACGAAGAGAGAAAAAGAATACTGAGTAATGGCACTGAATTGGAATATATTGACTAAGATTTCTTGAAGTTATGAGAATATGAGTGTAGTATTAAGAGTGAGGGAGAGAGGAAAGAACAGTACCGTATTTAGGTTGATATCGCGAAGCTCCGCGCCCGGCGCAGCACGTTGATAATAGTAGAATAAGAGGGTACTTATTGTGTAACGAGCAAAAAAACAATTATTAGCTGTTGGACAGGGGTTGGAACGACAAGGCTACAGCGTTCTAGAGCTAAAGTCCCTCTTATCAACCAATCAACTTGCTTCATATTATGCGGGTGCCTGCCTAGGGTACGTGGTTTTAAGTACTCCGCAACTGCTCTGCCACCAGTAATACCGCTAGAGTGACCTGATTATATACGCCTTTAACAGCCCTAGAGCTCGCGATTCTCGCATTCTATAAGCGAATCTCGGATAGTCTCAGCCTCAATATTTTAATTTCCAACTGGCTTATATGTCTTATAGTATTTTTAACATTACCATCATCTGAATAACCTATTCCAATTAATGTCTCAAATTTGAATTGTTGTACAGTGTGTTAGAAAATACTTGAATACTTTGAGGTACTTTTCATGCGCGATGGGGTCATTGGAAATGAAGGTCCATTTAATAGGTCGATGACGACGGATTCGTGGCTGTGCCATAGTGCGAGTCAGCCTTATTGGAGAACGAGTCCGAGCTGAAAAATGCCTTATAACTCTCCACTATAATGCCCTGTACGAAATTTTCGTAAGTATATGTAGCCTAGAGCACGACACCGTATTAGATAATACGTATCTACAAAGACAATCACTTACCTAGCTTAGGCAGCATTATAGATTTCAAACCCGATGCTATAAAGTTGGCAAAGAATTGGATTTAGTGGACTGCAGGAATATTTACTATAAAAATCTTGTTGGTAGGACTGCAGGCAGCCGTTATAAATGTCTGTTCACTGGTTATGAGCGACCGCTACTTTAAATAAGTAGTTTTGAAGGAAGTAGAGCCAACGTTCCTCGGTAAGCGAGTCGCATATGCTGGGAGACTAACGTGTTGGGGGCCGGTTATAAACGTCGCCAAAAAGAGACGGAAACACATACATATGTACATATGTATGTATGGGCCGGCAGTAAATCCGGTGAGTGCGCCGTAAGTGACTCCGTATTACATAACGGGACGTACCGGAGACTAAACCGGATTAAGAATTTTGGCTTTGTAACCAACTCTTCGGATTCGCTTTCGCACCTTCAAATCACGAGTCGGTTTCTTTTATCGTCCGTCGGTAGCTATACAGTTATGCTGTTCGATTTAATATTCGGTTTAAGAGGTTAGTTATCTCCACGCCAGTTACGTGAATCGTAATGGCATCTTCAGAAATAGAGAAAAGCCTACAGATAGATAGACAGACGTTGCGGATGGTAACGGAAATGAGAGGCCACTGCATTCCATATAATGAACAAGAAGATGGCAAAGTATCGTCGTAAATGACTACGATACCTCTAATGCTTTAGAGAGGCTGGACCTTAATAGTGTGGATTGCTTTAGACTCTGGGAGTGTGCGTAGGTATGTTGTAAGATTAGTGAAAGATCGACTGGAGAGAATTCCGATTAACGTCATTAGATGGAGTGGATATGTGATAGTGAGTGAGATCGAATTGGGTGGTTTCGACTTTACCATGTACAGTTACAGGATATTATATCGGAGTGGTATATCATAGAATACTTCCTGTTCCTTAGTTGGATCTTAATATGTCGAGTATTTGCCCGGTACCGTGTCATCGCGACCCTGAGAATAGCGGGTTATCCGAGTTTATTTACCTCTTCTAGGTCATTGGATGTTCATATTCGTCCTCCTCACTGGTATAACGCGATCTTTGGAGAAAAAACTGTTGCAATTGCATATAACGCCCGATTTATGTCATCTCCATTGAGGCAAAGAAACTTTTTGCGCGAGTCCGCCAGGTTTTTGATATGGTACAAAGGCCGTTTGTTAGAATCCGAGTCATAGCTCTAGACTGGTACATCAAATTTGTCCAACATTTCTGCTGATGTCGAGACTCCTTCCCCTTGCCTTCATCAATCGATATCTTGCGTATCTAATCGAAAGTCGCAGTCGTATTACCGCGCCGCATCGGATAGCTACGTAATATCCTTATTAAATCGTCCCACCACCGGTAGTCGTTTAGCTCGAGAATCGTCGAGTGATCTTCGCAATAACTAAGAATTCATTAGTATTCATGCTACCCATCATCATTTGACCCGCATACCATGTAAAGCAACAACACTGAAGATGAAGACCAGAGAGAGAACCAAGACGACGACGGGATCAACCTTAAGACCAGGGGATTCATCGGTGTAGAGTCCTGGATAAAATTAGTGCCGGGTTTCGCATCTATTTTGTAAATCCTTCACGTACTCAGCATTGTGCTGCTGCTACCACCGGCACCGGCGGCGCGAGTGCTACTCGGTCGCACATTTGCGAGCTTTTCCTTTTGGTCGGCGGCAGCTCGTCGTCGGATGGCAGTTCGTGCGCCTCCGGGAGGAGCAGGGGAAGAGGGACGGCCGGTGCTCGCGCCAGTAGCGGCGGGCGAGTTAACGGGAGAAGCAGGTCGGGGAGAAGACTATAGATATCCAATGTCAGCGCAAACCCGTAGAGTACCAGACGATCTTCAATGCTAGTTCACACAATGTTGCGATGAGTCTTTAGAAGCCCAGCCCCTTATCACATGAATTGGATTCCTACTCCTTTTGGAATAAACATACCATTGCGAATATTAGAAGAGTAAAGTATGGATAAAATGACGAATTAACCACCCTCGACTTGATTGATTAAGCGTTAAAATGTGCGAGTAGATGAAAAGAAGGTAAAGTCGCGTGTGGATTATGTATGGTGTGGTATCTTTTTTAGGGAGCTATCTCCAAATAAAAATCCGGGGTTCAATTGAGGCCACGATTTTGGAAAGCTCAGACCCTGGCCTCCTTTCTTGATTACCTAAGTATACGGAAAAGGGCTTTATCCGTTATTCCGTTATACTGTATTACGTAATGAATGTCAGACAGTATAAAGTGGATCCTCTTTCAATCTGCAAAAGACCCCACTAGAAGCTTCAACCCATGTGATGATGATCGGACAGATCCGAAACCTAAGAATACCCCACCTCAATTTTTCTAGGTAAGGAATTCTTTGCTGCAGGCTCTCATCATAAAGCGTAAAAGCATCGTGATGTGGGGGTGACGCACCCTGCAACTTACGCGCGTCACATTTACAGAAGTTAAATCCACAAGGCTAACCAATGAATTGAGTTATTTTCCCTTGTCACCAGTTTCCATCACTTCCATGAATACTCCTAGTTGTGGATTTCAAAGAGAAGGCAGCAGTCAACAGTTGGGATAAGGAGTTTCGACCGTTGCGCTATTATTTAATAATCAACTAATTCCCCACTAGTCGTTTGCTGTTTTCTGAGGAATCCAACAATTACGATCAATCTAGTCTGACGGGATATTAATTGACCTGCTTATCTCTAAGAGGGGCATATCAATCTCATCGATATTACTAATTTCACGAAGCTCTCCAAAAGCAAAACTACTTCTATTTCTTCCTTAATAACCAAGATGGATTTTGATTGGTCTACACCTTTCCCGGAAGGGGTCATATCCTTCCTTGATACTGACTTGTATAAGCTAACTATGCAATGTGCCGTCTTCAAATATTACCCTGATGTACCTGTCACCTATGCCTTCACCAACCGCACTCCCGAGAAGAAACTCTCACGCAAGGCTTTCTCGTGGCTTTGCGAGCAGATTAGCAGTAAGTGTCTACCGCCATAGCTAATCACTCACTTTTATTCATATCTGGGTGCTTACGTTTCTTTTCCTTCATTATAGAGCTCGGTAACATATCACTGTCCGACGATGAACTCCGATACTTGCAAACGCATTGCAAATATCTCACCCCTCCTTACCTAGCCTTCTTGAAAGAATTCCGTCTGAAACCCCGTGAGCAACTCAATCCGACTTTCGTTCCCGTAGGAGCAGATACCGGAGCCGATGACGAACTAGGTGATGTTCACATCGAAATTCGCGGGAAATGGGTGGACACTATTCTCTATGAGATCCCTCTTCTAGCTCTGACGTCCGAGGCATACTTCAAGTTTATGGACAAGGACTGGAACTATGATGGACAAGAACAAAAAGCATATGAGAAAGGTATACGCCTTCTTGAGGCAGGTTGCATATTCTCCGAGTTCGGAACCCGGAGACGACGCGACTATCATACCCAAGCGTTGGTCTTCAGGGGTTTAGTGAAATCTAGTAAGGAGGGGGAGAAGCGCGGATTGCCGGGTACTCTTTCAGGCACTAGTAACGTCCACCTAGCCATGCGATTCAACCTACCGCCAATCGGAACCGTCGCGCACGAATGGTTTATGGGTATCGCAGCCATCACAAATGACTATACAGAGGCGACAGAGGAGGCTCTACGTCGATGGGTTGGCTGCTTCGGCGAGGGTGTATTAGGAATAGCATTGACCGATACGTTTGGAACTCCGGAGTTTTTGAAGGCGTTTAGCAAACCCATCAGATATCTCCCCGATACTCCGAACATACCACTCCTCGATGAGGGTACTCGCCCTACAACTTCGTCCAGGACATATGCCGACGTCTATGCCGGTGTACGTCAGGATTCAGGTGACCCTGCGAACTTTGTTAAATTGATGCGCGAGTTCTACGACAAGCAAGGCATCAAGGATAAAAGGAATATTGTATTCTCTGACTCGCTAGATATCGATAGATGTATCGAGTATAAGCGCGTATCTGAGGAGCAAGGTTTTCAACCAACCTTTGGTGTTGGCACATTCCTGACTAACGACTTCACTCAGCTGAGCACAGGCAAAAAGTCAGTACCACTCAATATTGTCATAAAGTTGAGTTCTGCTGCCGGAAATCCGGCCATTAAAATCAGTGATAATATTGGGAAGAATACAGGCGACTCAGCCAAGGTCGCAGAAGTCAAGAAGCTTTTGGGCTATGTAGAGAAAGAATGGGCGGGCGGAGACGAGACGTCGAGATGGGGCAAGGCCGATGACGTTACTAAACCTTGAAGGTATTGTCAATATGGATACGGAAAATGTGCCGGCGCGCTTCCAGCTGCGAGTCAGTTAGGAGACGGCTGGTAACTGGGCCATTTAGATGGGATACATCGCCACCACCGTAGTGGTTCCTGAATCGCGCTACGATACCCAACTGATCTCGATTTTTATTCTGGGCCCTCGAGATTTGCATCGGACCCTTATGGTATTGTTGATTCTCTACATCGCTGGTGGACCATTAATGATTCAATAGACAGGACATAGCTAGTCAATTCGGAAGAGTCTAGGCACGATGTAGACGACATGGAACTTTATCATGATTCCCCAGGTTTATAAAATAGACAAGATGAGCCCAGTTCTCTGGAGTAATGGCCTCGCATAATCAAGTTAACGAAGTCCAGAACGTTTGTAGATCCTTCTCCACGCTGGAGAAGCACTGCTCAATTATCCAGTTCTCTCCTCTCTTCGGGTTATACTAACTATTCAGATGGTTCGGTTTGCTCTTAGCCTTGCCTTGGCGTCTTTAACGTCAATCGCATATGGCGCATTCAGTATATCATCTAAGAACAATGTTGCCGTCTACTGGGTAGGAACCTGCCCCCTTCCCCGTCCTCCATTATTCCATGTGGCAGGTCTTGGCGGCGCTGACCCATGAAAATAGGGTCAAGGACCGAATCAAGCTGGCTTAGCTACATATTGTGCGGATCCGAATATCGACGTTATCGTTTTATCGTTCGTATACCTGTTCCCACAGCAAGGAAATGGCTTCCCCGGACTCAACTTCGGGAACCAGTGTGGCGGTACCGTGTACGCCGGCCCGGGGTATAACGGCGTGAACAACGCTAGTAATAACCATCTATATGTCTGCCCCAATATCCAGCATGATCTAAATACTTGCCGCGCAACTTCCAACAAGAAGTTCATCCTTTCCCTTGGTGGCGAGACTTCGCAATACCAACTCAACGGCGCCACTGATGGAACCAACTTCGCCAACACATTATGGGGCCTCTTCGGCCCGCGCACGACGGCATGGGTCAATGCCAACAAGCCGCGCCCCTTTGATTACAACGGCGTAGGTTTCACAGTCGACGGTTTCGACCTGGACGTCGAGCACCCACCCACCGATAACTGGGCCGGGTACAACGCACTCGTCTCCCAACTCCGCACGAACTTCGGCTCCGGCGCCGGATCGCAGTACTTCCTAACCGCGTCGCCGCAATGCGTAGTCCCGGACGCTAATCTCAACGGCGTGCTACAGCGCGGTACATTTGATATGTTATTTATCCAATACTATAACACACCCCAGTGCTCCGCCGCGACATGGGTTAACTCGAATACCGGCTATAAACCCGGTGCTACGTTTAATACCGCCGGGTTCACGTTTGATACTTGGACTACTTGGCTCGCGAGTACGCCGAGTAAGAATGCGAAACTATTTATTGGTCTGCCTGGGTCGAGTGGTGCGGCGGCGGCTTCTAGTGTGGTTACGCCTGCGCAGGCGCAGAATTTGATTGATGCGTATTATTGTAGGGGGAATTTTGGCGGGGTTAGTGTGTGGGAGGCTACGTATGCGGCGGCGAATGTGGTTAATGGGTTGAATTTTTATCAGAATTTGAAGAGGGATTTGAATACTTCGTCTTCGGATACTAGGTTGTCCTGTGTGGTGAGTTGAGCTTTTCCCTTTGATTCTTGTCTTACCCCTTTTTAGTGGCGTGTGGTTGTACCCCACCCCCTTTTTACCGAATGATTTCTTGCTATAAATTGTTAAAAGTAGTCAGACCGCTAACACGTTTCTCTTTACTTGAAGTAGGCTCCGGCTCCGTCTAGTACTAGTACTACTAGTACAACATCTACTAAGTCATCAACGACTACTGCTGCGGCTACGACATTTCCGGTTACGACGAACGGCCGTTGTGGTACGGGATTCAATTTGGCGTGCGCTGCAGGACAGTGTTGCAGCCAATACGGATACTGTGGTACCGGCAGCACTTACTGCGGCACGGGCTGTCAGAAGGGCTTTGGTACGTGTAGCTAAGAAGCGTATATATCAGATTGTATATACTATGGGATAAAAGTGTAATTGTAAGATAGATCAAGGTTGGGTGCTTGTATATATCATGTATGATGAATTGATAACACTGTTACGCTTATATGAATTTATGTATTGGGTTTGCGATCATGTGGGATCGTGGTAACAGTTCCCTTGCGCCTTCAAGTTTGTTAGGATTCACTGGAGCTTCTCTAGATGTCTAGAACCCACTATATTTATGTCTCGGTGAAAGTAGCGATTTTCTATTGAACACCCCACGTAAGCCCAAGGTTGCATGCATATTAGATGAACCTGTTTGAAACAAGGCCTATAAGTGTAGATCTTTCTATCAATAAATAGATGAAGCCTCAGTTGTTTGGAACCTCGCAGAGTCTAACCTAAAAGGGAAATACTTCGTGTAACCATTGGTAAGAAGCACGACGACGTCATGCGGGTAGTACGGATGCGACGTTTTATGAACTACGAATAGAAAACTTAGCCTAGCGAATACCTACCTAAAACCGTAATCCCTTCATTTCAAACTACATCAAGAGAGGTTTGTTGGATTTGTGTAGAGAATACTATTGAACGGAGTTGTTTTCTTCGTCTGGATGACTTCATCTTGTCCGTCTCCAAGCAAACACATAGCTTTGGAAGCTCGGACCTCAGAAGATATTTTCGGCTCTCCTCGGCTCTTCCCTGTCTTCAATTCCGTCACTCGGTATACTAAACTCTACATCTTTCCAAATGTCATCAAGAGTGGATTCAAGTTGAGAAGTGGCAAACAAAACGAGGATCAGGCCAAGTCCGGTTTCTCCTGGCGCCGATACGCCGACGTCGTCATTCGCCGTGCCGAACGCTTTCTCGGTCAAAGAGACGACTGTTACCTAGGCAGCGCGCTGGGTTTAGTCATGGCAACAGAGCATTCCCTGGTCATCCGAGCTGTGGTCTACAGAGAGCTGCTGAAGACATCCCCGTACCAAGGTAGGTAATGAGGTACCTACCCAAGCCGGAGTTTTAAGTAACTAACTCACTGTAACTATTAGACTATTAGTACGGTGCATAGAGTGGCGCAAATCATGAAGAAGAAGCCCCCACCATAAAAGAAAGATTAAGCCAAGCTTTACAAGGGCCTCATTTGGGACGGCCCGCACCGCCGGACTGGAGATATGACTAAGTACCAAGTACAAGCGTATGGAGATTTCCAACAATAACACAGGTGAGTTGATATGACATAGCTAGCTGATAGGAGTCTAGACAAATAGCTCTAGGGTTGGATCTACCTAGATACCGTCAACCGCGATAAGAATGCTAGCAGCGCCGCTTTTAGCGGCCAGACCAGGACGACCCGGCTTGAATATCTAACCAGTCGAATCTGAAGATGATGACTATCGACAGACTTAGTCGACAACGATTCTTCAACTCAAGGGTTGCTTTCCTATTTTGGCCTATATTTGAAGGTGCTCGGGAACAAGATACCCCGTTCGTCCCGTTTGCCACGGTCCCAACTGCATCAGGCGTTCCGACAGCCTATGATATTTGCATAGGTAGGCATTTCGCAATTCCATTATAGACAATCGCGTGCCGACTTAGGGAAACTGATACGACCGAGCCAGACTGAGTAACCGTCTGGTTAAAGTATTCAAATGCGGACCAGTTTAATCTCCGAGCTACTCTTGATACACTGCAATAGTAACGACAGTGTCCATCATGTTCCCCCATGGCCGACAATACCTGCCTAGCTTAGGTATGACAACCACGCGTCGAATAGCACCGGCTCAAAGGGACAAGCAGACTCCAACTCGCAAACACCCGATTGCTCGGAACACAGGTGCTAGTGACCACATGACAATGGCCAAAATACCTATTCGGGCACCTAATATTATCATTTAGACGATGTAAGCTTCAACTTCACCAACAACATACACTCATAAAGCAAAGGCGACCAACCAAATAATTTCAAGGGGATATTGATCAGCTATGGGTAATACGAATCCCACCCCTATGGCTTTGTGCTACCTCATCGGTAAGATAGATTACATATCCATGAGACGGTCTTCTAAAGCGGCCTTTTAGTGACATTCCCTCCGCAACGGGAATGGCGGTTGTTTGTGCCGCTTTTCTGTGCCTCCTCGGGTACCCAGGTAGATTTGTCACGCTCTAGATTTTTCTCTTATTAACCCAACGTAACACACTTCTAAGGCCATACCTAATGGCTATAACCACTCTTATAAACGACAATCTAATTAACCTCACCTAAACATCTTAAATGAGAGAAACCCATCTTTTCTACAATGGAGGAAATAGACTATGTGGTAGTGGGCGCTGGTAAGTAACTCAAGTATCACAACCACTAATTATACTGTCTCAGATTAATGAGAGCGTGTGGTTTCACAGAAAAAGCCACGAACACAGTACTAACTAAGTACTCTCTACATAGGATTCCACGGACTAGGTGCCGCAAAGCAGCTTCACTGCCTTCAACCCGATAGCTCCATCGCAATTTTCGATGGCGAGCCATCTTTGGGCGGCAAATGGGCCGAGAACCGCTTGTTTCAAGGCCTGAAAAGCAACAATCTCCTGGGGACATATGAGTTCCCTGATTTTCCTATGGACGGCGATAAGCTTGGTGTGAAAGCCGGAGAGCATATCCCCGGCAAAGCGGTCAACGGCTATCTAAAAGCGTATGCTAAGGAATTTGGACTCCTGGATTTTCTTTGTCTGCAGACGATTGTTCTTTCTGCGGAACATCATGATACGGAGACGGGCGGATGGACTCTAACCCTAAAGCATACCGGGATAGAACAGACCAGTAAAGCATTCGCCCGTCATCTTGTTATTGCTACGGGAATACTGTCACAAGCTTTTATCCCTCACTTTGAAGGAGAGGATCGATTTGGTGGGAAGATTTTCCATAGTGGGGAGTTCGGGAAAAATAGTGATACCCTGAAAGCGAAGACTGTTACTGTGTTTGGCGCGGGGAAATCTGGCTGGGATGCTGTTTATCAGTATGCAAAGGCCGGTGTTAAGGTACATTGGGTGATAAGATGTGAGTGTTCTCAAAGCCCCTGAAGTTTCATGACTGTTGGCTGACTCAGATAAACAGCGAGTGGCCATGGTCCGGTCTGGATGGCACCCGCATATGTAACCCCTTTCAAGCAATGGATCGAGAAGCTTGCTAGTAAGTTCAATCTAACTTCTACATATCCAATTTATTTTAATATCAACCCTTGAAGTGTTGTTTCTAACGATGATTCAGATATGCGCATGCTATCATGGTTTAGCCCCTGTATTTGGGGTGATGCCGACGGGTACTGGTTGATTCGACAACTCTACCATGGCACAGCCATCGGTCGATCCCTAGTTGACCGATTCTGGAATGTGATGGCCCAAGACGTAATCTCGATAAACAAATACGACTCGCATCCAAAAACAGCCCTGTTGAAGCCTTGGCTTGATGTTATGTTTACCGGATGCAGCTACAGTATTCTCAATTACGAGTCCGACTTTTTCGAGCTTGTGAAAAGCGACAGGGTTGAGATACACATCGGAGAAATCACTTCTCTAAGTCCGGGAAAAGTTCATCTCGCGGACGGCACGATATTTGAGTCCGAAGCTTTCTACTTGAATACCGGTTGGAAACATGCACCTCCTATGAAGTTCTTGCCTAAAGGTATCGAAAAGGAACTCGGAATACCTCACGAAATAGTAGACGATGCTCCCACCGAAGACTTAGCGAACCAAGTCTCCCTCATCAAGCGCGCCGACGAAGAAATCTTGAATCGCTTCCCAAGACTTCGACAACAGCCAGTGTTCAATAAGAAGTTCATCCCCATAACTGACCAGAAAGGCATTAGCTTCGACAAAGAAAGCCAAATGGCATCAACACCATACATGCTCCATCGCTTCCTAATCCCACCATCACCCCGATTTCTCCGTCCTCGCGATATCGCTTTCATCGGCCTACAAACCAATTTCAGCAATATCACGACCGCCCACATAAGCGCGCTATGGATAAGCGCCTATTTCACAGGCCAACTAACCATAGACCCCGCCAAAGCCATCGACGACGAGGAAGCCCTGGCAAAACTGCGTTACGAAACTATGTTACACAATCGCTTCGGAAAATGGCGGTATCCCACGGAATGGGGTAGTAAAGGACCGAATTTCGTCTTCGACGCTGTGCCATATTTCGATTTACTCCAGCGAGATCTTGGTCTAAATCCTTTTAGGAAGGGAGGTTTCTTGGCGGAGATTTATAGTTCGTATGGGCCTGAGGATTATCGGCATATCACTGAGGAATGGTTGAAGAAGCAGAAGGGAAGCCAGATGAACGGAAAGGCTCGGAGTGAATGATGTTGTGTGTATGATAGTTTCTTTGATTGTTGTTGGTTTGTGGTAGAGATATTACTCATTGCGCAAATAGCTTGTCTAAATGAACGGAGACGGTATGAGATATCTATGCCTTGAGAGTTCCCTTTCTCTCGCCTCCATGCTCACATTATATGTCTCTGTGCTAATATCGTGTCATAAGAACAGGCGTATAAGGGGAATAGTAACGACATTGTTGCGCGAAGAGCTCAAGGCTGACTATTACGAAGTTCTAGATACATTAACGGGAATTCCCCCTTTGTCCATTGGTAAGCTGCCTAATACCTCTCATGATGTAACCCTCTCCTAGAAGTTAGACCTCCAATCTGGCTGACTGCTTCCGCTCCTTAGTCTGTCCCTCTGCGGGTCACTCCAGTCCCCGCAGGCTCTTGGAAATCAAGTCATGTATTTCGTCTCCAGCACCTACATGAGTGGTGTAGGACCATCATAATTGGTGGAAGTTCGTCAGCGATACGAGACTACCTAGGTACCTAACCTAGGATGAATGGCGTCTGGCCCTGGTGGAGGAGTGTAACGTAGATCAAAGGCTTAGGGGCCCTCTGATCTGAAGCTTAGTAAGGGGATATTGGTAGGTAGGGGCGAATAGAGTCGGGGAGTTGGTTACTTACCTTGCGCTCAGTCTGCTGAGGGCGCATCTTTCCGGCCCTCCTGCAGATCGTCGATCTCCTCATTCATCAGGCTGTCGCTTTTCTGCAGTCCTTCTCTTAATTCTTCTCCCTGGTCGTCCGTCCACTTTGGATAATACAAGTTTCGAGTCTCCGAATGTTGGCCGTACGTCTTCTTCAGTGCCCCTGTGAATTTATCGATCGCGTCGTTGGCGGCATTGAAGAAACGCTTATCCGAGTGCTTTCCTACGTTGCCGCCGTCAATGACCCAATCTTTAAATGCGTGAAAGCGACGTCTTGCCGCAATGACCTTAATTGAAAATTCGTAGAGATCGACACCCTCAATATCTTTGGCCCACTTTGCTTTCTGACCAACCTCTCTCCAGAAAGCTTCGGGGCCCATTTCTTGACATTGATGAATGAGATCATGCGCCCGGTAGAAGAGGGTGGCCACCTGTTTCGTGGCGATTCCTCTATCGAGACGCTTTCCGGCTCTGCGCTTCATCTCTCTGCAGATGGTACGAGCAAGGGGTCCTTTCAAGGTCGGTATCCTGTCTTTGTTTTGCCATATGAATCCATCTCGGGGGATATAATCCATCAATAGCGTTGATGAAGGCATCTGGAAATAGCCATATTAGCTGGATTGTATATATCGAGACTGGTACCTTTGTTTGACAAAGCGGAGACTCAAGATGGGATTGGATTACCTTGGCTTTACCAGTGGTCGATGTTGCCGATTGAATCAGACTGCTGATTGTTTCATTTGGTAAGTAGATAGATTGAGCCTGAGTGTGGTTGATAGTTTAAAGGCTTGTGTGTATTGGCTAAAGGCGTTATGAATTATGTGAATGTTGGAGGTCGGAAACGGGAGGTGCGCCGGTGAGAGGGATCAATGTGCGCGAAAGAATTAGTGGATGAGAAGTCAAGATAACCTCTATAAGGACGCTTTCTCGCCTTTCCTTTGGAGGTAGTTCAAGTACAGTCGTTCTGTAGGTACCCAGGTAGGTATCGAGTTGAGGGCATGAGGAAATTTGTTGGTAGATTTAATGGATTGTAGGAATGTATGGAAGAGTTTGGAGGATTGCTAGGCGTGTTTGTATTTGGGTGGAATTTATAGCCATGAGGGCAAACTCAATCAATGAGGAAACCTGGAAGGTACACACATATGCGGTTGCCCATATTAATACAAGGAAGGAACGGAAAGCCAGTAGAGTCAACTTAAATAAACTCGCTCACGTTATCTACTGGCGATGGAAAAAATATCCGGAAGTAGCATTTGTAAGTTATGTGCTCAGTGTGATTAACTTCTCCTCTCCCATCATTGTGTTAGGGCCACAAGATTACGTGCCTTCCTGACGAGATTTATCAACAGTAGCCCCCAATTCAGTAGAGTTCTACTGTTGGTTTTCCAAATCATCCTACAATTCAACTTCCTGTATCAATTCAGCTCTAACTCTTTCCCCCTCCTCACTTCACCTCCCTTCCGCCTTCTGCTATCCTCCGACAGTCCCACGACGAAAACTTATTTCTTACCTCGGCTCTCAAGACCGACGTAGCTGCACAGTGAAAAGGATATTTAGGTATATTTTTTTTTTTTTGGCTGAATATATTCGATACTTGTTGACTTACTACACCTTCTTTATATTCCGCTGCTTCTGCTTCCCAATTCGTATCTGGACGGAGAGCGATGAACTGTGCCTTAAATAGCACGTAGATACACCGTAAACCCCATTAACCTGATTTATTGTAGTCACTTTTCGTTTTAGAAGTCTCTGTTCACTAGTTCAGGATGACCACCGACGTATGCAAACCTCGCAACGGGGGATCTGGAACGAAGCCCTGGAGCAATAAAGAGAATTCTAAACTCCTCTTGATAATTATGAAGGAGGTGAATCCGGACCTTGAAATTAGAGGTTGGAAGAGTATTGGTGAGAAGGTTATAAAAGCGTTTGGTGGGAGGTACACCCCATCGGCGGCGAAGTAAGTCGTCGCTCCTCCTTTAACAATCCCCTAAATTCCATTATAGTATGCGCAGAACAGTGAGCATCCAGGTGCTTTTCCTTGCCTCTGTATTCGTCACTGTGGAATATTAAGCATCTAACTTCAATTTATAGGCAACAGTTTCACAGACTTCGCAGAATGTATATGGAGGAGCCCCGGGTGCCCAAACATGGCGATGTGTCACAACCCAACAACTTACGGTTGCATCCTTCTAATCGGGTGGGGCATCAGGCACCCAATCGCGGAGAAATTATGGCAAGCCAGTCTACTCTGTTAGCTAACAGAGCACAGTGCTCTATCCTACTCCAGAGCAGAACAGAGTAAAGGAAGTGCTGCTCTGCCTTACTCCAGAGCAGAACAGAGTAAAGGAGGTATTATTCTGCCTTACTCTAGAATAGAACAGAGCAAAACAGGATGAAAAGAAGGATATTAAATTATATAACTATAAATATTTCTTTTATATCTAGTTATTTTTTTTATAATTCTTTAATTATTAATCTAAGATTATTCTTTTAAGTATAGTAAAAGGATTTTAAGCCTCTCTGACAAACAGAATATACTTAATTATTTAATTTATTATTAATATTGTTACCTTTAAATCAAGAAAACCCTGGATTAATTAATCCAGCAATGACTATACCTCTCTGAGGTATAAGTTTATCACATTTTGATAATTTTTTAATCAATATTAGTACTAGGTTAAGAAATGGTATAAGCCATCTATAGGATATTCCTTTATCATTATTAATCAAACCTTCTTTTATTTCACTAATTTTCAAAGATAAAACAGAAAATTTCTATACCTTTTAAAAATTATCTTTTAAGGGGTACCATAATTAAATATGGGATAAACTAGTAGATCCTAACCTAGAAAATAAAAAAGAATCAGATAAAAAAGAATTTTAGAATAAAGATTTAAGTGATTTATAATAATCTAATCCATTATTGCCTAGAATATCTATATTTGTTTATATTATTTAAGACCTGTTATTAATAGGGGAAATATTCCAATTTATTAATAAAATAATGCCTCCTAAGATATACTTGTAAGCCCCGGAATCGGAAATGCAGGAGGAAATCAATGTCAGAACAGGAGGGGATGACCAGGAGGAGGAAGAGGCCCTTGATTGGTAAGTTAAAGCAATGGCTATCCTTAAAGAGATTAAAAGGCTTGAAAAAGAATTGACTTTAAAAGAAACTAGATTAGGAAAGGCCTCTGAAGGATCTCCATTGGGAATCTCTTAATAACTGGCATCCCCTGGACTTCCAGACGATAACAACAATGATAATGGAAAGGATAGGAAGGAAAAGGGAGGCAGAAATCTTTAACCAAGAAGGGAAAGAATAATGATCTCTTTTCCATTTATTAAGGGATATAAACCAACAGATCTACTAATTTATAATAGAATTTTGGATGTTAAGGATTGGCTTACATGTATAAGATTTTATCTATCTTTTTATAGGGAAAACCTATTATAGGAGGAATAATAGATGTGTGACAAACCTATGCCTCAGAGAGGTATAATCGTTGCTGGATTGGCTAATCCGGGATTTTCTTAATTTAAAGGTAACAATATTAATAGTAGGTTAAATGGTTAAATATATTCTGTTTATTAGAGAGACTTAGAATCCTTTCATTATATTTGAAAAAATAATCTTAAATTAATAATTAAAGAACTATGGAAAAAATGATTAGATATATAGGAAATATCCATGATTATATAGTTGTTCCTTCCTTCCTTCCTATCCTGAGATTTGTTATGATGTGTTGCAATGTATTGCGATGTGTTGCAATGTGTTGCGATGTGTTGCGATGTGTTGCAATATGCTGCGATATATTGCGATGTGTTATATCTTAGCATATCAATCCAGAATTTAACCATGATAGGTTGCCTATACTCCATCCCTCATGATCCGACAAAGGTCTCTTATAGATGGTTTATAACATTATACCCCTCCCTTCTGAATCTTTACCCTTAAAGATAAAAAAAAGGTATGTATCTTTTTCCTCCTTCATTTCTATGCTCATTGTATAGAAACCATGTCTGGGAAAGTGCAAAAGTCAAATATTCATTCTAATCAATGGTAGGAATGCCATACTTGCGCTGATTACATTAAAACTCATGGTCAACCCATCCTTCCTTGTTCCAACTATGATGTTTCCGAAGAAGATTGCTTTTTATCCATTGGTTTTGGAATCTATAACCACTGTACTCATTAGAATCGAAAACACTGCGACATCCTGGAGATAAATACTCTTAACCATGTTTCCCAGGCCCGTACTCATCTAGAACAAGAACGCAAAGATACAGAAGACAAACTAATCCATCTACAAGAAAAGATGGCAGAGAAGATCAGCAAGTTGCAACAACTTTGTTGCCAGGAGGATTTGTTAAAAAGGTGTGGTCTAGAATTGTTAAAACTTGGTAAGGAGCAGGATATCGAAGAAGAATAGGCCCGCCTGGCAGAGGAACGGGCTTGCATTATCGAAGAACAGATCCAAATCGAACGGGGATACGGCGTTCCTATCTCTGAGGCTTCTTCCTTGGCCTTCCCCTCCTCCTTGTCTGGGGTAAATTTTGATCTTGGCTTGATGTCATTGTCGACTGCGGCTGCATGGGCCTTGGTTGGTTAGGGTTCTGGTGGTGAAAACCTTTAATCAACCTTTGGACCCTATTATTTATAAGATGTTTCTGTGGTTCCCAGGTATTATTTTCTTTCGAATAGTCAAGTTATTTAATAAAGTATTCGATCTGATCATTAATAATCCTAGAATCACAAATGGCTTCGATGTTATATTCTTCTGGATCTTCTTCCAGTTCGACATTTCCTTTAAGTTTGGTGTCTCTAGGTGCTGGTTTAAGCATAGCGATATGAAATATATTGGTTCTTAATTTCATACTTGTTGGTAATTGTAATTAATAATTTGTTCTTGAAAGGGCTTCCTTAATTAAGAAGGGTCCTAGTTTCTTAAAATCCAATTTTTCGCTTGGTCTCTTGGTTTGAATTTGAGGTGTTTTTAATGTAGAGTGTTGTTTGTCTTGTAAGAGATAGACCTTATCTTCTTTATGTAGAATTGATCCTTTAATTTTCTTTTTGTTATAGTATGTTGTCATTTTGTGTTGTAGAAATTCGAGGTGTTGCTTGAGCTTAGCTTGTAGTGTCAGGGTTCTGATAGCAAATGTTTCTGTTCTAGGTGGTACTATTTCTAATTTTGGGGTAGCTTTGTTTATTAATGGTTCCTATTCTACATTTGCTTATCGTCCATATAGTACTTCCTATAGTGATATCCTGGTGGTATTGCTAACCGAAGTATTGTATGAGGATATAGCGAGTGGTAAGAGTTCCACCCAGTTATCCTGTTTATAGTTAACGTAGTTCTGTAGGTATTGTTTTAGTGTCTGATTTAGTCACTTTGTTTGGCCATTAATCTAAGAGTGAGCTGTCGTAGAAAGCTTCTGTTTAACCCCTAGTCTCTTTATTAGGCTAATCCAAAATTTTGAGGTAAAGAACTTGTCTCTATCTGAAATAATCCTCTTTGGTAGCCCATATCTGCTAAAGACCTTTTCGATAAATTTGAAAGCCAAATCTTCGGTTGTATAAGTTTCCTTAAATGGCATAAAGTACCTGTATTTTGTAAGTTTATCGGTGATAACCTATATACCATTATATTCTTCCTTGGTTACCAAATGTTATGATTTGGGTAGTTTGGTGATAAAATCCCATGCAACAGTATCCCATGGTCTATCTGGAACATTAATAGGTTGTAGAAGCCTATACAGTTTATATCTAGCTCCCTTAACCTTATTGTAGATGTTACAGTTTGAGATGACCTTCTTGACTATTCCCCTGATTCCCGGGAAGTCATATATTTCCTGTAGTTGTGTAATTGTCTTAAAGATTCCCAAATATCTATGTAGAAGGTATTCGTGTATCTCTTGTACAAATTCTTCTTGTAGTGTTGGCGGTATGTAGGTTTTCCTATTGTATGATATTATATCCTTAATGATAAAATCCTGTATCGGTAGAATATCCTTGATTTGTAGGACTTTTTTCTTAATCCTTTGTTTCCATTTATATTATGGTTTGGTTAGATATACCACCGATAATACTAAGGTGCCGTTGGATGTTTCCTGGAATATTGCCCTTTTTTTTCTGACCTCTTTGGTATTGAGACCTTTTGGTCTACTGAGAGTGTCCGTCTGAATATTTTCTTTTCCCTTAATATGGTGAATCTTGAAGTTAAAATGTGTAAGATCATCTATCCACTGTGATTGTCTATTATTAAGAACCTTAGTAGTTATGAGAGACTTGAGATTACAATGATCCGAATAGATTTCCAAGGGTTTAGTAGTTCTTGATACCTATGGTCTCCACTCCTTTAGTGCTTGGTAAATAGTTATTAATTCTTGGTCATATATTTTATATCTCATTTCTAATCCCTTAAAGATTTTGGAAAAATAGGCAATTGGGTGCCATTTTCCATTATCTTCCAGTTGCTCCAATGTTGCTCCTATTACTCTATTTGAGGCATCAGTATGTAATCATTTCCTCTTGTTTAGGCTAGGCAGCCTCATTACTGGATCCTTTATTACAATCTTCTTCATTTCTTGGAATGCTTTTTCTGCTTCTTGTATCTATTTAAAATCCTTTGGATTTTTGACACGTATTATAGCCATTATTGGTTCCATAATTTTCCCAAAATCCTTAATTAGGGCTCTGCTATAGTTGCAAAAACCATGGAAGGCTTGTATTCCCATGATGATTTCTGGGGTCAGCCATTCCCTTATTGTGGATATTTTGGATTTCTAGATTTTGATTTTTCTTGGAGAGATTGTATATCTAAGGTAGTCAAATTTTTGGATGAAGAAATCATTCTTATCTAGGTCTACGAGAAGTTTAGTTTTTCTTAGGGCCTTGAGTATCTTGTGTACATCCTTCTTATGTTGTTTTCTAGTTCTTGAATGGATCAGAATGTTGTCTAAGTATACGAAAGTGTTTTTTCCAAGGAATTGTTGTAGAACATCCTAGATCATTTGTTAAAAGATGGCTGGTGTATTTGTAAGTCTAAATGGCATTACCAGGCATTTAAAATGATCGTACAGTATTCTGATAGTTGTTTTCCACTCGTTTCCTTCAGCAATTTATATAAGGTTGAAAGTAAATTTTAGATCTAATGATATGAATTATTCATCATTACCTATTTCTTCTTTTAGGCTTTTAATATGTGGTAAAGGGTACCTGTCTTTAACCGTGATCTTATTTAATTATCGGTAATCATAGACATCCCTCCATACTACTTCTCCTTCCTTGTTTAGCTTAGGTGTCCCATCCTTGTTCTTTTTAGGTATTAAGAAGATTAGGTATCCTGTTGATGATTTTGATTTTCATATAAACCCTCTTGCCTCCTTGTCTTGGAGTATAATGTGTAGGGCTTTGGATTTGTTCTGGCTTAATCTGTAAACTTGGTATAATTTTGGATGTTCCCCTTTTTTTAATATTATTTTGTGGTCATATCAACTGTATTCCGGTATGTCTGTATCTGTATCTAGATTATCCTGGAATAATTTTGGAAACATTTTTACATATTTTTCTTTGATTTTGATTTATTTTTAATCATTTAATTCTTTGATATCTATGTGTCGTATCATAAAGCATAGAGGTACAGAATGTTCCTTCATGAGGTTACCTATTTACACTTGCTATAATTGCTATTTCAATTCACTTAAATCAGCCTCTTTCCAATGCTCAGGGGCTGAATCTTTTTTTGGCTTGTCCCAATAGAATCAATCCTGTATCCAGTCGATTCTTGGGTTGCTAGTTCTGAGCCACATCTTCCCCAAAACTAATTTGTAGTTTGTGTCAATAAGATTGAAAGATATTAATTCTTGGTATCCTTGGATTAAGATAGAAAAAGCTGCAGTTTTTCTCTTAACTTTTCTTCCATTGTAGGCAATAAGGCTTCCGTCGATGTTGCTGACTTGGTAAGGCGTTTTCTTTTTTTGATATGGTATTCTATATATGTTGACCAATCTTGGATGGATTAAATTGACTGTACATCCTGAATCAATCAGGGCATTAAATTTGTATTCTTTCTATATCATCTTTACAATTAAGTAGGGTCCCTTGGCTGTTCTTATTGAACATGCTGGCTTAACCTTGTTTGATGTTATCTGTAGGATTTTCAACAATTTTTCCACTATATCCTGTTGTTTGTTAATTGTATCGATTATTCTTTGTGACAGGTTTACTAATTGTTTGATTCTTTTTTGGAGAGTTGTAGTCTTGTTTTTTAAGTGTTGTATTTCTCTTTGAGATTGGTCGATCATCTTTCTGTATTGTAATAATATCTGTTCGTAATGTCCATCCAGGATAGCATTTAGATATTAGGCCACTTGTTTCAGATATCCGCGAATAGGTTTAGTTAGGGTGATTTTGCTTTGTTTTTCTTTGTAAAATATTGCATGGGAGATTTTATGTATATTCTTGTAATATCGTTGCGCAAATTCCTGGTCCCATCTATTTCTGATTATCCTTTTGTAATCTAAATTTTTAAATGTTTTCAAGGTAAATAATTCCGGTATTCCTTATCCTTTAAACATTCTTCTAGTAATATTTCTGCGGGTTCTCCTGCGATTCTGTTTCTTGCATTTTTGGGTCTGTATTTCGTTGCTTTTAGATGTATATCTTGGGTCTATTGGGTCACCAAGATTATAATAATAATAGTCTATTTGCTTAATTAGCCATGTGTGGTATATCAATTCTGGTTTGGGGGTTTGATTCCATCCTCCCTTATTATTAGAATCCTATTGGTTCCATATCACCTGTTGGTGTAGTTGCGTTCCATCGAAGTGTGTCAGAATAACATTTTCATTTGGTAGTAGTATGGTAGAGATGTTTTGATTGTTAATCTGTACTGAAAATATCACTTCTCCTTCTACTTCTCCTTCCATGTTCCAGTCCATGTCCCACAATGGCCTTTATTCATTCGAAGAAGAACTGGATTCTTCCGAAAAGATATTCATTTCTTCCTCCTTGGAGTCCCTTATACCTATTACACCAAGATTCCATAACTGATTCATTTAGTCCACAAAACTCTCCATTTCTGTTTATTAGATGGCTTTGTTATAATCCAGTGGTAGGTTTTCCTATTCTTCTTCTTCTTCGAGAATATCAAGTATTCCTAAGGTTAAGGATCCTAATATTGTCATTATTATATTAACTGATCTTCCTTTTGGGACTCGTGGCTATTTCTTGGGTTTCTTACATTGACTCTTGTAATATCCCATTTCCTGGCAATTATAGTACTTGACCTTGTTTAAGTCCTTCTTAGGTTTCTTATCATTATTAACTGCGTTTAGGCTCTGAATCTTGGTAGATTCCCTTTTTCCCTAATTTTTTGTTATTTTGGAGTCTCTCTTTTTCTCATTATATCTTTTATATGACCTATTATTGTGAAGAATTACCCTGGTCATATATTTGTCAATAATGGCAGATCGTTCTTTTTTGGAGAGTTCATCTTTTACCTAGATAGCTACTCCCTTATAGAAGTAATCAAATTATGTATCTTCAGGTAATTACCCTATAGCTGTAAGTCACTTAAATTCTGTCATGTAGAGTGTAGCTTACCCCTTCTGTCTGAGGTAATAGATGGCCTTCTGTACTTCCTCCTTCTTGAATGATTTGTTAAACATCATCTGTATTTTACTTTTAAAATGTTTGTATAGCTCAAAGATATATTGAGACTCTTTTGATTCTTCCTTGGTGATGTTGAAACGATTTTCCAAAATAGGTTAAAACCATATGAAGGTAGTTCTACTTAAGAACTAAACAACAACAAGTATCTGTTATTCCTCCTATGATAGGTTTTCCCTATAAAAAGATAGATAAAATTTTGCGTGTGTGAGCCAATCCTCAACATCCAAAGTTCTATTGTAGGTTAGTAGGTCCACTAATTTATATCCTTTAATGAGTGGGAAAGGGGTTACTATTCTTTCCCTTCTTGATTGGGGATCTCTACCTCCCTCTTTTTTCCTATCCTTTCCATCATTATTGTTGTTATCGTCTGGAGGTCCAGGAGGTGCCGGTTGCTGAGAGGTTCCCAATAGGGATCCCTTAGGGGCCTTTCCTAATCTGGCCTTTTTTAAGGTCAACTCCTTTTTAAGCCTTTTAATCTCCTTAAGGGCAACCACTGCTTTGGCTTGCCAGTCAGGGGCCTCTTCTTCTTCCTGGTTATCTCCTCCTGTTCTGACATTGATTTCCTCCTACATTTCCAACTCCGGGACTTACAAGTATATCTTAAGAGGCACCATTTTGTTAATAAGTTGGAGTACCTCCTCCATTAGTGGCAGGTCCTAAATGATATGAACAGGTGTAGATATTCTGGGCAGTGATGGACTAGGCTGTTATAAATCACCTAAGTCCTTACTCTAGAATTCCTCTTCATCTAACTCTTCTTCACTTTCTAGGTCAGGGTCTACCAATTCATTCCACATCTAATTGTAGTATCCCTCAAAAGGTAATTCTTAGAAGACATAGAGGTTTTCTATTCTATCTTCAAAGATTAATGAAACAAAAAAAGGTTTAACTAATGATGGTAAAGGGATATCCTATAGATGGCTTATGCCACTTCTTAACCTAATATTAGTACTAATCAAAGAATTATCAAAATATGACAAACCTATGCCTCAGAGAGGTATAATCATTACTAAATTAGCTAATCCAAGGTTTTCTTGATTTAAAGATAACAGTATCAATAATAGATTAAATAATTAAATATATTCTATTCATCAAAAAGACTTAAAATCCTCTCACTATACTCAAAAGAATAATCTTAGATTAATAACTAAAAAACTATAGAAAAAGTGACTAGATACATAGGAAATATCCATGATTATATAGTTGCTCCTTCCTTCCCTCCCACCCTGAGGTTTATTACAATATGCTGCAATGTGTTGCAATGTGTTGCGATGTGTTGCGATGTGTTGCGATGTGTTGCGATGTGCTGCAATGTATTGCGATATGTTACATCTTAACACATCAATCCAGAGTTTAACCATGATAGATTGCCTATGCTCCATCCCTCATGATCCGACAAGGGTCCCTTATGGGTGGTTTGTAACAAGATGTTTATTGTTGCTTAGTTCTTAAATAGAATTATCTTTATATGGTTTTAACCTATTTTGGAAAATTATTTTAATATCACCGAAGAAGAATCAGAAAAGTCTTAATATGTCTTTGAGTTATATAAACATTTTGAAAACAAAATGCAGATAATATTTGACAAATCACTCAAAAAGGAGGAAACATGGAAGGCCATCTGTCACCTCAGACAGAAAGGACAAGCTATATTCTACATGGTAGAATTTAAGTAACTTACAACTATAGGGTAATTACCTAAAGATGTATAATTTGATTACCTCTATAAAAAAATGGCTACCTAGGTAAAGGATGAACTCTCCAAGGAAGAATAACCTACTATCATTAATAAATATATAACCAGGGCAATTCTTCACAATAATAGGTCATATAAAAGATATAATAAAAAAAAAAAAGGTTTTAAAATAACAAAGAATTAAAGAAAAAAGGAACTAATCAAAACTTAGAACCTTAACATAATCAATAATGATAAGAAATTCAAAAAAGATTTGAACAAGGTCAAGTACTATAATTACCAGGAAATAGGATATTACAAAAATTAATACAAGAAACCCAAGAAACAGCCACAAATCTCAGAAGGAAGATTAGCCAATACAACAATAACAACATTAGGATCTTTAATCTTGGGAATATTTAATATTATTAAAAAAGAAGAAAAACAGGAAAATCCATTATTAGATTATAATAAAGCCATTCAACAAATAAAAATAAAGAATTTTATAGATTAAATAAATTAATTATGGAATCTTGGTATGATAGGCATAAGAGACTCCAAGGAGGAAGAAATGAATGTCTCTTCGGAAGAATCTAGTCCTTCTTCGGATGAACAGAGGCTATTATGGGACATAAACTAGAACATGGAAGGAGAAGTGGAAAGAAAAGTAATGTTTTTAATATAAGTTGACAACCAAAACATCTTTGTTATATTATTATTAGATAAAAATATTATTCTGATATACTTTGATAGAACATAATTATATTAGTAGGTAATATGGGATTAATGAGATTCTAATAATGAAAGAAAATGGAATCAAATCCTTGAATTAGAATTAATATATCATATATAGTTAATTAAATAAATGGATTATTATTATTATAATTTTGGTAATTTAATGGACCCAAAATATATATCTAAGAATAATAAAATACAGATCTAAAAATATAGGAAATGGAATTATAAAAAAGTCTATAGAAATATTATTAAAAGAATATTTAAAAGATAAAGAATATTAGAATTATTTACCCTAAATATATTTAAAGATTTGGATTATAGGAGGATAATCAGAAACAGATAGGATTAGGAATTTATATGATAATATTATAGGAATATATATAAGATCTCCTATATAATATTCTATAAAGAAAAACAAGGCAAAATTATCTTAATTAAGCCTATTCATAGATATTTAAAACAAATGGTTTAATATCTAAATATTATCCTAAATGGATATTATAAATAAATATTACTATAATATAAGGAAATAATTAACCAATTTTAAAGAGAAATATAATATTTAAAGAATAAGACTACAACACTCCAGGGAAGAATTAAATAATTAATAAACCTGTCATAAGGAATGATTAATATAATTAATAAACAATAGGATATGATGGAAAAACTATTGAAAATCTTATAGATAACATTAAATAAAGTTAAGTCAACATATTTAATAAAAATAATTAAAGAATCCTATTTAATTATAAAGATGATATGGAAAGGATATGAATTTAATGCCCTGATTGATTCAAGATATATAATTAATTTGATCCATCCAAGATTGGTTAATATATATGGAATATTATATCAAAAAAAGAAAATGCCTTACTAAATCAGTAACATCAATAGAAGCCTTATTACCTACAATGGAAGAAAAGTCAAAAGAGAAACTATAGTTCTTTTTATCTTGATCTAAGGACATTAAGAATTGATATCTTTCGATCTTATTGACATAAACTACAAATTAGTTTTGGGAAAAATATGGCTTAAAATTAGTAACCCAAGAATTGACTGGATATAAGATTGATTCTATTAGGATAAGCTAGAAAAAGATTCAATCCCTGAACATTGGAAAAAAGCTGACTTAAATAAATTAAAATAATAATTATAATAAATATAAATAGGCAACCTCACGGAGGAACATTCTATACCTCTATGCCTTATAATATAACATATAGATATCAAAGAATCAAATAACTAAAAATAAACCAAGATCAAAGAAAAATATATAAAAATATTTCCTAAGTTATTCCAGGATAATCTAGATATAGATATAGATATATTAGAATATAATTAATATAACCATAAAATAATATTAAAGGAAAGAAAATATCTAAAATTATATTAAATTTATAGATTAAGTTAAAATAAATCCAAAACCTTATACATTATATTCTAAAATAAGGAAATAAAAGGATTTATATAAAAATCAAAATTATCAATAGGATATCCAATCTTTTTAATATCTAAAAAGAATAAGGATGGAATATCAAAGCTAAATAAAAAAGGAGAAATAATATGAAGGGATGTTTATGATTATTAATAATTAAATAAGATCATGGTTAAGAATAGGTATCCTTTATTATATATTAAAAATTTAAAAAAAGAAATAGATGATAATAAATGATTTACATCATTAGATCTAAAGTTTATTTTTAATCTTATATAAATTACTAAAGGAAATAAATGGAAGATAATTATTAGAATATTGCATGATTATTTTGAATGTTTGGTAATGCCATTTGGATTTATAAATATACCAGCTATTTTTTAATAAATAATTTAAGATGTTCTATAATAATTCCTTGGAAAGAGTATTTTTATATATTTAAATGATATTTTAATCCATTTAGGAATTAAAAAATAATATGAAAAAGATATATATAAAATATTTAAGGCCTTAAAAGAAGTTAAATTTTTTATGGACCTAGATAAGAATAATTTCTTTGTCTAAAAATTTAACTATTTTGGATATATAATTTCTTTAAAAAAAATCAAAATTTAGAAATCCAAAATATCTATAATAAGGGAATGGCTAATCTTAGAAACCATCATGGAAATATAAACCTTCTATAATTTTTATAATTATAATAAAGCCTTAATTAAAGATTTTGGGAAAATTATAGAATTAATAATGGTTATAATATATATTAAAAATCTAAAGGATTTTAAATGGATATAAGAAATAAAAAAGGTATTTTAAAAAATAAAGAAGATTATAATAAAAGATTTAATAATAAGGTTATCCAATCTAAATAAAAAGAAATAATTATATATTAATATTTTAAATGGAATAATGGGAGCAACATTGGAATAATTGGAAGATAATGGAAAATAACATTTAATTATCTATTTTCTAAAATTTTTAAAAAATTAGAAATAAAATATAAAATATATGATTAAGAATTTATAATTATTTACCAAACATTGAAGAAATGGAGACCATAGGTATCAAAAATTATTAAACCTTTAGAAATCTATTTAGATTATTGTAATCTCAAATTTCTTATAATTATTAAGGTTCTTAATAATAGATAATCATAATGGATAAATGATCTTATATATTTTAATTTCAAAATTCATTATATTAAAGGAAAAGAAAATATTTAAATAGATATTTTTAATAAATTAAAAGATCTTAATATTAAAGAAATCAAAGAAAAAAGAATAATATTCTAGAAGATATCTAATGGTACCTTAATATTATTAATGGTGTATCTAATTAAACTATAATATGAATGGAAATAAAGGATCAAGGAAAAAGCCTTATAAATTAAGGATATTTTATCAATATAAGATTTTATTATTAAGGATATGATATTATATAATAGGAAAATCTATGTACTATCAATATTATAGGAAAGGTTTATATGAGAGATATATGAATATCTTCTATATAAATATTTGGGAATCTTTAAGATAATTATATAACTATAGGAAGTATATAACTTCCTAGGAATCAAAGGGATAATTAAAAAGGTTATCTTAAATTGTAACATTTATAATAAGGTTAAAAGAGCTAAACATAAACCATATGGATTTCTATAACCTATTAAGGTTCCAGATAAATCATGGGATATTATTATATAAGATTTTATTACCAAACTACCTAAATCATAACATTTAGTAACCAGGGAGGAATATGATAATATATGGGTTATGTTACAAACCACCCATGAGGGACCCTTGTCGGATCACGAGGGATGGAGCATAGGCAACCTATCACGGTTAAACTCCAGATTGATGTGCTAAGATGTAACACATCGCAACACATCGCAGCACATCGCAACACATCGCAACACATCGCAACACATCGCAACACATCACAACACATCGCAGCATATTGCAACAAACCTCAGGATGGGAGGGAAGGAAGGAGCAACTATATAACCACAGATATTTCCTATGTATCTAGTCACTCTTTCCATAGCTCTTTAATTATCAATCTAAGACTATTCTTTCGAGTATAGTGAGAAGACTCCAAGCCTCTCTGACAAACAGAACATACTTAACCACTTAACCTACTATTGATACTGTTACCTTCAAATCAAGAAAACCCCGGATTAGCCAATCCAGCAACAACTATACCTCTCTGAGGCATAGGTTCGTCACAGGTTATCATTGATAAATTTACGAAGTATAGGTATTTTATGCCATTTAAGGAAACCTATAAAGCCAAAGATTTGACTTTCAAATTTATCAAAAAAGTCTTTAATAAACATGAATTATTAAGGAAAATTATTTCGGATAGGGATAAACTTTTTACCTTAAAATTTTGAATTAGCTTAATAAAGAAATTAGGGATTAAATAAAAGCTTTCTATAATAGCTTACCCTTAGATTAATAGCCAAACAGAGTAACTAAACCAGATATTGGAGTAATACCTGCGAAACTATGTTGATTATGAACAAAATAACTGGGTAGAATTCTTATTACTTATTATGTCCTTATATAATATTTTAATAAGTGATACCACCAGGATGTCACTGTAGGAAGTATTGTATAAATGATAAGTAAACATAGAATATGAATTATTAATGAATAAAATTATCTTAGAATTAAAAATAATATCATCTAGAATAGAGATATTTATTATCAGAATCTTAACATTATAAGTTAAGTTTAGGCAATGTTTCAAATTTTTATAACATAGAATGGCAACATATTACAATAAGAAAAGAATTGAAGGACCAATTTTACAAAAGGGAAATAAGGTCTATTTCTTATAAGATAAGCAATATTCTATATTAAAAATATCTCAGATTTGAACCAGGAGGTCAAATGAAAAGTTAGATTTTAGGAAGCTGGGATCCTTCTTAATTAAAGAAGTCCTTTTAAGAACAAACTATTAACTACAATTACTAATAAATATGAAATTAAGAACCAATATATTTTATATTGCTATGTTT
Organism: Hypoxylon trugodes; assembly: GCF_022578975.1. NCBI lineage: Eukaryota > Fungi > Ascomycota > Sordariomycetes > Xylariales > Hypoxylaceae > Hypoxylon > Hypoxylon trugodes. The sequence goes on from NW_026250025.1 coordinate 1,736,698, forward strand.
AAACCAGTATCTGAAGATGTTAAAATTAAAGGAAATATCAAATTAGAAGAAAACCTAGAAGAATATAATATCAAAATCATCTATAATTCTAAGATTACTAATAGTTAGATCAAATATTTTATTAAATAACTTAACTATTCCAAAGAGAATAATACCTGAGAACCATAGGAATACCTTATAAGTGACAGGATTCAGAAGTTAATTGAGGATTTCCATCATCAGAACCCTAACCAACCAAGGCTAAAAAGGCCTTAGTTAATGATGACATTAGGTTAAAACCAAGGTTTATTTTAGACTAATTAAAGACAAGGGAGATCTTAGAAGCTTTAACAAAGGGAATAATAACTATTTATTAAGTTGCCTCTGCACACTCAGCATTTTCTAACTTCTTAATATTAATAAACTCCTTCTGAATCATCTTTATACCCTTTTTATTTAACAAATGACATATTTTTCAGAAATGCTATAAATGGGATAATGACTCTTAAAGATAAAGTTCCTTAGCTTCTTCCTCTAATTCTAAATGATGCTTTTCTTTCCCAATCCAAGCTATAGAATTTATAAAAACCTCTTTCCTATTATATAAGATATTAATAATTTAGTATTTACAATATTTATAGATATCAGAAATGTTCTTATAAACCAAACCCTTATTAAAACAATAAGAATATGACATTATTTTAAAACCAGCCTCCTCAATTTCAAAGACTAGGCATTTACAGTGATCAATGGAAGAAAATTTGGGGGAATTATTATATTTTCTTTTATTAATAGACAATATCTTAACAGGATAATAAAGGGAGGAATTTACCAGAGAACTTTTAGAATAAAAGGTTTAGGAAAGAAAGGAATAATATCATAACCTAATAACTTACAGTCACATCCTTCTAATCAGATAAGATATCAGGCACCCAATTACAGAGAAATTATGATAAGCCAGTCTACTCTATCAGCTAACAGAATATAATGCTCTGTCCTACTCCAGAACAGAATAGAGTAAAGGAAATGTTACTCTGCCTTATTCCAGAGCAGAACAGAATAAAGGAGGTATTGTTCTGCCTTACTCCAGAGTAGAACAAAACAAAACAAGATAAAAAAAAGGATATTAAACTATATAACCATAAATATTTTCTCTATATTTAATTATTTTTTCTATAATTCTTTAATTATTAATCTAAGATTATTCTTTTAAACATAATAAAAAGATTCTAAGCCTCTCTGATAAACAGAATGTATTTAATTATTTAATCTACTATTGATATTGTTACCTTTAAATCAAGAAAACCCTGGATTAGCCAATCCAGCAACGACTATACCTCTCTGAGGCATAGGTTTGTCACACAATGAAGCCGGCGCGAAGCCTCCCAAGGCACCGGGAAAAGCCCCCACGAAGAAGAACCGAAGTAAATACGTCGCAGTTGCCAACGACCCCGAAGACTCCAATGCGAGGGATGAACCGGCTCATGTAGCCAAGGATACTCGAGCTATGAAGACGGTCAAGATCAAAGGCCGTAAAGCGACCATTTATGATCTCGAGGATGAAGTTTAGGCCGGTGAGTTCACCTCTGACGTCAAGTCTAGAAGTCGATTTTGGTGCCCCATGAGACGAATATTCCTACGGTCTGCTCACCCATAACAGTACATAGGTCCCAACATTCCGTTGGTGACGGGGATTGGATTCGGGACGCGAGGATTTCGCATGTAAGGAGTTAAGGTGACTTATCCGATTATTGGGCGATGCGAGCAACAAAAGGAGCCCCGGTGAGGGTAGTCACCCAATTCTGCGGCGGTTTTGTTTTGTGTTTTCAGCTAGGTAGCATCGACTCACCAATAAACGAGGACCCTAAGCCAAGCTTCTTGCTGGCCCCTAGCCTCCCCGCGTTTAATTATACTACCGAGAATGTGACTTTGGCGAGTGCGATGTCATTTTTTGCCAATCATAATCGTCCATTGGGTTTGGGCTTCCCTCCTTCCGTAACGGGCCTCTAGCTTCGCCACAATCGACAACGCGATTAATTCTTTAGTCATGCTTATCAAAAAGGGTCCTATACAGTCTTTTAGTGTCTTAGGAAGACCGTTGCCTATTGATCTCTCATAATCGGAGCTTTGTTCAATATTACTTATCTCCTTGCTCAAACCCAGAGTAAGCAGACCAAGCGAAGACAAGGCATTCTCGGACAACATGTGAAAATCTCACTACACCGTTCCCAAATTTATTATATCTCTGGTTCGAACAGCGGCAGCTAGTGCTAGCCGCTCTTCTGGCGTGGAATGGTCTGGCTTTGTATGAGGCTCACGAACCCTATAGAGGACCCCTATAGGACTAGGATGCGGACTTGTCAAGTTTCCCGTTGCGGAAGTAGTGGATGCCATAAGGTATTATAAACCCGCTTCTGATGCCTCGCAAGAGATTTCTAGAAGTATTCGAAGGTCTCGAATTCGTCTTGATGCAGATTTTCCCTCCCCCACATTGGCGTGGTAGTTGTATCTCGCAATCCCGACATCGCTTGCCGTGGTTTCTTTGGACCCTGAATTTCGCTTCCTTCTTTTTTTTGTTGTTCTCGTGGGCTGCACTCGTACCTGGCAGGAGATGTATACCATCCTTTACTTTGCGTCCTGCCTAACGCGACGAGGTGTGTTCAGCATATAGCACTCCCGCCACCATGAGCCGCGGGCGTGGGGGTTTCGTCTATAGGAAATCCACCTGACTTGTTCGTCTCTCTCCATTGGCCTGAAGAGGATTTATTGATGCGAAGTTATATCAGCTTGCGTTGTTTTCTCTCTCTCTAAATTACGATCTTGATCTAGGGATGTCCGCACCCTCTACCTGCCCATTTCGCTATAGTCCGTCCCTGTTCGGCGACGAGCGCGAAATATTGAGACGTACTTCCCCGCGAACATTCTTCTTTGAGATTGTTCGATGGTCCCTTTGTGTGGCGAAAATTAAAGGTCTCGTTTGCTTGAGGCTTACTACCAACGTCGTAGTAGTAGTGGCCAATATATGTACGTACAGTACATATACGTAGCGGTTCTAAAAATCGGGTCGTATAGCGACGCCCGATATTATCTCGCGTAACACCCATCTGCATATGCGAGATTCCTCATGCTCCTGCTGCTTTTTAGGGTCTGATATTTTATGAGAGGAATTGCTCAGTGTTACGAGACCTTTGACATTGTAACCGTCACGGTAAATCTGGAGTATTAGATCTCGGGGTAGGCGAACGTCGCCGTCGTACTTACCCCTTTCTTCGATATGCCCTGTTCGTTGCTTCATGTCGGATTGACGAATCAGGCTTCCTTCCGCCGCCGCTAGACTCTCTATAGCAATTGGCTTTTCGCTCCTGCTTTTCTCAACTCTTCTATCTCATGATTTCCCGTGGAGATCACCAAATGGGGGTTTCAGGTCGCGGGAGTCGTAAGAACTAGGCGAAAATGGGAGAAACGACAAATCTCCGTGGAGAAGGAAATTATTCGAGGATGTGATCTACTTGGAACTTCTACTATGGGATACTGTGTACGAGTTGGATCTGCACATTCGTTAGCCACGGAGAAGATGCTCCCGCGCGAGTTGTGTACTGTCGCTGGAGACGGTACAAAATAGGTAAATTTTAGTATCCTTTAATTTGATGGCGCTCATGGTGAAGCATTTCAAAGGTGGGAGGTTGAGTGGAAATGGGAGATGATCGTCGGACTCAAGACTAATAAGATTAAACACTACCGTCTACGGTAGGGGCGTCTTGAGGTCGTCTCGGAATGAAGTCACGCTCTAACTATGAGAGGCCATTATGGAACCTACTGTCTCAGTGGGGCGCACAAGGTCATCGGTATAATACGAGCCCGGTCTCGGTAAGACTTGGTTAAGAGATGCGAGGGTTGTGTAAACGAATGCGCCAATACAGCCTCAAAAAGCAATTTGTGTTTTGCCTGTTGTCTCATCTTCCCGAACGGTGCAGAAAGTGTGCACATATTGAAGGCTGAAGTTGCAAAAATGAGTTATCTAGAAGCATCTATCGGCACGTGTCTATTCGGCTCTGGTGTGGCTGTCGTGGAGCTGAGCGGCCCGCCACGATCACCCGACTTCCGCGGCACTGTGGTCCCGAACCTGATCGCTATTACGAGTGGCTGGCTGCACGAGATGACAACACACCATTTCTGGACTGTCAAAACTCCTTTCCTACGCTTGTGGCGCCGCCTGATGGATATCTGGGTTGCAAAAAGCCCGATCGGGGATACCTGGACGAATGAGGATGCTAAAAATAATGGAAATTTGGTGACAATATGTATTATCTGCAACACGAGCTGCAATGTTTTAGATGTTGTGTAGCCCGAGTGTGATTATTCGAGCTCGGGATCCGATCACAATCTCGGAGTTGTATTTACCTAGGTGAGATGATCTAGATCCAGTACCACGGCAACTTGAATTCGAGGCGACTTTGAGGAATAACGTACGTAAAATTGTCTTATATGTTAGAAATTAGTCTATATAGTCTAGATATGTATACTATTTATGTGTATATTAAAAAACCCACAACTACGCCTTACATATATACCTCCTGACATCACCACTCCATATCGAATGGTGCGGCTTAACTCCGGTCTCCGGTGGGAGAGATAGATTAAGTGCCAATTGCGCCAGATTCCACGTGTAACATTCTAGATCTTTTATATTATACTCAAGCTTTTTGAGCATGGATATCGTGGTCCCCTTTAGCAGCTTTATCCTGGTATAATGTGGTTAGCTGGAAGATATCGTAACCTATTAAAGGTAAGGCTCGTGAGGCTAAAACAGGAGCTGTGCTTCCCCGTATCGCCTTGCGGCTCAGGTGAGTTCAGGTGAATTCAGGTGCATAGATTATGCAAATCATACTTGTGTATTTCGTATATTTTGTGATAGATACGATAGATATGATAGATATGCGTAGCTGACGTATTTTGCGAGCTGTGCCCCTGGCCAATTAATAGAGAGCCCCCTGGTTTTAATTGTTGAAGGATCTCATCTGAATAAGGGTGATCTTACTCCTTTAATGGACTAGCGTCGCGACACAACATAGTAGAAGATATTTAAGTGTTGAGAGTTGGAAAGGTTTGGTTCGGTTCGTCTTGGATTACTTACAGATACATCGTGTCCTTGTCCACCTGTCAAAGACGTGGATACGAATCCTAATTCTCCACGATGAAACTTGGACGGGATTAACTCCGCAACCAAACTTCATGACGTTTTCTTTAATGGTTCAAGATTAATGATGAGTGTGTATCTGTCGTTGTTAACGTCAAGCTAGTAATCATGGAGATGGATAATTTGATAATAACCGTCCGTTAGATCCGTGGTAATCGCAATAGGTTATCAATACGAAACCTGACCTTACCTACCTACCTCATACATGTTACCTAGACATGACATGAGTTGGCATGGCTGGGTATAGCTCGCATTGCTGTGGGAAGTGGATGTAAAATGCGTAAAAATGCGTAAAATGTGGTGAAAAATACTAGGAATGTACATATGTATACATGGATATAAATTAAATAGTCGAGATCCGGGCAATAAAATCCCACTCTGACAAAGAAGAGGGGTCCCCCCTTTGCTTTTTTAACCCCTGTAACCCCCTGCTACTTTTATGGTATTCCCCTACTATCCTAGCAAGCAGCATCCCTGAGCATTTTCGAGTAACCTTTTCAGGGGGGGTTAGCTAGGGGGGTTTAGGTTTTATTGTACAGTAGGGTGTGTACATTTGTGCAAGTTCGAAAGGTTATGTACGTGGGTGGTCCGTGCCAAGACTTTGTTACCCCCCCCCGCCCTGCCCCCCAATCAATAGCCTAGACACCAAATTTCTTCTCAATCCAACCTGCTATTCTCGTTCTTCTCGCTTCTTCTTTTTTTTTTTCTTAATGGTGTTGTGGGATTTCCAAGGATTACCTGTCCCATTCGTCCACACCCATTTTTTCTCGTTACCTTCTCGTTACAGTTCGCTTCGCATTTGTCTCCCGCGCACCCGCACTCGCTCATGATAAAGTCACAGCATTGCATTGTCGCTAACTTCGCTGGCTGGTTGTCTGGTTGGTAGAACAGGTAGGCAGACTTGGTAAGCTGGTAATGAAGCTGGTTGGCCTGTGTCTGCCTACCTACCTACTTTTCTTATTGACCTACCTGCCTTGCTACCTATCTACTACCTACACATACATACCTTACATTGCCCCCATTTCCCAATTCAGCGGTTACCGGATCCAAACCTTCTTCCGTCGTCTCTTCAGATTGTCCTTCTGCTTAGTCTGCCCCCGCCTGCTCATCCGTTCTAGGAACCGAGGAGCTTCGAGGGATTCTGTATCTTGTGTCTGTTTCTATGATTCTGTGACTCGCTTCGAGTGTGATACGAGAAGGTCCTTTTGTCACGAGGCCGGTTACGGCCTGATTGTGACCCCGCTGAAGTGAGTGTGTCTCATGACGAGCCTTGCTATACCGAGCATGTCATCACTGGGATGTGTCTTTGTAAGCACCTTTCTTTTTCCTCTCCTATCTTGACATGAAGCAACCTACTCGACGAGACTTCTAGGTTCGAAGAGTCACAAGTGTCAGCCATACAATCAATATTCACCCATTTCTGACCACCCTATGGTTCTCCGATTGAGGTCGACCGCGAGCTGCGGTACGGCATCGTCACTCAGTCTTGGCTTTTCGAGAAAGAAAAGAAAGAATCGCGATCCCTTCCAAAACTGGGAAGTGCCATCTTCAACAGCAAGATTACGTACAGTGATGTATTGCTCTAAGGAGCAGTTTCTGAGATGAGCTAAATGTCCGGCGACATAATTACGTCCGGAGCGCGACCTCGGGTTTCCTCAGCACTTAGGCGAGTATCTCCGGTTGATTTTAACTCGTCGCGCTGGATGGTTCACTATCCTCCTCCCCAGATAGTGTCCCGCTGCCATATCATCCGGTTTTTTTTGGAGGGGGACCCTGGATCTTCTCTATATACCGACTTTATTACACCCTGATCAAACCCTGCTGCAGATCCCGTAACGGCTAACGATGCCACTTCGCTGTCACAGCATACACTCGTGTTCCTAAAATGTGACCAATATCAGTACCTATGTTACGTACAAGTGCCGGTCTTTCCAGACGATTGGGACTGATCTCCTGCTTTTCAATTTCGAGATTAATTTGCCTTCTCCCACTGCCGACAGCTTCTCATTTATTTCCAAGCTACTGGTAACTGGTTTGTTTACTGTTGCTGGGCAAATTGCTTATTTAATACGAGAAACGCAGACCGACCGATGGTCCATCGGTCGAGCAACGGTCGAGTGGCCGGCTCGTTTTCGCGTTAGAAATCCGGGCGATCGCGTTTCGGGCTATTTGCCATCCCATTGGATAAAATCGCCCTATGGGCTGCAGATCTTATTGCAAGAGGCATGAGACAAGTTGTCCGTCTTACTGATAGCCAGAATCAGAGCAACCCCCCAGAGCCAGCCAATCCACATGTATCTACCTACCTGGCAAACAGCCCTGGGAACCTAGTAGTCTAGATGCCCTATTGTCTAAAGATAGGCAAGCCCCACGAACAAGCGAAACGAACTGAACGAACGAGCGAACGCAACCGGTGTAATGTTCATCGCTTCTCGCCCAGTCGACCCCAACCCAGCCAACCTAACCATCCCAGTCCATCCAGATGATGCTGGGATTATTAGTATGCATCTGCACAAGTGTTACTACTCGATTTGTGCTTAACCCGAAGCTGGACCTTTGTTGGTCCAATGACTGTATTCGGCTGCAACCGAGTCGATCATCTCATTGCTACCTAGCGCCCGTGTCCTTTCAATCTAAGTTATAACTACCGGCGTACATTGTTGCCGTAGCTTCAGAACGTCACTTTCCACCCGTGCCGAGAGGCTAGGCTTGAGAATATCATACTATGCTATTTAACCACGGAGGGCAACTGGGAATGGAGTAGCATCTCGATGTTGGCGAATTCTCTTCATTATCTTGAACTTCATGCACCCAGGGTTGTTTCGAACCTCTTGAATAACGTCAGTGGCTTCCCAGAAATCACCAAGGGGATTGTCTCGCCGTCGTAGTGGTGGCGCCCTGCCATAGGAACGTGGGCCAGGGCATTTGCATTTTCTTATTCCACTCGCACCCACGTACGTCTAGAGAAGGTACATAATTCGAAGTCGCTGCCAGATTTCACGGAGGATTTTAGCTCTGACAGGCATGATAGGGGTGCATGGAGCCCATCCAATGAGACCGGCAGCTCAACAGTGCCCCCCCCGGTCCGGCCCCGATTACACCCTCCGTTGGTGGCCGTGGTGTCCGCACCCACCGTCTAGACTTGAAGAGGAAGGCATGATCTCCAGGTGGCATATGACGTGCAGAAAGTCTTGTCTCAGTCGATTTGAATTCTTTCGTTCTGACTAGTCACCGGCGCCGCCACGCACCAACTAGGCCACTAGCCAGGCAGCGGGCTCCGTGTTATCAGCCCGAGAGATCTGCTATCAGCATGTCTCGTGTCTATCGATCAGGAACAGTAACACGGGATGCCTATACAAGGCAGGTAACCGAATAACCCGATGATATGATAGCGCTATAGCATCTTCACTGGGGTTAGCCCACGTATGGCGCCAGATTCGCAAAAACTTGCGGCAATCTTGCTATTGTGACAATGTTACCACCAGAATTTCCTATCAACCTATAACGATACTAGAACGTAAGTCAGATAGCGAGGGTGTCGAGAAATTCGAGCTAGTACGCCTGCAACCAATGGGTTTTTTACCTGGGAAACGTCGGCTACAGGACACAGGCAGATATAGGCAGACACACACGGGGACATAACGGAGACACAACCGCAGGTAATCCAGTTATCCAGTTGCCGTAACGGGGTTTTCGTGGCGGCGATGGTAGGATCGACGCCAAGGGAAGGGGACTCTAACTGTGCCGCTGATCCAAAGAATTGTCGAGCTCGTCACGAAGAATGCACGCAAATTTCAAAACGCACACCACAGGTTTTTTCGTTTTCTTTTTTTTCATTGCTGGGGGCGTGTAACTTCTAAATTGTACCCCCCTCGTTTCCTGTCAAAAAAAATCTTTGAGGCGAAGCAAGCCACAATGTCTGATAATTGTTGTATGTACCTTCCTACCCCTGCGTATGATTGAACGCACGGAGGGCTGCCCTAATACATCACTTACATCTGCAGGACACATAGCAGCCGAGCTAATCTTTCTTTTCGAGGTCGGTTCAATTCATTAGTCAAGGGCTAGAAAGGGTCCTCTTGGCGGGTCACATCTCCCGTGGTCTAGCCTGCAAATCACAGGGGGACCCATCGTGTCCGGAGGAAAGCCCTCTGGGGTTTTTCGATAACCAGCCCTGGACACCCTATTGTATCTAGCCAACCCTATCAAGCCGCGTAACAGACAGAAAAGGCTGGCCACTTACTACCTTACTTATTGCCTTGCAGTCCCAACATAAATCATCCCTGCTTTGTGTGGGTTGATCAGCTACTAGGATACCTTGACATTTCGTCATGATTTTAGTCTTAATGCTGGCTCCTAGTCCATGAGCTGAACCCTCCTCCAGACGACCAGATAGATAGACATATTACTGGGGGGAACTCTTTGTCATCTCGTTACCGGGTTTCGGAGTCTTTAAGCAACCTTCCTAACGCTATTTATTCCCCGTTGCTGCTAGTCCTCTCAGACAAATTAGGACATAACGAATCCATCAGCACTACTGTCTGATCCTGCTGGATCAGTACTTACACTTAATTACCTTCAGTGTCACTTCCACTTCTTGGATCTGCGATGCTTTGAACTCCTACGCCTTAGTCAAGAAGAAACATAAGACATCTGTGGCCTGTGTTACATTTAATCTCATTCTTATTTCTGACCTCGAATTGTTTATTTTCCCACATTGTTGCTCCTACTTACTGTTGACACCACCTCGCCATCATACACCTTTCGTCATGTCAGGAACGGCTTCTCCACGCAGCGGTCGACCGCTAACAACATCGTATGTCGACTTGATGAAGCCAGATGAGGACTGGAGGAATCTACCCGATGCAGCTGAGCGGAGGAAAATTCAGAACCGCCTTGCCCAACGGGCATATCGTGAGTTTCAATCCGAGCTACAGTCTCACCAAGGCTAACAATTCCCAGGGCGTAATATGAGGGATCGAACCAAGGAGGTAGAGAGGTTGAAGAAGCAATTACAGCAACTCCAGCAATCCATGAGTACAGACCCTTCGACCACGCCGCCGCCTGAGCATGAGCTCCCTTCTGGCGGAAGGAGTCCTTCCAGTCTAGCAGACGTACACGCTCAGGCCTCCGACGTGACAGCATCAGCAACGACACCCAATGGAACACGACGAATGAGCGATTACCTGCAGAGTTGGCCACATGCTTCAGGCCCGGAGCAACTCACTGGACTTGGGCTCACGGCGGATGGAGAAAACCCGCTTGGATTCGACACGACGTCTTATTTTCCCCAGGTTCACGCCTCTAACGAAGTTGTCTCGGATCTGCCTCCTACGAGCCGGCGAGCTCGTGCTGTCACGGCTAACGTTTCTTCTACATCCGTTCAACATCCCCACCATCTACGGAGTCATAGCCATACTATACCTCCGATTTACACATCTAGCTGCCATAGCCCTATGCCGTGGGGACAGGGCACAGCAGATAGCCACGAAGGACTCCGAGTATCTACAAGGTGAGTCAATTTCTAGCTCTCGGCGAACATCAAAAACTTGTTTTTCTCGCTAACCATGTTCAATTGGCAGCTTCAATGTCTACAGCAATCCGGAGGACATTTCCATGTACCACCCAGAATCAGCATACTCTTTAGACGACGGAGTAACGCATAGCACCAATGCGTATGCAACTTCGCCAGATTCACCTTTGAACAGCCCCACAGGCTGGTCACCGCTAGGTCGAAAGTCGAGCGGTGCACGACCCAGCAATTCATCACTAACGTCGGCTTTCTTGACATCCGCTAGCAGCGTTGGCGATGGTGTTACCGATCTTCAGCACCCAGATTCATTCCCAGAGACTACAGCACCACTGTTACATTTCGCAGTAGCCGGTGGTCACATCGACACACTGCGACTACTACTCCAGCGATATGACGTCAATGTAAATAGTCGCGATAATGCGGGTTACACAGCTTTGCAGCGTGCAGTCATGGCTGGACGCACCGATATGGCGGCCACGCTACTCGAACATGGAGCTGTTGTCGACGGTGACGATAGTTGGACCGCAGAACTGACAGGTCACCATGCCAAGATAGAAGTATAATGACGAGTCAATGTCCTCATTCATTCATTTCTTATTCTTGTCTATCTATCCCGAATCCAGAATATCCCACGCAGAGTGTACATTTTTATGCCCTTTTCTTCATCCTTCGGTGTTGAGATACTCCGCCTACTTCTGCTGTTGTACTTACCTATTGGGGGAGTTTCGGGGGCCTTGTCATGTCATGCTATGTTATGTGTTTATGTCTTTTTGATCTAGCCCGTATCGTCGATTTGCTGCGGCGGATACGTGCGCGCATGGACTGATTGTACAGCACAAGCTTTTCGAGGCGGTTCTTGGCCTGCATGGGTTACATGCAGGTTGCCTATCAATATTTGGTGTTATTATTTTTTGTTCTTAATTTTTGCCGGGGTGGGATTAGAGATATACATACTACGTACCTGCAAGGTGCGGATGGATTTGGATTTGGATTTGGGGGGGGAAGGATAGGATTATGGGATTTTTGGGGGGTGGGTTAATGGGAATGGCGTCTTTTGGTGGGTGGGTGGACTTTTTCGTTATACCCGAGGCATGGGTTTTTTTATGGATTATACACAAAACATGTCTTCACAACATTTTGAAGAAAACCGCCAGGTCCCAATGGGCTTCTATAGAAAGGAGTCTTTTATACTATAACATTATTATACCTCTTTTTTCGCATACGAATTTATATCATATATCACTGCTATTCAAGGCGGAAAGAATCCGAGATTTTCGAATGAAGATGATGTGTGAATCGCCGGTCTCAGGTACCTCGGTACGTACACTTACCCACCGAAATACTGTACCTGACGCCGGAGTGACTGGCGGAGATGGAACCCTGGATTGTCTAAATCTGAATAGGATCGGTTGGTTTTATATTGGACTCCTTCTTTTTTTGTCTTTCCTTTTTTGAAATAAAGGAGCGTTAAGGTCGTGGGGATATTGGTTCCTGCATTGAAGTTAAAGCTGTTATTGGGATGGGATGGTGTTGGCGGTACTTTTGGCGATACCGAACCCCCACACTTGATGCCATGGCCTCGGCGTTAAGAGTTGTGTCTGCTGCAACTTTTTACGGGCACATTCTTCGATCTCAACGCCGTGATTTATCGGCGCTGTGAAATGAAAGAAAAGATTATGGTCCGATTCAATCTTCCTTTAGGCTAGGCTTCGGGGCACAGCGGTGCTAATTTTCGAGTCTGGATCGCAATGGCGGAGAGACAAAAACCTCGAGGGTTCGTTCATGGTACCGGGCCCGGCTTGGCTTCTTGGATTGTTGGATTGGCTGGGTACGATGGAATATTGTCGGCGCACACAATACCGAGACTTCGAATTAAAATCGGAATCCTACTGTCCTTCGGCCTGCTTGTTACTTGCATGGCATATACGTGCATCCACGGCGATTTAAATGCCTTATAAGCTACGGTGGTGACTTGTCCGAACAAGCGGTAACAGTGATAGAGTCCGAGATGTGACTTAGCCAAGGTATAAGGTATGGGACATCTGCTTTGCTACGGTATGTACATACACCGGTGCTAGATGACGTGCACTCTGCTAGATTTTTTACGAGGCCGACATATGTGGTGACCTTGGAAAAGGCAATATTGAACAAGTTCGTTACGCAGAAAGAGCGGGCAGACGGGTTTTCTGCAGCAATCCCATTGTAGTTGTCCTGCGGGCTGGGAATCGAATCCTTTGATTTTTGAGCGAGAGTACGTGCAGATTAATACATATTATTATTAGATCCTACCCCTTGTTGCCCGTCTCTTTTGTTCGTACGGCGTGGTTTCACGCTAAGTAACGTTGATCTAGGTACATTACCCCCCGGATCTACAGTTGTCGAGATACGAATCTCATTTGTGGGGTTGATCGAGGGAAAGGAGGAAAAAGCATGTGTGTATTGTTGGTCTGTAAGCCGACTACCCGAAACTGTTCCCTATGTAGGTGGCTCGGATGGCTCCGGTGAGTTTTGTTTGTGTGTGTGCAAACTGGACTTACATTTTGAAACTCCGGAATTAATCGGACGCCGGTGACAGCCGTTGCAGATTCGCAGAGTTGCACAGCAGATGCACGGCTAAATAAAAGAGAAAGATGAGTTGTTGGTAAAAAGTCGGGCTACGAGATTTTCGATTCGATTCGGGACGTAGTAGAGCGGTCCGTAAAAAGGGTTGTAAAGGAACTGAACTTGCGAAACGAGAGCTGCGACGGGATCGTCCGCTCATACAACCCCCCAAATCACCCAATTTTGTAACCCTGCGCGCATTATTTTGACGTCTTGACAGCCAGGCAGCGTCGTACCGCAGATCGGCTGGCTGATTCTTTGGGGGCGAGGCAACGGATAGGTTAGTTGGGCACATGACACTTGACGCGTATTTTTAGATACGAGCGACTATTTCCTTGGAGATAGCGCCTATCTTTCTCTTTATTTATTCAAAGCTATTACATATCTGTATACTAACTTGTGTAATTGTACAACACCATCTGGATCTTTTTAAGCTTCTATCAGCGAAGCGTGGTACATGTGTCAAAGGGATTTAGAGACATACAAGGATACCGGAAAGGGGTAAGAGTGGGTGGAAGTGGGACCTGAAGGATTCGCGGAAATGCAAGGTATTAATTAACCTTATAACTCGCCACGTGGGTGACGAACTAATCAACTTTCGCTCTCCGCTTGTTATTACCCCTGACTGGGCGGCTCCTCTAGTTCCTCCTTCCTACAAGTACCTTTGATAGGCGCTGTACCTATGCATGTATTGATTGATCGATAGGTGACGATGGGTTTCGAAAGAGGCGTTTGTCTTGTGTGACCCCTAATACAACAGCCGTTCTTAGAAGCCGGACGTCCTCTGGGATTTCTCCTTCCTGCACCCTGCCGTATAACCGCGAAGCCTTTGGTTATGTCCTTGGATTCGGTGATTCGGTGTACTTTCAGGCTCACGTAGGAGCTAAGGCCGGTTGTCTGTTCCGCAGCATACACAGCCCGACGTGCGCGTACAAGATGTGTACAACACACCAAGGGAGAAATGCCAATGCTAATGCGGGGGAGGTGGTGTCTTCATCAACTCGAATACCGCTTTTATGTTACCTCTCTCCATATATCCTACATACCCGCAAAGCCGCATCTCTATTCTCGGGTCCAGCAAACCGAAACCCCAGATTTTCATCAGCCTTATTTGTAGTAAGTACATGAACAAACCACATGGCGAATATAAGTGGGAAAGAGGCTCAATTCTGTAGAATCGTGGACAGGTAGGTAGGGGGCGAATATGTTATATCGGCCGAATGATGCTCTTACGATTGCGTTCTGTGCCCCCATCGCCGCGTCCCTGCAGCAAAGAGCAATGAACAGCGACCGGCGAGGTGAGAAGGGAGAATAGCGGGGAATTCTTACACCCTAGTGCACATCAATATGGTCACGAATCCTTCGACTTCGCATGTATGTACCTTTCAATGCGATCACGAACGAGTCATGAATTGAATATCGATATCTACGCCACAACCCTATTCCTTGCTATGTACACCGCTAGACGTATCGTTATTGATCGCAGATATAGGTGTTCGAATTATGTTCCTGTTTCAGGCCTTAAAAGCGAGAGCGAGGTTTCGGAGTTATCGCTTTTTCCTATCTCTGGTGCCTATTCTACTTACAGCAGTAGTGGCGCGCGGAAGCACGGCCGTTGTGCCGTCACTGGCTCGTAACAAGAAACGTGCGCACGAATTTAGACCATTTACTTATCTCATTTATACATCTAAGTCAATTAAATCCACCGTCTATCCGCGGAGAATCATCTTGGCGCATCACTAAAAGACCTTCGCTGACTTGGTGGATTTTTGCAGTTGATCGAATTCTATTTCCTCCGTCGAAGACCTTGTTTGTGGGGTTACATAAGCATCGAATCGAGATGAGGATCCTCCCAACCAAACCGGCGAGGGTGTGAGATTGCCTAATTAAGACCAT
Organism: Hypoxylon trugodes; assembly: GCF_022578975.1. Lineage (NCBI taxonomy): Eukaryota > Fungi > Ascomycota > Sordariomycetes > Xylariales > Hypoxylaceae > Hypoxylon > Hypoxylon trugodes. The sequence goes on from NW_026250025.1 coordinate 1,751,904, forward strand.
AGGATTCCACACGGCATTTCACATACCGAAAACCCCCTTTCTAGGGGACGTATCCGCGAGGAAGGGCGTCAGGCTCGCTAGCAATAACCTCTTACGGTATATGGTCATAGACGGCCTCGAATTGGCCGCCCTGGAGTAGGTAGCATTAGATCTTGCATTGAGCTTTGACTAAGCAATTATTCATTCATCGATTGGGATAGGTTGTGCCGGTTAGGTATTATTCGTAGAGCCTTCTGCACTATCTTCTTCCCGCAAGCGCTGCCGCACCTCCATCAGCGCCTTGCCGAGCCGATTCTCACCCCAATTCCGCGGGCTGTGAAGCCTATTCCCCAGACGCGGTCCTTTGACGCAGCTTCGGCTAGCAGGCGATCACCGGTATCTAGTAACAGGGTTTTTGGGCGTGGGTTTTGTCCGAATTTCGCCGTGTTACCGGCGACTACGACGGCGCTCTTGATATTGTCCCAGTTCGTGGCGTCGAATCCTTTGGTTTGGCTCGCGAGACGTTTTTGTTCTTTTGGATCGTGTGTGGAGAGGATTGCTGCTTGTGTTGTGGTGTCGTGGAAGCGTCCCGCTTTGCAGTACATCATAAAGTGCGATAAGCATTTATGTATCATACATATATTAGTCTACTTAAGATTTTAGAGTTTCGCCGCAACGCGAGGTCATAGCTAAAAACACGAGGCATTTGAGTTACACCTTATTTCACCGGTGTAAGAGTCATCCCTATTTCTAGCAAATATTAGGGTTACCTATGTAAGGCTAAGCTTATTAGTGTAGACCACTGCCCCCCATTCTTCAAGCACAATGTTCTTTCAACTATCATCCCGATAATACCATCTTTATCTAAGTATAGAACGTGTAAATCCAGAGTTAATGCACCAGTCCCTGATGATATTGCTGATTATGTAAGCATATTTATTAGGGTTAGGGGTAGGGTTAAATCCTTTACCCCTTATTCCAAGTGCCCAGATATATTGTACAATCATCAGTCTAAGTGATCATCTGGTCCACGGAAATAATACTCTAATGATACCGGGGGTATGGGTGAAGCTGAGACTGTTATGAGTCTAGTCCAGGAAAAGGATTGCCTCGTAGAGGATTTTAGAGCGCCCCTATCGTCATAGCGGCGGTCATAGCTTGAGACAGCGTAGGGAAGGAATTTTCGCCGTATGAATTCCCCGGATTCCTTTATCGGTAGGTTGCGAGGTCCCTGCCCAAGGTATCGTCACTATCATCGGTTACCGCTCGAAGCTCGCAATCGAGGAGGCGTAATGCGAGTCTTAAAGTGGCGTTTTTGATGATGCTATACTATTGAATACTTGGGGACTCTAAGTTAGTTGAATCGGATGCTAGTACCTTCTAGTTTCGATATATCCTGCAGTAGGGTAGGTAATAGTTTGCGCATATGCAAAGGGGATGCTTCATTTACTCGAGATGGTTGGACTGTTATAACCACCCCCGAGCGCGTGTGCTTATCACTCGACTATATTAACTGCTATCGTTTACCTTTAACTAACCGGTCATCAGATCAACATGCATCTGGTCAAGTAGTGTCTTGGAAATCGCTGTAGCGCCGGTTTATCGGTTGATAAGACTAACGCTATACGGTTTAGAAGGTATTCTATAATGTCAACATTAGCTTTAGCCCCTGCACAAGTTCTGGTTTTTCAGCTAGGTAATTTATTGAAAGAAAGCCAGAGAATCCAGCCCATGGCAATGAATAATACGTACCTAGGTAATTTTATATTATTATCACTAAAAATTAAGAAGTATAGTAAAATTAGCGTTCACTTGAAGAGCATGTCAAAGGAATATGATACCCACCTGCTTACAGTTGAGGCTGATAAGCCTTGCTTGTAGACTTCGGAAACTAGTACCTCATTCCTTTCTTATCTTACGGCTTGTTGGCGCCGGCCCTGCTATGGACATGGTAACTGTTCCACAGGCCCGTCTAAATGTATGCATAGTACGAAAGTGCAGATTATCAATCATCAGTCATGTTATAGTGGGTTGCATGTTAGCTAACGCGTATCTCGCTAAGTTATACCCTCGAAGTATTTAAACGCGTCACCTTCATGTTCTAGCATCGGAAGTGCAGAAAGGAGGCGTTAGGCTAGATGCTTCTACTATTCTGTTGGGAAATTTAGTATTGAGTGTGCGTAGTTCGTACGCATTCAGATGCTATCAGATGTTAGCCCTAGGAGCGGTTCATGGATACGAGATATTCAGGTGCAACCGCGGAGGTCCCCAGTCGAAAGCTACAATGATGATCTTTGACATGAGGTTTGATTCGTAGGCCACAAACCGTGGGTCTAAGAAGCCCATGGACAATCTAAGAAATCTCAAGCATATATATGCCGAATTTTGTGAAACATCAACGCTTCTACCAAGGGAATGTCAAGCTAGGTTAATAATTATGAGCTCCTTACCCCTGATTTTACGAACTGGTTTTCTATAGCCACCATGACAGAGCGCCCAATGCAATTCTATTTCTTCTATATTAACAACCGTCCCGTGTAAACGTTATAATATTCTTTATATAACTCATTACGAGTAATATCGGTGTATTGATGGGCCTGCAACGCTTAGTACCCTTATTTTAGCCAGGTTACACGGCTCCATGCACGGCAATACTTGGGGTTAGGATCAGGGTTAGGGTTGGGGTTTTTTAACAACAGCCCTTATTCACACATGCTTCGTAGAACAATATTAATCAGCACCGGTAAATAGCGTAGGTGCAATCAGGGGGATTCATTCATACGTCTGAAGCAATGTCTCTAGAATTAGGCGCACTATATTATTGTATGAGCTCGCCAATGAATCTTATATCTTGTTACCCAAAGCAGTCGCCGTATTTACATTGGTCAAGTAGCAAAACTTTAGGCCTAACGAACCAGAGTTCTACACAATAGATTTATGCATTGCTCACAAGTCTCGTTAAGAAACTACCATTATCATTTATTATATATGAATGATAAGCTCTTCCGTAGGTTTTGAACTTAGTACTGAGCTTTTTTTGCTTCTGAAGTTCTATAGAGAGGGCTTCGATACCTTCCAAAGATCCACTCAGCGTGACGTTTTCGGGACCATTGGAACAGGCAATGTAGACTTCTTCTCTGCAACCCGTCTTCTCTATCATGTCCTCTGCAAATGTAAAACTAGCCCTTGTGGCAAGCATAGAACCTTAGGCTCGTGCCTGTGAGGCCGTAAATCCACGTATATAGGCTACTATGATCGCTTCGTGTTTGCCAAGTAACGCGGCAGTATAAGCTGCTGCAATTTCCCCAGAAGAATGACCGACTACGGCCGTAGCATGGACACCCCAGCTTCGCAAGATATTTACCAGCCCAATCTGAATAGCAGTGCAGAGAGGCTGGCTGCGACTTGGCTTTTTAGCCTGACTCGTCTCTGGTGGATCCAATATGGTTTGCCTCAAGGCCCAGGTTGGAGCATGTTCAGGGGGTAGAGCTTGTAAAACACTATCGAGTTCCTCGATGGTTTCGTCGAAGACGCTGTTTCGGAAAAGTAGCTCTTTCGCCACTAATATTCATGGTCAGAAACGATTATTAAACCAAAAGATTTTAAATTCTACTTACTATACCCCTTGACCTACAAACACGAAGGCGAAAGGTCGTGGACTCGATGGTCTTATGCCAACGGCTTCGGAATCATGGGTTTCAACGATCGTGGAGCCCCCACCAGAGCAAGTTTTAGCTAGAAGAAAGCTTCGCGAAGCAAAACGGGTCCTTCTCTCTGTTAAAGTAAAGGCCAAATTTCTGAGAGGTGTGGCTCAAGAGCCCTTTACCGGAGCGGCAACTTGGCTGGTGCGAGTTTCCAATGATTCATTCGAAAACGTAGAGATGGGTAAAACGAGTAGCTTACAACTTTAATCCCGGTGGACTGAAATTGAACTCTATGGTGGCTCCATTGTTAGCAACAGACGTATACGCCAATAAAAGGACTTCAACACTTACGTTTTGGGTTTAGCTCTATGACGCGATACGTTGATGGGATTTTGTCGTTTTCAAATGAGAGTAAGACCTCAGGGTGTAGTGCCTAGTCCCACGATGCGAATAGGATCATTCATGTTATACTGATTCGCACAAGAGTCCCTGTTGTCGAGGTTGTCTTGAGCGCTCTTTTGCATTTTGTTGGGTGCGAGTGTTCCTATACTAGGTACAACTCGAAAGCCAGTATCTTCCAGGGAAGCATATTTGTCGATGATCTTTGATGAGAGGATGAAGTGAAAACTCAGCGACCTCTTGCGGAATCTATGCCCCTTGGCCCTTCAAAGCCCAAATAGAGAAACTTAAGAGCGAGATTATGGCACGAAACTTGCTTCACATCAGAGCCTCGTGGGAGCAGTAGAAAGTCCTATGACGCTTATTCACTGGACTATATCCCCCAACATCCATCCTACCTACACTAAAGCAGGTATTTCATTGCATTCCACTATGATAAGCCTCCTGTGGCAACGGAGGGGTTTTGGCCATAGTATCTTCCATTCTGGCAACGGCACAAATGCTATAAGTTAACACGAAGTGGTTTCTGATAAGACGAGGTTACTCAGGTCTATTGAACACTTGTAACGACGTAAGTAGTTACTGGTCTCGGCCACTTGCTCCTAACCTGCATAATGCATTGCATACTTATTTCAGTAATAATCAACCAGCTGTGTAGCCCGACGCTTGTTTTTCAAGATTTAACAGGGACTGGCGCCGCCAGGACAAACCAACAAAGTGTTAAAAGTAACCATGCATTACTCGATAGGAGGTATTATTGGTGCCTAGACAGGGGCCTTTCCGGTAGTATAAGACGCATTATTAAGAAAACGCCTTCCTTTAATGCCCACCTAGGTACCTACCTGGTAATAAAAGTTTCAACGTGTGGCACGAATTCTAAATAACTACCTAGGTAGGCAAATCCCGAAACTTGATAAGTCATATATACCTAGGTAATTATAATATATGACATAAAGGACTTTGGACTATTTTTTTGCAAGGCTGTAGTTCTTCGGCGTTCTTTTGTTTTTGAGTCGTGATAAGAAGGGAATGGCTTGGTGTGGTAACACAACACCTCATATCAATGTTCTAACTGCAACGCAACACAACAGACTCGATTAGAATCCTGAGAAATCCTCCGAACCTTCAAATAAGCACCATGCATATAACATCTCGAATACTTACCTACCTAGATACCTAACCAAGTTGGTTGCCAATAGATATGATAGTTGTTAATTCTTATTTCTAGTAAGCCAAAAAGCCCTGCCTCTTATCACGTTAAGTTCGACAAGTAAACCTCTTCTATTGCGATTATTTTGATCATACTTATCAAAACTCTTTAGAAATCTTCTACAATGGCTCCATTGAATCAAGTGACTGGACAAGACTTTGGGGATGCGCTTCAAGGACCTGCTCTTCAGCCTCCAAGTGGTATCACCCCAAATTTCGACAACCCGCCTAATCGAAATGTCTATGCGTACGCAGCTCTCATCTTTGGGATATCTCTGTCGTCAATATTTGGTCTCCTTCGCGTTTACGCGCGGTTATTCTATATCAAGAGGGTCCACATAGCCGATCGTCAGTCGTCTATCCTCCGGCATCCACACGTAAATCATGCTGACTGAAGCAGTTCTCGGCGTTGCAGCATTCGTATAGTTCCAGATTCAGTATATCGGGTATCCTCGGTTGCTAATCAAATCCAGGGCACGTATGTAGGAGCGACATACTCACTTTTTAGTATCCTGAATGCTTGCGGGTACTTCGTCCACCAGTGGAATATGCATGTTAAGGACTTACTCGTTTTTAACAAGGTAAGTCTACTTGGTGCCGAATTTGCTGTCAAATATGGCTGATAGAAGGTATCTAGCTTTACTTCAGGCCTACATGTTCTACTGTGCTACGGTATTGACCATTAAATCGGCAATCGTCATAGAATGGATGTTTATCTTTGTTCCCAAGTTTACTCGCAATGCATTCTTTTGGACGCGTCAGGTATTGCTGTGGATTAACATTCTATTCTACATTGCCATGGTGATCCTGCCGAATGTCGCATGCCATCCCCACGAAAAGCTTTGGAATCCTCTTTTACCCGGAAAGTGTATCGATACAACATTTTCTGGCACTTTGGTCTCCGCGTTTAATTTTACAGTAGATATTCTTCTCTTTGTTCTTCCGCAAAAGGTTATTTGGGGATTGCAGATGTCAACTAAGAAGAAACTCGGGTTTTCTCTAATCTTCATTATTGGTATCCTGTGAGTAAAAACATCGCTATCTGAAGATTTTCATATAACTAACAATTCGTAATAGGGCTTGTATTTCTGCTGGCTTTAAGGTGGCGGCGTCGATTCCCTACAACTCCTCGAGAGACACGACTTACACCTTTGCGGCCTTATCACTATGGTCTTTTGCTGAGATAACGTGCGGAATATTGGTCTTCTGCATGCCATTCATACCAAAAGTTCTAGCAGAATTGGAGTTAGCTAAACTGGCTTCAACGTTGCAGTCGTGGGCCGGATCCTCAACGGAGAAGTTGAAAAGATCCAAGTCCCGAGATCCTATTCAGTCTGAATCGAATACTGACACTAGCCCGAAGATTTCCGGGTCAAATGCGTACGACTTTACGAGCCACGACTCGGGAAATGATGTTTCACATTCCTCGACCAAACAGGACTCTGCGAGCCTTGACGATAATAGAGCTGCTATTATCCGAACAACCCAATTCACAGCAGACGAGATCTATGGTCCCCAGGATAGGAGTAATGAGCTCAAACGCCAACATCCATGGATTATCTAACAACACAATCCATAGCGAAGAGGCAGCCCCCAATTGTGTCTTGGTTGATCGGCGAGCCTTGCAGGTTTGGTTATGCTGAGTATCGTATAAGCTGCGCGTGTCGTACAGTGTAGTAGGTAAATGGTCAAAGGTTGCAAGGATATCTTGGGCGTTGGGACAAGTAAATTGATAGTGGCGTGTCTTTCAAAACCATTGAGGCTGCATACCTACCATTATAGTTGAGGTGCCTGTAGTTTGTGTGCCAACGGTTTCATTCTTCGGGGCTATATGCGCTGTACTTACCTAGGTAGTACCTAAATACCCAGGTGCTACTGTGGATGAGCCAATCGGCATTTGTCCGTCGCAGAGACAATCATCAGCCCTCTGCGTTCAAATGTGTGAGAGTACGGTTATGGATCGGCATCGGTAGGCTGCCGTAGGAATAACTAGGTATGAGAGCCTTTATTAACACACCATCATTGAGTGGTCGTCGACCACCCCGCAGCAACCTGTGTAACCAACACATCGGCTTAATCTAAAACAAAGTCACCTAGTTAAGTAGATCAATACTAGCCGCAAAGGCTGGTCAAGTGGTTGGCTGTTCGGAGATAAGCCCCAACCCCTCGCCCGATCGATACAACCGTAAAAAAGCGATGTTGGTGACACAAGGTGACTCTATTTCCGAAGCGGGACCTACCCGACCCTCCAGCCCTCTTTGTTACTCATGCCTTAAACAATTCCAACCATTTCTTGCCTATTAGATATCGATTTATTGAGATGAATCTTCCTACGACCAAGAAGTTTCCCCATTCTTTTTTCACAATAACATACCTCAAGATTTTACCACCCGCCTTCCAATATGGGGTCCAGCCTTCCCAACACCGAAAGCTTGTCCTTCGCACATATAAGCTACACTTTTATTGCAATCGTATGGGAGCCCTATTGAGAGTCACTCTATGCGTATGAGCGTTAACATGTTTATGAGGCTCTATTATACCTGGGCTATGAACTGCTCTCTCATCCACTGAACCGCTATCCCGGCCCGTTCTTCGCTAGGTTAACAAATGGCTACGGGGCTTTCTTCGCCGTGAGGAGATCTCTTCATTTGGCTACATTTAAAAACCATCTAAAATATGGTGAGCCATGATTTCGTACCTAGGTACCTAGAAAGCGCAAGGACGATAGTATCTCACACCAGTCTCATTCTAGGACCAGTCGTTAGGCAGGGACCAAATAAACTTGTCTTTAATTCTGTCACAGCTTTGAGAGGTAATCCTTATGACTAGTAATCCCCCGCTGTGAATACCAACCTGATCGCCACATACTCTAGATATTTATCATAGCGAAAATATCACCAAGCCTGTCACCTACTTATCCAACCAAACGACTCCCGGGTCATTTAACACCTGGAATGCATTGGATAATGGCCTGCATAGCCGAAAGAGAAAACTCAGTGGCCCAGCGGTGAATGACCGTTCTATGCGAGCCTTTGAGCCCACAATGGCTAAACAGGTCGACATATTCATCCAACAACTAGCCCTTTGCCAAGGTACGCCGATAGATATGAAGATGCGGTGCAATTACCTAGCCATGGACGTCGTTGGCCTGCTCTCGTTTGGATATCCTCTACATTCTCAAACAGACAGCAAAAATCGATTTCTCGCAGACGAAATGGCCAGGGGTAACCGCCGTTTGAACATCTACATGCAGATCCCATTTATTCCTAGGCATCGTCTCCAGATCCCAATCAACTTGATCTGGTACAAATCACGAGAGGTGGTCTTCCGTCTGATAGAGTCCATGATAAAGAGCCGCATGAAGGCAGACCGACACGCCACGCATGACTTGTACTCGTTCGTTGTGGATGCTCTCATGACCGAAGAAGGCAAAGATCTTCGAATCAACGATCTTTGGATGGAGGCGATTCTTTTCATCGTCGCAGGTATGGCAATATTTTACCCCTTTCATGATACAGAGACTAACGGTAACCACATATTATAGGGGGCGACACAACCTCTACGGCTATTTCCGCTACTTTCTTCTACCTGGCGCGACACCGGGAATGCTATAAGAGACTTTCTGAAGAGATTAGATCCACCTTCCAAAGCGGGAAAGACATAGGCGGAAGCAAGCTGGCGAGCTGCCAGTACCTGCGCGCTTGCATTGACGAATCCCTAAGAATGTCCCCACCGCTCCCAGGCATTCTTTGGCGGGAGCAGTGCCCCGATAAAGGCAACAACCCGCTTATAATTGATGGACATGTCGTACCGAAGGGAACCTATGTTGGTGTGAGTAGCTATGCGATACATCACAACGACGTGAGTCTTCCTAGCATTCCAATAACATCTCAACCCTATGCTAACAACTTCTTGCTATGTAGGAATACTTCCCGGACCCTTTCACCTTTAAACCAGAAAGATGGCTAGAGCCACAAGGTCAAGAGGGAGCACCGGGCTCTCGGAAAGCAATGCACAGCGCCTTCGTACCATTCTCTATCGGATCTCGAGGATGTGCGGGGAAGGCCATGGCATATCTCGAGATGAACCTTACCATAGCCAAGACGTTGTGGTACTTTGACTTTGAGCCGGCTCCCGGGAAGCTCGGTAATGTCGGGTTAAGCGATCGAGGAGAGTTTCGCCTTTACGATATCTACCTATCGACGCATGACGGGCCGTGGTTGGTTTTTAACCCTCGGAGCACATTGACTGAAGACTTTCCTGAGTTAGCAAGTAAGTGATACCTTAGCTACCTATATGTGTTGCTACTTTGGGAATTTGAAGCTCTTGGCGCATGGATTAATACGGCATTGACGACAAAGCTTTCGCATGGAGATGGTAGTTTGTGCAAATGGTGATGATACTGGTGAGAACTAGAAAAAAAACTATGGATACCAAATGAACAGATTGATTCCCACGAGATTAGTCATTTTAGCTTAGTCATAGTCCTACATAAGATGAAAAGAGAAATTCGCCCCATATTATGTCAGTCAAAGAAAAGCGACACTTATGACTACCCAACAATAAGGTTAAGTCGATATGTTTGGGACCTCAGATGAACCAGAATCAAAGTGGCTTATTGAATCTGCCGTTAAGGAGAACGCGAAGCAGTACTTTAGTGAGCGAAACCCGGGACGCCCGAATGTTCTGGGTCCGCGTGGCAGGTAAGTCGTCGCCCCCGTTGAAACATCGCGCATCCCTCGTAAAACCACCGTTGAAATCAGAAAGTAATTCATCGCCATGCCGGCGATAATACGCATTACTCCCTAAGTTCGAAACACAAAGCGAGAGTGCCGTAAGTCGTCGTGAAATGATCAATCATGTCCTCATACACACGGTCGCCAGTTTCGCCCGGAGCGAAACGGACCTTATACTTCTTCACTAGTTTCGCTACTACGCAGCGCATGGTATCTAAGGAGAGCTGTCGACCCACGCAAGAGTTGCGGCCTGTACATATGGTGAGTAATAATATCAGTGTTGGGGAACAAGGCCTCACCGGTTGCAAAAGGAGTGGAAGCAGCAGGATTGTGTCGCATGTCTGATCTTATGCCCCATCTTTCTGGAATAAATTCCTTCGCTTGTTCAAAGCAATCCTCTCCTAGTGATAGCAAAGTTAGAAGAGGCCGTAACTCTGCGGTAGAGACCAGGTTTGGGACTTACTTCGAGAGATAATCCATCGAGGCGCAATGATTGTCGTGTGAGGAGGTATATATGTACCCCCGATCGTAACCCCATTCTCGCCCGACTTTCTAGCGCCGCCGGTGAGTAACGTTGGGGAGAGTCGCATGGTCTCGTTTATAACAGCATTTAGGTAGATTAGTTGGCTTAAGGCGCCACGATCGGTCACATCGATCCCGATGAGTTCGTCGTAGACCTTCTCTGCGTATCGCGGGTGTCTCGCTAAGTGGAGAAAAAGACAGAGTAGGGTGCCAGCCATTGGCTCACTATATTGTGGAGAAAAAAGGTTAAAAAGGGGTAAGGGGATGAAAAAGGGGCAGGGGTAGAGGTGCTAACCTGCCCGCTGCGATCGACTGCAAACTGTCTCCGTAAACCCAGGCCATAGGGTCGCCACCGGTGGTATTATCACGTTCCAATATATAATATGAGAGATCCTTAGGCGCATCCTTCGTATAATCGGTATCAAGGCTTCTTTTCATAAGGTCTGTGCACCATGCCATCATATTATCCCAGTCTTTGAGAGCTCCTACACGCGGGGCAAGTCGAAATCCGCATTGAATCATCCACGGCGCAGAGGCTAAGGGACCAAGGGCGAATAGTCCTTTCCTCAGACCAGAAATAAGCTGGTGCCATTGCCTTTTTTCTAGCATGCCAAATGGTTTGCTGAATACAAAGTCACCCATCGCGTCCCAACTGAACCAGTAAAGTACCTCATCCATCCTCGTTGGGGAACCCGAAACCGCGTCAGCTTCGATGATTTTAACAAGCATATCAATGTGCCCCAGGATTTTCTTGTTGTGTTCCGTCAATGCTAGAAGTACGATTAACTTAAGCCGATTAGTAGCAGATTGCAAAGTATGTATTTACCGGCTGGAGTCAAGCCATGATTCCATTGCTGTCGACGAGTAGTGTGGAGTTTCCTATCGCGAATTGCTGCCAGTGCTGTGCTAGGATAGAGGAAGTCGTAGAACTCGCTCTTGATGCATTCCGTTCTGGGCCCATCAATTGCAATAAAAACATCAGGATGGAAGACAGTTATCTCGGCTGGGCCTATCCGAGAAGCTGGATTAGCAATACCGATAGGCTAGGATCTCTTCATACTCACCAGTTCTAATAAAGTCGCCATACTCTCTATATAACTTTTCTAGTATCAAATGGTTCTTAGCTTTCCTAGCCGCCCAGACATGCCATATTGTACTGATTCTGGCATACCACGGGCCTGCGAACCCAGCCCTAGTGAGCTGATGGAAGAAAACTCGATACACGATTATACTAGTCGTAAGGGAACATAGGTAACAATAAAATACCGTCAGCATAGTGCCCGCAGCCAACCCCGTATTAGACCTGCCGAGCCATAGTCTAGCAACAAGCAACGATATGATCGTCACGCCATGAGAAACGATTATCTGTGGAGCGTATATGTGCCACTCGCCATAGATGAAGACTCTGTGATGGGCGATAAGACCAATTATGATACCGAGTAGGACATAGTGAAACTCATGAGTCTCAAAAATTTCACTTGCGATAGCCATTTTGAATACCTAAGCTTAGGTGTAGAGTGAACAGATACCTACGTGAGAATGAGATTGGTATAGTAGAACTGGAGAGTTTGAGTTATTTGAAGCACCTTTATCATTATTTCCACGCAACATACCCAGATAAAGGACCCTAGAGATACCCCAGATTCTCATTGATAGCATACATGCAACCCGATCACAAATCTTCATACTGTGTGACGGATAGGTACGTTATCTGGTTTCCCTTATCCGGTTAGGGAAAGGGCGGTTATGTAACCATCCATTCGAGTAGTGCGTTATAGATCTTCGTGATATTGAAATGTGGCGTAGAATAAGGAATATCTTTGGTGCTTTATCGTTAGACAAAGTGGCGTTCGTACATTATCTACTCCAAATTACATGGGTATTCCGGTGTGCCGTCTCTGATTATGTATACCTCTATACTTGGAAGAAAGCTATAGGTCAGTTTGTGACGTATTATATGGCGCATCCTTTCCCGAGGGATTGTGAGTGTACAGCTGAAAAGCAAAAGTTGGTCCAATAGGCGATGGCGTGTGACGGCGGATGCTGGCCAATCTCCTCTCATATAATTACCTACATACCTACTTGAGTAAGTAAGATAGCAATTAATCGAATAGTAGATATATCTATCCAGCCTTCTTTCGACCAGATAATGAAGCAGAAGTTCACCAAAGCTATCACGAATTATCTAATTAAGATATGGGTCACGATATAGTAGGAACCTTGGCTAATGGGAATACAGGTTAGTTAATGGAACAAAGAACGCAACCCAGGAAGTTAGTCATCGCCTAGATCGACAAGTAAGCCGTTGCCTTAGTGGGTAGGCTGGTAGGTAGGCTTAAAATCTTTGCAAGTACCTAGGTATTCTGTAAGGCATTATCCTAGGTAATCAGCATAACCCCCTCTTTTGAATGACCGTGAGGTCTTACCCAATCAAGATTGTATATTAAGTAATAGGTACCTAGGTACGTATCTCTGAAATTGAAATCTGACAGTGAAATCTTAAGAATTCAAGTAGTCACATCAATTATTTGCCTACCACCACCCCCCATACGGATGAATTCCTAAATATGTGAAGTCTAAAATTGAAATCCTTGAGAATCATGTAAATATTAGAGTCGTCTATCCAATGACCAAAATGAAACTACTAGCCATACTAATTCCTTTGCTTCATAGAATCAGATTTCATTACACACTTCATCAGCAACTGTCGCCGTAAAAAGCGACGCCGCTGATGTACGACGTACATACAGCGCCTATATACCTAACGTGACAGCAACTTATCAAGTTTTCCAAGTTCTCGTCAAGGAGCCACTAAATTTGCGTTCTTGCTGTTTCCAGCCCTCGGCATGATCATGCTCATAGCACAGCTTCGGGTCATATTCAAAATAAAGGTGCACAGAAAAAGCTCAACCCTTCATTGGAAGATATTTCTAACAGCGCCAGGTGATTCACAAGGCTGGCTGGCTTGGTTGTGGAGGGTATGTGTGGTGGGAGATCTGCTGCTTACTCCCCTAAACTGATCGTTTCACTGCATATTTTGATTACGGTTTGCCTTCTCGTGCGCGCCCTGGGCGCCTATTGTAATATCTACTGCGAATTCGTAGAAATCTGGGGGATTTCAGCAAAATCTGCCGACCAAGCGCCACGTCCTTGGCAATGGCATACCAACACAATTGAAACTTGACTATCACCAACTCATATTTATACAATTTAAAATTCACCCAAAGAACTAAACCCGTAAGGAAAACCACGCTCATATCTTCGCACAAAGTCATTCATCATGCCAGCACGGCAAATACCTATAGAAGAGTGGGAGCGTCACAAAGACCGAATCCTAGGAATATACTTGCGTCCAAAGAGCTCACTCAAAGTTGCCATTTCGGAAATGCGCATGCGCCATAACTTCAACGCATCGTATGTATCAACTGCTTACTCCACCTCATTCACAATAGAGCCAAATTAACTTCTAAGCAGGAAATCCCAATATGAGACCCGATTGAAGGAATGGGGAGTCTGTAAATATAATACGAAACGACACAAGGCTCAAAGGCATGCAATGAGTTTAATGGGTACGACACCACAGCCCTATAGTATTGAGAGCAACAACAGTAATTGGAAACATGCCATAGCGATAGGTATGTAGTACAGCAAGGATAGGCGCATACACACCCCGTTGACTTATTCTCAACGTATATAGATACTAGCCATAATTCGACTAGAGTTTCGGAGAACATATTTACCCCCCTTTGGACCGATTTTGACTTAACAACCTGCCCAGCCACCCCATCCGCAGAATCTGGATTGGTGGACGTAGGTGCCGGTCTGCCCCCTTTTGCGTATCCCCCCACTTTCGACACAGGGTCCCAACTCATAGGCTCTACCTCCCAGGCGCGGGTTAATAACGATTTTCTTACCCCATCATTCAGGGCCCAAAACACTCGTGCTGAACCTCAGAGTTATTCTCAATCAAATGCACTAAACTTGTATACAAATGGAGTTACCTTCAGCGGGAGTCCATCGTTACTGGCTCATCCATCCTCACCGATAGTGGGCGCGACAAATTTAACCCATCCCATCTCTGGGAGGCTATCTTGGGCTGTTGAGCTCCCATCCTCCGAGATTCTAGCCATGGTCGCCAAGAGTAAGTGAAAAAAACGCCTACCTAGTGCTATTAGACTCAATACTGATAGAAGCTAATTTGCCTAGGTACTTGTGATCCAATACTGCCTTCTAAATATCGCTCGTCCTCTTCAGCCCACCTCAAATTGAGTGTTTCCCAGTATTTTATGGTGTCGCAGATAACAAGTGACGTGGATGACTTTCTTGCGGCATTTGGAAACTTGAAGGCCGTTGAAGCCCACCTCTCGACACCATACAAACAAGCTCTCGGTTACCTATTTTCGGAGGAACTTCTCATCGGAGAAGAGCAAGTCATGATATCAAGCGAGACTACTGCTGAAACTCGATGCTACGGCAGGCTGCTAAGGTCAATCATCAATGGCTTCACCAGCCTAGAGGATATATCAGCGACCGGTATTCTACGGTTCATAAGCCAACATAAAGGAATGAAGGCGGTGCTCGTGGGCTTTCTACGTTCTAGCTCAAGCTTTGCGGCCAAATCGCTTGCAGAGAATACCCTACGAGCGGCGTTGGAGGCTGATTATGTTGATATCACTATCCTCTTGCTTGATCTCCCTTTGATTGACGTGGAAAAGTTTGTGTGCTACCATGAAGGAGAGAGGTATACGCTGCTCGAATACGCCGCACAGAGCCAGTCTTTCAAAGTACTACGACTATTCATTGAGCGCAGACTCAATCTGAATAAATCGTTCTCGAGGTTTACTGCATTAGAGTTGCTCACTTTAAATTATCGCGGATCTCAATCAACGTTTGATCCAGAATTCTTAGAGGTGGTCGAAAGACTTGTGGAGGCTAAAGCTCCAGTTGGGGAAAAGCTTGTCCGGCTTATCAGCGTGAGGTCATTTCCACCGCAATTAAAGGCCATCTCAATCCCCGCGCTTCTCCAGATGCCTACAGAGGCTTTTTCAGGCATCACCAATCCAAGCTATATTGTCCAAGCCCTTGGGTACTGCTCAGTGGAGGTGAGCGAGTCCATCATCAATCGGTTCATAAGTTTAAATGGCCGTCGATGTTTGGATGAATGCGATGAAGCCTTCAAGTATGCTCTAGCTGAAGCTACCAGACGCAGGGATACTAAACTAGTAGAACTCTTGCTTCCGTTCTGCTCCTCCGCCGGGGAGGTCCTCGAAATAGCAATCGATAACGGAGACAAACAAATTATCAAAATCATCCTCAAGAGGTACCCATATTTAAAATATAATGTAGATAAAGCCGAGATCATCGACGCTTTTAAATCTGGAGACCAAGAGCGTATGTCTATGCTGGAGAGTGATGGGCTGTTCGGCTGTCTTACCCCTTACGATCTCAACGAGTTACTTTGTATAGCACTTGAGAGTTACAATCTTCTGTGGGCAGAGAAGTTACTCGAAATGGACTCCACTTTCCGGGACGTGGGGTTAAATGAACCTCTTACCATTGCTCTTTTACATGGCTTAGATGATTTTGCCTGGAAGCTGATCGAAGTCGGAGCAGAGTTCGGACGTGGGATGATGTTCAGTTCGCGACAATTCGACGGGCAGAAGAAGCGCTACCAATCTCCGTTATACATTGCCGTGAAAAAGAGGAAATTGGAACTTGCACAAGCCATGATAGAATACAGTATTTCTCTCGGGTTATTCGAGGGTGATAGGTCAAGCCGTTTGTCACTCCTACGGGAAGTCATTAGATGGAATGACGACTTTATCTTGCGGGGCATTGTTGAGATAATTGCTAATATGGGTGTTCATTCGAATCTCACGTCCGAAGCAGTGATGCTTGCATTCGAAGAAGGTGGCCAGAAGCTATTCTGGAAAATCGCAAAGTTGTGTCATAAAAGTACAAGCTCGGCTCGTTTGAATATCCTCACACCAGCGGTGAAAAGCGAGGACGTCGAATTCCTCCAAGAAATAATCGATTTCGGAGCTGACGCATCGGACGAAGGTGCGCTACTAGTGGCTATGACAAAACATCCCACCATGGTTGAGCCGCTTCTCGATCGCTTTCGTCGAGAGTTTCCCCGAGGCAAAGCTGGATACGGCCAGGGAGCGGTGCGTCGGGGAATTATGCGCCTCCCGGACAATTCCGAGGGGTTATATGCGGTCCTTAAATCGGGGCTGGTAGATATGAACTATCCTTGTGGACACTATGTCGATGGTCACCGTCTACTCACACCCAGAACTTTATTTGGAAAAGCAATTGAAAAATTGGGAGAAAGGAGTCCGCAGGAGTATGATTTCGAATTGGTTGAGAAGATAATCGACGCTGGCGGCGATGTCAACAGCATTACTACTGGTTGTGTCTACCATGTCCACCCTTCCCACCATGTCCGCCCTGTCCACCCTACTCTAAAACAATCCGCTCTCTTGGACGCGATCGAAACAAGAAATCAAAGGATAGTTGAGCTCCTCCTCCTCCGTGGCGCTTGTATAAACGAAGCGGCCTCTTTAGGCTTAAAGAGAACCCCTCTTCAGAAGGCGGCTGAGCTAGGGAGCCTCAGTATAGTCCGTTTACTGCTCGAACAAGGTGCCGAGGTCAATGCCGCGCCTGCAATGTTTGGTGGTGCTACCGCGCTTCAATTAGCTGCTATTGGGGGCCATTGTGATGTCGCGATGGAGCTCATAAACCACGGAGCTGATTTCAACAGCAAGCCATCAAGAGGGAAACATGGACGTATGCCTTTGGAAGGTGCCGCAGAGCACGGCCGCCTCGACATGATTCAACTTTTATGGAATTTCGGGTCCTCAAGTATCGATGAGGAACAGTGCAAGAGAGCTATTGGATTCGCGGCATATAAGGGCCATTTCGGTTGCCGGGATCTAATACATCATTTGATGGCCTCTCGGTCGACGGGTACCACTCAAGATTTTGATAGTCGCGTCAGCGATAGTCACTCGCATCGGATTGCCGGAGAGCAAAATGTCATCGAGCTTTCGGAGATGGATATAGGTGAGACTGATATGGAGCTTATGAATTTCTGATGAGGAATAATGGCGTAACAGTATTGGTTACTGCCCTATGGACTTCATACACTCGCCTATAAGGTTTGTTTGGAATTCATCAGTGGTCTTTATGACATAAGGGCACCTGCCTTGGTAGCGTCAGGACGCATTCAGTCGATCGCGGGGTTGGTCTAAGTCGAAGACTAAGGGAGTTCGCGGAATGCGATCTAATCCTGGGTAGATTGTTGGTCGTCGGAAACGGCCCCGAAAACAATGTGGATCGTCGACTCCGCCGGATATCCGAGTGCTGGTGGCCATTATACCTGCTTGACAATCTTTCCACTGCAGAATTCCTTCCACTCCGTAAACGGAAACCATTCCGGTTCTGGGGCCTCGTCTGGATCTTTCCACAGCTGTCGGGCCGGGTAGGGCGACTCGTCTAACGAGAGTTGGTATGCAAAAGGAGGCGCCCATTCGGGCACGTTGTGCGCTCTACGCTCGAAAGCTGTGCGGAAGCACCCCATCTCGAGGCGCGCGTAGTACGTTTTAGTCCCAAATGCCGCGTCTGTTAGTCGCTCGTCGTTGATGGTAACGTGGTCTAGCGAACCTCTGGAGGTTATGTGGCGTTTGGTAAGGGTGATTTCAATTTTGAATTTGCTCAATAAACGTGGTCTGTCACTCGTTCTCGTGCTCGAATCGTCGCGGTTACTTATTCCTTCGTTTAATTCACCAATCGCGATGTCGGGATCGAGTAATCTCCATTCTGTCTATGCTAGGATCCAGGCTTGGGGTTGGTGGATACAGATTAACTAGGAATTTCGAATTTCGGTCAGCTTCTTTTATTCTACTAGATTTCACTTTAATAGACAATGTATCACAACTTACCTCTCCAGTATAATCTTTCTGAAAGGAGATTTGGCATTCGTTATTGGAGTCGAGGTGCCATGGCTCTGCACACAGTAACGAAACGAGAGTCTCTTCGCCCATAATTGAAATGACCCATTAGAAGTAAAGGAATAGTGAGCGCGACAGCCTTCCAATTCTTACTGTGCGCTAATTCTGCTCATCAATTGACAAAACAGAATTCCTCCTCGTGTAGTACAAGTCACGTCATTATATTCAGCTGTGAAAATGGGGCGGTGTTTGGTTGACCCAACCTCCTCCTTTTTTTCTCTAGGTGGTGCATAATTACGACATAATTTCGTGTTTATGCTGTCACGACATATTGGAGACTATCATTAAGAACCCCTCTCAAATATTACGAAAACATCACACATCCGCGAGTTTGAATCCCCCAGGGCATAACTTCTGAAACACCTGATCGGGGTCATACTTCCTCGACACTTCCTTCATGAACTTGACATTCTCAGTACCATAGCTCTCAAGCACAGCCTGGGTCTTATCGGCATAGTTCAAGTAGATCCAGTCGAAAAGCCCATCAAGGGACGTAGCCAACTCCTTTACCTCTTCTACATACCCTTTCGCCTTCGTGCACGCGAACTCCCTCTGATCGGCCGTCTGAACCATGGTGGTTAGTTGAAGGAGCATACCATTCGAGCTGTTTCGCTCCAAGCCCATAACGTTACCACCCGCTTCGATGGAGCGCTCGGCGAACACCGTCGGCATCGGCTGTAGAATGGCCTGCGTTATGAAATCGTGGCCTCCGGTGTAGGATATTAGATCATTGACGAGTTTCTGGTGTACTTCCGCGATTTTGGTGAGGATGCGCTCGTCGTTTTTGAACGTTATGGTGAACCAAGTGGAACTATCACATACCAGTTAGAAGCTGAACATTGTTGTCGCACAGCTTCACCGAAGAGGGCTCTACTCACAAGTAATTGGCAGGTACGAATGTCTCGATTCCTATTTCAATGGGCGTTTTATGTTTGGTCGTATTATTGATCTGTGGTAGCGTTGACCACTCCTTGAAAGTGGGTGAGTCGCTAACACCCTGCGTCTCACATAAGGCCGCCGCAAGCACAATATCCTTCGCCTCTATTGTATGGGTAAAGAACGATATGAGACTAGTGTCTGGGTAATCCGCAATTCTATTGGTGAAATTGACGGTCATCTTGATACCCTCCGGAATCTGCTCCTTACTCGAGAGCGCGACACCACCCCAGAGTTTCCCACCTGGGATGATGAAAGTTCTCATAGTGAAATTGGTTACGATTCCGAAATTGTTGCTTCCTCCTTTCAGGGCTTTGAATAGATCGGCATGAGTGTTCGCATCTGCCGTGACGATGCGACCGTCCGCGAGGACAACTTCGAATGCGACGACGTTATCGCACGCGAAACCTCTCCGACCAGTCATCCAGCAGTTGCCGCCACCTAGAATAAATCCACCTACGCCAACCTCGTTTTCTCTACCTCCAGCTACCGCGTAGCCGTATTTCTCGAGGCACTTGTGTACATGCTTCCACCGAACTCCCGGACCGAAACTCACAGTCTTGGTATTCTCATCGAATTCGATGTTGGTGAAATGAGTAAGATCTATGGTTACTCCGTCTTGGATGTTATTGACGCCGGCTAGCGGGGAATGGCCACCGCTTCGGATGGCAAACTTCTGGTTGGCACTGACGATAGCGCTCAGGGCTTTCGCCACTTGAGCCGATGACTCCGGTTTGATGATACACGCTGGTCTCTGTTTAGTCGTATTTGACCAGTATGAATCCACTGATGCTTGATATTTATCGTCATTGGGGAGTAGTAGTTGCGACTGTAGCCCGGCATCTACGAGGAGCTTGGTGAGGGGCTGCAGTTGCTCTATAGTTGCGGTAGCCATTTCGGTCGCTCAATAGCTAATGGTAGATGTTTTTTAAATGTTTTTCTTACTGAAACCAATGGTCCCCAGACATGCGAGAGGAGAAAGCAAAGGCCATAAACGGGGGAAGACCTACTTAGATAGCTGCCTAGCTATGCATCGACAGGAAATATACATGATGTTAACGGCAATGAATTGCGACCCGGCACCCCGGGTTATTGATGTATAATAGGGAACAATGTAGTATTGAAGAAACCATCCTACCAGCTAATTGGATACTCGTTGCTATCGAAGCACGACTTGCATTTGGATGTGTAACAGAAAATAGCCCCCCTTTATTCGCACAGAACCATTCGTAGGCACTTATAGCTGCAGCAATTCTCGCATACGACTTACTCTAGCCAGCTTATGAGAGATACTGCTGACAAATAGTCCAGAATTTATATGCAGTTAGTTCAATTCCCTGCCCTCTTCTTTCAATCATCGTCGAATCTTGCCGTCGTGTAACCGTACCACTACCTATCCAGGTGCCTATACGTTCTCGCGACCGGAAGTCGGTCAATAGAGAGTCTTGGGAGAGCTATTGTGGGGGTCAAGTTTAACGAATTATCCAATCCTATAGGGCAGGATAGTGAGGGGACTATGCAGAAGGGATTGTATAATGGTACGATTCCTGGGGCAATTGTATAAAACTACTCGGAGTTGATGTAGATCGAAGTATAATACAGATAATTATTCCATTATTGTTCATGATGCGGTACTATGATCAAAGGGCGCCACTATCCACACCACACATTGTTGAGAACCGGTTCATACGCTATACGTCGGTATTACTAATCCCGGAATGAGCTATAAACCACTTTATGTTCAATATTAGGTACTTTTGTATACATTATATCGGATATAGACCTAGGTAATTAGGGAGGTCGATTCGATCAGGAAGCTCCAATCGCTGCCGCGGGTCTCCCGCACGGCTCACCGCGGAGGCCCCCTTTTCAACGTTGCACAAGATAGCAAGAATGTTGAATGAAATGCACTCTAATTAAGAACTACCTAATTATTCCCGTCAGGGATCCTTCTAATTCGAATCTATGAATTCTTGATCTATAATTTCGCCTTAGGAGGCTTTTCCTCAAGTGAACATAAGCCACTCCTCATCTCAACTAACTGCTTCCTTAATATCTTCCCCGTCGCATTCTTCGGAAGCGCCTCAATTTCCCAAACACCACCCCTCAGCTTCTTATACCCACTCACCTGTCCATCAATATCCCGATGAACCTCCCGAAGCGCCGTTCTCTTCTGCTCCGCCGTCTTGAATTGGCCTCTCAAAATCACCCACGCGGTCGGAAGCTCCGTGAGTTGACTCTCATCCCATGTCGCGCCAATCCCGCCCTCCACCACATTCGGATGCGCATTTACATACGTCTCGAGTTCTGCGGGCGAGACCTGGAAGCCCTTATACTTAATCAAATCTTTCGTGCGCCCCAACACACTCACCCGCCCTTCCGCGTCAATCGTGCATACATCGCCCGTATTATACCACCCTTTCATCGGAAACCCCTTCTGATTCGCTTCTTCATTGAACGCGTATCCGCGCGTGAAATTCGGGCCTCGGAGCCAGAGTTCGCCGGGTTGACCGACGGGTACGTCTTCTGAGCTACCTTCTTTCTTTAGACAGGCTTCGATATTCGGGAGTAATTTGCCTGTTACCCCGTCTGCTGGTGTCTCGCGGGCTTTTTGGTATGCGACGTATCCCGCGGCTTCTGTCATCCCGTAGACTTGTATTAGTTTCCACGGCGCTTTGCTTAGTAGACGGTCTTTTAGCTCTTGCTTTAGAGGTCCGCCGACGTTGATGTACTGCGCGCGCGAGAAGTCGAAGCGGCTTGTGATGTCTGAGTTGGCCATCTGCAGGACTACGCTTGGGACGCCTTGGAATGTAGTTGCTTGGTTAGACCCAACTAGTTTCGCAAACTCTTCGAGGTTGTAACTCGGCATAGCGTGGTGTAACATGCCGGTGTAAGGACCTAGGAATAACGGTAATGTTGTCATAGCGATGTGCGCCCATGGTGTGTAGGCTACTGTCCGACTACCTGGTGTGAATTGCTCTGGGTCGTGGGCGAAGAGCTGGCAGCAGTTTGATACAAAGTTGTAGTGTGTTAACTCGACACCTTTTGGCTTGCCTGTGGTACCGGATGATAGGTGTATCGACGCCAAGCGCTCCGCCGTGTCAGGCCAGTGTGGAATTGGCAGCCGTTCTAGTGAGATGTAGTCATCCGTTAAGTGCGGAAGCCCTTTCACCCGGCTGATAACGGTTATGACATGAGGCAATTTCCAATTCACTCCTTGCTCTACGAGTTCTTTCTTGGCAACCTGTAAAGCTTCCCGGACGATGGGTATCGTGGCTCCATAGGCAACCACGAAATGCGGTCGCGATACCGCAATTCCATGACCAATCTCCGCCGCTTTTAGCGCATAATTAATAGGACAGACCACGCCTCCCGTCCAAAGTATCGCATGAAATGTTTCAAGGAAGTCGACACTGTTAGGCAAAATGATAGCCCATCTTGCCTGGTCGGTGGGATTCAACTTGGTCTTGAGTCCATTCGCAATTCTCCCAGCACGGTCTTGTAGCTCACCGATAGTTATACTACGGTTCGTGAGGCTATCCTTGGCGATTAAGTGCGATCTTGGGAGATCTAGGTAGGCAGATTTATGAAGCAACTCAGTTAAATTTAGATCCCTGGGGATATCTATCGTGCCGAAGCGATAGACCCTCATCGTTATCCTTGAGCCGCCAGATCTGCGTCCAACACAACTCCAATGAGAAGTTGAGTAACGAGTTTGATAGACGTTAATGTTACTGGAAACGTTGAAAGGGGCCTTCGCCTCATTACAACCCCAGTGTCACACATATGACTGGTTTCATCATAATTTGTTATGAATGACTAGGTACGATGACCTTTCTCGTTAGCAATTGCTTGGCTTTTTGCACGATGAGATCGATATGTATGGGTCACCGTGCCATAAGACCGTTCTCGGAAAGTCCGGTTACGAACAGGTAAATGAAGTATTCTTTTCGCAATGCCTTCAAACCGTACTTTCGGTAATATCTTTTAGGTATAGTCAGGTACGACTATAAGGTAGGGTAACAGTCCTTTACACTGGCTCGGCCTAATGCAATGTTACCATCGTGTATTGAACGTGGCAATGAAGAGCGTGCCAACCAATATTTCATTCAGGGGTATGAGTAGCCTATGCTTATAACGAGTTTTCGTCTTCATTCTTACGTTGGTGAAGTCTCTGCGTTGCAGTTCCAACATACCTGCAGATGTAATCCCGTTGGTAGTCACATAAATATCCTATGGTAATTCAGCCTAAAATCGCCCAAGAATCAACTTACTATGAACTATAATGACGAAAAGCCGTAGTGGCGAAAATGTTTATGTTTATCGAGGTCCGAGCCATCATGTACTAAAAGGTCGACTGATCTAGAACACATTCAGTTTTAAGAAACATGGGAGTATTGAAAACGACTAGTTTTCCAGGTTCGGCAGGTCGCCCGGAATCGTTGTTGAAATACGTCCGTAGTTGGTTATAGGATCGGAATGCCTGCTAAGTATCCATTTACGGGCATTGCCGGCTAGGCCCTACAGGGGCAATCCGGCAAACTTGGGGGTATCATCTTTGTTGGTGAACTTGAGGCTACTCGGCCGAAGCGCTCCATAAATAAAGGTAGTATACTCGAAGCTGTTATTGACAATACCATTAGCGAGGATGATGATAAGAAGCCAAGCCCGATGTAGACGCAATAACCGCGATAATTCTAAGACATTTTATGATTACGTAGACATTCTCGAGAGCGTAAGATTACTTAATCAAACGACAAGATAGAGGCGACGTTACTTGGTGGTTATTATAGAATTGAGATACTTCGATTGAAACACCATCATCCTCAGTTGGCATTAAGGAGTTCTTCAAGGGTTATGCCACGCGTGCTCTTCAAGAGCGCGCCGAGATTGCCCCTTACGAAAGACGTAGTGTTGCGAAGTTTGGTTGATGAATTTGGCAGGTTAATAACACGCTCGCCCACTCTCCAGATTATTAATATCATCCATTATAAAAGCAACGATTACGAAAGCCTCTGATTAGGTAAGACATGATGAATTACATAAGGTGTTTTTGACAGTGGAAGCTATATGCGATTTTCAGTTAGTATTTTCTGTAAAATATTATGACTACGACCGAGTAAAAGTCGCATTAAAATAGGGTTATCTATAAGATATTTTTGAAACCTGATGAATTATGCCGAAGTATGCTTTTCAACAATCGTGTTTTACGCCTGCCTAATTCTTGGCTTTAACAAAACGATGGAGTTGTAGGGGTAGTCTAGCCTGAGTTGAGACCTAAATGCCCTATGATCTGCTACCGTAGTGGCGGCTTAGCTCTATATTTGGGAGTAAATATAGCGGTGTCGTCTCAATACAGGCTACTATTAGTGTCTTACCAGCTCTACCCAACTGGAGATTACAATCCATTCTAGCTATAATCAACACAACCGATATGAGGCCATCACTATTCCACACCACCAACCATTTTCTCAAGTCTTGGCGTTTAGGTATCGTTCCGGGGTACCTAGCTTCAAAAAAGGTGTGGGTGCCATCTGGTGGACCTGGCATCCCCGGGCGAACTGACGAACTTCCGAATCTGCATAAGCGATCAATCAACCCCGGCTTCTCAAGATGCAGGTCATTTATTTTATGTGGTAACGACCCACAAACCCAGACATTTTACCTCGTGTCTATAGTCTCGATATAGTACTATCGTCATACCTTGCATATTGACCAGCATCTCACTTGTGTTTGAACGGAATGTTGGAACCGAGGTAGTCATGTTTTCTTAAGTTGAGGTGTCATCACGAATCATGCATTCGTACACCAAGAAGGTAGCAATCATCGTCGCTTAGTCAACCATTGAAGATAGGAGGGCTTTCATCGCTCACATTAACTTACCTGGCATACTAGTGTATCACGGAACTCGTCGCAAGAAGCATCTACATACTCACATTCAGACATTCACAATGGCGCCAACAGAAACAGAGCCGCCAGCAACCCCAACTTTCCTAAAGTTGTCCTATCCAACACCACGCGTACTTCTAATACGCATGGACCGACCCAAAGACTTAAACGCCATGTCCACAACCGCGCAATGGGAAATGGACTCAATATGGAAATGGTTCGACCAAGAACCCAATCTCAGCGTCGCCATTATCACCGGGACAGGACGCGCCTTTTCCGCCGGCGCCGACCTAAAAGAATGGAACAACTCCATGTCCTCAAACTCCGACCCTAAGAACCGAATGGGCAACGCACCGGCCTTTAAACCGCTAAGCCGGCGCTTAGGAAAAAAACCCGTAATCGCAGCTGTGAACGGACTAGCTATGGGCGGCGGGTGCGAGTTCGTAGTAAACTGCGACCTCGTCGTCGCCGCAGAAGACGCTACCTTCGGACTCCCCGAAGTAAAACGCGGGATCGCGGCCATTGGCGGTGCGTTGCCTCGCTTGATCCGAAGTATCGGGTTACAAAGAGCGTCTGAATTCTCACTTACCGGGCGCAACGCCACAGCGCAGGAGATGTACCAATGGGGTATTGTAAATAAAGTAGTGCCGAAAGAGCACGTGGTGGAGGAAGCCGTAAGGTATGCAGAGATGATCGCGAAGAATAGTCCCGATGCGATTATATGCACGCGTGCTGGTCTGCGACAGGGGTGGGAGACGGCGAGCGTGGAGAGAGCTGTGGAGTGGACGCTGGAAAAGGAATTTGCGGAGTTGCAGAGGGGTGAGAATATACTGGAGGGCTTGAAAGCGTTTGCTGAAAAGAGAGAGCCTCGGTGGAAGGGGAGTAGGCTTTGAAGTTTACGTGTATTTCGAGTCAGGAAGTTGTTTGAATAATTTAATTACGAGTCAGAAAAGACGACGACAAACGTAGATCTGGAACCGAATATGCATGAACATGCAGTGGTATTCTGGAAGCCAGGGGCATGAATATCGAGTGATTGGCTCTGAGAAGTTCTCGTAGTTTGCGACTGATTTCAGATGTGACAACCAGATGAGGCACAGCAAAGGCCGTTAATCGAGATAGTAACATACAACCAAAAAGCTGTTGAGATCCGCACAGACATATGATAAGAAAGATATACTACCTTGACGATACCTAATAACAAATACCTAGGTAGATATTATAATGGCACGATTGAAGGTCAGTGACATCCGTGACAATTGGACTTTTCCTCATCAACCATCGCGAACATTCAAATTGATATATTCCGTCAGGGGTAGATTGTATGGCAAGCGAACAAGTGCCACTTGGCATATGCGACTATCAGCATGTTAGCTGGCATAATATTCACGTACCATGCCTGAAACTAATAACCAAAAAGACCAGGAACCTACCATTTTTGTTAGGTACCGTAGCATCTGGATTGCGAATCCTTGCCATCATGTAAGTAAACGGTTAGCAGGACAAGAAAGAAAGAGGAACATGCCCTAGTATTTTTACCGAACTAATGCATCATTTACTGTCCATTCGGGTTGATCTCCTAGGGAAATTCGGCCGCAATTGTGGCGGGTTTGCTGTTGAGATCGTGCGAACTAGGTTAGAAAGGTATCATTCGTTCAGGGTTTCTATAGGAGCCAGACCGAACAGACGTTCCTCCCGCATTCCGTAAGCAGTATTTTCTCCCCGACCATGCCCTGTGGCGGTCCCCTTTCTTCGGGAGCCTGGTCCCGGGTCGTACCAACTGTGGCCCCCATCCATTGGTATTGTATACCAACTGCTGAGTATGGAAAGTGTACGATAGGCGATCCCTGGCTAAAATCAATAAACCCTTCCCCCCATAGGATCTAAAGATCCCCCAAAGACTAAATAGACGGATTCCCACTTACATACCTCGTTCTTCCCGCTGTAGATCGCTTCCTTTCGATCGAAGCCGAACACTATCTGTTGACAGAGTGGCCGCCTTTTCTTTCTTTCTTTCTTCCTATTACCCGGCGTGCGGCGCTAGTCAATCTTTTTTGAGTCCTCTCTCATCAAGCGCATCGTCTGTCATCATGGAGATCGAAAAGCCTGCGTCGCCTATTGAGCGAATCGAAAAATTCGATAAGATAATAGATGATGATGCTTCGTCAATTCGATCAGCTGCGCGTGGAGATGACTTACCGAAGGGGTATTTCTATTCTGTTGGGTTTCTCGGAGCGGTAGCCGTAAGTCGAAAGAGTCAGCATGCTTGAAAATGACAATCGCAACTTACATTTTCGTTAGGGCTTCAGTTTATCGACTATTTCGGCTTTCATCTTTTTGCTCTTACCAACAAATGTATTGACATACATTAACGCAGATATCGGTAAGTCTACGAAGTCGTAGAGACTCGGCCCGGGGTACCTGGGTAAGCAAAGTCCGGTGGGATTAACATGAACCAGGTCCTAGCTCCTACATCTCGTGGGTCAACATTGCTCGAACACTCGCTTTATCTTTCACATATACGATTCTTGGACGACTTTCAGATCTCTTCGGGCGACGATGGTTCTTCATTGGTGGCAATATTGTTGCCCTCATCGGTATCATTGTCTGCTCAGTTGCCCAGAACGTCGACACTTTGATCGTTGGTAGCGCCGTCTATGGGTTGGGTGAGACTGTCCAACTGAGTTTCAACGTGGCTATCGGTGAATTGGTGCCCAACAAGTACCGACCAATTGTCATATCTTTGATCTTTGCGTCGAACGCACCAATTGCTGGTATTGGTCCTATGATTGGTAAGTTGCAGATGTTGGTTGTTGGTCATCTTTGAATTCACACCTTAATTACTAACCCCTATTATAGCTCGCGCGGTGTTGGAGAACCCTAACTTAGGATGGAGATGGTGCTACTACTTGAACATCATCGTGTGCTCGGTAGCTATTGTGTTACTATTCCTCTTTTACCACCCGCCAAATTTCGATCTCCTACACGAGCGAAAGACCAAGATGCAATTACTTAAGCAACTCGACTGTAAGTTTTGCCCCTATACTAAAGAGGCATGGGGCTAACAAGGACGTTCAGACGTTGGAAGTTTCCTATGGACAGCTGGTCTGACTCTGCTTCTGATGGGTGTGAGCTGGGGTGGAAGTATTTACCCTTGGAACTCGGCCGCGACGATTTCTTCGATTGTTATTGGAGTGGCGCTTCTGGTTGTCCTCTTCATCTATGAAGCATATGCAAAGCTCGAGTACCCGGCTATCCCCGTCCAATTCTTTGCCAACCGAGGCTTCATCAGTCTTGTCGCTTGTGCTACGGTTGCAACTGTGAGTTATCATTTGCCGTGCGCACTGATGAAATGGCGACTAATAAGTTTTAGATGTCGTACTACTCTGCAGTTCTGTTGTGGCCCCAGCAAGTTAAAGCTCTTTATACCTCAGATATCACCTACGGTGGTTGGATTTCGGTCAGTGTCCCACCTGTATAATAGGGGGTTCAGTGGGTAGATCAGTCGCTAATTAAAAATTACAGTGCACGGTAGCTAGCGCCACCGCTATCGGTCAGGCAGTTGGTGGATTTTTCGTGAACATTGGCGGCAACGTTCGATACTGGATCATTTTCTCGACTTTCTGCATGGTCGCATTTGTCGGTGCTTGCGCTTCGCTTACCCCCGAAACCCTGAACGCCGGAATTGCGTTTACGATGATCGGTCCGTTTTTCGTCGGTGTTATCGAAGTTTTCGCGCTGGCGTTGGCCCCTCTATTCTGCAGACCTGTTGATATCGGTCTTGCGTCCGGTTTACTGGCGTCTATCCGTGCGGCTGGTGGTTCTATCGCAGTGGCTGTTTACAGCAGTATCCTGACCAACCGCCTGGCTTCGACAGTGCCCGCTAATGTTGGCCCTGCAGCGATTGCTGCTGGCCTTCCTGCGGAGAAGGTCCCTTCGCTAGTCGCAGCTGTTCTAAGCAGTAAACTCGCTACATTCCCGGGCATTACCCCCGCTATCACACAGGCTGTCGCTGGAGTCTTACCAACAGCTTATTCGCAGGCCTTCAAGACGGTGTACCTGGCAAGTCTTGGATTTGGAGGTATTGCCATTATTGGTTGTCTCTTTTCCAAGGATGCTAAGAAACATCTCACCGACACCGTCCACCGTAAGATGCATGGAAAGGCGACTGGAAATGGAAGTAGTTCGGAGTCTGTATCGGCATGAAGAAAGAGGAACGATATATGTGGTTGCGATTGATGAAGAAAAGATGAGATGTCGAACCGATTGAATTGATACGATTTGA
The DNA here is from genome assembly GCF_022578975.1 of Hypoxylon trugodes. Classification (NCBI taxonomy): domain Eukaryota; kingdom Fungi; phylum Ascomycota; class Sordariomycetes; order Xylariales; family Hypoxylaceae; genus Hypoxylon; species Hypoxylon trugodes. The sequence goes on from NW_026250025.1 coordinate 1,781,515, forward strand.
ACGTGGCGACCCTACCTAATGCTCTAGCGGTATTTCTCCGAGAGATGATACCAAGTTGTACATATAATAAGATATCCGATTGAAATATAAACGCGATGATATTGGCATCGAGAGGAAAGTTGTTGTCAGCGTTATTGATGAAAATGAGAATGGACGGTTGTTGTATGAATGATGATTGAGAGCTAAGGGGGGATTTTGGTGAAATAATTCTTGAAGTACCCCTCACAGTACGCTATACGCACTGTTCACGCCTTCTATCTCCTGCTACCTAGCACGCGGTTCTCAGTAAATGCAAGTTTTCAGTTGTAACTAAAGGCCCCAGCCGGCCTATTATAGCACATTTCTAACATTCCCAGGCCTAATTATAGGCCCAATCACAGAGACACAATCTACTTCAAGCACACAGCTAGAACATAACGTATCCTATAACGACTACTTTTAGGGGGTAAAGGCCCCTATAAATACCCAGAGCAATAGAAGTGATTATAAAGCAACGCCAACTGAAAAGCAGATTCTCCAACCAGATGATAGTATATAGCATATAAGATCAAGCCATATTAAGTTACTCGGGTCTTATTAAAAATTGAAATTGCGTAGACTTAATTAGACTTATGGTTTAATCGGCCCGTCCCACGCGTGGTCTCTTTTAGTGTGAGGTTATTCGAGATATTAGCTTTGAGCCTTGTTTCCTTTAATGGAAGTGTACTATTGTCTTATTGGAGGACTTCAATCAGTCACATCGCCCAGAAGGTGCTCCGCGGGGAGAGGAAAGCGCTAAAGGATTAAACTATTCGGGGGCTAGTTACTCGGTCGGGGTAATAGTTAGCGAAGTTAGGGGCATGTGCCTTATAAGGCTCTTTTGACTCAATTCGACTCGCCTTGACTAGACATTGCCATTTACTTAGAGTCATGCTAGAATTATTTCCATATTTACTATAAAACACAACTCGAGCGTGAAAAATCGTTTAAATAGAATCACAACTTTAGTTTACCTAGGTAAATTGATGAAACTGTTGTGAGGAAAGGAAAATACTCCAAACAAACCCCAGCTAGATCATATCCACCCCAACCGCCTATCTAATCCCTATAGGGACCCCTAGTAGCTACCCCGCAGCGGTCTCCTCACCAACCCCAGGTTTAAATGTTGGCACAAGATGGAGAAGTGCAACGTTGACTCGCGATTATTCCGACTATTCCATTGTATTTTGTAGGATTCGACCTGGATAACCCCGGAACATCAGCAGGAACTGTTTACCCTCCTTGTTAATATGAATTCATCCTACGAATTGAATCACTTGCCCTGTCCCGAGGCACTTTCTTAGATCAAAACTAACCATTGACCGCTTACCCTATGTAAGAAAGAACTGGGGAGGCTCGTTCCACCGCATCGGCACCACCCAGGTAGACTTACCTAGTAGGCCTGAGTTGAGAGGACTATTTAAGATGAATGAATCCCACGAGAGCGCGTTCCTTCTAGGAACCCCTCCTCTTGTTGTTTACTTAGCCTAGACGTCAGTTTCATTATCTAGAGTAAGATAGACGGACAACTCACTATAGTCCACAACGTCAAGATGAAGGGTCCTTTATTCTCCCGTCTAGCCACTTTGGCTTCGTGCTTGGGCGCAGTTACTGCCCAAGTCTTCGACCAGAATAAAGGAAGCTCCCCAAGTTGGGACCCAGCCGCTGTCGGTACGAATAAAACGACTAACGCGACATTCTCAAATCCTGTCATGACATTAAATATCGGGGACCCATTCATGACTAAATACACTGCCGATGGCGAGGATTGGTACCTGTTCACTTACTCGACGAATACCAACGTCACCCTTAGACGATCGAGATACCTAACAGATAATTGGGATAATGCGGAAAGTCGAGTTGTTTTTAACCCTAATGCCACAAGCGGCGATCCCTGGTCGACAAGTTTATGGGCTCCTGAGATACATAACATTTCTGGTTCATGGTATATCATTTTCACTGCCACATCAGATGGGGATAACCCACCCCCACTATTAGACGCTATGTGCCCGATTAATTGTCCCGTAAGTCGCTATAATATAGCTCTTCAGCCCCTAAGTTGAACTAGGAATTGAATGCTAATTGCAATTATAGGCGATCAACCACCGAATGTTCGTCCTAGCAGGGGACGGACCTGATCCCTGGACCGCCAACTTCGAATTGAAGCCCATGCTTGACACATACGACATGTTCGCAATTGACGGAACATATTTCCAATTCGAAGACAAATTATACCACATCTACTCATGCTGGGAGCAAAAATACTCATCATGGCCGGCCAATTTGTGCATTACCAAATTATCGGACCCGTGGACAGTTAGCTCAACATTTGCCGAGCGTCGCATCATCAGCATACCGAACGAGCCCTGGGAACAAGTGCCATACGGACGACCAATTCGATTAGCAACGAATGAGGGCCCGCAGCAGCTCACGAACCCGAAGACAGGGCAGAACTTCGTTATTTACTCAGCAGCACGCGTTAACACGCCGTACTACTGCCTGGGCATGTTAGAGCTCGTCGGAAATGATCCGATGGAATATCAATCTTGGAAGAAGCATACAGCCGGATGCGTGTTCCACCAAAACACAGTAGCCGGCGTATACGGAACCGGTCATGCCAGTTTCGTCTCGTCACCGGATGGTTCCGAGGATTATATCGTGTACCACGCGCAAACAACGCCGAACCCCGCCGCGGACTTGTACCGTACAGCCCGCATACAGAAGTTTACTTGGAACGATGACGGAACGCCGAATTTCCCACTCGCGGAGAATGGGCCTTTTAATGTCCCGGCTGGACAACAAGCCTTGGTCAAGAAATAGAAGTTTTAAATAGAACTAGAGCATATATATTTTGCATAATACAAATAATAAAGATTTTCGAATAAACGTTAATAGTATAATACTTCCGACGCCCCTATTTCCTATTTTTCGTGAATACCTTCCAATGTTCCCGCATTTTAGTTATCTCATAGAAATCGTTTCGAGGCATACAAAGATATACAATCCCATGACACACCATCTCGCCTAACCGTCTCAGTCCTGTTCGATATGTAAAAACGCCAATCCCTCATAACTCAATGCTAACCTCATACCAACCCCCACCAAGCAACGACCACAGCGCCAAACACCACCCCCTCAACCCCCCTCCACCCCCCATTCCTCCCCAAAGCCATAGCACCACTAACCGGCTCCCCAACCTCATCCGCAAAAGCCCCAATAATATTCCCACGCGGCCAATACTCACAAGCCAAATACCAACCCCCATTCCCGGGGCACAGTTTCGCACCACACCCAACATCCGTCGTATCCCGCCAGACCAATTGTGTGAAATGCCCGGTACTCTCGCCGAAACCAGGGTCATCGTAATTATACCCCGAGACCTCGCTTGCCCACATATCGACGCAGGACCCCGCGTCGGAACACCCGAGGGCTAGGTTCTCGCCGTAGGGACCGCCTGAGTGGGCCATGTGGCATTTTTCGCCGTCGCGTTTTTTGAAGATGGAGAGGAAGGATTCGGAAAGGGATAGGGATCGCTTGGTGGAGTGTGTGGATACGTAGGTTGAGGCGAAGGCTTCGAGGGTTGAGTTCCATCGTAGTGAGGATGCGTTGTAGGAGGATCGGTAGGTGTTGGTGCTGTTTAGGATTGCGCTGGTGAAAGTGTCGTGGTCTACGAAGGAGGGCGCTTCGCTGGGGATTGGTGGGGCGACGGTTATTACAACTGTTTGGACAACCGTCTGGCTCGCTGCGAGCTGTGTGAAGATGAGGAGGGATAAGAGAAGGGAAAGTGGTTTAATTAAGCGGGATAGGAAAGGAAATGGCATGTTTAAAATAGACATAGCCATCGTAGAGATAATTCAGACGAACGAATAAAAAAAAAGCTGGTGGTATAAAATTAGAGCTGCGGCAACAATATGCGCTATAAGGAACGCCGTAGACTCCCCAGTAGCAACCAGTGCTACAAATTTGATTAATTGAAGAGGCTCAAAATCAAGTCAATCATCAAGTCGTAAGTGAATAGGCGATATATTGTGACTTCACATGACAATAGATTCTCGATTCGACAAGGCGAATAATATCTTGGTGAGAAACAAAGGCCTTTTCAAGGTGTAGTCTTTTAAGAAATGATAAGACAAAGTTGAATCACCTCTGGTGGCAACTTACCAACCGGATACTTACAATAAAGTAATTAGCATTCTTTGCGTTTGCTAACGATTGAGATATCTAACTCGCGGGCGGCTAAAGACCAAAATCAAGGCCTCAAATTTGGGACCCATCATCGCACGAATAGATGAAGTTGGCAGATTCCCTGAAGGATGAGGTCTTCCAAGCTGCTAAACTTGTTAAGGATTTCAGGGGATGACGTAGCGGTTGGAGAAACAAGTTTTGTTCTTTCTCAGCCAATCATAAGCTTAAGTCAGCACTGAAGGGAAACAATTGGGGATAACCTCCCTGCTGTAACTCCGGGGAGCTGGGGTACAACTTGCCCTTAACGTCCTCAACTGATAATCTGGTTAAACAGAAACTTCAACGTCAAGTTACTCTTCTTACAAATCCTAATAGCTAACTCTAATAACTATTCCCTCTGAATGAACGAACATAATTCATCGCTACCTACTCGTCTCAATCAAAGCTGTATATACCTTACCCTCGCCGTCTTCTCACCGATTCACCAACCTCTACAACACCAACACACTCCTAAAGCGCACTTTATTCTCTACACAAGCCTGCATCGCCTTCCCAGCATCCTCCAACTTAAACTTCTCAACCATACACTTAACACCATGATCCCGCGCAAACTGAATAGCCTCCTCAGAATCAATAGCATGCCCACTAGGCCACCCATGCACCGAAGCGGCCTTATTAACCATCAACCCAGTATTAAACGCGACCGGTCCCACAGGCGCCAGAACCAATAACTTGCCACCCGTCTGCAGGCCACCCACAAGCGGACTTATAATCTCAGCATTCGGCGCCGTAGCCACGATCAAAGCCGCACCCCCCCTCTTCTGCAACGCCTTAACCGCGTCTTCTTTACTCGTGTCAATATACACATGCGCGCCTAACTTTTCCGCAAACTCCCGCTTTGAAGACCCGGAGCTGAGAGCTATGACGTGGTACCCCATGCGACTTGCGTATTGGATCGCTAGGTGGCCTAGACCCCCGACGCCTTGGATTGCGACGGTGTTGCCTTGTTCTACGTGGAGTTTGCGCATCCCGTTGAAGACGGTGACGCCGGCGCATAGTAAAGGCGCGGTTTCGACGGGGTCTGCGTCGGAGGGGACCCGGACTACGGCTTCTTCCCGGATTAGGGTGTATTGCGCATACCCACCGTCCAGCGTGATGCCGTTGATTTGCTGGTTCTCGCAGCATTGGAATTGCCCGCGGGCGCAGGAACGGCAGGTTGAGTCGTGACCTGGAGTTTGTTAGTATCTCCCGGTTGATACTTAACCCCTTTATGGGCATCGCCGGATAGCGTATAGAGGGGTGAAAAGAGTGAGGGGAGAACGAGAAAACTAACCTCCATGCCAAGCACCACCAACTCTCTCGCCACCTTTGAATCTAGTCACGTTGCTGCCGACAGCGACGACATCACCAATGATCTCGTGGCCTGGAATCCGGGGGAATAAATCACCCAAGTGACCTTGTTGCAAAAGGGCATCTGAGTGACAGACACCGCAGGCAAGCACCTTAACAAGAACTTGACCCGGTCCAGGTTGTTTAAGCTCAATATCCTTGATCGCAGGAGGTTTACCCGTAGCCTCAATAACAGCAGCTTTGTAAGTCTTCGGTAGCGTAGCCATGGTATGTATATGTTGTATATAGGATCGAAGTTTCGTTAGACTAGGGCGCATAGATAGGTAAGTAAGTAAAAGTCTTCTCTAAGTTGTCTTTAATAGTTGAATCAGAGAACTATACCAAGTCTAGTAAAGCGGACGATCTCGATATTTATCGTTGTTTCATACCAAGACAATCGCGACGAAAAGCAAGAGTGGAAAGATATTGGACCGATCACTAAACACACTGTTCCATCCGTCTCCGCAGCTTGGCCAATCGCCGTTGTTGGAACTTGCGCTTTTAATATTTTAAGTCCGTGGTGGATCGGCAGATAGTTTAGACACGGGCAAGATAGGTGTCTTATGCAAACGGAATGTTCAATTGAGAATGTAATCTTCTATAGTATAGGTACTGGCCTGAATGCTAATCAGGTTATACCTCGGCACTGTAACTCAGCTGGAATGTTCAAGTCAAAACCACGATATACTGACGCCACAATGATATCAACACCTAAACACACACAAGCTAATCTTGCTGTACACCTAACTATTCAGCTCCCACTAACAACGCCGTCGACCTCACTCTACCCTACACAGTTAGACCAGACCGGATGTACCGATAGCCCCGGTGCCGATCCCGACGTACCAAGCCGATTTCATCCACTCTAGCACCAAATTACCAAAAAATATCACCGGTAAATACGGAGACACGAATCCCCTCCACTTACCATGTCCTGGAGATAAACTTGCCAACCCCACTTTCAGTGGTAGTTAGCAACTGAAAATCTCGGCTTTGTGAATGAAGATGCTCCGTACCCGATCGGACTCGGATATCAAATCGATCGGCTACCGAATTATTGATTCTTTGGCCCGGTTACATAATTACACACTTAGCATGTATATAATAGTATATCGCGCGCCGCGGGCACCGATTTATTTGTTGCGTGGCGTAATTGGTAATATTTTCGGTGATAGGCGTTTTGGTAATCGATGCAACTAAGCCAGCTCATAGGTCATCTATCCAACACCAAAATCTCAATTTGGGCCAGCATAGCACAATATCATTAAGTCCTTTTCAATTCTCCTAACATCCCGATTTTCTAATTCCCTAAGTCCTTAGGTAGGTCCTTAGGTAGGTATCAAGCATAACCACATCCACCCTTCCCAAACAATCCCGTTACCGCACGCCCAGACTCTCCAACGCAGCCTGCAACTCCTTAACCGCAGTTGGCACATCCTCAAAATTCAGCGCGGATATAGCCCACTTGGCATGTTTCTGCGCCTGCACCATTGCCATATCATCCGTGTTATACGTATTCGCATTTGCTGGTGCACTTCCCCCATTACCCCCGCTACTATTACCTCCATACTGCTGCGCCGGTATAACAGACGCCGCCCGCGGGATCACAGGTTGAGTTGGTTGTGAGTAGTAGTTCTGGCTCGCGGGTGGCGCTTGGGGTGGGGGGATCCGTTGCTGTGATTGTGGAATGACTGGAGGTGTTGGTTGTGAACGGTAGAAATCTTGCGGTGGTGTAGATACGTTCGGTGGGGAGAACGGAGCTGAAGGTGGAATTGCAGGATCGTGGGAGCTGGGGCTTGGTATCAGTGGTGTAGCACCTGACGAGTCGTAAGTAGTTGGGCCAGGAGGCGGCATGCTCGTCGTAGATGGCAAGTCTAGAGTATCGGATGCACTCGGTGCGTCCGGGAAATAGCTTCCTGGCTCTCCTGTGGGTGGATTTGGGGGTATTATAGGAGATACCTGGTCAGGCACTGGTACTGAGGGAGCGGGAGGTGATGTAGGCGCAGATACGGGAGCTGGGAATGTCTGGTAAGTACCAGTCGATTGTGGGTGTAGTCTTCCATCCTCATCAGGAACATCCTCTACACTCGCTGGTTTTGGTTGTGCGGCTCCAAGCATTTGTACTTCTGGATCGTTCGGGTCAAGTGCTGGTGCTGCCTCTTCTTCTTTGGCTTCCTCCTGCTTTGGATTGGATTCATTTGGATCCTTGCCTTCCTTTATGGCTTTCAATATACGGGCCGCATTCCATTTTGCGTATTTAATCTTATCTTGTGTTTCGGCATCGGGTGCCCCCCAGATATTGACCAGCTGGAAGAACGTCGCTGCCGCTTCGAACGTACTCGCCGTTTGCCTAAAATTTCCCGTTAGTTATTGTACTCGTAGAAATTTCGAATTTCGTCATTTTTTCGAGAATTCGTACTGTGTAGCTTTGTTGGCTTTCAGCGGTCGAAGCGCTCTCTCGAAGGTCTCTTGCGCAAATTGTTCTACGTATGCTTGTCCAGCTGTGTCATCGTGAATCGCATCGTTTCCCGCATGCTGCTCCTTTGTCTGTAGAAATATGGTATTAGAGAAAGACCTCAAGTCGGAAATGCGACATTATATTATTTATCGTACCTGCTCCAACTTATCCATCAAGTTTATGGTGTATTGGTGGCATTCCTCGTCAGCGGTGTGAAGTTGTTTGCTAAGGATTTGGTTGACGGCCCAATAGAAACCTATCCAATTCATGATACTTAGCTAAAGCTAACACGATAATGCGACAATGATAATTGAACTTACACCAATATGCGATAACAGGCTTTGCAGTCTCGAGTTGTGAAGCGCGAACAATAAAGGGGGTAATTCCCGCCTGTTTCATCTTTGCCGGTATATTGGCCGCCATGGTGAATTTGTAGAGGGCGTTATACGGGAGATAATACGATCGTGTATATATGCGACGACCTGGGTAGTCGAGATGTGATTCGGGGGAGATCTAGCGAGTTGTCGGCGAGATGAATCGGGGTAGGCAACAGTCAAATGGTAGTGTTGGAATTGAGAAAGCTTTCTAAAGTTTGCTTCGAAGGTAAATTCTCCTATTCCAATTTGTATATCTTGGTGGCTTCCTTCGTCACTTTTAAGCGAGTCGTTAGGCAGAAACAATTAAAGTTGGTAATGATGTTTAAAAAGAAGGAATACGCAAGCTTGCATCAGGCACGACATTTAACAGTCACTAAATCCCGTAGCGTTGGGATTCCCCGCTGAGATCACTGATTGAATTCCCCACCTGGTGGGCGCTTAAGCTTATCAGTTGACGTAGATAAGAAGGATAAGAAGAGAGCTCGCGCCACTGTATTACAAGCTCCCCTTTACCAGCCACAAATTACCCCAGGTTTACCATTTCGACCAATCATGTACTCAGAAGCTGGCGGGGCAGAGGAAACTAAGTCTCATGATGCATGGTTCTTTAACGAATTAAATCGAATTTCCACGGTGGCCTTTTGCTCAATTTAGCAAGAAAGGACAGCAATCATTTTTCATTTAAAGCTTCAATTCTGTTCATGTCATTGAAGAACAATGGATTATCTGTCATGTCCAGGATTATTTCAATTATAAACACACTGTCTAGGTGATTACGGTTTGATAAATGTTTTTTTTTTCTTCTTAATCAATCTTATACCCAAACCTCAACCGTGATCCCTATTTATTTAATTGATCTTCTATACATTCCCGTTACTGATCGTGAGATCATACCACATCAAGGCCATGCATGCCTTCAATCTCAACCCCGCCACAGCTGTTGCTGCTGTTGCCTTTCTCTCCGCCCTCCCAACCGCTCAAGCCAGTTTATATCTTAAGAGCTCTCCCGTAGTACAAGTCGACGCAAAGAATTACGACAGAATAATCAATAAATCAAATTACACATCGGTAAGTCTGTTGTAGCATCTTAGGGAGACAAGCAGCATCTAATTGGCTACATTCATAGGTCGTTGAATTCTACGCGCCATGGTGTGGTCACTGTCAAAACCTCAAACCTGCCTACGAAAAGGCAGCTAAGAATCTCGAGGGATTGGCTCGGGTCGCAGCAGTCAACTGCGATGAAGATGAGAACAAGCAATTATGTGGAATGATGGGCGTCAAGGGATTCCCGACAGTCAAGACCGTACGTCCGGGCAAGAAAGGGAAGCCAATTGTAGAAGACTACAATGGACCTCGAACAGCTAAAGGCATTGTTGATGCCGTCGTCGAGAAGATCAATAACCACGTCAAGCGTGTGACGGATAAGGATATCGATTCCTTCCTATCGAACAAGAATGACTCGGCCAAGGCCATTTTATTCACTGAGAAGGGTACGACTAGTGCTTTATTGAAGAGTATTGCGATTGACTTCCTGGACGTTATCACTGTTGCACAAATTCGAGATAAGGAGACCAAGGCGAATGGGTTATTCGGTATTTCGTCCTATCCGAAGTTGGTCCTACTACCCGGTGGTGACAAGGATAGCATTGTGTACGACGGAGAGTTAAAGAAGGATGTCATGGTTAAATTCCTATCACAAGCCGGCCAACCAAACCCGGATCCCGCTCCCGCCAAATCAAAGGGAGACAAGAAGGGCGAGAAGAAGTCCGAAAAAAAGGATAAGAAGGCAGACAAGAAGGCATCATCCAAATCTTCCGAATCCAGCACCAAGACCACATCCACAGAATCAACCGAGCCGACAGACGTCCCACCCGCGACCGAGGAGATTGTCATACCAGCCATCCCAGCTATTACGGAGGCCGATAAATTGACTAAGGAATGCTTGAACCGCAAATCCCGTACCTGCATCCTCGCATTCGTACCATCTGCTCACGGCGAAACCGCCGAGACAGTTCTTACTACACTATCACACGTTCCCTTTAGACGTTCCGACGCACGCCGCAATCTCATCCCCTTCTTCGAAGTACACACCGACAATGAGGCTTCCTCATCAGTATACAAGAGCCTAGAACTCTCCAAGGACATCGAAATCGTTGCTGTCAACGGTAAAAGAAAGTGGTGGCGTCATTACGAGGGCGATTTCAGCTCTGAGAGTCTGGAGAGCTGGATCGATCTTATCCGCATGAGTGAAGGTACTAAGAAGACACTTCCGGAAGGTCTAATCGGTGAGGTGGTTGAAGAGACGACTGCGGAGAAACCAGCTGAGACTGTAGAGGTGAAGGTAGAGGAGTCCGTTGAGATCAAAGTCGAGCCCGAATCATCTGAGACGGAAACTAAAGGCGCAGAACCAACCCCTGAAGCTACTTCGGAAGAGAAGGTGAAACATGAAGAGCTATAAATAATGAGTCGGGTTAGCACAATTTTGTACCAGGCAATTCTTTTTGATTGACATAATGATAAAATAAAATAAAGTCTATTTCCGGGAAGAATCGATTTGACTTACTCATATGTGAATGAGCTTGTACCTTAACGCCTGCCGATGCTATCATCAACCGCAACTCCCAAATACCGTTGACCCTTTCACCTTCGTCCAAATATTCCCTTTGTATGCCACCACCCCGTTCTTAAGCATCAATATCCATCGCCATACTAACCCCCTTCTCCACCGCCCCCTCAGCCACCATCCTTCGTCCCTTCTCCCTAACAACCGAATCAAGATACGCGCGTATATTCGCACATCCATCCGCAGCAGCCACCATCATCCCTTCTAATCTACTAACCTGCACCCTACTCTCACACACCAAAAACGCGACTTTATCACTAGCCCCCAACGTCCCCACAGTTAGGAAGGGTAGTTCTTGCTCTTCTTGGTTGTTTAAATCCATAAGCGGATCCGCGCGTTCGTCGGCGGCAGCGAATGTCGATGTACTGCCCGCGCTGCAGGCTACTAAGTAATCGGTCATCGGCACCCCAGCGTCGATGAGTGCTAGTGTGGACGCGTTGATTAGGGCTGCTAGGAGGGAGCCGTCTTGCGAGAGTACGTGGAGGGAGAGGGAGATTGTGGAGCGTGGGAAGAGGTGTGTGTGTAACACCGCGGCGAGGGATTTGGCGATTGTGGATTGGAGTTCTTGGATACGTCTGTGATTTTTGTGTTAGTTCTTGACTGTAGAAGTGGTGGATTCGGGTGGGGAGATGGGAGTAAAAACCGTACTTGTCACCCCTAGCTCTCCTCTTGCGATCAACTGTGCTGAACCCTCCGACTACGATGCTAACGAATATATCCGCATCGTTCGAAGCACCACCAGCCCCTCCTCCGCCCGCAGCGGCTGCGGAAGAAGCACCCATAGCGCGTCTCTTTCCCTCTTCACTAGGACCTGAAACCACGCACATGACTTTCGTGTTTCCAAGCTCGAAGTATGAGGACCCATCGGCGGCAGCTTGAGTACGTATTTGTCCGCGAAGTTGACGTAGCTCATTCCATCGGCGTCCGTCGATGCGCAGGAGCGCTAGGTCGTAGGTTGATGTATCGAGGGGCATTTCAACTCTTGTATTTCAATTGCCTATTAACTTCGGTTCGTTTTTACTTTCGATTCTTTTACTGCTTATTAGAAGAAGGCGTGTCAAGCACTGTGATCTCGCGGATTTAATTTTCGCAGGTTGTAAAGTACCGTATGTCGGTTTAAAAGTTGTAATTGATAAGAATCGAAGCTTGCGCTGATAGCTCGATCTGTGGAAATTTTTGGTGGGGCAATTTATACCCAGGTACCCTGTCTTACAGCGATCGGACTAAGATACTTGGACCAGCGCTGTCTTCGCAGTTGCCTTTCAATTCAGCAAAATGGTCTTAAAAGTCCAAATACGATTGTTTCTGTGGCATTGAGATCAGAATTAATTCATTCTTATTCCAGTTTCAGGTCCCGAAGTTGAAGCCGTTTACGTTACGAGTATCTTAAAAATAAGACAATGAGAGAACACGAGAGCAGTAGACACAGCTGGTAATCAATATGCATCGTTGAAATCCAATCCGTTCCATTTAAAGCCGTAACCCATAACACTACTTAGGGGGCACAAGAACCATCACTTTGGTGGCACATATATATAGTAGTAGAGAAGAGTGAAAGTACCAATAGCCGTTCCTTGCGCCAGTAAATACCCTTACCCGATCCCAATTTGAAAAACTCAAGTTATCATTCGTCAATACACCCGCAGGCTATCCTACGCCGCTACCATAATATCTCTGTCGCTACCTTGTATAAGTAAAGGGGCATTGAGATTCAAGGTAGGTGTAGGTTCTACCTCCTCCGCATCGGTCCATCCTCTCTCCTTACCCCAAAGAATCCTGAGTCCTCGGGAAGTAACGACCTCGAACAATCCGCGCATGAGTGCTCCAGACTTCTTAACAGTAGACCAAGCATCGAATTCGACACGGTCCACCCAGGGCATCTCATCGAGAACACTAATCAATAAAGCTTTCGAGAATCGTTCGTAGAAGTTATCCGGTTGGCGGAACCCCTTAAAGAAGTCACTTCCTGGGTCGCATTCGATGAAAACGGTGACTTTGGTAACATGGACGCAGTCGGACAAGCCGAGCGCATCGTTTACGACCCAGCCACGAGGTGGGCTGCTCCAACCCGGGCCTAGACGCAATTCGAGGGAAGTTAAAGTCTGTCGCTGGTTTGGTTTCATGCGGGCTAGTAGAGGTTTCTTGGTCTTGAAGAAACGACCGGGAGTCGTCGGAAAGATGCGGACCGGATGGGTACTGTAGAATAGGTACGAAGCTTCTCTATATATGGCGCGACAGACCCTTAGAATAGCCAGCTTATGATGAATCCTCTTCCAGTTGTCATAATCTAGATCAAGGACATCGCTCGCGGTCGCGAAGTGGTAATCGTAGACTTTCAAGCGCAACTCGGAAGGAAGTTCAAGGAAACGAAAGGGATGTTGCTTCTCTCGTTTAAGTTTGCGTCCCGGAGAACCCAGGGAAAGGGCGCCGATAGGTAACTTTGATACTTCATCGTTGATATCGTACTCGGCTTCGGAGGTATAGGTAGAAGGCATAGCGGAGCTGAGGGGAGTAGTAAGGGTAGAAGAGACAGGTGTAGGGCCTGAAGCTGCAACAGCCCGTGAACCCTTCCCCGTACCGGCTTTGCGACGCATGGTGTTGAAGTCGACTTACTCGGGATCGCAAGTTTACACGCGACTTTCAAATTTTGAATCGGTGGCGAAACAAGCTAGGCGGATTTGCCGTCACGCGACAGTCGAGGTTCGTGTTTAAGAGAAAACTGGGACCCCAGGTTAAGTTTTCAATATACGGAGATTCGTTCCGTTGTTAGGTAAGATGGAGTAGGTAAGTAATCTGGGGATTAATCTAAGGCAATTGATCAGATCGAAGTAGAACGTGGCGTCCCGAGGGTGGTGCCATCGCGATACTCTCAACGATTGACGACCACCCTCTAGAACGCAGCACTCTTGGCTGCCATGTTGAACGAAGTAGGAAATCGGTGGAATGCGGTGTAATTCATAAGAGTAAAGGTGACAAATAGGCTAAGAATCGGCAGCGAAGATGAATGGAAGACGACAATTGCCTTAGAAAGTAGGGGAGGGGAAAAAGATCGGCAGAAGATATCCGGTGTATGTAGTAGCGCACAGTAGTATGTGATGGTGTACGTAGTATGCCCAGGTGTAGAGGAGGGAAGTTTGAATCGATTCTAATTGATGAATCGGACGGGATTGGACGGGTGTTTGTCTTAGAAGGAATAGAAGGTTTGGAGAATCAATTACATAATGACAATGAATTATGTAATACAGTGATACCTTCTCACGGTACAATCATTGGGTATTCAAGTGGGGCAGAAAATTAAAGTTGCACGTGCGAGCTCCCCCTCCCCACCTAAAACAGGTCGAAGGTTGTCACGATTCTACAAATTATATACGTCCTAATGGCGAAGTTGACAGTAAACAATAATACTATGATTTCAAGAGCCCTCGGATTTAAAGATTTACGACACTTTGAATCTTAGGAAGTAGGTTGGTTTGTAAACAAGCTGTCAACCATAACACATTAAGAAGAACAAGAAGAGAAAAAGAACAGGAAAAAGAAGAAGAAGAACTGGAAGGAAAAGAAAAAGAAAAAGAAAAAGAGGAAAAATACAAGAACATAAGAAAAACTTAGCAAACGCTTTGCAATTACTTTGAAATAAGCTATGATTACACTCTGTAACTACTATAACACAGCTTTACATCAATACCAATTCGACAAGCCATATAATACATTCATCTCTGAATCAGTGGGCTCACATGTCCCTTCGCAGTAAGTTTTCATCCTTTACCTAAATCTTGGGATGGTGGTCGATCCTCTCTCACCCTGCAGCGTATCCGAATCTCTCGAAGGTCCACCCCCTCGATATACGACCGCATAAGGTCTGTTCGGCCAACTTTATCAACAATCCTTTTGGAAAGTTGACTCCAACCTTCCTGGCTTTGCTTGTCCCACGTGTTGATGCCGCCTTGAGGACAGCGTGCCTGTACGAATTTCTGGATCTCTGAATCATCCGACGCCCACAGTGCACGGAGACCCTTATCAGCATCAGTGACCATACGCCCCTGTGCCATCCCCCTGTGCCATCGGACTGGCGATTTTGAGACCACGGTGTGTAGAGCTGATTAGCTCTGGGTCAAGGTATTTTTAGAGAAGGACTTTTAGGAGCGTCTGAAACGCAATGCAGTAGAACATCTCCGAAATATTTTGCCAGAGTTGCTCGTCATCGTCCGTTTCGCCGAAAACGTTCTCCTTACGAGAAAGCGGGATCCATTTTACCGAACGCTGCTGTCCTTCCGCTCGCCATAAATTGTAGAACAAGGTATTTCTACCTTCACGCTGGTCCTTACGGTGCCTCCATGCACCCTCCTGGATAAACGATTGAGTTACCTGCCCGCCGTATCTCTTCAGGTAGTCGGTATCTATGGCCGAAGATGGCCAAGATAGCAGCCTTTCTCCATTCGCTCCAAATGGCGCGTTTATGCGTACGAGACACAGGACCTGGGTCTTGCCCAGGTGGTGTAGGAGCGTTCGGACCTTCGTCGATAGGCGGTCCAGGTAGCTTTAGATCCTTGTCAGAGCCATCTAGGCCTTGCGTAGAAGATGTGACTGGGGTTAAGGAGATGTCGGAATTGGAATCCCCATCCTTATTATGTCGATCTTGAGTATCGGAGGAACCCCTTATCGCCGATGTGGGAGTACATGATGTTGCATTTTGTAAAGGTAAAAGGTCAGAAATGACCCGTAAGGGTCAGTGCTTAAATACTGACCACCGTGCGCCGATAACGGCGGTTGGTCGTACCTGCCCATCTAGCAGGAAGGCAGATATTGGTCAAAAGATACATAAGGTTAAGTTACGAACACGTAAGAATAAGACGACTATTGAAACTTAATCAGGTATAGTATCGCTCGAGAATGGAAATGTAGGAAGGAGTGGAGGGGAGTGTAGGAAGTTACAAGGCATTCCTGAAGACAAGTTCAAAAGGTAAGTACTATCAAATGACCATAATTTCTTATGCATTTCATAACAGTTCTCTTGTTGGATTGAAGCATTTACTCTATAGTTGATTAATATTAAGGGAATCCCTTGATGGATGAGAGTACACGCTGTTAAAATACTTGAGAGTTGGGTAGCCATAGTATATAATAATCACCACGTCTAAAACACCTATAAACAAAAGCTATCGTTACGAAAAAGCAATAATAATGAATAACTTACATCCTTTCCTTAAATCTAAGGCGTCGTTGAACGTAAAGGATTGGTCCGCAAGCATTCGAAGCTCAAAGGTGAAAAGTCTGTTGTTAATGTTTTCCATCGTCTCAGCATTACAGCCAGGCAAGAGGAAGTCCTTCGCTCCCCTTCCTAACGCCGTCACCAACTATGGTGACGACGATGACGGTGACGCCCCCCGAAGAAGAAGGTTGACGATGACGATAAGGACAAGGAAGAGGCCCCGGCTCTTGCTCGTGGAGCTACCACACGCAGACGAGGCGCTGGCCGCTACGGCGAGAGAAAGTAATGTTATGTTTTTGTTGCCTAAGCTTTCTCTTTTGGTATAGGTGTCGTAAGGTTTCGTGATTTATCGCATTGATAGGTGTTTCAAGGTTTGATACGATCGTTCATAGCCTCGTGTTGGTGGGGTTTTAAGTTTAATCATTATTACCCTTGTATAGATTGATATTTACATCAATAGAGGTCACCGTGATCCATCAAGAAATCACCAAGGAAATCAGAGACCCGTCAAGAGTTATTGAAAGGAATGGAGCAACTCGTAACGCGGATGGATACGTCGGAGACAAATGTGGAAGAGGTCATCAAGCTGTACAAGGGCAAAGCCACCACCATCACCGCCTTGCAGTTATCTATAGAAAGTTAGGAAATTAAATTAAAAACATACGTATATAATATCAGGTATAAATAGGTCAACAAGATCTCCTTCCTTTAGGAAGAAAGAGAGATCAAGGGCCTTAGGACCCTAGATAATTATTAAATAAAATTGAGTACTATTCCAAGCTCTATCAAGCCCCTGTCACATCAGTTAACTACTTGACTAGCAGCTGGACCACTTACTGGATTACTTAGTTAAGTACTATCACAAAGAAACCAGGAAGGCTTAGGAAATTATAAGAATCTTAATACAATATATTAAAATGCCAGGGTTAGGAAACTAGGAGACTAGAAGACCTAAGAGAAGGACTATCTAAGAGACTGATATACTTAACGTTAATCGGACTGGGGGGCATAGGGCCTTGGACTTATCATTCTCTATTAGAATTGTGAAGGAGGAAATATTCGAAAAGAAGGACGTGAAATAATCTCTTATATGAGAAATACCCGAGTTTACAAGGCTCTTTTAACGACCCGAAGGAGCGTCCTCCTGTTAGGTGGTTACACAACTCGCGATATCATTAGCGACATCCGTATTGGTTTTTGTATTAATCAGGACAAGTAACTCACTGAAAAGATTAACTTGACGTTCTGACTTGACTTGAATATGATATCTAGGTAGATAATAAGACAGTGAATAGCACATTGATAACAGATTACCCACCTAGATTAGCTGCTTAGACTGTGTGTAGCAAATTATCCATTAAGATCTCTAAAGGAGGTCAACGGGCAATGGTAAGCATAATGTATAAAGCATGGAGATAATTATTGAATTGATAGGATGTGACTCAGGGGTTGATAAATGGATATTTGAAGAATAAGACCCTTGCCATAGGTAGGTAGCAGAGCAGAGCTCATGTGGGGGCTCCAATACTCGGGGCCGATGATAACCACAACATGATCTTTCAACGAATCATTTGGTCAGAAGCTCTATTAGCCATCACAAACCCGTTTCTGGCTAGCTACTGGAGGCGAAGCTATTCGCAGCTCAGCTCGGTATGTATATCCAGTATTTAAGTCACATGAATCCCCCGGCCCTGTAGCATCAATCTCGAATAGCCTAATGGTCTAGACTGGAAAAATATATCAATCGAGACGACGACTCGAATAGTAGTACTTACATGACGTCAGCCCCTGAGACTGACGAAGAGAAAACTATGAGTGGTCACGTGATACAGCCCGAACAGACCGCAAGATAGCCACCCTGGTCCAAGTGCCGACCGTGCGACGAGTGTTGATAGTACAAACTCTTACTGTCCAAATAAGAGGCCCAGAGGTGTCTTGGTAACACAGTATCTCACAGTATGCGCCATACGGTCGGCACATAGACTGACACTATTCTGCCTGCATAATGTTGCCCTTAAAAAAAAAGGAAAAAATTACAAAAACCTGTTACATTAAACATTAAATTAAACCAACTTGATAAGACTAGCCAAGATTGGAAGTAGCGTTTGCTTAAGCGAATGAGTGGAGTTTCTGATTCGTCTAAGGCCAAAATTTATTGCAACCACATTTATAGGCCAAAATAACTTCCCAGCATCTCAACAAACAGTTCTGATTCATCTAAGACCTT